>NC_065597.1:17644448-18244448 GCF_024542745.1 Macaca thibetana thibetana | reverse complement strand
ACAGGCATGAGCCACTTCACCAGGCCACAGGTGCCTTTAACTCAAAATAGTCAATAGGCCAGAGTGGCATATTTTGGGGTGGCATGTTGTGAACACCTTCACAGCCCAATGCCTGCCAGGAGAATGGGTCAATTGTAAAGCAGTCACACAATGGTATACGATTTGGCAGTGAAACGCACAAGCTGGCGGCGATGTGCATCAACACAGACGAACCTTGTAAGCAGCATTGATGTAAAAATCAAATTGTGAAAGACCTGCTGTACAATCCCAGTTGTACAGATTTTAAAACATGCAAATATAAAGGTATTGGTTGCCCACCCTTGTGATGTATAATTCTATACACTTTAAAATGGTTTTATGTTCTGTGGGTCAGAACATGCATGTATGTATATATATAGTGATAAACCTTAAGCTCAGCATAGAGGAAGTCTCTTGTGGGGTAAGGAAGGCCATATGATAAGAGATCAAAAAAGAGCTTTGGGCCAGGTGCGTGGCTCATGCCTGTAATCCCAGCACTTTGGGAGGCCGAGGCAAGAGGATCCCTTGAGTTCAGGAGTTCAAAACTAGCCTGGGCAACATAGTGAAACTCCATCTCTGCAAAAAAGTAGGAAAAAAAAATAAGCTGGGCATGGTGGTGCACACCTGTGGTCCCAGGTACAGGAGGGTGAAGTGGGAGGATGGCTCGAGCCCAGAAGGTGGAGGTTGCAGTGAGCCAAGATCACGCCACTGTACTCCAGCCTGGGCAACAGAGCAAGACCCTGTCCCCCCCCCTAAAAAAAGGAGCTCTGGGCCAGGCGCAATGGTTCATTCCTGTAATTCCAGCACTTTTGGAGGCTGAGGCAGGAGGATCCCTTAAGCTCAGGAGCTTGAGACCAGCCTGGGTAACAGCGAAACCCCATCGCTAAAAACAATACAAAAAAAAAATTAGCTAGGCATGGTGGTGTGTGCCTATAGTCTCTGCTACTGGGGAGGCTGAGGTGGGAGGATGGCTTGAGTCCAGGAGGCGGAAGTTGCAGTGAGCTGAGATCACACCACCGCCCTCCAGCCTGGGCGACAGAGCCAGACCCTCTGTTAAACAAACAAAAAAGGAGCTTTATTTACAGCTGTGGTTTTATATCTTAAATTGGGAGGTAGTGACACAGATTTTTTTTTTTTTTTTTTTTTTTTTGAGATGGAGTTTCCCTCTTGTTGCCCAGGCTGGAGTGCAATGGCACGATCTTAGCTCACCGCAACCTCCACCTCCCGGGTTCAAGCAATTCTCCTGCCTCAGCCTTCCGAGTAGCTGGTGTTACAGATATGCGCTACCTCGGCCGGCTAATTTTATGTATTTTTAGTAGAGACAGGGTTTCTCCATGTTGGTCAGGCTGATCTCAAACTCCCGACCTCAAGTGATCCACCCACCTCGGCCTCCCAAAGTGCTGGGATTACAGGCATAAGACACCATGCCCAGCCGTGGCACAGGTATTTCTTATATTATTCATTATATCTATTTATCTGAAATATTTCAAGATAGCTTTGTTTCGATGAGAGATGAGCCTCACCTCAGAGAAACGTGCGTCACCCCAGTCAGCCTCCTTTTTGGAGGCCCCAGGGAAGAGCAGCTCAGGATGGATAGGTTGCCATGGTGATGGGCTTGCTGGGCATCAGGGAGCTTTCCAGAGTGATCTCCTCCAAGTGGCGTCTGGAACATTTCCCAGGAGATGAGTGACTCACAAGTAGCCTGCCAGGTGCCCCCCTTTCTTTCTCTAAAAAGCAGGTTTTGAGGGGCCGGGGAAGCCAAGGGGGCTGGGCTAGGCCACGTGCCCCTCCTCAAGCAGCTGCACAGTGGGATTGCCCCGCCAGCTGACGATGCGAAACTGGCTGAGTCAGTCTCCTCCCAAAACATGGCTATGACAGATGCTCAGAGGCAGGGCATGAACAGGCCATATGTTAGAAGGATGCTGCACAGGCCTCGACTTGTTAGATGCAAAATAAATGGTTCCTGACCTGGATAAATGAGCTTGAAATGTGAAGACACCAAAACGAATTACACTCAATGTCTGTATTTTCTGGCGGAAGTTATGGAGTTGCCTGTCTTCAAACTGCCCCATATGCTGAGTTGTCCCTGGGCCGGTAGGCCCAGGCTGTGCCTTGAACCTCCTGTGAGTGCCTTATCTCAGTAGGAGGTGTGGCCAGATCTCCTGAGGGTGTGCAGGAGTCTTACTGGGCAGAGCCCTCCTCTCCCAGGCCCACTGAGCAGCCCTGTTCATCTCTGAATGATTTCATGCCTTCTTCCACTGAACACGTTTGCATTATAACCTGGGCCTGCCAGAGTTTGAGGCACCCCAACTGACAAATGGAACACATTTTTTAAGCTCACTGGATGCCTAAGGGCGCTGTCTGCAGCAGGCTGAGCCCTCCCTGTATCGAACACCCCGTCAGGTTTTCTCTAGCAGGCTCCCAGTTTTGTTACCACTCTGCAATTGTGCTCCATTATTGGCTCCTTGAATTTGAAGTTCAAGGTCCTGAGTCATGGGAAGGAAAACCTGCCCATCTCCCAGTCACCATTCCCCCCACATCCCAGCCCTCCTGTACCAACAGGGTCCGGCGTGTGCCCTTGAGCCGTCTGTAGACAACTGAGCTAGAGATGACCGGAATAAGCATTATCATTATAAAGGCTTATTTTGTCTTTGCTGTGCAGTGGTATTTTCCAAAAAAAAATTGCAAATACCCCATGTGTTGTAATAAAAAAAATATGACTCACCCCTGTAATCCCAGCACTTTGGGAGCCTGAGGCAAGAGGATCATTCTAGCCCAGGGGTTCAAGACCAGCCTGGGCAACATACCAAGATCCCATCTCTAAAAAATCAAAAAATTGGCTGGGCGTGGTGTCGCGTGCCTGTGGTTCCAGCTACTTAGGCGGCTGAGGCAGGGGAATCACAGCTGGGAGGTCAAGGCTGGAGTGAGCTGGGATCATGCCATTGCACTCCAGCCTGGGTGTGCAAAAGCAAGATCCTGTCTCAATTAACTATTAATTAATTATTTGGCTTTTGTATTCCTGGCACAGAGCTCCTAAAACCCTTGGAATTTACTGTCTTTTGTGTGCTAATGAGAGACCATGGCTTATCATAGGGGAGCCCTAGATAGCTTCAGGATGGGGACTGGGTGCCAGAAAACCAACCACATGATTAGAGGGACAGGACTTTCAGCCCTACCCTCCCAGCCTCCAGGGTGGGGAGAGGGGCCAGAGATGGAGTTCAATCTCCACGGACCAGTGATTTAATCTATCATACCTAGGTAATGAAACCTTCACAAAAACCCCAAACCCCCTTGCCCCCCAAGTCTATGGGGACAGAGGCTACTACACTCAGGACCCTTCCAGACCTCACCTATATACTTCATCTGGCTGTTCATTCTCATCCTGCATAATAAACGGCAGTGGTGAGTAGAGCACTTGCCTGAGTCTGAGTTATTCTAGCAAATTATCAAACTTGATAGGAGTGTGGGCTCAGTGGCTCATGCCAGTAATTCCAACACTTTGGGAGGCCAAGGCAGGAGGATTAGTTTGAGTCTAGGAGTTCAAGACCAGCCTGGGCAATATAGTGAGACCCTGTCTCTAGCAAAAAACTTAAAAATTAGCTGAGCATGGTAGCTGTGTTGTCCCAGCTACTCAGGAGGCTGAGGTGGGAGGATTGCTTGAGCCCAGGAGGTGGAGGTTGCAGTGAGCCAAGATTGTACCACTGTACTTTAGCCTGGGCAATAGAGCAAGACCCTGTCTCAAAAAAGCCCAATAGGAAGAAGGGTTCATGGGAACCTCCAAATTTATACCCAGCTGGGCAGAAGTATGGGTAGCCTGGACACTCCATTTGTAGCTGGTGTCAGAAGTGTGGGCAGTCTTGTAGGACCAAGTCCTTAGCCTGTGGGGTGTATGCTAATTCTGGGTAGTGTCAGAATTGAATTGTTGGACATCCAGTTGGTGATGGAGAATTGGTTGGTGGTGGGAAAAAACCTCGGAGCCCTTTTTGTCTAACACTTCCTTTAAGGCAAACAACTGACACAGGCAAATTGAGAGGCAAGGCAATTAGTGAAAGACACCCACATCAGATGCCCAGATCCTAATCCCGGCACTGCTGACCAGCTGGTGCCCTTGGGCACATGGCTTGGCCCTCTGCCTCCCCTGGCCTGTCTTTAAAATGAGGGGGTTGATTAAATTATCCCTGGGGCTTGACACTAGGAATCTCCACTTCTAACAAGCGGCCAGGTGATTCTTCGGCACTCCAAAGCTTGAGAACCACTGCTTATGACCTCCTTGGCAGTAAAATAATTAAAAGGCCTCCAGCTATGTATTTAGGAAAATTACATCTTTCTTTATCCTTGCCACTTCAAATAACTCAAATTCCTAAACTGCTGCACCAGCAAAGCCACAAAGAATAAGCTAGCCTAGGTTCCATCCCCGATGTCTGCTGAGACTCACCTGCAGGAACTTCCTCCTACTTTCCAAAGAGCTTGGCTGAAGTCTCCTAAAAGTTGTTGGGTTCGGCGTCCGGGCATGGTGGTTCACGCCTGTAATCCCAGCATTTTGGGAGGCGGAACTGGGCTGATCGCTTGAGCCCAGGAGTTGTGAGACCAGCCTGAACAATATAGTGAGACCCTGTCTGTGCAAAAAAATACAAAAATTAGGTCGGGTGCAGTGGCTCATGCCTGTAATTCCAGCACTTTGGGAGACCAAGGCCAGTGGATCACCTGAGGTCAGGAGTTCAAGACCAGCCTGGCCAACATGGTGAAACTCCATCTCTACTAAAAATACAAAAATTAGCCAGGCGTGGTTGTATGTGCTTGTAGTCCCAGTTGCTCAGAAGGCTGAGGCAGAAGGATCGCTTGAGCCCAGGAGGAAGAAGTTGTAGTGAGCCGAGAGCGCACCACTGCACTCCAGCCTGGGTGACAGGAGTGAAACCCTGTCTCAAAAAGAAATTAGCCAGGCATGGTGGCACATACCTGTAGTCCCAGCTACTTGGGAGGCTAAGGTGGGAGGATCACTTAAGCTAGGAGGTGGAGGTTGCAGTGAGCCAAGATTGCCCCACCACTGCACTCCAACCTGGGTGACACAGTGAGACTGTCTCGAGTGTTTTGTAAGAAAAAGTTGTTGGTAACTGGGAGAAGCAGCTGAAGTCAGGCTAGGAAGCAAGTGAGAAATTCAAACAACAAAATCCACTGAAGACCCAACAAATACAGCTGAAGAGACAACACTTTCCTGCCAGGTGGGCAACAGATGGTAGGACCTACGTGCACACACACACTCACACCGACGAAGCCGAGCTTGCAGTGTGTCCGCTAGGTTGCCCTGCCTCTTGGAGAAGACCCAGCTCCCACGCACCACACTCCTGTCAAAACAAGCCCTGTGCTAGGCGGATTCTCCCCACTCCCACTCCTGCCAGCTCAGCCAGGGGAGCCCCGCTGGGCTCTTCCTGCCAACCTGAGTTCCACTGGCACTCCTCTTACCTCCTTTTTTTCTCCTCCTGATATTCCTCTGCTGTTCTGATGGAGAAGAAATCTGTTCATTGTCTAAGAATTTGAAAGCAGGAAAATGAGAGAAAATTTAAAACTCCTATAACCTGCCTAACAGAGAAAACTACTGTATACACTTTGGAATACTCTTTCAGCCATTTTTTATGTGTTTCATGTGTTTTTCATACCTTTTTCTTTTCTTTTTTTTTTTTTTGAGACGGGGTCTGTCACCTGGGCTGCAGTGCAGTGCTGTGATCACAGCTCACTGCGTCCTCTACTTTGGCTCAAGCGACTCTCCTGCCTCACCCTCCTGAGTAGCTGGGACTACAGGTGTGCACCACCACACGTGGCGAGTTTTTGTATTTTTTTGTAGAAATGGGGTTTTGCCATGTTGCCCAGGCTTGTCTTGAACTCCTGGCCTCAAGTGATCTGCCTGCCTTGGCCTCCCGAAGTGCTAGAATTACAGGCATGAGCCACCACGCCCAGCCACCCACACCTTTTCATAACATACTTGGGATTTAGTGTACCTGTGCAATTCAATACAGAAGTCACTAACCAAATGCAGCTCTTTAAATGTTAAATTTGTTAAAATGTAAAATTCAGTTCTGCAGTTGTGCTAGCCCAAGACATCATGTGTTCATTAGTAGCCTATGGTTATTGTCTGTGGAATAAGGGACCAGGCAGGTGCAGAACGTTTCCATCATCACAGTCGTATCGGCCTGCACTGGTGTGTGCAGTTTTAACCAAGTGTTATGCGCTAAGCATTTCCCCATTTATGTAAACATTCTCAACATTGTTTGAGTACATTATTATTATTTTTTTGAAAGAGAGGGTCTCACTCTGTCGCCCAGGCTGGAGTACAGTGGCACGATCTCAGCTCACCGCAACCTCTGCCTCCCAGGTTCAAGCGATTCTCCCACCTCAGCCTCCTGAGTAGCTGGGATTACAGGCATTCACCACCACGCCTGGCTAATTTTTGTATTTTTAGTAGAGACGGAGTTTCGCCATGTTGGCCAGGCTGATCTCGAACTCCTAACCTTAAGTGATCCACCCTCCCAAAGTGCTAGAATTACAGGCGTGAGCCACTGCACCTGGCCAAGCACACGGTTTTTAAGGGCTGCAGAGCATGCCATTTGTGGTTGTGCCATGGTTTATTTTACCGATCTTCCACCATTGGCCATTCAGGTCACCCACTGTTGTGATTATGAATGACACTGTGGTGCACTGCTTTAGCCCTTAGATCATTTTCCACATCCCTGATTCTTTCTTTTTTTTTTTTTTTTTTTTTTTTTTTGAGACGGAGTCTAGCTCTGTCGCCCAGGCTGGAGTGCAGTGGCGTAATCTCGGCTCACTGCAAGCTCCGCCTCCCGGGTTCACGCCATTCTCCTGCCTCAGCCTCCCGAGTAGCTGGGACTACAGGCGCCCACCCCTGCGGCCGGCTAATTTTTTCTATTTTTAGTAGAGACGGGGTTTCACCGTGGTCTCGATCTCCTGACCTTGTGATCCGCCCACCTCGGCCTCCCAAAGTGCTGGGATTACAGGCGTGAGCCACCACGCCCGGCCTATCCCTGATTCTTTCTAGATTACTTCTACAGGTGCGTTTGTTGTGTTGGGCAGGGCACATATTTTCTTTTTCTTTTTCTTTTTTTTTTTTGAGTCAGAGTCTCGCTCTGTTGCCCAGGCTGGAGTGCAGTGGCCGGATCTCAGCTCACTGCAAGCTCCGCCTCCCAGGTTTACGCCATTCTCCTGCCTCAGCCTCCCGAGTAGCTGGGACTACAGGCGCCCGCCATCTTGCCCGGCTAGTTTTTTGTATTTTTAGTAGAGATGGGGTTTCACCGTGTTAGCCAGGATGGTCTCGATCTCCTGACCTTGTGATCCGCCCGTCTCGGCCTCCCAAAGTGCTGGGATTACAGGCTTGAGCCACCGCGCCCGGCAAGGGCACATATTTTCAAGGCCACAAAATGGAATGCCCAGCTACCTCCCATAAAAGGTTCTCTCATTTAGACAGGGCAAGTGTGCCCCTCTCTGCTTATGTGAACCCTCTGAGAGGAGAGGACTTATCGAGGAAGCCCTGCCTGCCTGTTTGAGCAGAGAGCCAGGTGCTTTGGGAGAGACTTGTCTGAACTAGGAGGAGAATGGCCATCCAAGGAACAGACTGGACTAGATTGTCCCTGAATTCCAGAACCTTCTGCCATATCAGCCCAGGGCTCTGTCTCTAAAGGCAGCATCTGGACGGGAGGGATATGCTGCCCCAGGGACCCGGATTCATTCAAGCCCAGCCTTGTGGTGCATTCATCTGTGAGTTGCTGTGAATGTGCTTTCTGAATCCTATCCTCTCACCTCTCAGGGTAAGTGAGTTCTGTTCCACTAAAAAGGAGGGTTTTCCGGGCTCGGTGGCTCACGCCTGTATTCCCAACACTTTGGGAGGCTGAGGCAGGAGGATCATGAGATCAGGAGTTCAAGACCAGCCTGACCAGCATGGTGAAACTCCATCTCTACTAAAAATACAAAAATTTGCCACGTGGTGGTGTGCGCCTGTAATCCCAGCTACTCAAGAGGCTGAAGCATGAGAATCACTTAAACCCAGGAGGCGAAGGTTGTGGTGAGGCAAGATCGCACCACTGCACTCCAGCCTGGGCGACAGAGCGAGACTCTGGCGTGGCGGCTCACGCCTATAATCCCAGCACTTTGGGAGGCTTAGGTGGGCGGATCATCTGAGGTCGGGAGTTGGAGACCAGCCTGACCAACATGGAGAAACCCTGTCTCTACTAAAAATACAAAATTAGCTGGGCATGGTGGCACATGCCTGTAATCCCAGCTACTCAGGAGGCTGAGGCAGGAGAATTGCTTGAACCTGGGAGGCGGAGGTTGCGGTGAGCTGAGATCACACCATTGCATTCCACCCTGAGCAACAAGAGCGAAATTTCGTTCCCAAAATAAATAAATACATACATAAAAATTCATACCCTATATTATAGCCAAGTGATGGAACCAAAAAAAAAAAAAAGATTCTCCAAGAGAGGTGTTTTAACTTCCCCAAAAAACAGAATCTGCTATTTGAATAAGTTAAAGTTGCCACCTGTTTCTCTGAATTGTATTGCAGGCTTTTTGTTTGTTTGAGACAGGGTATCACTTTGTCACCCAGGCTGGAGTGCAGTGGTGCCATCTTGACTCACTGCAGCCTCGACCTCTCAGGCTTAAGTGATCTTCCTGCCTTAGCCCCCAAAGTAGCTGGGACTACAGGCACACACCATGACACCCAGCTGATTTTATTTATTTATTTATTTATTTATGAGATGGAGTTTTGCTCTTGTTGCCCAGGCTGGAGTGCAATAGTGCAATCTTGGCTTACCACAACCTCCGCTTCCTGGGTTCAAGCAATTCTCCCGCATCAACCTCCCATATACCTGGGATTATAGGCATGCACCACCACGCCCTGCTAATTTTATATTTTTTTAGTAGAGATGGGGTTTCTCCGTGTTGGTCAGGCTGATCTTGAACTCCCGACCTCAGGTGATCTGCCCGCCTCGGCCTCCCAAAGTGCTAGGATTACAGGTGTGAGCCACCGCGCCCGGCCTGACACCCAGCTAATGTTTTTTGGTATTTTTTGTAGAGAAGGGATTTTACCATGTTGCCCAGGCTGGTCTCTTAACTCCTGACCTCAAGTGATCCTCCCGCTTTGTATTCTAGTTTTAAACTTTGAAGAATTTAGGGCCTTTTTGTTACTTATGAATACAAAAGACATATTATTAAATGGATTGCTACTTTTAAAACATTTCATACTTTTGACCCAGTAATTCAATGTCCAGGAATTTATTCTCAGAAAATACAGTAATCAGATTGCGGAGAAAGATCCACTTACAAGTATACTCATCTCAGCATTATTTGTACATTATTTGGCCCAAAATGGAAAAAGCCGCAACACCCACATGCAGAGAATGGTTAAATCAGGTGTGGGAATCCTGTACAATAAATGATTGATTATTTTACAGCCTCTGAGGCCAGGTGCATTGGCTCATGCCTATAATCCTAGCACTTTGGGAGGTTATGGCAGGAGGATTGCTTGAGGCCAGGAACTCGAGGCTGTGGTGAACTACGACTGCACCCCTGCATTTCCAGCCTGCGTGACAGAGTGAGACCCTGTCTCTAAAAATAAAAAATAAAAAGGAAAGTTATTCATTGAGCTCCTACTATTTGCCAAGATGATTTCAGCCCTCACGTAGTTTATAGTTCACAGGAGCAGATAGACAGCTATCAAATGCACAAGTAGCTATACAATATCAGGAAGTGGTAAATACCACAAATGAAAATTCCTCCCACTTGTTGGTTTCCATGTACCCAGCCCTGTTCTAAATGTTTTACCTAGATTATCTCACTTAATCTTCGCAGCAACCTATGACAAGATAATATTTCCATTATGACCAAAAATAAATCAGGGAAGGCCTCCTGAGAAGGCAATCTTGAATAGGCCTTGAAGGAAGGAAGGGATGCATCAGAGGAGACTCTGGGGGCCTGTATCAAGGGCAGAAGAGCAGTGCAAAAGCCCTGGGCAGGAAGGCACCAACTTGAAGCCAGCAGGGTTCAATCTAGCAAGGCTAAGTCATGAAGAGTGGAGTTTGCAACCCTTGCTGCACACGAGAAGCACCCAGCCAGGGAACTATATTATTGTTATTTAAAATATTGATGACTAGCTGTATGTGGTGGCTCATGCCTGTAATCTCAGCACTTAGGGAGACTGAGGTGGGAGGCTGCTTGAGCCCAGGAGTTAGAGACCAACTTGACAACATAGTAGGCCCCGTCTCTACAAAAAAAATTTTTTTAATTAGCCGGGCCTAGTAATGCACACATGTAGTCCCAGCTACTCAGGAGGCTGAGGTGGAAGGAGCGCTTCAGCACAGGAGTTCAAGGCTACAGTCAGCTATGATCACACCACTGCACTCCAGCCTGGGTGACAGAGCAAGGAAGGGCCTATTAAAATAATAAAAGAAGAAGAAGAAATTGATGGCTGAATCCTCCTTCCAGTCCCACTCAATCAGAACACCTCTGAATGCGTCTGAAATGCCCCAGTGATTTTAACGTGCAGCCTGGGGCTGGGAACCACACATGTCAACCCTTGTAGATCTCTGGGTTTTATTCTGAGTGGACAAAGAAGACATTGAACAGTTTCAGCAGGAAAGGGACATGGCCTAATAATTTTTCTTTCTTTGAATTACTTAAAGGCAGCCGGGCGTGACGGTTCACATCTGTAATCCCAGCACTTTGGGAAACCGAGGCAGGCACCTGAGGTCGAGAGTTCGAGACCAGCCTGACCAACGTGGAGAAACCCTATCTCTACTAAAAATAAAAATTAGCCAGGCATGGTGGCACATGCCTGTAATCCCTGCTACTCAGGAGGCTGAGGCAGTAGAATTGCTTGAACCCGGGAGGTGGAGATTGCGGTGAGTCAAGATTGTGCCATTGTACTCTAGCCTGGGCAACAAGAACGAAACTCCATCTCAAAAAAAAAAAAAAAAATTTCTTAAAGGTTCTGTAGAAAAGCAGTTTTAGGGGCCCAGGTGAAGGTGGGAAGGCCAGTTGGAGGTCACTGTCATGATCTGATGTGGCTTGTACCAGAGTGTAGACATGGAGGTGAAGCAGCCAGATGCTTGATCTACTTTGAGGTAGACCCTGGAAGGTGAGCCGCCCCTGACTCATCGTTTAAACTCCTCTTCAGGGCCACCTCCTTCAGGAAGCCTCTGCCAATCCCTGGCAGGCCAGGAGGAAAGGCCCCACGACTGTGGCTACTCTGTCGGAGTCCATCTCCGCATATCTAGGCCTTATCTTGACTTTCACGGGGATGTTTCCCAGATGGAACAGTAAGACCTCAGTGAGCCTCGCTCCATGGCATCAGGAGTTCTGTCATCTGGAAAATGTGCAGCTCTGTCTGGAATCTTCTGCCAGACATTCCCCTGTCAAACACTGAGCCCAAGGGCGTTGTAGAAAGGCCCTGCCCGAGGTTATCCAAGAGACCAGAACTTGGGCCAGCCTCCAGCATCCTAACTAGTCTGTCGTCTGTTCAGCCCCGTGGAGAACAGGGCATCCTTCCGGAGGGGTGGGGCTGTCTGCTGCCGTAGTGGAGCTCCAGAGGCAGAAGTGCAGTCTGGTGGTGTGACGCTGGAGAGATGAGTCAGACCGTGACCCCCACAGCGTCAGTGTTTTAACTGAGAGCTTCCTGCATACCAGGTGCCGAGAACAGCCCCATACACCTTATACCTGAGTCCTTCCAGGGCTTCGGGAAGTGGATGCCGTGTGTCCCAATCAGGGCCACGGTGGTGCACGACTCCAGGGGTGCCATTCACAGAGCAAAATAGAGCAGCCACTCCCTGCAATGTGATGTACTTTGCTGCTTTCTCCTTCCTCCCTCCTTCTCTGCCTCCATCTCTACCTCCCTCTCTCCCTCCCTCCCTCTCTCCCTCTCTCTCTCTCTCTCTTTCTCTCTTACTTTCTTTCCTTCTTTCTTACCGAGTCTCGCTCTGTCACCCAGACTGGAGTGCATGGTGTGATCTCGGCTCACTGCAACCTCCGCCTCTTGGGTTCAAGCTATCCTCGTGCCTCAGTCTCCCAAGTAGCTGGGATTACAGATGCACACCACCACACCTGGCCAGTTTTTGTATTTTTAATAGAGATGGGGTTTCACCATGTTGAAGCTGGTCTTGAACTCCTGACCTCAGGTGATCTGCCCACCTCAGCCTCCCAAAGTGTTGGGATTACGGGCGTGAGCCACCGCGCCCAGCTTCACTGCTTTGTGGATCCCTGTTTTACAGATGGAGAGGAAGCATGCTTAGAGAGTATGAAGATCATGCTGAAGCTCACACAGCAGGACCAGAACCAGGTCAGCCTCACCCCACCCTGCCCTGCCACTGGAGGTCAATGGTGACAGGAGCCTGGGTTCCTGTCAAAGTGCAGACCTCACTCCCCACAGTGAGTTCCTTCCTGTTTTCACAAGGATTGTTCTCACTCCCAGGGAACAGCAAGATTTTCCTAGTGTCCCCTACCCCCCACTCCAACCCTGGGCGGACCCTTGGCCTCGGGCAACATCACAGGGCAGCTGCCGGGGATGCCTGGCATTCAAGCCTTGCTGAGAACATGAAACTGCTGCTCTGGGGACTCGCACTGGTGACCCCAATGTGGCAGCCGCTCTTTCGGCTCTTTAATAATTTAGAGAATGCATACAATTCAGCGGGCAGTTTCATCTCTGGGTTCAGAAACACAATGCCCAGGGGATTGCTGCCAGCGAAGAGTGAAATTTCACTTGTCACAGTGACCGAGGATGTGAGCCTGTTCCTGGAAGGGGCTCTGGTCTCTGGGTGTTTGTGAACATCCTAGAAGACAGGAGGCCAGCAGCCAGCGTGCCAGGAGCTTGAGGGTCTGCCCCAGCTCAGCTCTCCAAAGATGGGCCTTCCTGTGAATCCCTTTCCCCCTGTCTGTTGCCTGTAGGGGAGAGAGAGGGGGCTGCACAGACTGGTGTGTGTGGCTCCACATTTGCGTTTGATGCCTAGCTGCACCTCTGACCCCAGCCTCCCTCCATGTCAGCCCCTGGGAAAACCCTTGCACCAGGCCCCAGAGGGTCCTTGGGAACCTTTCTGGGACACTTGCAGTTCCTAAAACTTGGCAATTGCCTTTTTCCCTTAAAAAAAGAAATCATTCTTTGCCGGCTTGGTGGCCTATAGTCCCAGCACTTTGGAAGCCATGGCAGGAGGATTGCTTGAGCCCAGGAGTTTGAGACCAGCCTGGGCAACATAGTGAGACCCTGCCTCTACAAAACATAAAAAACAAAATTAGCCAGGGGTGTGTGCCTGGGGTCCCAGCTACTTGGGAGGCTGAGGTGGGAGGATTGCTTGAGCTCATTGGAGTGGAGGTTACAGTGTGCTATGACACCACTGCATTCCAAACTGGGCGACAGAGTGAGACCATGTCTCAAAAAAGAACAAAAAAACCCAAAAATTGGCGGCCGGGCGCAGTGGCTTATGCCTGTAATCCCAGCACCTTGGGAGGCTGAGGCGGGAGGATCACGAGGTCAGGAGATTGAGATCATCCTGGCTAATACGGTGAAACCCCATCTCTACTAAAACTACAAAAAATTAGTCGGGCGTGGTGGCAGATGCCTGTAGTCCCAGCTACTGAGGAGGCTGAGGCAGGAGAATGGCATGAACCCAGGAGGCGGAGCTTACAGTGAGCTGAGATTGCGCCACTGCACTCCAGCCTGGATGAGAGAGCAAGACTCTGTCTCAAAAAAAAAAAAAGAAACAAAGAAAGAAAAAAAACAAGAAAACAAAAATTGTTCTTTAAAAAAATTACACTTGAAAACATGATGTTAGGCCGGGCACGGTGGCTCATGCTTGTAATCCCAGCATTTTGGGAGGCTGAGGAGGGTGGATCATGAGGTCAGGAGATCCAGACCATCCTGGCCAACATGGTAAAACCCCGTCTCTATTAAAAAATACAGGCCGGGCGCGGTGGCTCAAGCCTGTAATCCCAGCACTTTGGGAGGCCGAGACGGGCGGATCCACGAGGTGAGGAGATCGAGACCATCCTGGCTAACACGGTGAAATCCCGTCTCTACTAAAAATTACAAAAAACTAGCCGGGCAAGGTGGTGGGCGCCTGTAGTCCCAGCTACTTGGGAGGCTGAGGCAGGAGAATGGTCTAAACCCGGGAGGGGGAGCTTGCAGTGAGCTGAGATTCGGCCACTGCACCCCAGCCTGGGCGACAGAGCAAGACTCTGTCTTAAAAAAAAAAAAAAAAAAAATTAACTGGGCGAGGTGGCGGGCGCCTGTACTCCCAGCTACTCGGGAGGCTGAGGCAGGAGAATGGCATGAACCCAGGAGGCGGGGCTTGCAGTGAGCTGAGATCCGGCCACTGCACTCCAGCCTGGGCAACAGAGCTAGACTCCATCTCAAAAAAAAAAAAAAAAGAAAAGAAAACATGATGTTAAGTAAAATTAGCCAGACACAAAAAGACAAACAATATATGATTGCACTTATCCAAGGTACAGAGAATAAGCAAATTTATGGAGACAGAAGTAGAATGGGGATTACCAGGGACTGAGGGGCTGGGGAGCGGGGAGTTATTTAATGACTACAGCATTTCTGTTTCGGAGATGAAAACGTCTGGAAATGGACAGTGATGGTTGCACAACATTGTGAATGTACTTAATGCCACGGAATTGTACACTTAAAAATGGTGAAAATGGTAAATGCTGTGTTATGTATATTTTATCACAATTTTAAAAGTATGTTTACTGTAAAAACAAAAAATTGCACAAGAGGCCTGGTGCAGTGGCACATGCCTGTAATCCCAGCACTTTGGGAAGCCTGAGGAGGAAGGATCACTTGAGCTCAGGAGTTTGAGACCAGCCTGGGCAACATGGTGAAACTCCATCTCTACCAAAGAAAAAATAATAATAATACAAAAATTAACAGAAGGTAGTGGTACATGCCTGTAGTCCCAGCTACTTGGGAGGCTGCGGTGGGAGGATCATTTGAGCCCAGGAGGTCGAGGCTGCAGTGAGCCGTGATGGCACCACTGCACTCCAGCTTGGGAGATAGAGTGAGACCCTGTCTCAAAAAAATAAAAATAGGCCGGGCGGGGTGATTCATGCCTGTAATCCCAGCACTTTCGGAGGCTGAGGCAGGTGGATCATGAGGTCAGGAGTTCAAGACCAACCTGGCCAACATGGTGAAACCCTGTCTCTACTAAAAATACAAAAATTAGCCGGGCATGATAGCAGGTGCCTGTAATCCAGCTACTCAGGAGGCTAAGGCAGGAGAATCGCTTGAACCCAGGTGTCAGAGATTGTAGTGAGCCAAGCTGGTGCCATTGCACTCCAGCCTGGGTGACAGAGTGAGGCTCCATATCAAAAAAATAAAATAAAATAAATATCCATAAATCCATACTGATATAAATAAATGATTGAATACATAAATAAGTGAGGGAGAACAGGCAACCTCTCATCCAGAATTCCAAATCATCTCTATAGAGAGTCCACCCTCAGGAGGTGGAACATAGGAACTCCCTCCTCCTTGGCTGTGGATGGCAGACCGGGACTTCCTTCCAGGGAGTACCCTACAGAAAGCAGGGGGAAAAAGAGTCGCCTTACAGTGGAGACCCCTGACGAGCACTCCCTCAGCCAGGTGGTCAGGGTGAGCCTCAACAGTGATCATACGTCATGTTGTCTGTATGCACCCTGAGATGATGGGATGAAAACGGCACTTGACCTCTGGGGTCTCCCTCCCTGAAACCCACAACCCAGTCTAATCGTGAGAAAAACGTCAGACAAATCCTAACTGAGGGACATCTATAAATGTTTTATTTCATTCTGTAAATGTTTCCAACACACCTCAAAACTGTCAAGGTCATCAAAAACAAAGTCTGAGAAACTGTCACAGCCCAGAGGAACCCAAGGAGATGCTGGGAACTTGGATGGGATCCCAGAACAGAAAAAGGACATTAGGTAAAAACTGGAGAAATCTTTGGCTGGGCACAGTGGCTCACGCCTGTAATCCCAGCACTTTGGGAGGCTGAGGCAGGTGGATCACTTGAGGTCAGTAGTTCAAGACCAGCCTGACCAAAACCGTATCTTTACTAAAAATACAAGAAAAAAATTGGCCGGCGCAGTGGCTCACACCTGTAATCCTAGCACTTTGGGAGGTTGAGGCGGGCAGATCATGAGGTCAGGAGTTTGAGACCAGCCTTACCAACATGCTGAAACCCCGTCTGTACTAAAAATAAAAAATAAAAAAAAATTAGCTGGGCACGGTGGCACGCGCCTGTAATCCCAGCTACTCAGGAGGCTGAGGCAGGAGAATCGCTTGAACCCAGGAGGCAGAGGTTGCAGTGAGCTGAGATGGAGCCACTGCACTCCAGCCTGGGCAACAGAGGGAAACTCCATCACCCAAAAAAAAAAAAAAAAAAAAAAAAAAATTAGCAGGGCATGGTGGCATACCCCTGTAATCCCAGCTACTTGGGAGGCTGAGGCAGAAGAATCGCTTGAACCCAGGAGGCAGAGGTTGCAGTGAGCCAAGATTGTGCCACTGGGGTCCAGGCTGGGCAAGAAGAGCAAAAGTCTGTCAAAAAAAAAAAAAAGGAGAAATCTGAATCAACTGTGGACTTCAGTTAACAAAGATGTATCAGTATTGGTTCATTACTGATGCTACACGTCCCATGCTGATGTGAGATTTTTTTTTTTTTTTTTTTTGAGATGGAGTCTTCCTCTGTTGCCCATGCTGGAGTGCAGTGGTGTGATCTTGGCTCACTGCAACCCCTGCCTCCCGGGTTCAAGTGATTCTCCAGCCTCAGCCTCCCAAGTAGCTGGGATTATAGGTGCACACCACCATGCCCAGCTAATTTTTGTATTTTTAGTAGAGATGGGGTTTCACCACCATGTTGGTCTTGAATGCCTGACCTCAGGTGATCTGCCCACCTTGGCCTCTCAAAGTGCTGAGATTACAGGCGTGAGCCACCGCTCCCCAACTGACGGGAGATTATTATTAGTGCCTGGTAATCATTGCACTCTCCCAGGGCAGGAGCTCCTTTGCCAGAGAAGTCCCTGGTCACCTGAAGGCGGGTACAGGGAGAAAAAGAGCCACTTCCCAGCCCTCAGCCCCTCTAGACATGGCAAGGCCCTGGGGACAGAGGCCAGCTTGGGTGTTGGAAGAGCTGGGCGTGAAGCTTGTCTCTGCACAGATTTACTCCATGGCCAGGTCCAAATTCCTTTCCCTCCAGAAGCCAGGGACAACAATAGTCCCGGTGTGAGGGCCTCGCTCAGCATTCAAGGACCCTCTCAGGGCGCAGGCGCCTGCTCTGACAGCCCAGCTGTTGCTTCTGGTTGGAACTGCCAGCCTTGAAGCCCCAGAGGCTGTTCCCTGTAGGACGGAGTGAGTCATCCTGGGATCATTTGCCTGCCAGGAGTGGGTGAGGGAGGAGCAGCTGCCGCCTTCACAGACACCTGGTAGTGTCAGAAGAGGGCATGCACTGCCCTGGTGAGGCTCCTCTGGCTGCCCCCAGGCCCACACCCAAGGATCCCTGCCTCAGAGTAAGTGAGTGCTCTAGCCAGGGTCCCCTCTCACTCTGCTAAGGGCTGGGTTAGTGATGCCCTACATAAGCAGCCGCTTGGGCGGTCGGAGGCAGGACAAGATGCGTTGGAGGGTCCAGGTCCATCTGTGCCCCTCCCTTGGGCTCTCCTTTCCCTGTACCCAGGCAGGTGGAAGGGATCTTTCTCCCATTCTGGCTGGGGCACCTAGAGATGGGGGAGATGGGAAAGGAGACAGAAACAGTGGGCCCCAGGTAGGAGCGAGGGAGGGAGGCGAGGTCTAGGCAAGGAGCGAGGAAGAGGGCCAGGGTGGTGGTGGGTGGGGGCATCAGAGACAGCGGGGCACGTGGCCAGGAGCCCGGGCGCCAGGCTGAGCTGCTGCTCCCAGCTCAGGAGCCCCTGTGCCAGCTGGATGCGGGCGGGTGGGCACGGGCAGGGCCACGTGCCAGACATGCACAGAGCGCCCTTTGAGGAGGTGGCAGCTGTGGGTCCAGGCCCCCCTCCTCTTGCTGTGGCCCTGCTTGGCCCCTCCAACAATGCCTTGCTGAGCACTGGGCTGTGGATGCTGATGTGCACAGTTGGGAACCCCACTCAAGAGGTGAAGGGGCAACCATACTAAACCGGAGCAGGGAGATACACCCCATCATTGCCAGAACAGGAACTTGGGTCTCTTGTGGGAGGCCTGGATTTCCCTCTTTCTCGCATAACTCATACCCCCTCATTGCTGCTGGCCTCTTGGGATCCTCCCCTGGACACTCCTGGAGAAAAGATCAAGGCTGCTTGCCCCTTGGGGAAAAAGGCCGAAAACCCAGTCGGTGACCTGCTACTGGGGGCTTTTGGGAGCTGGGGGAAGTCAGCCTCCTGCCTGGCTCTGCTTCCTCCATCCAGCCACCATGGCCTCCTGGCACAGCATCCCTGGCAGACAGAAGGGCCCGCCCCCCACATGGGCACCCACACAGAGATTCCCTAGGCAGCTGGAGCTCTCTGTCTGCCCCCAGCCTCATGGAGCTGGCTCTGTCTTTCCTCCCTGTGGTGGGTAGCGCTGACCTCTGGGCACTGCCCTGGACCCCAGCCCCACTTGCTCTAGATGCTCACCCACCGTCCCCAGGCAGCAGAACAGAGGGGTCAGACCCCTGCTCCTTCCTTTGGGTGGGTGAGGGATCTCAGTGCCTAGGCCTATGAAACGTAGGCAACAGCAAGGCCCATGGGCAAGAGCAAGGCCTGCCTGGCAGGGGTAGAGGGATGGGGACGAACATGCATGTGCCCAGTGGCTGTGGATGCCATGTGTGGGCACCATGGTAGATGCGGAACAGCTGAAATTGGGGGTGTCTGGCCTGGGGAAAGGAAGTCTCAGGCCCACGAAGGCTTGTCTTCCAGCCTCTGGGAGGACGATGGGCTGAGGGTGGGCCCAGGAGTGGGGGTTACAGGGACACAGGATCCTCCCTAGAAGCCAGGCCAGATGACTTCAGGATGAGCCAGACTGTTTCCGGGGAGTGGGAGCTCCTCTTCCCTGGGGGTCTCGGGGCTCGCTCTCAGCTGGGGGAGGGCAGAGGGGCTCCCGGAGGCCTGCTCTGCTGCCCCGCGATCGCCTTCCGCCGGCCGACCCCTCCCCCGTCTGCGCCCGGACCCAGGGCCTAGGAGGCCGGCCAGGGCCACAGGGCAGGCGCCCAGCCCCCGGGGACGTGCAGTGTTGGGGGAGGGGACTGGTTAGGCGACCTGGAGCTGGTGCGACCGGAGGTGGCCTGCAAGGGATGGGCGAGGAGCGGAGGAGACCGCGCCTCCCCGCCGAGTTGGGCCGACAGAAAAAGGCCAAGGTCTGGGGTCCTCGCCTTTAACGTCCCCCGGCCGCGGAGACGGGGGGAGGGGCGGCGCGGGCGGCGCATGCGCGGCGCGGCTGGAGCCGCCGGACTGTCCGGCGTCCGGGAACGCTAGGGCGCCCAAGAAGCCGGAGAGCGCCCGGACCCCTCGCGGGGGCTCTGAGCGGCGCGGGCGGACCCGAGCCCCCAGCCCGCGGGTGCCGCTGCCCGCCAGGCCCCGGGGGCGACGGCCAAGATGTCCGTGCCGGTGAGTACCGCGCCGCTCCGGACCCCGGGCCGGCTGCCCCCCGCCCGCCTGCGACCTCGCGCCGCCCGCGCCTGATGCCTCGCGACCTCGCGCCCCTGGGCCTGATGCCGCGGGGGCTCCCGGATTGGGGGTCGCCTGACCGGGGTCTGCTCGGGGAGGCTCCCACAAGCCGGCCTGTATGCCCCAGCCTTTGCATCCTCTTTGAGGAGAGCCAGGTCGGGCTGGGGTCCGTGTTGTCCCCTCGGGGAGCCCCCCAAGATGGCTGGGTCGGGAAGGCTCTTTGTTGGTCCGGGAAACTCCTGGGACAGCTGGGCCAGGCGGGAGTCTGCCGCCCGCCGGGACCCCGCAACAGGACAGTTAGGCCTAGCGGGGAGGGGTCTCTGCCACTCCCGGGACTCCCCTCCGGGACTGCTGGGCTGGATGAAGGGTGGGAGGCCTGTGCTGCCCCTCCAAGACCTCCCTCGGATTGCTGCCCTGCGGCGCTTCCGGGACTCCCCTGGGGTGGCCAGGTTGGGGCGCGATCTCTGCCAGTCACCGGAGCCACCCCTCCCCCAGGACGGCTTGTCTGGATGGGAGCCGTGCCTGCCCTCCACAACTGATGCGCTCACTTTCCTGGGAAGTTTTCCTCCCGCCGCGGAACCCCCGGGGCCCTGACTGGCCGCTTCCTCCCCGTTGGCCGTTGGCCGTGGGCGTTTTCTATCCGACACCCCCTCTTCCTGGCCGGGCAGCCTGGGTTTGGCAGACCCCCGGGCCATGGTTCCACACTTGGGCACTGGCATATCTGAGCATCTCAGTCTCATATTCTGAGGACAGCAAGTGATCCTGGCTGCCCTGGGTGACCAGGCCTCACATTACAGATGGACAGACTGAGGTGGGAGGCGGACACCCTGGCGAACTGCCAGGAAGGGACACCATCCACACCTGGTGAGCTGTGGCCTCCAACCATAGTTTCCCTGCCTAGTTAGGGGCTTTACCCTCCAGAGCCCTGCCCACTCTGGCCTTGTTTCTGGAACTGCTCCTCACCGGGAGGACCCAATCCTTTCCATGAAGCAGGCAGTGGGGGCTTCCTGGCAAGTGGCCTCTTCATTAACTACTCCAGAGTGTGTGCAGATGACTGGAGGGGAGGCTGGCCAAGTGCAAAGCATTGTTACTGCGCAATTAAAGAGCCCGCTCCCGCCCACCTCCAGAAGTGGTAATGCAGTTACAGATGAAAAAATGAGGGCTTCCAGACTGTGCTGAAGTAAGCCCTGCCATCCGTCCTGGTTCAGAGCATAATCGCCTCGTCTTCAGAAAGAAAGAAAACAGAGCATGCCTACCAAGCCCTTCCTCTCTTCTGCTGTGCTCTCCTGGAAAGTTCTGGACTTCTCTGGCCCAGGGCCTCAGGAGACTGGCCAGCCCCGCTCCTGTGGGCACGAGACAGAGGGACAAGGTGAACCACCTGAGCCTGCTGGAGGGCCAGTGTCCCAGGGCAGTAGTGATTAGGGAATGTCAGTCTGGCCACATCCGAGCCTGCGTGGGCCTCTATGGGGAGGTCTCCATTTGCTTTGGTCTGGTTGTCCACAGTCAGAACCAAGCTCTGGACAGAGTCTGGGATGGCGCCCTGACCCCTTGCCTTACAGGACTTTGGGCAGCCTTCTTTGGCGCTGTGCCTCATCTGTAACAAGAGAGGGACGGCAGGCTGGGTAGGACTTGGACAGATAGGCACCGTTGTGGGGACCTGCAACCTGGCCAGACCATCACGGGCTCCAAGTCACCTCCTACCCTCTCCCTTGTAGTCACAGCCCAGCAGAATTCTGCTAGGGGTGGGCAGGGGTCTTCGCCATCTGTCCGTTACGTGCCTGGCTGGCAGATCAGCATGGCTCTCTCTCCTGGGACCTTGGGCAGTGTGTGAGGTGGTGGGGCCAAGAGGAGAATTCATTTTTGGAACAGTCTTGAAGTGTTCGGAAAATTGCTTTCATGTGCTGAGGAGGCCCTGTGGAGGCTTCCAGACCAAGCTGCCTGCTCAAGCCCTGCCCTTGGAACCCAGAGTGGCGACTGCTCAGGGACACGTCTGGGTTTTAAGCACACCCATTCATTTGGGCAGTCTTTTCCTAGATGGGCTGACGCAGGCACTTTGGCCCACAGAAATAAGATACTTCAGAAGGGGGTGGGAGGTTAAGCAGGGTGAGAGGTTGGTGGGCTGATTGTGCGGGGAGCAACCCCATGAGTGTTGGGGCAGGGGGCACGTCGGGGGTCAGCTGGTGTCACCTTGTCATTTGACTCACATGGAGTCCCGGACCCAGAGAGGGGAAAGTGCCAGGGCGTCCCAGCTGCCTGCTCAGTGCCCCTTCCTCTGCTCCAGGCATAGAGCAGTGCAGTGCTCAGGCGGTGCCTGGATACCCCATGCGTATTCCCATGCCTTCTTCTTGGGCATGGCTACCCAGCGCCCTGGGCCTGTCTCTTCCTGCAGCTGAGAGGACACATTTGGAAGGAAATGTGCCACCCACCTCAGACCTCTGGCTGGCATTGGCTTGGGAGTCCATGTTTAGGGGTGGCAGGTGCTGGCCACACCCGGCCCCGCCAGGTGAGAGGCCAGCTTCCAGTTGCAGAGTGGCCTCCTTGCTATCTGTTCTGCCTCTTGCTTCCCGTCTGTGAAGTGAGTGCAGCCACTCCAGCGCCTCCTGTGCTCCTTCATTGAGGGATGGCTCCTTTCAGGGATGCTGCCTTGTGTGCTGGGCACTGGGCTCAGGGTCTCTCAGGCCCACAGAGGGCCTGTGTCGTGTCTTGCCAGGGTCACATGGCCAGTGAGAGGTGGAGCCAGGGTGGGAGCCGAGTGTGGCAGGATCCACAACCATAAAATGACCATCATCCTGCATGGCCTCTACCTGTGGGGGCCGCAGCCTGTTGAGCTGTGGACGGCAGCCAACCCTCTACCTATGGCTTCCCAAACATGAGTTTGCGTCACCCCTTCTGTGTCCCTGGGAGGCAAGGCAGCTTGGGCTCAGAGCAGGTAGCACCCAGGGTTGTGTAGCACGGTGGGTCTAGTCCCAGCCAGCCCCAGCAGTGGTAGATGGAGATGAGTGGACCAGCCTGCATCTGGTTGAAACCTTGGCCAGCAATCCTGGGACTGGCTCTGTGCCAGGCAGTGGTGTGAGAGGGAGAGCCGCCCAAGGAGCCATGAGGGGCTGGCCTGGGCAGCCAGGCAGCGGACAGAGAGAGTGGGAAGAGGCAGTGTCCATGTTCAAAGTCCGCAGCTCGGGCGCCACCGCCCCTGCAGCACCCTCTCCGGCCACTGGGCCTTGGCTCAGCCTGTCCCTCCCTCTATAGGAAGTGATCCCCAGCCGGCTGCCTTCTTCACCAGGTCATTCCGTTCACCTCGAGTTCTGCGAGCCTGGGGTCTCAGCCACTCTCCTCAGAGCCTTGCTTAGGGCTGAAAGGGGTTCCTGGAGAGGCTGCTTCGGGGTGGGGAGAGTGTTTTGGTGGGTCAAGGGCGAGGGCTCTAGAGTGAGCAGTGTTGGCTCTGTGCCTTGAGTGAGTTACTGAACCTCCTGAGCCTCAGTTTCCTCCTCTATGTCATGGGGATGTTAACAGCACAGAGCTCCTGGGGTTTTGTGAGAACTTGGTGAGGGGCGCCCAGAGCTGTTAGAAGGAGGGTAATTAAGTAACAGCAGCTACTGCTATGGAGATTATTGTCTTTATGTGGCCGTGGTTGGCTAGTGCAGTGGCCCAGACCCCTACTGACTCCCAGGCAGCCAGCATAGGGAGGAGGCTGGGCTGGGCCCAGACCGATTGGCCTCTGCCCCCAGGGTTCCGTGGCCCTTTCTTTATGGTCAGTGTGGTTTCCGCCAAGGCCTTGGTGGTGGGATGACCCTGGCCTCTCCCCTGCCCGGGCGTGGCCTGCAGGACCCTAGCCTCTTGAGCCTTGGATGGGCAGGTCCTTGTCTTCATCCCGTCCAGAGAGAGTGACCTGCACTGAGGCCACCAGCTGGCCCATCGCATCTAGGCAGCTGCTGCCCTGCTCCAAGTGCCCCCAGGAATGAGGCGGCATTGCAGACCGTGGGAGCCACCGCAATGGTGCAGGCCTCTGCTCAGGTGTAGTCTGCAGCAGCTGGGCCGGCACAGGGCCGCCAGGGCCTGGAGGGAGGCTGGTTCCACCCCTGCCTGAGGATCATGGCTCCTACAGCCGGGAGGGTGAGTGGGGGCCTGGGTAATACCTGCAGACCTCCCCATTTCCTACCACTGGTGCCCTGGTGTCCTTGGGCCCATACCACCTTCCCTCTGTGTGCTTACCTTCACCCCGGCCTTGGACTTGGCTTCACTGCAGCCCTGCGTGTGTCCTCCCGGTCAAGCCCCATGGTTTCTGTGGCTCACTCTCAGTCCTCGTGTGCTGAGCTGTTGTCTCCCTCTCTTCAGGAAAAAGGAAAAGAGTTCTGGGGGACAGGTTGGGGACCTCAGTAGAGGAGTGGAAGGTATGCTTGCTTTGTTGAGATGGTCACAAGTTGCGGCTCTGAAGTTAATCTCTTCTCCAACGGGGATTAGAGGCTGGGAAGGTTTTTCAGTCATTTTAATTTATTGTTTAAGCCCTGCCAAATTCCAAGAAGAATTTGAAGCAGATTATAGCAGAAGACACAAATAGTCTGGGATCATGAAAAGATCTGGAATTATGTAATGTATTGTGAAGGAGGAAGAATTATCCCAGAAAGCCTGGGCTCAGTAGGCCTCCAAATTTAACTTGAAGCTCCCTGATGGTCAGGGCAAAAAGAGTAGCATGGTGGGTTTGGGCTTGCAGTATCTGTTTTTGGTATTTGTAATACCATGTATTTTTTCTTTGCTTTGTTTTTTTTTTTTACCAGTCGAAACTCTTACTGAGGTAAATTTTACATGTTGTGAAATGTGCAGATGTTAAACATACAGTTAGTTGGATGAGTTTTGATTAATATAGACCTTCATGTAGCCATCAATCAAATCAAAATAACAAATGTCTCCATCACCTCAGAAAGTTCTCAAAAGCCCCCTTACAGTCAAGATTCTATCACCCTGGCTTAAGTTTGCCTGTTCTTAAACTTTCTGCAACTGGAAGTAGATGCGCTTTGGGGTCTGGCTTTTTTCTCTTTTTTTCTGAGACAGAATCTCACTCTGTCACCCAGGCTGGAGTGCAGTGGCAGGATCTCGGCTCACTGCAACCTCTTCCTCCCACGGTCAAGCGATACTCCTGCCTTAGCCTCCCGAATAGCTGGGATTATAGGTGACCACCACTATTCCCAGCTAATTTTTGTATTTTTAGTAGAGATAGGGTTTTACCATGTGGCCAGACTGGTCTCGAACTCCTGACCTCAGGTAATCCGCCCACCTTGGCCTCCCAAAGTGCTAGGATTACAGGCATGAACCACCAAGCCTGGCCAAGTCTGGCTTTTTTCATCGAGCATATTGGTTTTATTCTTTTTTTTTTTTTTTTTTTAAATAGACGGAGTGTCATTCTGTTGCCCAGGCTGGAGTGCAGTGGCGCGATCTTGGCTCCCTGCAAGTTCCACCTCCTGGGTTCAAGCGATTCTCCTGCCTCAGCCTCCCAAGTGGCTGGGATTACAGGTGCCCACCACCATGCTGGCTCGTTTTTGTATTTTTAGTTGAGACGGTTTCACCATGTTGGCCAGGCTGGTCTCAAACTCCTGATCTCAGGTGATCCACCTGCCTTGGCCTCCCAAAGTGCCGGGATTATAGGCATGAGCCACAGCACCCAGCCCCAATAGTTTATTCTTTTTTTTTGAGACGGAGTCTTGCTCTGTCCCCCAGGCTGGAGTGCAGTGGCACGATCTCGGCACACTGCAAGCTCTGCCTCCCGGGTTCACACCACTCCCCTGCCACAGCCTCCCGAGTAGTTGGGACTACAGGCACCCACCACCATGCCCGGCTAATTTTTTGTGCTTTTAGTAGAGATGGGGTTTCACTGTGTTAGCCAGGATGGTCTCCTGACCTCATGATCGCCCGCCTTTGCCTCCCAAAGTGCTGAGATGACAGGTGTGAGCCACTGCACCCGGCCAGTTTATTATTTTTTGTTGCTGAGCAATGTTCCAGTAATGGATGTGCCACAAGATATTTATCCATTCCCTTGTGGATGGATATCTATCTCTACCTTTAGTGTGCTGTGTCTGTATCTGAGTCTCAGTCTTGCTGTGTTGCCCAGGCTGGCCTCCTAGACTCAAACGATCCTCCTGCCTCAGCCTTCCCAGTAGCTGGGACTGAGCCACTGAGGCCAGCTTGTGCTGTGTGTTATTAAGTACTGGAACACCAGCACTATTGTTGGCAAAATACCCCATTTAAGTATTTTATAAAAACTGATATCCAATTGTATGCCTTGAGACATACCTGGAGATCTGTGTCCCCAAATCCTGGATCTACCAAAGTTACTTGTTTGCTCAGAAAGTGGTATGACCACACTCCTCCCTGTCCCATCCCTCACCAGGTGTCTTAGAGTTTGAACTGCCTTTTCACAGGTTATCTGGGAGGTTAAGTGTCTTAGGCTGTGGAGTCATCTATGTTTCTGCCAGGACCGGTGACAACTCCAGAGGTCCTGGTTGGGAGGTTTCTAAGGAGAGCAGGAAGCGGAGAGGATGGAACAGAAGCTGCCTGTGTCCCTCCTCCTCCTTCCCAGCCTACACAGATTCCTGGGCTCTCTCTTCTTTTTCCCTGGCCATCTGCCAAGGCACCCCTCCAGGAAGACCCCAGCACTGGAATCCCCAAGCCCAGGAGGCATGCACCACTGAGCCAAGACTGAGGAGGGTAGAGGGAGACTCCCTGCATCCCGGGCCCCCAGTGTCTGGGTTTCTTCTGTGTGCTCCTGAGGCCACCCTGGCTCTTCACACCAAAGGAGCTGGCTTGCCTCTGCTATTTTTACAAATCCTTGCTGTTATTTTTTTCTGCATAATGAGTCTTAGCAAAAGAGTCACCCATCTGCTCAAATGTCACCTCCGCAGAGAAGCCCTCAAGCACCTTGCATAGAACAGCTTCCCCCATCCCTCTGCTGTCTGCCTTGCAAGCATTTATGTTTGTGCCCCTTAACACACACCTTGGAGTGTGAGTTCCCTGAGGACACAGCTGTCCTTTTACACAGCAGTGCTGCCAACAGTTAGACCTCAGTCAGGAGGTGCAGATGCACGAGTTTTGCTTTATAATGTGCATAATGAAAGGGACTGCAACCAGCCACTTCCTGCTTTCCCCAGAGCAGTCCAAGAGGAGACCCTGCCTGCCTCCAGTGTTGGCGGGTGGATCTGGGGGCAGCAGAGCTCCAAGGAAAGATTTTTGCCCCCGTCTCTCAGACAAGGTTTCAGGGAAGGTAAGGGATGTTCAGGGCATCTGAGGAGCGGTGTCTGTGCAGCCTATAGGGAGAGCAGGGAGGGCTTGGTTGGGGGATGGACTTAGCACATGGGGTAGGCCAAGGGAGGGTGTGCCCTGGTGCCCAGCGGGTGGGGCCAGTGTATGATGGCACAGAGTGTGGGTGTGCTGCGGGCAGTGGGACACTAGAGTGCCACTGTGTGCTTGCAGGCCACCTGTGCCATCACTCTTGTGGCCCTGGGGCAGCCAGGGCTGTTGGTGGTAGGTACATTTAACAGATGGGCAAACTGAGACCTGAGCTGTACAGTGACTGGCTGAAGGCCCAAGGCCAGTTGGAGTCATTAATATCTGCTCCCTTCCTCTAGTCTAAGCCTAGGTCTCCCAGGGCAAAGGAGCCTTTATCTGTAGGCTGGCGTAGGCTCCAGTGGGATGCTCAGCCTATCCCCATGATGCTGTCTGTCCAGGGAAGGAGAGAAAGCATTGCTTTTCCATCAGGCACTGTGGCTCATGCTTATAATCCCAGCACTTTGGGAAGTCAAGGCAGGAGGATCACTTGAGCCCAGGAGTTGGAGACCAGCCTGGGCAATATAGTGAAACCCCATTTCTACAAAAAAATTTAAAAATTAGCCAGGCGGCCGGGCGCGGTGGCTCAAGCCTGTAATCCCAGCACTTTGGGAGGCCAAGACGGGCGGATCACGAGGTCAGGAGATCAAGACCATCCTGGCTAACACGGTGAAAACCCGTCTCTACTAAAAAATACAAAAAACTAGCCGGGCGAGGTGGCAGGCGCCTGTAGTCCCAGCTACACAGGAGGCTGAGGCAGGAGAATGGCGTAAACCCGGGAGGCGGAGCTTGCAGTGAGCTGAGATCCAGCCACTGCACTCCAGCCCGGGCGACAGAGCTAGACTCCGTCTCAAAAATATTAAAAAAAATAAAAAATAATTAGCCAGGCATGGTGGTGCACACCTGTAGACCCAGCTAGTCAAGAGGCTGAGGTGGGAGGATCGTTTGAGCCTAGGAGGTTGAGGCTGCAGTGAGCTATGACTGTGCCACTACACTCCAGCCTGGGTGATAGAGACCTTCTCTTTAAAAAAAGGAAAAAAAAGCATTGCTTTCCCTGTGGCTGCCACAGCTGTCTTCTCTGTATTCACGCTTTCCATCACTGCCATGCAGAGCCTCCAGGGTCCCCTCTTGTGACTCCACTGACCCCTGGCCTGCTGACCCCAGAGTGGCCGGGTGGGTATCTGTGGGTGTGGGCACCTGTGTTCTGCGGAAGCAGCCAGGAGTGGGCAGCAGATGGTGTGTGAAGTCAACCCCCTCCGCCCAGTACGCTGGGGCTGGTTGCCATGGGAGAGCAGATGGCTGGGCTGGGTTGAGCTGGGGAGGCCTCCTGACCACACCCTCATCCCTGCCCACTGGCCAGTCAGCGGAGAGCTGGGCAGCCTCCAGCCATGGAGCTTCCTCTCTGAGGACGAGGACTGAACTTGCCCCTTTGCCCCTCTTTCCCCCTTCCAGCCAGGACTGAGCCCCTCTCTTTCCCCTCCCCCAGTCAGTGCTGAAGGGCCACCTCTGCCATAGGGCGCAGATGCAGGAGGGGGACCTGGTGGTCAGCAGCAGGGCAGAGCTCACATGGCCCCTCCTTACTGCACACAGGGGCACTGCTGGTCCAGGAGGACCTGTCTGGGAGGGCCCTGTGCTGGTATCCGCCCCACCTGCCAGCCCCAGGAGGCTGGGCAGGAGGAGAGAGCTGAGAGAGGAGGGTGCACAAGAGGAAGGAGTCGCTGGGGTGGGCGGAGAGCCTCTGAATGGCGCCCCGGGGCTGCCTTGCTGGACCACTCCAGCCTCGGGCCGCTGCGAGCTGTGCCCCTCTCTGAGGCAGGTACCTCCGGCAGGGGCCTCTGCTGCTTGTTAATTTCCAGATAATTTGGAAAGTTGTGCTGCCTCTTCCAGTGCTGTTCCTGACAGGCCTGAAGTGGAGGCGTAGGGCTGGATTTACTGGGATGCGGGCCAGGACTTGGAGCGCAGGGAGGCCCCACCCCACCCCTGTGCTGTGTCCCCTACCTGGCAGCTCCGCCCTCACACCTTGGGTCCTGCCCCTGACCCCGGGTCTCTGGGGACTGGCCTCGGGCATGCCAAAGGGGATGACCACTGGAGGGATTTGGCTTCAGGCTGTAGGGCCCGCCCACCTTCCCACAGTCAGAGCCGCTACTGTAATGACAAACCCTGCCCCGCAATCACTCCACCCTCGAGAGCAGGGAAGGATGGGAAAGCCCTTTAAGGCAACAGCTCCAGCTTGAGTCTTGAGCGCACGCTCTGCGGTCTGGGGTCACCCGGGGTGCTTTCTGGCAGGCACCCGCCTGGGTTATGAGGTAGAGGGTGCGAGCTCTGCTGGCCGTGAGAGCTGCGTGGGGCATTGCCCTTCTCTCTGCCTCCAGGTAGCTGTCGTCTGTCCTGGTCCCAGGGCAGCAGTGAGGAATGACTGGTGTTGGGGTGTAGGCTGTCCATTCTGGGTGTAACAGTAGGCTCACCTCTGCACTATCCACAAGGGTTCCGTGCCCTCGCCTGGGTTTTTTTGTTTTTTGGGGGTTTTTTTTTGAGATGGAGTTTTGCTCTCTCACCCAGGCTGAAGTGCAGTGGCGCGATCTCGGCTCACTGCAACCTCCACCTCCCGAGTTCAAGCGATTCTCCTTCCTCAGCCTCCTGAGTAGCTGGGATTACAGGCATATGCCACCACACCCGGCTAATTTTGTATTTTTAGTAGAGACGGGGTTTCACCATGTTGGTCAGGCTGGTCTTGAACTCTTGGCCTCAGATGATCTGCCTGCCTTGGCCTCCCAAAATGCTGGGATTACAGGCATGAGCCACCGTGCCCAGCTGTTTTTTGTTTTTTGTTTTTTTTTGAGATGGAGTCTTGCCCTATTGCCCAGGCTGGAGTGCAGTGGCGTGATCTCAACTCACTGCTACCTCCGCCTCCTGGGTTTAAGCGATTCTCCTGCCTCAGCCTCCTGAGTAGCTGGGATTACAGGTGCCTGCCACCACGGCCAGCTAATTTTTGTAGTTTTAGTTGGCCAGTCTAGTCTTGAATTCCTGACTTCAGGTGATCTGCCTGTATCCGCCTCCCAAAGTTCTGAGATTACAGGCGTGAGCTGCCTCGCCTGGCCTCTCCTGGGTTTTGAGCTTGCCACTGTGAGTGTCCAGCCTAGGGGGATGGCGTCAGCTCTCATTGGCCCTCCAGAGATACCGTTTCTTCCTGTTCCTGCGGCTGGCAGTGCTCACCTCCGGCCTCAGGAAATCCTCTCCTGCTGGCGCTCCCAGAGCCGGCCATCAACCAAGCCCACCCTCACTGCTGCTGGGAGGCCAAGGCTTCAGGAGGGGAAGGGCTGCGGGCCTTTACACTGTGCAAGCCAGTTTTAGCCTGCTCTTTTCACTTTAGTTTGTTGTAAGCATCTTCTTGCATTATTTAAGTCTTTGGAAGAGGCCATCTAATAGCTGCAAACTATTCTATTGAGGGGCTGTGGTTTGTCTCACCGGTCCCCTGGAGTTGGCATTGATATTTTGCTCCATACTTTGCTGTCATAAATACTGCAGTGGACATTGGTGAACATTGAGCAAGAAAACTTCTCCTGTGCATTGGGTCTGTCCTGAAGGCAGACGTCAGAAAGTCCAAAGAGCAGGAACCCTATCCCAGACTTTTCTTTCCACTTGGGTCCAGTATAACCCCCTCCACTCCACTTAGTGTCCTGGTGAGCTGGGTCCACCTGTTTTCTGTACAAACAGCTACTCCAGGCCCTGAGGGGTTGGAGACATCCCTTCGAGCCTGTGAGCTCATCTTGAACCTGGCTGGAGGTGCCAGGCCACTCCTGGGATGACACAACTGTCGGGGAGGGCCCTGTGCTGGTGCGCTGGCCACATTGTCTGCAGCTGTCTCCCTTGGTCCGGCAGCAACCTCTCCCAGCTCCTTCTCATCCAGGGCCTCTCTCCTTGCTGCCAGTCCCACTGTGTGTGTGCGCATGCGTGTGTGCTGTGTGTATGCAAGTATGTGCCTCTGCACTTATGCGTGACTTAACCACCGCCATCCTCCAGACTAGGGCAGCCTCAGATTTCTTCACCCAGGCCAGCGCATCCCATGAGGGCCACCTCTGAGGTCCCATCCAGTCAACAAATGTTTACTGCACCCCTTCTCACCAATGGGCCTAAACTTCATTGGGGTGGGGGTGGTGCTGGCCCCAGTGCTAAACTCATATTTTTTGGAGAGGAGGGTGCTTAGGTCTCAGCTGCCTGTCCTTTTGCAGTCTGAGTGTGACAAGGGTCTTTGGCTTTGCTGAGCCTGGAGTGCTGCTGTCCCTGTCCCTAGATTCCCTTCCAGCTGCAGGGTGGGCTGAGGTCTAGCAGCTCCATTTCTTCCCTGGCCCTGTCTCCTCTGTTCCCTGAAGTGTATGGGATGGGACAGTGGTTGCTAAACTGGGTCTCAGTCTCTTCATGTGAAAAATGGTCCTAGGCCATGCACAGTGGCTCACGCCTGTAATCCCAGCACTTTGGGAGGCTGAGGCGGGTGAATCACTTGAGGTCAGGAGTTCGAGACCAGCCTGACCAATATGGTGAAACCCCGTCTCAAAAAACACAAAAAACAAACTGGGGCTAATGGTGAGCCTGTTTTGCAGGATTGCTGTGTGCACAAAATAAGTGCATGGGCATAGGGTCCCTGGCACTGGCTAGGCGTGGAGGCTCTGCCGGGTATGTGGGGCTGCATCCCTGTCCTTGACAGCAGAGGTCCGGGAGGCTGGACTGGGGGTGGGGTAGGTTCTGCCCCCATATACCCCAGCCAGAGCCTGCCCAGTGGGTGCTCCTTCCCCACCCCCCAGCTACATCCCCTTCAACACAGTGGGGCTTAATTCCTGGGGCCTTGTTTCCAAAGCGGAAATGCCATTCTGGGAGGCACAGGCTTTGGGGGGAGGGAATTTAAGTGGAAAACGAGCAAATTTTTGAAATGCCTGTGTCGGAGCCTGTTCCCTTTGCTGCCTCCCGCTCACACCAGCAGCCCCACCCCCAGTGCTGCTCTAATCCAGCTCCTGGGGGAGGAGGGCCCCATCCCTCAGGGTCCCAGCCATCCACCTCCTCTCTGCACCCCTCTCCTTGGCCAACTAGGATGGAGCAGGGCCCGGCTCCCTTGAGGGCCAGGCCTTTTGTGTCCCTGCCCGTCCCTGCAGACTCCTGCCTGGAGCCCTGCCAGCAGGGCACTGCCTGCCCATGAGGCCTGGTCTCCCCTTCCCACAGAAGTGGAGGCCCAGGGATCACCTGAGGCTCCTGAGGGTCCCGCTGGTTCAGACCTGCTCTCTAGGAAGCTGGTTTGTGTGCCAGTCAGGCTGAGGAGTGGGTGGCTGGACAGGGTCAGTGCAGGAGGGGCCAGGCACAGCTCTTGGGAACAAGCAGGAGGAGATGCTCCAGGCAGCCTCCCTGAAGGCTGGCTGCTCTTCTGAGGTGAGGTGGGCTGTGTCCAGGAGGCATAGGGTGTTGGCGAGCTGTTCTGTTTCTCCTGAGGACTCTGGGTCACGCTGTGTCCCATCCCACTGGTCCTTCCTCACCCGCTGTGCTGTGAGTTCTGGCCAGTGGTTCCCAAGCCAAATATTGAGGAAATGCAGACGTCCAGTTTTTTGGGAGGGGTGGGACGCAGGAGTCTGCTTTTAAACAAGCTCCCCAGAGCACCTGAGCAGCCAAACCTGGGCTGCCCTAGCCCCTTTTCAGATGAGAAAGGAGCCCAGAGAGGGGAGAGGGTGTGCCAAGGTCTCGCCAGGTGCTGTGTAGGCTGAGCCTTGGGTGTCAGGCAGAGGGGCAGCTGCAGGCCCACCTAGGCTTATGTCTGTCATAGGCCACGCTTGAGAATTCTCTGCTGTGGGAAGCCGGGTCCACCCCACTGCTTCCCTGCCACTAGAGCTGCCTCATGGCATCCCCTTGCTCAGCCAGTGGCCCAGGATTGTTGACTGAGGGTCCTGTCTGGTCTGGACCAGGCTCGTCTTACGTTCTTACTGCAGGTTGTACATCCCTGGCCAGGCCCAGGGGCTCTGGCACCGTGGTTTTGCTGCAGGGGGTGACAGTCACTGACCTGCAACCGAGCAAGGGGCAACTGAGGACAGCCAAGGTTGTCTCCACTCCGTTTCCCCTGGGTGATTCTTCCTTCTGTCTCCCTCATTCCCCCAGTGCCGCCCTCCTACCCCATGTCGCTGAAGCAGATGAGTTGGAGCAGGACTCAAGAGGGTACTGGGCCCAGGTTTTAGGCTGAGCCTAGGAATGAGTAATGAGAGGAGGCAGATCAACTCAGCTGGAGTCCCCAGATGTCGGCACAATTCAGGGGAAGATAGGTGCTGCCCGTGAAAAGTGCTGGATTGAGAGCTCGCCAGCCTCCTTGCTTGAGGCTTCATTTCCAGGGTCTTTACACGGTGGGACCGTCTACAGTCGGAGCTGTGGTGGTGGTGATTCTTCTCCTGCAGGCTGGCGCACGCCCCCTCCCCTTTCCCACTAGATTCAGATCTGAGTCCCACGGCCCATCGACACGCGATGAATGCCCTGGGGTTGGTTAGCGGGAAAGACAGAAGTCGACTTGACGCCGTGGCTCGGCTCTGGAGGAGGAAGGCAATCCGGGCAGCCTTCCCAGAAGTGGAGGCATTTGCATAGGCCTTCGGTGCGTTCTCGCCCGGGTGGAAGGCGGGGACTTGGATTTGTTGGAGAGCGGTGTCCTGCGCTCTAGGCTGGAAGCCTGGCCTCGGCCGGGTGCCTGGAGCCTCGGGGTGGGAGGTGGGGGGCGGGGTGGGGGGCGGCACCTACTGGGCGGGCTTCTGTCTGCGCGCCCGCGCCCCTGACAGGCGGCTCATTTGCATGGAGAGCGGCGGCGGCCAATGGGCGCGCGCGGCTGGGCATGCTGGGATCGGGCTGGGCCGGCTGGGCCGCGGCGGCTGGCGGATCGCGGCTGGACCGGCTCTGGGTGGCCGAGGTGGCAGCTGCGCGGCGGCAGCGGGGCAGCTGTGGCGCTCTCGGAGCCCCGAGGGCACGCGGCCAGAGCAGCTCGGTGTGCGCCACCGCGGGAGCCGGGGCCCCAGGCCCGCTGGACACCATGAACCACCTGGTGAGGGCGGCAGGCGGGGCCGGGCCGCGTCTGGGCTTCGAGGCGGTAGCCCTGCCGGCTCCGGGTCTGGCGCGGGCTGGAAGGGGTTAAGTGAGCGGCATTTCCTGCCGGACCTGCGGGGCCTGGGAACCGCCGACCGGGATCCGCGGCCCCGGGACCTCCTTGCGCCCTGGTCGGGGAGCCGGGAGGCAGGAACCGCGGGGGCTCCGGAGCCTGCGCGCTTCGGGGGCGTTGGCGGGGCCGGGCACGGGGGCCTCCAACCGGCAGGAAGATGCCTGTGTCGGGAAAGTGACTGGCGGGGCCCGCGCTCCCCGGCCGGCGGCCGCCTGCTGTGTCACCTTGGGCCTCTGCGCCCTGCCTCCGAGCCTGTTTCCTCCGCTGCGAGGAGGGACCGTTGAGTCTCGGGCGGGTGGTCCGTCTGGTGTGGCGTGGGACTGCCCACCGCTCCCGGAGAGGGAGGAGCTCCGGGGGACCGAGGCCGGACGGGCAAGTGCTTGGCGCCAGCGGGGAAGGCTGTGCGGCCGGAGCACCCGGGTCCGGTTAATGATTCACTCCGGCCGCCGGCGCTGGGTTCCGGGAGCGGAGCGGGGGTGGGGGCGGGCGCGCCGCGGGCTTTGCAGCCCTGCACGCCGAGCGCCGGTGGAAGCCGGGTCCTGGCTGGCTACAGGAGTCCTAGCTGCACACGAGAGTCGCGGGAGTGGGCCGGGGCCGGGTTCTACAATGTGAACGTGAAGGCTTTGGAGTCCATGGTTGGGGGACCCACAGAGCTAGAGCAGGGGCGGGGCTGCCTCTCGAGGGTCAGAGAGGCTGATCGCTGGGCCGAGGTGAGGGAGCTGGGAAAGCTGAGATTTGCCTAGGGGTGCGTGGTGAGGGGCTTACGACCCGGAAGATGGGGTTTTGGGTTCCTATCGGGAACAGCAGCTCCTTTTCCCACCACAAGGCTCCCGTTCCCTCTTAAGAGTCCCTGGTGTCCTTTCCCGCACTCCTCCTGGGTCCCGCTGCTTTTTTGGTCACCTCAGAATGACCATGGGTTGATTTCCTTACTGGATTCGGCCAGGTGAGATGTTTCCCATCGCCCTGGGCCGGGGCACGCCCCCTCTTGTGCTCATTCCTTTCCTTCGGTGGAGAGTTGGGTGGTGGGGACTGGCTGGCCTGTGAGAGCAGGTGTCGGGGTGCCTGGAGAATCGGGGCCCAGGTACCGGGGCGGCGGGGCTGTGGGGAAAGGAGCTTTGGGGAGGAGCTGCTGACGCTTCCTGCTGGCACTGCTTGCTTGGGAGCTGGGTGGAGGCAGGGCAGGGCAGTTCCAGGTTCTGCCAGGAAAGTCACCTTGGGCTGGGGCAGGAGGCTTGGAGCTTCTGGCCGTTACTGTTTGTCGGAGCAGGAGGGTGAGCCCTATGGACTGGTACCATGGCCCCAGGTCTGGGCAAAGAATGGAAATAAGGACAGTGCCACTAGGGCCTCCTGTCTGTGCAGGAAGGGCCCTGAGACAGCTCTTCAAGCCCCTTTCCCATTATACGGATGGTGCAGATGGGGACACTGAGGTACAGAGAGACAGTTAGTTGTCCTCAGAACTGGATCCAGAACCTGGTCTCCTGACATGGCCCCCAGTGCAGCACCACATGTGGCTTCTGAATTCCCAGTCTGGGATTGAGGAAGCTCTGGTCCTTGGGGGACCACCATGCTCTTTTGGGATTATCAACTTGGTAGGGACCCTCTGGTTCCAAGGCTGTGCCTTTGTGGCCCTCTGCTGGCATCTACTGTCCCTTTAGTGGGTCCTACCACCCTTTTCTCCTGAGCCTGGACAACTTCTTCCCTTGACCTCAGGAGCCCACAGCCAGCTGAAGCAGCTAGAACCAACCAGCAGGGGAGGTGCGCTCCAGGGGGGCTTCTTGGAGGAGGCAGTATTGGAGTCAGACTTGAAGTGTGGGGCGTGGAGTTGGGTGATAGGGATGTTTCTCCAGCAAAGACACTGGGCAAGCCTCTTCTTCAGCCCCCAAAAAAGGGGCTGCAGGGTGGTCTCCCTGTAAGAGGGCGGGGCTCTGCCCTCTGTCAGGCCCTTCCTGGCCCTCTGAGCACAGGAGAGGCCCTGGCTCCATCTGCATTTTGCTGCCCTGACTTCCTCCCACCTCTAGGTGCTAGTCTGGGGCAGAAGTAGGGTGAAGGGGCGGGTCCAGCCTCCTTGATGACTCAGTTGGGGTTGAAGGTGGGAGCTACCCCTATTCTGGGCCTGTTGCTGTCTCTGAAGTCAGGGGTCAGCCTCACACTGAACTCTCTGCCAAAAGTCCGGATCACAAGCATGAGCTCCAGCAAGTCCACTTGAGTGAACCCCGCTGATCCTGCCTGCAGGGGTACAGGCCTGGGGCCTGCCAGCCGTCCCCACTGTCCGTGGGGTGTTTTGGGTTGCAGATTCCATGTCCTGAAGCAGGAGGGCCCTCCCCATGCCACCTCCTCTGCCCAGCCTCTTAGGGACAGTGCCTGGGATGCCCTGGCAGGAGTAGGGGCTGGGGCGTGCTTCCAGACCATAGCTGGCCTGGGCATAAAGGCATCTGCTGTGGCGCTGCAACGAAAGCCAGGCTGTGCTCTGTGCTTGTGTCAGGGCACCCTTGGCAGTGGCCACCCCACAGGTGTCTTTTTATTCCTTCCTGCTGCTGAGTGTCACGCGTGGGGCTGAGGGCCTGCACGCCTTCCCTGCCTCATCCTCTCCGAGGTTTCACGCCCTACTAAGGCCGGCAGGACAGGAGCCATGCTCCCCTGGGGTGGCTCTGGAACGTGGGCCCCGCGCATAGGCTATGTGATCTGCCCACGCCCTTGCTGCCTGCCACCTGGGCACCCAGGACTTGAGCCCAGACCCTGGCCACCCAGTTGTCTGTGGGAGTATTAGGGGAAGATGCCACTAAACTGGCAGGTCCTGGAGTTCCACCCAGGATGGGGACATGGAGGAGGGAAGAGGAGGTGCCCCTCAGAGCCTGAGGCCAGGGCCAAGTGGGGTGATCAGGACCCCTCCAGGTGGGTCCCGGGTGCGGATGGCCAGTTGGGCGCACGCTCATTGGGCCTGCATCCGTTGGCCATGGAGGCTCTTTGGGACAAGCAAATAGAATGCTCCTGAAATAAACTTGGCCCAAGTTCGTGACGGTTCTGGGTATGAAAGAAAGCAGTGTTTCCCAAGTGCCTGCTGTGTGTGAGGCTCTGTGCTGGGGTGGGTGCATGTGTGTGTTGGGGGTGTGGACAGGAGGGGTGGGAAAGGCCCGTGACATTTCCTCTCGTGGTTTCCACGAACCCAGGCATCAGCCCTGGGTGGAGATAAAGTGGAGCCACCCAGCTCTACTGTGTCTCAGCCTGGGGTTGGCCTCTGCTGCTTCTGGACTCAGTGACCCTGGACTGTCAGGGAGCTTCTGAGCCTTGGTTTTCCTGTCTAGTAAGATGCAGGTATTTCTGTCTTATGGGGTTGTTTTGAGGGTTAAATGAGCTGGTGGCTGTGAGGGAAAGAGCTCTGCCTCCGGCAGGGAGGAACTGTGCTGTTCTTACTGTTGTGAACCTAGTGACAACTGTGGTCGTGTTACCCGTTTCCTTGTCTGCTCCCAACCCCGGGGTCTTGGGCAGAGACCAGGAGTTCTTGCCATTTTCTCCCAGCTCCCACCTTGTGCTGGCTTGTGGGTGCTGTGCTGAAGTCACATTTGCTGGGTGAAAGGGTGCAGGCCAGATGTGAGCCAGGCCTGGCAGAGAGGGTTTTGGTCAGCGGTGATACCTGCAGTGTTCTCTGCAGTTGGCTCGGGCTGGCCCTGCTCCTGAGAACTCCTCGGTTGTCCCTTCAGGCAACCAGGGAAGGCTCCTTGGAGCAGCAGCATCTCCCCTTACCTCTCCCCGACACCAGCTTCCCCCCAACCCAGAGTCAGAGTTTGGGGACAGCCACAGCATGTCCAGGGCTCCCAAGGCAGCTGGCAGAGCCAATGAGGAGAACCCAACACCCATCCGACGGCTGCAGCTCTCCCTGACGTGTGCCACCCGCAGCCCTGGTCCCAGCCGCTCTGCTTCTCAGGGCCTGCCTGCCCAGCCCGGGTGGATCTGGTGCCCAGGCGGGCCCCAGGGATACAATGAGGGCCATTCTCAGAGCCAGGCAGAGCCTGTGGGGCAGTCCTGTCAGCTCCCATGTGCAACAGCTGGGATATTGTTTGGGGAGTGCTGGCATCAGGCTGGGGGTCTCCTCTGGCCCTGCCCTCTGGGATGAGCGAGCCCTCGAGGGCCTTCCTGGGTTCCTCTGGTGCACATACCCTGGAGCTACCCTTCTGAAGGAGGTAGATTTGTCCTCCTGTCCCAGGTGCCTGGGGTCCAGGGGTATGAATTGGGCTATGTCAAGACATGCTGGGTGGTACTGTGAGGTGGGGGCCGAGGGAAGGGGGTGTCCCAGGAGGAGCCTTCCTGGACGGGATGATAGTCCAGCAGGTCCTGAAGTGGGAGTGGGGTGCGGCAGGAGTGAGGTACCAGAGACTCAGCAGCCTCCACTGTGCCTTGGACACAGGTGACTGACAGTGTCCACCTGGACTGGCTTTGCACCCCATCTGAGGTCACAGTTGTATCCCTTGAGAAGTTGGGCAGGAGCACCTGACTGGCCCAGCTTGGGTCATGCCCTAGGCCCAGTAGTGCAGGAGGCCAGGAAAGTAGGCCTAGGGAGGCTGGCCTCTCCTCCAGTTTGGAGCATGGCAGGGGTTCCGGGGGAGGCTGCTGGGGGGCCTGCGAGCATGTCCAGAGCAGGAATGCTTGAGGTGGTGTGTGCTTTGCTCGTCTGGGCTTATCTGGCCATGGGAAGCTGGTCGTGTGGATGACGTTCACTGAGCTGTGCACGCATCACCCATGGAGTCTGTGGCGTGAGTCCTTCTGCCGCTCCAGGGTCACAGCCTGCCTCCCTGCTCCAGCCCCCTGGCTGAGGCCCTTCCTCTGCCCCATGCTCTTCCCAGACGGGAATCCTGTGGAATATCATCTCTTTGGGGAGGCCATCTCTTTTTTTTTTTTTTTTTTTTTTTTTTTTTGAGACGGAGTCTCGCTCTGTCGCCCAGGCTGGAGTGCAGTGGCCGGGTCTCAGCTCACTGCAAGCTCCGCCTCCCGGGTTCACGCCATTCTCCTGCCTCAGCCTCCGGAGTAACTGGGACTACAGGCGCCCGCCACCTCGCCCGGCTAGTTTTTTGTATTTTTAGTAGAGACGGGGTTTCACCATGTTAGCCAGGATGGTCTCGATCTCCTGACCTTGTGATCCGCCCGTCTCGGCCTCCCAAAGTGCTGGGATTACAGGCTTGAGCCACCGCACCCGGCTGGGGAGGCCATCTCTGACCCTGTATGCAAAGGCCTTCTCCCACATTATTTTTGGCCCCCCACTTTCTTCCCCATGAGAGCAAATTGTTTGCTGTCTTTCTGTCCCACTACATTATAGGCCCCGTTCAGACAGAGGCCTCGTCCACTAGGCCTGCGCTATCTCTGCGGAGCCTGGCTGAAGCAAGGGCCAGGCGAATCTTTTGTTAAAAGAACAGTGTGCGCTGGGCACAGTGGCTCACGCCTGTAATCCCAGCACTCTGGGAGTCCGAAGCTGGACGATCACTTGAGCCCAAGAGTTTGAGAACAGCCTGGGCAACATAAGGAGACCCCATCTCTATACAAAATTAGCTGGGCATGGTGGTGCGTGCCTGTTGTCCTAGCTACATGGGAGGCTGAGGTGGGAGGAGGCTGAGGTGGGAGGATCGCTTGAGCCTGGGAGGTGGATGCTGTGAGAGCCATGATCGTGCTACTGGGCAATAGAGCAGGACCCTGTCTCAAAAAAAAAAAAAAAAAGAACAATCCTATGAAACCAGGGCTGTCATTCCAGCAGAGAGGATCTAAGTGCTCAGAGGGGCTAAGGGATTTGCCCAAAGTCCCACAGCGGGGCCCAGGTCTGAGTCTTAGCTGCTGCCTAGTGAGGAGGAAGGAGTGTGTGTTCTTGGGGAACAGACGGGGAGGCAGAGAGGCCCAAAGAGGCGGGGCCCTGGCCAGCTAGAGTGGTCGGTTGTGTACCAGCAGCAGCGGTGTCCAGAGCTCAGGCTGGGCGGGGGCATGCCAGCTGACGCAGGCAGGGGAGCTCCTGGTGCCAGGCGCCCGGTGCCACGTGCCCAGCCTGTGAGGTGCTTCCCAGCCTGGCTTCAGTGGCCCCAGACTGGGCTGTGGCCAATCAGTGAGCTCATTCCAGGAGGGGTTGGACCTTGAGGCCAGAGGCCACAGCCGCTCACCTGGGCCGGACTTTCCCTCCCTGCCTGGCCCTTCCCTCTGCAGAGCCCCCGGCCTCCCTGCCTGTGCTCCCTCAGTCTCCCTGAGTGCCTGGCCCTGCCTGGCGGGGCCTCTGCCAGCCTTTCCTGGGCCGCCCTTCTAGGAGGTGAGGGGCCTTCGCAGGGCGGTCCCCTCTGTCTAAACCCCCACCTTCTCTGACTTGGCTGGAGGGGAATTTTCCTGTGACTCACTCTGCTGGCACTTCCTGTGGTCACCAGGGCAGGGGCTGGGGGACCTGGAGGGGCAACTCTGTGGTGTGTAGGGTCACTGGGGGAGGGTGGCCCGCCCCCTGATGGGCTGTGATTCCCAGAGGCAGGCTGCAGACCATATTTGGGAAATGCTTGTCTTGCTGGCTGCCTGGGATGGGGGCCCTGAGCACGGGTGGGCTGCAGGAGAGCCCCCGCCCTCCCGCTCCTCTGTGGGGCTCTGGCCCCTGGACCTGCCGCAGTGCCTGTCCCATTCTGCCTCAGAGCCTGGGACACAGTCCACTGTTTTTTTTATTTTTTCTTTTTGTGTATTTTTTCAGCCCCAAAGCAAGAAACACTCATTCCTGAAAAACAGGAAGAGAAAGTGTCTCCAATGTCTCAGACACCTCTGGAGTCGTCCTGACCCTCTCCTGTCTTTACGTTTCACAGGATGTTTTCTTGAGGCGGGCTTTTCACTTGAGTTCCTTTTTCATTCTGTTGTAATTGTGGTGTGAACAGTGTTGCAGCCATCTAGGGCCTCTGCCCTTGCGCTCACCTTGGCTCTGATGTGACTCCACCTGGGCCTGCCTTCTCTGAGCTGCCCCCTGGCCCCTCCCTTGGGCCTTGCTCCTCCTGGCTCCCCACACTCTAGCCTGTGGCCCTTTAGGGACTGGAGGCTCCTAGCTGCTCTGGAGAAATAGGCTCCCAGCTGATGACGCCCACCCAGGGCAAATGAGCTGTGGGGTCTGAATGTCTGCTCCTGGGACCTGGGGCACCTACTGCCTACTCAGGCTGCTTGCCTGGTGCACCATTGCCCTCTGATGCCGGCCAGGGAGACGGAGCTCAGAGGGGTTCTGTCCAGTCCCTGCTGGTGTAGGGGAGGCTGGGCCCTAGGGACTTGGAAGAGGTGTCACCCCCACTCTGCCCCAAGGCCCAGGCTCCGGCTTCCTGTTTTTGCCCAAGGAGGCGTGGCCCTTTCTTCCTTGTTTCACTCCTTGCAAATGGAGTCCAGAAAATGGGACTTGGGTCCAAGTGGGGATGGTCACACAGCTGCTGGCTGGCTGGAACCCAGGTCCCATTTCTGAGTCAGTCTCGACCAGGCTGCACGTCTAAGACCCCAGGAGACTCCAAGGAGGGACCTTGCAGGGCAGCCCAGACCTGAGGCCAGGCTGGTGGGGTGGCTGGAGCCGGTCGGGTCACCACCCAGCCGGCCTGGCACTTTTCTCAGACCCGGCTTCCCTGTGTGTGAAGTCTGGGGCCCCTGTGGAACCCATGCAGCCCTCGGCCGCCCTAGGAGGGGCTGCAACCCTGGCCTTGTCTCACCCCGTGCCTCCCTCACACCTGCCTTCTGCTGGAACCGACCACACCCTCCAGCCAGGGACCCTCTGTCTCTCTGGGCGCATCCTGCGCCTGGCACCTCAATGGGGCAGCAGCAGCAGGGGCAAGGACGCAGGGGTGTGGCGGGAAACTTCGAGGCCTCCCTGCCTGGGCTCTTGTGTCCCAGCGAGGCTCTGCACCTGCCTTCATCATCGCCCTCATGCCTCTGATCCCACAGCCTCCTCCAAGTCCCTCTCTGACTGCTTGGCTCCTGGGCCACGTGGAGGACGTGCCCTGCCCTGGGAGGGTTTGCTGAGGGCAGCGGGGCCAGGCCCGGGAGGGCGTGCCTCCTGTTTGCTTCCCAGCCTTGGGGAAGGTGTTTGAAGTTTCTAAACTAATTACTGACTTTTTGGATTTTGGGTAGATGGACTTTGTTAAGGAAGCTTCCTTTCATTTTTGTTCAGTTTTTTATCCTAAGAAGCTGTCCTTTTTGTCAGATTATTTTCGTGCATCTCAAGAGAGAACCATTTGCTATTTGTTTTAACTTGGCAGCGTTGTCGTTGTGACTGCCGCTCTCCCTGTGTTGGTCCAGGTAGCAGAGTGGCCTTGGGTGGGGCTTTTAGGGGTATCTTGAGGGTCATCCCTGGAGTTTTGGTGGTGGCAGTGGTCAAGAGGATTTTGAGGTGCTCTACAGGTGCAGTGGAAAGAAAAGCCAGGCTCAGCTGGGCCTCTCTGCTGGGGAACAGATGGAGACATTGGAGGCAAAGGCACAATGATCTCACCAAACTCCACTAAGTTATTTTCCCAGTGTCAAAGCTGGGCACCTCCCCAGATGGGGCAGGAGCTGGGGATCCTCTGACGCCCCATGAACATCCTCCTGGTCTCACACCCTGTGTCCTCTCTCCCCAGAACGTGCTGGCTAAAGCCCTCTACGACAACGTGGCCGAGTCCCCAGATGAGCTGTCCTTCCGAAAGGGTGACATCATGACGGTGCTGGAGCAGGACACGCAGGGCCTGGACGGCTGGTGGCTCTGCTCGCTGCACGGGCGCCAGGGCATCGTTCCTGGGAACCGCCTCAAGATCTTGGTGGGCATGTATGATAAGAAGCCAGCAGGGCCTGGCCCCGGCCCCCCCACCATCCCGGCCCAGCCTCAGCCTGGCCTCCACGCCCCGGTGCCTCCGGCCTCCCAGTACACGCCCATGCTCCCCACCACCTACCAGCCCCAGCCTGACAGTGTCTACCTGGTGCCCACTCCCAGCAAGGCTCAGCAAGGCCTCTACCAAGCCCCGGGTCCCAGCCCTCAGTTCCAGTCGCCCCCAGCCAAGCAGACATCCACCTTCTCGAAGCAGACGCCCCATCACCAGTTTCCCAGCCCCGCCGCAGACCTGTATCAAGTGCCCCCAGGGCCTGGAGGCCCCGCCCAGGACATTTACCAGGTGCCGCCTTCTGCCGGGATGGGGCATGACATCTACCAGGTCCCCCCGTCCATGGACACACGCAGCTGGGAGGGCACAAAGCCCCCGGCAAAGGTAAGGCTGTCCTGGCCCAGTCGTGCAGCCCCACAGGTATAGACCCAGGCCCTGGTTTCTGGGCATAGAAGGGCCCAGCCACCCTCAGTCACTGGCCGTCCAGGAGTGGCTGTGTGCTTGGTCTGGGGTCAAAATGGGAAGTGAGTGTTTGGGGAGTGTTCATTTGTCTGGGGAAGATGGATGTGAATGGACCCAGAGGGGAGACGCCCCACTGGCCTCAGCCAAGCCAATCTGAGTAGTGGTGTCACCACAGGGATCAGAATGTTGAGGCATTCCAGCGGGCAGGCGGGGCTTGGCACGTGGGCCCCCGCGAGGGAGAGGACAGCCACTTCATGCTCATGCTGTGCCCTCTGGGTTTACGTGTCAGCGTCTAGATGGGGTTCCAGCACATCTGACCGCCTCTGCCTCCACGGGCCAACCCCTCTCCTCTTATGGGGGATGCTAGGGTCCAGTGGGTGCTTACGGTGATCTGGATGTGACTCCTGGGAGGATACTGCCCCTGGAATTGCTAGAGGAGGGCTACTCTGAGAGCCTCCTGAGCTCTTGCCAATGGGATGCTGGGCCTGGGAACAATATCTCTGGCCTCCAGACCCTGAGCCCACTCCCCAAGTCCACAGGCCCCCTGCCTCTCAAGCTCACCTGCCTGTAGGAAGGAGTCAGAACTGGAGAGGGCGGCGAGGTCCACTGGCTGCAGCAGGAGCAACCTTTTCTCACCTTTGATTGGTCCGTTCCCCTTGTGCCAAAGCCCCCTCGAGAGCTGGGGTGTGGAGTTTCCAGGCCTAGACATGGAGAGGGTGTCTCAGGGTCTCTCGTCTTCTCCTGCCTGCTTCTTAGGGCTCACCAGGAGGACCTGAGAAACCCAGCCCATGCTGCTGTCTCAGCACTCCTGGGGGACATAGCCGCCCAGGCTGTTTGGGGTCAGCTTCCCAGGACCCAGGCCAAGCCTTGTTTTTGCTGTGTCCCATCTAGAGCCACCTGTGTCTGGAGAGACACTGGCCAAGTGGACACTCAGCCTAGGGCTAAGGTGGAGAACTCATTGGTGCCAGCTGGGCAGCACGTCAGCAGGGAGTTACCCCCACCCCTGCCCATGGGTGGCCTGGTACCCAGGAAGTGTGGCCGGAGGACATTGGCAGGTGGGACTCCATGGACATGGGCCACCAAACCTGGCCGCCAGGGGAACCTGGGTCACTGGCTCCCACTTCCTGCTCTACCTGCTCCTTCAGCCATCTGGTCAGACGTGAGCCTGGCTGGTGTGAGGCTGCCTGGGTGGGGCTGCTCCCACACTGGCTTTAGCAAGAGGAGCAGGGTCCTGTTATCCCCCGGGGAGGCAGCAGGGAGCAGCGTCCTGTGGGGGAGCCTTAGACCATGGTCCATGTATACCCACACTCCACACAAATGAACACACGTGCATGATACCTGTACCCCACAGGTACAGACACCTGTGCACACACCATATGCACGAGCACACACATGCGCTACATGAATGTGCATGAACATATGCACATATCTGTATCCCATACCCCACAAATGGACACACGTATACGCCCACACATGCACACATCATATCCATGAACATGTGCACACCCAAACCCCATATGTATAAACACGTGCATACACACCCCACACAGACACGTGTACGTCCACACATACAAAGCATATGCACCCACCAGTATCCCACAAACATGTACAAATGCATGTGCGTATGCACACACACACACAGTCCACACTCCACATGCCCCAAGGTCAGGCACACCCCCTCTCCTCCTCTCCCGCCTTTGCAGTGAAGCTTGTCCTGGTGTGGCTGGAAGCCCTGTGGGCTGGGGAGCAGCAGCGAGACCCCCAGACAGAGCCTGGCCTCAAGCCTTTGTTATGGCAGCTGTTCTGTTTCCCTCTCCGGCAAGGGGCCTGCTCTCAGTTACATCAGGGGCTCCACCAGCTGGGTCCTTCTCCGCCCATGGCCTCTGGTGGAGCTGCCCAGGCCTGTGCCACAAGGGCCCTGACCTGGCTGATGGCCCAGGAAGGAGAGCCCTACGTCCTGGGCCCGGTTGCTCTCCCCTAGGAAAGCCCTGCCAGTCCTTATTGTGTCTGCTTGTATTTTATGGTCACAAAAGCAATGCTTGTTTGCTGTAGAAAATGCATAACGTATGGAAAAGTCTGGAGATGAAATTTTCCAATCGAGGTAATCACTGGGAAATTCTGGCATATTTTGTCTAGCATCTGCCCTGTATTTCACAGATTTGTACATGTAGTTTTGCGTTTCAAAGTTGTAAATCCAACATTAGATATCAAAAGAATTTTGTTGCATTCTTTTTTTTTTTTTTTTTTTTTTTTTTTTTTTTTTTTTTTTTTGAGACGGAGTCTTGCTCTGTCGCCCAGGCTGGAGTGCCGTGGCCGGATCTCAGCTCACTGCAAGCTCCGCCTCCCAGGTTCACGCCATTCTCCCGCCTCAGCCTCCCGAGTAGCTGGGACTACAGGCGCCCACCACTTCGCCCGGCTAGTTTTTTGTATTTTTTAGTGGAGACGGGGTTTCACCGTGTTAGCAAGGATGGTCTCGATCTCCTGACCTCGTGATCCACCCGTCTCGGCCTCCCAAAGTGCTGGGATTACAGGCTTGAGCCACCGCGCCCGGCCTTTGTTGCATTCTTAAAGCTTCTCCCTGAGCCGCCTTGGACGTCACTGGGTTGCCGCCTCTGCTGGGACGGGCCCTGGGCAGTTTCCATTTGCTCGTGTCTTCAGTACAGTGGCACGGCGGTAACACCTGGCTGCGGGCCATCTGTGTCCGAACCTCCATGTCCTCCCCTTTAAGCCTCAGGCCTGCCCCTCAAATGCCTGGGAAACTGAGTCTCCCAGTTCCAGGGTAGTGGTTGGCTGGGCTGACAAGGAGCCCTTGCCAGGACAGCGTGTGGGCAGGATGGACACTGGCTCTCAGGAAGCCAAGAGGGTGAGTAACAAGGGTGGTGGACAGGAGGGTCAGACCCCTGGGGCCTGGAGCAGGGTCCAGCGGGTGCTGAGATGGGAGCCTGGTGGCCCGTATGGCTGGGGGAGAAGTGAGGGCCACACCGGCATCGAGACTCTTTGGGCCGGGTGTGGTCTGTAGGAATCTGAGGGCATAGGCTCTTTCATGGGCAGGTGGGACTTCCTGGGGAAGGCATCTGTGGGAGGTCACTCAGGTCGTGACCCTGGTCAGTGCCCAAGGAGACAGCCATGGCCTGGGGTCAGGTGTGTACGCGGTCCTGTTGGGCCTGAGTTTCACCGTCCTCGCCCTAGAAGCTTCATCTTGCCCCAGGCCCCCATGTGCTGGGACCTCAGGCCAGGGGGCCTGGAGCTGGGGAGGGAGGGGAGTGGGCTGTGGTGCTGGCCCCTCAGGCCACCATGACCCAGGTCAGGTGAGCCCCTCGCACTTGGGTGTGTCCTGGTGGCCGTGGTCACAGCGCTCCTGTGGTGCTCCATTTCCCGAGGAGGAAACGAGGCTCCTGAATGGGGACCTGGGGATGCCAGAGCCAGGAGCCAGCCCAGGTCAGGGGTGACACCCATTTTGCAGAAGGGGGAGACCAGCCACTGAGCTCCAGGGTGGGGGCCTACCTTGTCCCCTTCTTCCAACCTGATGCCTGCCTCTTGGACGCTGACTGGGAGTCTGGGATGTATTCCTGAGTTCACTCATCCCCTTGCTTGATGCCTGATCCTGGGGGAGGAGAGGGGCAGCACCCTGGCCCTGGTGCTGCCTGGGTTCTGTGCGTGTACCTGGCAGTTGGCCTGTGTTGTGTTTTCCCTGCTTGTATGAGGCGTGTGTGTCAGAGACCGTGTGGGTGTTATGTCAGTGTCTGTGACTCTGTCCCCTCCTCCTGGGCTCTGGCTGTGTTCCCCTAACCCCCAGGGGACCTCCAGGGCCTGCTGGTGGGGTCTCAGGTGTGTAGCAGGGTGGCCTGTGATTAGCAGCGTCATTCCCCTAATGAGCGTTTTCCGCTGGTGGCTGCCTTGCTCTGTTTTTCTAACAGAAACATTTGGTCACTGTGGCTGCCTACTGCCACCCGACTCAGCTCCAAGAGTGGCAGGCAGCCGTTTGCCTGGGGAGGCTGGCCTGGGTCCAGCTGCGCCCCTGGGCCTCACCGCATGAGGTTGGGACGGCCACCAGCGGGGTGCTCTTGGAGGATGCTCACGCCTCCCTCCTGCTGGTGCTGGGTCCTGGCTGAGCCTTGGGGCTGGGTCCCCACCTGCCTTTGGGAGGCTGGGAGGCCTGGAGAAGCCTTAGGCCGTGCCTCAAGGCCCAGCCAACCTGCCACGTCCCTCCGCCCCGCCTGCACCACTGTTGGCAGGTCCCTGCGTCTAAAAATAGTTCTGGAGGAGACTCAAGTCTGGAGCGCGTGGAGGGAGATGAGTCTGGAGAGGCAGCCGCCAAATCCACTCCCAGATGCACTGGAGGGGGGTGGGGACACCCCGCGGAGGCCCCCAGCCTGTGGGGCTCTGCTACCAGGCGCGCTGGAGACCCACTGGGCCCAGCTCTGCTGCGCTGCGGGGGGCTCTGCCAGGCCTGGGGCTGCTGGGGGGTGCTGGGCGCCTCTGCCGCCCCCATGCCCTGTACCCCCTCACAGCACCCTCAGTGAGCATGGCTGGCTGCCTGCCTGCATTGGGAGGGCCTCTCGGGGTTCAGGGGCACTGGGCCCGAGGGAGAGGCTGCTTTGGCGCTGCTGCCCTGGGGGATGTGCAGGGAGGCCCTGAGTCAACCCTGTCCCAGACATCCCCTTTGATGAGGGAACAAAAGGTCTTTCAGTGGAGAGAGCTGAACAGGGAGCCTGGTGGTGGAGGCGTGTGGGTGCAGTGTGCCAGGGGCTGGAGAATCCCACCAGGGAGGCCTTGTCCTCCCCAAGGCAGGGAGGCTTTTGGGGAATGAGGCTGCCTGGCATGGCCCCTACCCCCTTCAGGCCATTACTAGTGAGGGGCAGCGTGGTCCTGGGCAGGTGCTTGTGCTGCCTGCCTTGGCCGCCCCGGGCTCTGGACCAGGGTAAGAGAGCCTGGGGAGGGAGGGCTGGCCCTGGACCTGCCTCCCCCACTAAGCCTCATCCTTTCAGGTTGCTGGGGATCTAACCTGCTGCAGGCAGCTCCCCCGGGGCAGGCGCGGCAAGGCAGGGCAGCCTTGGTTCCAGCTGCTGTGGCCCCCAGCACATGCTCAACTTGCCCCTCTGCTCCTGTCCTCCAGAGTCTCCCCATGCTGTGCTGTGGGGCAGGGGGTGCTAGGCTCTGTCTGGTCCTGGGCTGGACGCAGTCCCCTGCTGGGCCGATCCTTCTGAGGAGGCTACAGCTCGGTGGTGTGGGCAGCAGGCTCCGAGGCCTCCGACGTGACCTCTCGTCCCGCGGGGCTGGGCGCCCCAGTCACGGGGGGTTCCTTGCCTGTGGGTAGTGCCCTCCAGAGCCAGGGCCCCAGCCCCTCACCCCACCGGTGTCCCCCACCGTCATCAGCTCACACCCATACTCATCTGTGGAGCCTTCCGGGTCAGCAGGCTGTAGAGATGGTGGTGTCCTGGCCCAGGACCAGGCAGCTCTGAATAAAACCCGGGGTTCTTGCTGTACCCAGCACTACGTTCCGCTGGAGGAAGGTCAGAGGGTGCAGAGTGGGTGAGAACTGGCGTCCTTGGGGAGCCCCGTCCCTTCCACCTGGTGTGCCCTGCCCACCTCCCAAAAGGACGTGGCTCCCAGGTGTGAGTGGAGCCTCCCTGAGGGCCGCTTCGAGGGCAGCAGTGAAGTCAGCTCTCTGCCCCCAGGTGGTGGTGCCCACCCGCGTGGGGCAGGGCTACGTGTATGAGGCCGCCCAGCCGGAGCAGGACGAGTACGACATCCCGCGACACCTGCTGGCCCCGGGGTCACAGGACATCTATGATGTGCCCCCGGTTCGGGGGCTGCTTCCCAGCCAGTATGGCCAGGAGGTAGGTGTGGGGTGCGCAGCAGCGGGAGGGCAGGGCGGCGAGTCTGTGCCTCTGCTTGACCCTGGGCAGGGAGCTGCATCTTCTCAGCCCTGGCCAGGCCTGGGGGCAGCGCCGCGGGGTTTCTGCCTTTCCCGTTCCCCCTGGCGCCATTAACCCTCCACTGTTTCTGCCCCCAGGTGTATGACACGCCCCCCATGGCTGTCAAGGGTCCCAATGGCCGAGACCCGTTGCTGGAGGTGTATGACGTGCCCCCCAGCGTGGAGAAGGGCCTGCCACTGTCCAGCCACCACGCGGTGAGCACATGCCAGGGCCAGGCTGAGACTGTGGGGTGTCTGGGTGTGTGCACTGGGGTGCTGACCAGTGTCTTCAGGGCTCGGGGTGGTGGGCAGGCAGAGACTGGCTCCAGACCCGGGTTCTGCTCCTCACTGGATCATTGATAGAAGAGGAAACCGAGCTCTCTTCTGAGCCTCAGCTGCTTCGTCTGCAGAGCCGCCTGTGGGAAGGCCTTCCCCATGAGCTCCTGAGAGGGTATCTGCAAGGTGACCACAGGGTACGTCCTGTCACCTGAGATACTTCCAAGAGTGAAGGGGGGACTAGTAATTATGTGGGAGCATCAGGGACAAACCAGGACTGTCCGGAGCAAACCAGAATTTGATCCCCTGATAATACCCGCAGAGCTCAGTCACACACGTGCTGCAGAGTGGAAAGTTCACACGTGGTGGTGGTACTGGGTGGTACAGTGGTGGTGGTGGTGATGAAATCATGATATGATGGTGGTGGCAGTGGCAGTATGAGAGCTAACCTTTCAGTGAGTCTGAAGTGATACAATTATGTGAATTAACACGTGTCATTCCTTGAGAGGAAGTTCTCCCACCTTCAGGTTCTAGAGCCGGCTCGTCCCAGAGCTGTCATGGATGGGAATCGTGAAGGATGTGTGTGCCGGGGCTGCGTGTGTGCCTGTGTGTGTGTACATGTGTGTGGCTGGGTGCTGCCCCCAGCCCCTGGGGTGGGCAGATGGACGGATGGACAGCCTTGACTGCCGCTTGTTCCCCCAGGTCTATGACGTTCCTCCATCGGTGAGCAAGGATGTGCCTGATGGCCCGCTGCTCCGTGAGGAGACCTACGATGTGCCCCCCGCCTTCGCCAAGGCCAAGCCCTTTGACCCGGCCCGCACCCCACTGGTCCTGGCTGTGCCCCCTCCAGACTCCCCGCCGGCCGAGGACGTGTATGACGTGCCGCCCCCGGCTCCTGACCTCTACGACGTGCCCCCTGGCTTGCGGCGGCCTGGCCCAGGCACCCTGTATGATGTGCCCCGTGAACGGGTGCTTCCTCCTGAGTTGGCTGATGGTGGCACGGTTGACAACGGTGTGTATGCGGTGCCTCCCCCAGCTGAACGTGAAGCCCCGGCGGATGGCAAGCGCCTTTCGGCCTCCAGCACCAGCAGCACACGTAGCAGCCAGTCCGCATCCTCCTTGGAGGTGGCGGGGCCGGGCCGGGAACCCCTGGAGCTGGAAGTTGCCGTGGAGGCCCTGGCACGGCTGCAGCAGGGTGTGAGCACCACCGTTGCCCACCTTCTGGACCTGGCAGGCAGCGCCGGTGGGACTGGGAGCTGGCGTAACCCCTCTGAGCCGCAGGAGCCGCTGGTGCAGGACCTGCAGGCTGCTGTGGCTGCCGTCCAGAGTGCCGTCCACGAGCTGTTGGAGTTTTCCCGCAGCGCCGTGGGCAATGCTGCCCACACATCTGACCGCGCCCTGCATGCCAAGCTTAGCCGGCAACTACAGAAGATGGAGGACGTGCACCAGACGCTGGTGGCACACGGTCAGGCTTTTGACGCTGGCCGGGGAGGCCCTGGAGCCACCCCTGAGGACCTGGACCGGCTGGTGGCCTGCTCGAGGGCTGTGCCCGAGGACGCCAAGCAGCTGGCCTCCTTCCTGCACGGCAATGCCTCACTGCTCTTCAGACGGACCAAGGCCCCCGCTCCGGGGCCCGAGGGGGGTGGCACCCTGCACCCCAACCCCACTGACAAGACCAGCAGCATCCAGTCACGGCCCCTGCCCTCACCCCCTAAGTTCACCTCCCAGGACTCGCCGGATGGGCAGTACGAGAACAGCGAGGGGGGCTGGATGGAGGACTATGACTACGTCCACCTGCAGGTGGGTGCCGCCTGCCCAGCCCCGGCTCCTCTTTTGCCGCACGGGGAGATTTGTTCCCAGCTGGGCCTGGTCCCTGGCAAGGCCCTGTACCCTCCTCTCACTCTGACCTTCCTCACCCCACATTGGCCCCATGTGCTAGCATGGCCGTGTCATCGAGTCCTTCATTGAGTCCCTCGGGCTGGTGTGTCCGGTGACCAGCAGCAGTGACTGTTGTGTTGGGAGACAGATCTGCAGAAATGTGCATGCAGAGAAAGATCCTCCGAGGGTGGGGGAGCAGCAGGAGGTGGCTGGGACTGCTCCTCCCAGGCCAGGCCCTGGAGCAGAGGCCTGGGTGCCAGCCGGGTGGGAGTCCCGGTGAGGAACATTCCAGGCTGAGCTGGGCCAGAGAGGCATCCAGGGGCAGGGAACAGGTGGCCAGGCCTTTAGGCCAACAGGGAGAGATTGGGTTTGATTCCTGGTGTGGGAGCCTAGGCAGGCAGGGTGGAGCTTGTGGCCTTTCTGCAGGTGGCCCACCCTATGCCCAGTCTCTTCCTGGACTGGCAGGCGGTGAAAGGGGCAGCCAGGGCTGCTTCCTAGGAAGCCACCTTATCTGTCCCTGCATGTGCCAGCCTGTGTATGTGTATGTGGGGCTGTGTCCCCACATGGGCCAGCCTGAAGGGGTGTGTGTGTGTGTCCCCATGTGTCAGCCTGGGGGATGTGTGTCTGTGTCTGCCCCTGCATGTGCCAGCCTGTTTGGTGTGTCTGTGTGCGCGTGTGTGCATGCGTGCGCGCACAGCACCACCTGGTGGCCACTCAGCTCACTGCGCCCCCACAGGGCTGGCCTGCTCTTCTGGCTCAGAAGAGAACTGGCCTCAGTGCAGCCCCTGTCTCTCCCCTCCAGGGGAAGGAGGAGTTTGAAAAGACCCAGAAGGAGCTGCTGGAAAAGGGCAGCATCACGCGGCAGGGCAAGAGCCAGCTGGAGCTGCAGCAGGTGAGGCCCTGGAGCAGAGCAAGGCCCTGCCTTGCCCGCTGACCCCTTGAGCCCTCAGCTCTTGCCCCGCAGGGCCGACCCCGGGTCCCCAGCTTCTCCCCACACATTGTCTGGTAGTTCTCAGAGCTGGGCCCAGCCCGCCACCCCCCTGCATCCTGACCATCTTCATCTTTTCATTTGGTTTATTTTAAAGTTGTCAAGAGTAATTGTTGGAGACATTTAGGGAGGTAGAGAGAGGGGTGAGAGCAGAAAATAGACCCCTCACAGCTGCCATAGGCTCGGCTCGGGGCTGGCTCTGCCTTGCTCCTTCCTCCAAGCTGCTCCCTGCGTGTCCGGGATGGTGTCCTGTGGGCATTCGACTCTTCTGTCCCAGCAGCTGCCATGGCATTAAGCATTCTTTGTGGATTCCTTCAAAGACCACATAGCATGTATTGAATGTTTGTATTGTGCCCACACTTCCTTAGTATTATTTTATTTTTTTTTGAGACAGAGTCTTGTTCTGTCACACAGGCTAGAGTACAGTGGTGCAATCTCGACTCACTGCAGCTTCAGCCTTCTGGGCTCAAGTGATTCTCCTGCCTCAGCCTCCCCAGTAGTTGGGATTACAGGGGCCTGCCACCATACCTGGCTGAATTTTGTATTTTTTGTAGAGACAAGGTTTCACCATGTTGCCCAGGCTGGTCTCAAACTCCTGGGCTCAAATGATCCACCTGCCTTGGCCTCCCAAAATGCTAGGATTACAGTGTGAGCCACCACATTTGGCCCCTTATTATAAATACACTGCTATGTTTATATGCTGACATATTAATAGACTTTTCATATTTTGAATCATTTTCTTTTTTTTTTTTTTTTTTTTTTTTTTTTGAGACGGAGTCTGGCTCTGTCGCCCAGGCTGGAGTGCAGTGGCCGGATCTCAGCTCACTGCAAGCTCCGCCTCCCGGGTTCACGCCATTCTCCGGCCTCAGCCTCCCGAGTAGCTGGGACTACAGGCGCCCGCCACCTCGCCCGGCTAGTTTTTTGTATTTCTTAATAGAGACGGGGTTTCACCGTGTTAGCCAGGATGGTTTCGATCTCCTGACCTCGTGATCCGCCCGTCTCGGCCTCCCAAAGTGCTGGGATTACAGGCTTGAGCCACCGCGCCCGGCCTTGAATCATTTTCTGAGGGTAGGAAAGAGGTATGTAAAAAAATATTAAGGGAGCTTTATTCCGATTATGAAGATAATTTTAAAAGTGAAAATACAGGATAGTACAAAGTGAACATAAAAATATCACCCGTCAAAGCTCCCTCGCCCACCTTCTGGGCGTCAAGGAAGTGGCAGAGGCGGGGGCCTGAGACCCACGACGCACAGCGGCGAGGCTGCAGCTGTCTCATGAGAGCTCGATGAGGATCAGTGAAGAGTGGAAGATGCCCGGGGAGGACCCGGCACATAGAGACATTCAGGAGAGGCTAGACATTGACATCTCAGAACTGTGGCCGGGCGGGAGGGGTGAGGGCTGAGAAATTACCTGTCGGATACAGTGTACCCATGTAACAAAACCATACCTGTACCCCCTGTTAAATCTATTACAACACCCAAGAAAAGAATAAATGTCACACCTGTAATCTTAACACTTCGGGAGGCTGAGGCAGGAGGATCACTTGAGGCCAAGGGTTTGAGACCAGCCGGGCCACATAGTGAGACCCAAGACTCTATATATTAATAAAAATTAATGGCTCACAACTGTAATTCCAGCACTTTGGGAGGCCAAGGCAGGCAGATCATTTGAGGTCAGGAGTTTGGGACCAGCCTGGCCAACATGGTAGAACCCCATCTCTACTAAAAAATACAAAAATTAGCTGGGCGTGGTGGCATGCACCTGTAGTCCCAACTGCTTGTGAAGCTGAGGTGATAGAATCATTTGAACCCAGGAGGTGGAGCTTGCAGTGAGCCAAGATCGCGCCACTGCACTCCAGCCTGGGCGATGAGTGAGACTTTGTCTCAAAATAAAGAAATAATAATTGTTTTAAAAACCTGAATGCCGAGGCGGGCGTATCACCTGAGGTGAGGAGTTCGAGACCAGCCGGACCAACATGGTGACACCCCATCTCTACTAAAAATACAAAAAAATTAACCAGGCATAGTGGCACATGCCTGTAATCCCAGCTACTTGGGAGGCTGAGGCAGAAGAATCGCTTCAACCCAGGAGGCAGAGGTTGCGGTGAGCCGAGATTACACCACTGCACTCTAGCCTGGGCAACAAGAGCAAAACTCCATCTCAAAAAAAAAAAAAACCTCCTGAAATATGAACAATATATGTGTCTATATCTCCGTCTGTAGAGAGAGAACTCTGGGATGGCTGTGTTTTCAGAAGTGGTCATGTGCTGTATCCTCCCTCTGTGTGCCTCCAGCACTGCACCAGTTCCCTGCTGTTGGACACTTAGGCTGTTCCCAGAGTTTTACTTTTGACAACAATGCTGTGACGAATACAAGTCTTTGCACTTATCTAATCAGTCACTTAGATAACTTGGTAGAAGCTGGATTAAAGGGCAAGAATATATGTGAAAAACTCTAAAGATGTAGAATTCCAAAGCCAAGGACATAAAGTCCATGTTAAATGCAAGCCCATGGAGACTTACTCATGAGAACATCGATTGCCCCATTTTTGTATCGGTGAAGAATCTGAAATCTCTACCCGCAAAGTGTCTAATAGGAGAGTATTGGTTCAATAAAGTATGGACATTTGTGCAGTAGGATATTATATAACTATTAAGAGTTGTCAAAGAATAAAAAGGGCTGGGCGCAGTGGCTCACACCTGTAATGCCAGCACTTTGGGAGGCAGAGGTGGGAGGATCATCTGTGGCCAGGAGTTTGAGACCAGCCTGGCCAACATGGTGAAACCCCGTCTTTACCAAAAATACAAAAATTAGCTGGAGGTGGTGGCGCAGGCCTGTAATCCCAGCTGAGGCAGGAGAATGGCTTGAAACCAGGAGGCAGAGGTTGCAATGAGCTGAGATCGTGCCACTTCACTTCAGCCTTGGTGACAGAGCAAGACTCCCTCTTTATAAAAATAAAAATAGTTTTGAAAAAAAAAGAACAACAAAGACCCACAGAGCTTGTTGCCTGTGCTCTGTAGGGCTCACTGCAGCCTCGACTTCCCAGACTCAGTGATTCACCTGCCTCAGCCTCCCAAAGTGCTGAGATCACAGGCATGAGCCACCTCACCCTGCCTCACCAGAGCGTTGCAAAGAAAAAAAGCCGAGTATGTATCTCACTGGCTAAGAGAACGGAGAGATGAAGGATTTCACCAAATAGCTGCCTAAGGGGGACAGTGCCAGGTTCTGAGTGTTAGGAGGGGGAGGTTTACTATTGGTTTTGCTCATTGTGGCTTGGAGCTTTGCGCCTAGGGTGGGACAGAGCTTACCTGTCCTGAGTCTGGGTGTGGCTGGTAATTTCCGGGGCCAGAGCAGTGTAGTGAGGACACGTCGTCCCCTTCAGCTGACTCCCAGGCACAGGAGTGGAAATGTTAACTTTCCTGTGTGGTTCTGGAAGGTGATGGTAGCAGAGGTTCTATTTAGGGGCGTTGGATTACAGGTGATGTCTTCCTTTTTTCTGTTAGATATATTTGAATCTTTTTATAATGTGTATGTTACTTTTGAACTAAGGAGAAAATTTTTTTAACTTTTTGTTTTGAAATATTTATAGATTCACAGGAAGTTGCAAAGACAGGGTCGAGGGATCCCCAGTGCCCTTCAGCCAGTTTCCCCAGTGCCACATCTCAAGTCACGTGGGACAGTACCCAAGCCAGGACGGTGACCGCCCCCCCCCCCCCCCCCTCCGACCCCAGGCTGCCACTTTTCTGTTGTCCATCTTGTCATTTCAAAAATGTTCAGGGCACGGAGTCTGATCTTCTGAGATTGGTGGAAAGGTAACTGAACAACCTCCAGAAGGCTTGCCATGGTTCCTGGTCCCGTCCCCGGGAGAGGAGACTGCCGGTTTCCCCACAGTCCCGTGCACTCTTTTAGAGTCCCGTGCAGCCCTTTTAGAGAAGCCCAGCCCAGGGTGCCCAGGTCTTGGCCTGTGGTTCTGACTCGCCCGAGAGCCTAACCCTGCTCCTGCTTCCCTCCCGCCCCAGCTGAAGCAATTTGAACGACTGGAACAGGAGGTGTCGCGGCCCATAGACCACGACTTGGCCAACTGGACACCAGCCCAACCCTTGGCCCCGGGGCGGACAGGCGGCCTGGGGCCCTCGGACCGGCAGCTGCTGCTCTTCTACCTGGAGCAGTGTGAGGCCAACCTGACCACACTGACCAATGCCGTGGACGCCTTCTTCACCGCCGTGGCCACCAACCAGCCACCCAAGATCTTTGTGGCGCACAGCAAATTCGTCATCCTTAGCGCCCACAAGCTGGTGTTCATTGGGGACACACTGTCACGGCAGGCCAAGGCTGCTGACGTGCGCAGCCAGGTGACCCACTACAGCAACCTGCTGTGCGACCTCCTGCGTGGCATCGTGGCCACCACCAAGGCCGCCGCCTTGCAGTACCCATCACCTGCTGCTGCCCAGGACATGGTAGAGAGGGTCAAGGAGCTGGGCCACAGCACCCAGCAGTTCCGCCGCGTCCTAGGCCAGCTGGCAGCCGCCTGAGGGCCGTGACCCCAGGAGGGAGGCAGGGGAGGGGCATGGTGGTCCCAGCTCCCTGGCTCCCATCTCAAGAGTCGCTGCGCCACAGGCTTAGAGACAGGACCCCAGCTCTGCCTCAGGCCTGGTACCCTTGATGCCCAGGAATCTGTATATATTTATGACTGGGCAGGGTGTGGGGCCGTGCCTCCCCAGGAGCCGAAGCCCAGGGGTCAGCCAGTGGCCTTCCCCAGCGTGCACCATGGGCCCAGGGCGGGTCACCAGGCAGGGTCTGGAGTGTGAGGACCCCGCAGCCTCCAGGACCTCATGCTGCCCCGAGGTCTGAGCCTGGCCCCGCGAGGGTGCCGTGTCCCCTGACAGGGCCAGTGCAGTTTGGTGTGTCCTCCGCCTTACCAGGAGAAGACCCTGAAGAACTAGAACTATTTTTCATTACTGGTTTTCCAATCATTTGACTAATAGTCTCCATTTAAATAAAGTTTTTAAAATGAAGAGCAGCTGCCTGAGGGTGCCAGATGAGAGCACCCCGGGGCAGGTGACGGTTCCAGGGAAGGCACCCAGGGGCAAGTGCCATGCATGGCATCTCCCAGGAGGGCAGAGGAGTGGGTCTCTCCAGAAAAAAACTAAGGGACACTGAGGCTGGGTGTCTCCTGCAGGTGGGGTGGGGCCCTGGGAGCCAGGGCAGAGCCTGGGCCCAGGAGTTGGGGTCGGTTTCGGAGCTACAAGGTCTGGGGCCCAGAAGGCACAGCCTGGGCGTGGCCCCCTCGAGCCCTAGGGATCTGCCACAGCAGCGAGCACCTGCCCATGCCCACAACTGGCATCTGGAGCGAGGGCAGATCAGGGCAGGAGCAGCTGCAGGAGGGGACAGGTTCCTGTGAGCCGAGGGCACCATCAGGGGCTGCATCTAGAACTCTGCTGAAAAGAATCTCATCCCAGCCTGTGGAACTCCCGAAGCACATGCGGAATTACACGTGGATCTGGCCTCCAAGTTGGGAGGGAGGGGCCTGGAGAAGACCTTTGCCCTGGGCAAGTGTGTGCCCCCCGTGGCTCCCCCACCCAGCAGCCCGCAGCCTAGATGGAAGCTCCAGGGTGCCTGGAACCCCTGGTGCTCTCCCAGCCCTGACCATTCTGCATGTCAACATGCGCCTTGGGTTCCCCATCTGTATGAAGAAGGGGGTAGTACTGGGTGATCCTCAAGCCCTCCTGATCTTACGTCTACAGAGGGGTCCCCGTGACAGCATCTGTCCCCTCAACTCAGCCACATCATGCTCAGCCCACCCTCCTTGGTGAGGACACAGAAGTAAAGGTGTCTGCAGTCGCTCTCAGTGGCTTTGTGTTTTACACAGACGTGGGGTAGGGAGGGTCTCAGCTTCCCAGGCATGAGCTTCATGATGTGGCATCCACGTCCGGTGAGAACGGGAGGTGCTGGTGCTGCTCCAGGACACGATGCCCTCCAGGGTCCAGGGTCCATCCTGGCAGGCAAGGGCTGCCGGAGTTGCCCTGCAGGAAGGACAGGATGTGTCGCCAGGCCTGAACTGGGTGCCGGGGCCTGGGAGACCTTGACCTGGCGGAGTCCAGGGAGGGATGCAGAGAAATGGCAAGCGTGGGTGCAGGGGCTGTGCCAGGGTCCTGAGGCCTGGGTTCACGTGGCAGCCCCAGCTCTGCCATGCACATTCCTGGAGGGAGCTGGGGCAAGTGGCTTTCATTCCTACCGGGGCGCCATTTGTCCCGTGAGCTGACCTTCCAGCTCTGAGGGCTGGGGAGAGGAGGGGGTCCCCAGGCACCCTCACCTGCCTGGTCCAGGAAGCTGTGAGCCTGAGGCCGGGCCCTTGTGAGGCCTGGGAAGGAGGCAGAGAGGAGTGGGGAGCCCAGACCTCCATCAGAGGAGTGGAGAGTCCTGGAGTACATTGAGAAAGGAACAGGAATGGGACTGGACAGGTGAGTCTGTGGAGACGCCAGGCAGGTGGAGTCTATGGAGACTGAAGGAGAACAGCCCGTGGCACGTGATTTTTAATGATTGTCTTTCCACTTTTTTCTACAATGAACAAAATTTTATCATTGAAGACACCTGTCAGGATGCTTTCAGACGCTTTAACACTTGGGAAGGAAAAGACAGCTGGGAGAGGTAGGTGCCCATGGGCCCTGGCAGCCAAGGGTACAAGGTGAGGCCCAGGCCAGCTGGGAAAGGGCCCCTGTATCCTCTCACCTCCTCTCCCAGAGGCTGATTTGTCCCATGGTGGCGTCACGAGCCACCTTTGCCTGCCTGTGTGGCCTTGCATTAGCCATCCTTAGCACCTGGAAGGCCTCCGGGTGAGAGCCAAGGTCAGACGCCCCGGCCACCACACGGTGGCTCTTTTGGAGAGTGAGGGTGGCAGACGGCGCTTGGGCTCATGGGGGTGAGCCCCGCTTGGCCACTGAGTCTCATGGTGAGCTCGGCATCCCTTTCTCACTTAGGGCCTCAGTTTCCCCACCTGCACAGTGAGGGCGCAGGACCTCCCAGGTTTCCCCAAGCTGTGATCCGGGTGGCCTGAGGATGTGCAAAGGTGGAGGTGGGGTGCACGGCCCCGGGTGGGCGTCTCCTGCAGGCTCTGCCTGTGGCCGGGGAATGGGGGTGCTGTTTCCCCAGCCTGCAGTTCATTTCCGACCCTTTTCCTGCTGGTTGCAGGGTGTAGTTGGGGTTGGGAAGAGGGGGTGAGTGTCATTCCCTGACACCTGGTGGGCCCCAACTCCTCAAGCTCAAGCCTCACCTGACCCCTAGTGGGCAGCGGTGACCACCCAGCCCCCGCAGAAGTGGAAGCCAGGTTTGCACTGGGAGGATAGGACTGGCAACTCCCACAAGGGCAGGAGGGACCTGAGGGGCGAGGGCTGTGTAATCCTAGCACTTTGAGAGGCTGAGGCAGGAGGATCACTTGAGGCCAAGAGTTCAAGACCAGTCAGGCCATATAGTGAAACCCAAGTCTCTATGTATAAATAAAAATTGTTTAAACTTCCCCCACCTCTAGTTTGGCCACCACCCAGGGTCCCCCCCACTGCATGGGCAGGACCCCACTCTGATCTGCAGGGACACCTGCCAGGCCCAGGAGCTGGGGATGGCATCCTCCCCATGGACATCCTGGATAGGATGCTGAGTCAGGGTGGATGGTGGGGACCCTGCAGCCTGGGGTTGGGGCAGGGCAGCCGGCAGTTGATGGTGTCCTTAGGTGCCACTGCAGTGCCCACAGCCCCCTCCCCTGATCGCTGTGCACCCAAGGGAGTGTCCGTCCCTCTCCAAGCCCAGGGTGCTGTGACGTGGTGGCTGGATCTCCCTGGGGCCCTGTGCTCTCGTGGGCTCTGAGTCAGTGACTGGGGTGGATTGGGGTGCGGGGCCTGGGGACACACAAACCCAGGAGGCCGCCCGGGTGCAGAGGGTACAGGGGCTGGGGGTGGGGGGTGGGCAAGAGGTGTGGATGCAGGAAACCGTCGGGAGGCAGAATCTGCAGGGTGTGGGGGCCAAGGAAGGGAGGAAACATGCCCCAAGCATGGCTGAGGGAGCAGGGGTAGTGGCCAGAGGGGTAGGAGCCAGCTGGCAGAGTGTGAGGAGGAAGGGGAGGAGGATCTGGCCATGGAGGATGTGGTGCCCCCGTGTAACATGGCACAGTGCAGTTTTTTGCTTCTGGGCATTTGGGGCTGGGGATGGGCGTGTTTGACCTGGGGCTCCCAGCCTGCCTGAGCCTCGAACTTTCAAGAATCACTGCAGAGAGAGGGAAGCCCAGCGATCCAGAGAAAGGCCATGGGGTGTCAGAGGGTCCCCATCCTGTCCCCTGAGCCCACCAATCACGGCCCACCTCGCCACCACCCCCCTCATCAGCAGTCCTTGTGTTGATAACGCTCCTGGCTCCAGCATGTCTGGCAGCACTAGGAGTGGCCCTGGGAAGATTCCTTGGAACCGCAGGTGTGTGCGGCCAGAGTGAGTTCGTCCCCCTTACTGCCCATGCCCTGTTGCAGGGCCCTGAGCAAGGGAGCAAGGGTGGGTGGCAAGAACCCTGCCGCCCGGGGGCAGGTGCTGAGGATGGGGGCCAAGGTCCTCCCGGTCCCCACCAGCCACATCCCCCGTCCGTCTCTGCGCCCCTTTTTATCTGCCTGTGTGTTTCTGGCCACTCTTCGGGAAGCAGGAGCCTGAGTGGTGGGAAAGGCGACTAGGGAAGGGTCCTCCCAGAGGCCGCCCGTGCCTGGCCCAGCCCAGCCCAGTGGGGGCCCAAGTTCTGGAGTGGAGTGAGGCTTTGGAGGCCCCAAACAGGAGACGGACAGCACCGACGTGTGCTCCACGGGTTTACTGAAGTTCTGTGGGGAGCAAGGTCGGAGGGAGCCACGGCCTCAGTTGGCAGCCAGGATCTCCTGCACCCGGGGTATGAGCTTGGTAACATGGGTGTACACGCCAGGGCTGGAGGTGGAGCAGGTGCCACTGCCCCAGGACACAATGCCCATGAGGGTCCAGGCTCTGTCCTTCTGGCAGACCAGGGGGCCGCCGGAGTCACCCTTTGGGAGAGGGAGAAGGGGACTTGGATCTGGCAGCCCAGACAGACTGGTCCCAGGGGCCACTGGATATAGTTCCCAGAGTCCAGGCCAGGACCCCACACACAGCAGCGACTCAGCATGTGCTGTTGCAGGGGTCATGAAAGATCCAGCAGCTGCTTGTGTGGCTCATGCCCCTGGAAACCTGAGCCACCCCGGAATGGGGCCCTTTATTGGAAGCTTAGTAAAGCTGGTTTGACCAATAGAAGGAAGAGCCTGGTGGGGCTTGCCAAGGGGTCCTTGTGAGGGAGGGAGGGCTGCTGGAGCCCGCTGGACTGCTGGGATCCACTGCCCAGGTTGTGCACTGCACAACTCCAAGGGCCATTGGCTCTGACATTGGCCATGGAATTTTGCAGCAAGGTGACTCTGACATCAGGAAGGAGTAGGGTTAGTAGATGAGGGCAGAGAGGGGTGGGGAACCCGGGCCTCCCCTGCACCCCGCTCGCCTGGCCAGGGCCTGGGCGGGGCCAGCCTCACCTTGCAGGAGGAGACACCGCTGGCCCCAGCGCAGATCATCTCGGTGATCTTGCTGCCCCAGAACTTCCTGCATTGGGCATTGGACAGGAGGGGCAGGGCCGCCTGCTGCAGCTTGTCAGGGATCTTGTTGGCTGCAGGACAGGAGGACGGTCAGGGCTCACCCAGCCCACTTAGGAGGGAGAGACCCGAGGCCGACACCCCTGCCCTCCCCTGCACCATCACCACGATGTTGGGTACGGCCCCTGGAGCCTCGGAAGCGCCTGTGGGACAAAGGGGGCCTCGGTCCTGCCCGGTCCTGCCCGCACTGTGACTCCAGGCAGGTCAGCCAGGGCAGGGCTCACCCGGCTAGGTGCGCTCAGAAGCCCCCTGTGGAGGCTTCTCATGATCTGACCTGGATTTTATTTGCACTGGGGGGATTTTAAATTCAGAGGATTATCAATAAAGAACGGAAAGTTAGGAGGGTGTTGGAATTTAGAGCCAAACAGTCACGGGGGGACTCCACAGCCAGGCAGCCCCGACCCCAGAGGCAGCCCCGCGGCCCCTCACCGTTGTACTTGGTCTTGCCCCAGCCTGTGGTGACGCACACTGTCCCCGTGGGGAAGTCATCGTCGGCGCTGGGCAGGCACACGGCGGACACCGTCTGGGAGAAGACGGCGGGTGTGGCCAGCTTCAGCAGGGTGATGTCATTGCGCACAGTGAAAATGCTGAAGCTGGGGTTCTTGAAGACCTGGGGGTGGGGGCCAGAGTGCCAGGGTGAGGCCCTGGGAGGAGGCAGGACCTGCAGGCTTCGAGGACACAGACTCCTTCCCTGGTGCCCATTAAGGAGCAGTCCATCCCCAGGGCTGGAATGGGAACCACGAGGCCAACCCGGTCCCCCTGGGCACCTGTCCCTGAAGCAGCCGAGGGATCTCCCCCCGTGCCTGCTGCCCCTGCCCTCTGCTGCACGGGGCCTGGGTACCTTGGCGATCTTCAGGACCTGGATGTTCTCCTCATCAGAGCCCTGGTCAAACTCCCCGGCCATGACCACATTGGAGGTCCTGGGCACAGCGTTGTGGGTGAGAGAACATGCCCTGCTCCCCTCCCACCCAGCTGGGCTGGAAGCAGAGCCCGAGGCTGCCCGGTCCTCACCTGACCCCGCAGTGGGCGGCGGTGACCACCCAGTCCTCGCTGATGAGGGAACCTCCGCAGAAGTGGAAGCCGGTTTTGTCCTGGCAGGAAGATGGGGAGGGTCAGCAACTCCCACCTGGCGGCACCCCCAGCCTGGCCCCCACCCAGGGTGCCCACTGCCTTGCAGAAGCCCCCTCACCTGCAGGGACACCTGCCAGGGCCAGGAGCCAGGGACGGCGTCCTCCCCATTGACGATCCTGGTCAGGCCGCTGAGCACGGGGGGGATGGCGGGGACCCCACAGCCTGGGGGCAGGAGTGGGCGGAGGGGTGGGTACCACTCACCCAGGTCTCACTCCCAACTCTTTTCCAGTCTCTGGGACCTAGGCTGGCTCCCACATCCCCTCCTCTGAGAAGTTGGCCCTGGCTCTCCTCTCGCCAGTGCTGGAACCTCCGGGTACAATTGAGTCCAAGGCACTGGACTGTGGGCTGCTGAGGAATGGGGTGTTGACCCCTCCTCAGTTCAGAGAAGCCACACAGGTGGAGCGTGCAGTCCCGACACTCAGGCTGGGAGGCCAGACTCTGTGGATTTGACCCTGGCTCCCTCCCTGCCCAGCTAAGCCGCTCAGTGTCCCCATCAGCAAAGTGGGGATCACACCGTTTCTGACCTCTCAGGTTTGGAAGAGTGAGCAGGCAGAGCGCCAGCTCTGCTCCTGGCACCCGGGAAGTGCTCCGTAAGCAGGAGTTTAAAGGGATGAGGCTCGCCTGAAAGGTTTGGACTGAACGGTGCCAAGCCCTAGCTGCCCACATGCTCACCGCCCAAGCCTGTACTGGGGCCACTGACTGTTGGGGGGTTTCCTGAAGGCCTCAGGGCGGCCCCCCAGACACCTACCTCCTCCCCTGGGAGCCTCAGGTCGGCTGGGGGTGAGGAAGGGGAGCGGGACTCCCCAGCTCCTGAGCTCCGAGGTGGCAGCTGAGCCTGGGAGGGAAGCTGTGACCTGGTGCAGGTCTTGCAGTGCCCACGGCAGAGATGGAGCCGGTGACTCGCCCAGGCCCACACTGTGGTGCACAACTAAACTGGGAACTGGGACCCTGCTGCCCCTTGCTGGCCTCGGGGCTGGGAGTGAGGGGAGACAACACTTCAGCCTCCGCGGGGCCCGGCCCTCACCGAAGGCGGTGCCCAGGAGGGCCCAGCAGGAGAGGATCCAGAGGAAAGCCATGGTGCCGCTGGCGGGGGGGTGGGACGCCTGTCTGTGGGTCCCCGTTGTAGCCCTGTGTGCCGGCTGTTATCTGGAGACGTTGGGGCAATAATCCCTTCCCTGGAAGTGGGCAGGATGTGTCAGCGCAGGGCTGGCCAGGGAGCCTGGGATGACAGCAGCTGTGGCCTCAGCTGAGCTGGGCTAACCCAGGTGGCCTTTTACCATGGCCTTTCTCCTTCAGGCCCAGGCTTGGGCAGGGGCTTCCAGGGACTGAGTCCAGCAGCCCCGGGTTTGAGCCCCAGCTGAGTCTCTTGTGCTCTGCAAATAATTCACTTGATCTTTTCATGGTTTGAAAACCCCTGGGCAGGCCGGGGGTGGTGGCTCACGCCTGTAATCCCAGCACTTTGGGAGGCCAAGACGGGCAGATCACGAGGTCAAGAGATCAAGACCATCCTGGCCAACACGGTGAAACCCCGTCTCTACTAAAAATACAAAAAATTAGCTGGGCGTGGTGGTGGGTACCTGTAGTCCCAGTTACTTGGGAGGCTGAGGCAGGAGAATGGTGTGAACCTGGGAGGTGGAGGTTGCAGTGAGCCGAGATTGCACCACTGCACTCCAGCCTGGTGACAGAGTGAGACTCTGTCTCAAAAAAAAAAAAAAAAAGGGCCGGGCGCGGTGGCTCACGCCTGTAATCCCAGCACTTTGGGAGGCCGAGACGGGCGGATCACGAGGTCAGGAGATCGAGACCATCCTGGCTAACCCAGTGAAACCCCGTCTCTACTAAAAAATACAAAAAACTAGCCGGGCGAGGTGGCGGGCGCCTGTAGTCCCAGCTACTCGGGAGGCTGAGGCAGGAGAATGGCGTGAACCTGGGAGGCGGAGCTTGCAGTGAGCTGAGATCCGGCCACTGCACTCCAGCCTGGGCGACAGAGCGAGACTCCGTCTCAAAAAAAAAAAAAAAAAAAAAAGGAAAAAGAAAACCCCTGGGCAATGTGACCAAGTAGAGGAGAGACTGGGGGAGCAGGCCTGTGCCCCATGGTGTAGCCAGAGGCTGGGATGCAGGTGCTCCCCGGGTCCCAGGGGATGGCTAAGGAGGTTCAGTGAAGGCCCCGTTGACATCTGTGTTGGACACTTGGGCTGTGTACAGGGGAGGGGTAGCTGCCCGCTGTCCTCATGCTGGGCCACCCCTGCACACAGGTGCCAGCACACCTGGGCCCTGGAGCCAAGCATGTGGCATCAGAGGGCAAGACTGGGCCTAGGGCCTGATGAGAACTGATGGAGGCTGAACCTCAAGGCGGAGCATGGGCAGGGACACCTGGTTCCTGGAGTGGGTGGCAGCATGGGTGGTGGAGCCCTTTCTCAGCAACTGGGAAACGGGGGAGGGAGAAATTTTGGATTGAGGCTGCCAGGTGGAGGGCAAGTTCCCCAAAATGCACAGGGAAAGGGTGCCTCGTGGCTGTTTTTAATTCCACCGCATTGATGACTGCAGCATGTGTGTTTACAGCACGGGCTTTGGGGTCAGGCAACTGTGGAGCCGTGGGCAAATGACTTGCCGTCTCTGATCCTGTATGTAATTGAGGACGTTTAGAGTATGGGTCCCATGACAAAAGGAAGAGCCTTCTTGAGCGCAAGGACCAGGCCAAGCACACAATCCATGCTGGCGGGGCCCCTACATTCCTCTTTCTTGAGTGAATCGCCTGTCCAGGCCCTTTGCTCATTCTAGAAGATTGTCTGGGGACAGAGGGGTGGGCAGGCACCAGCCAGGATGGGGCGTGGCCTGGTCTGGATGAGACGCACCCACCTCTGCATGCACGTGGGCTTCTCCTGCCAGCCAGCGCCCACCAGGCCCGCGGGAACAGCTGAACAAAACAAACAAATTCCTGCCTGTAGCAGCTGACTAGGGGAGGAGGCTGGAGAGTTTAGGGAAAAGAGTCAAGTTTTAACATAAGTAAAATATACACACCAGCGGCTAAGGAGTTATTATTATTACTGATACTGAGGGAGGGCCTCACTCTGAGGGCGACATTTAAGCAAACAGCCTAGGAGTTGGTGGGAGCAGCCCGGAGCATCCTTGGAGGATAGGAAACGAACCTGGGGTCGCAGGACCCAAAGAGGCCTGCGTCCTAAGGGCAGCGAAGGGCTTAGAAGTCAAGGGGGCAGGTCCAGGAGGGCCCTAGAGAAGATGGTACTAGAGCCTCGGGGGCAGCCCCTAGCTATAAGCTGGCTGGGGCAGAGGGGGGAAAGGGCGTGGCGGCCACGAGCAGTCAGCCCTCACCTGGCCTGAGTGACCCATGGTCCCAGCTATGTGGCCTTGGGAGCTGACAGCTGGCCAGGACCCTGCCTGCCATGTCCCCACCCCGCACTGGGAGCTGACGGCTGGCCAGGACCCTGCCTGCCATGTCCCCACCCTGCACTGGGAGCTGACGGCTGGCCAGGACCCTGCCTGCCATGTCCCCACCCCGCACTGAGAGCTGACGGCTGGCCAGGACCCTGCCTGCCATGTCCCCACCCCGCACTGGGAGCTGACGGCTGGCCAGGACCCTGCCTGCCATGTCCCCACCCCGCACTGGGAGCTGACGGCTGGCCAGGACCCTGCCTGCCATGTCCCCACCCCGCACTGAGAGCTGACGGCTGGCCAGGACCCTGTCTGCCATTTCCCCACCCCGCACAGGGTACAGAGGCTCGTGGGGACTGTGCAACTGCAGCTGGGGTGGGGGACAGGCACGCACAGGTGTCCCCACTCCACTGCTCCTGGGGATGGGACCCCCCAACCCACACTGCCCTCCAGCCCCCACATGGGATCTGGACCCGAACGGCGAGGAAGGAGCCCAGGGACACTCAGGACAGATGAGTCAGGACACACGCGACCCGGGGCCCAGGTGGGTGGGGGAGGTAGAGCTGTGGCCTTGGCCAGAGTGGGAGCAGGAGGGATGAGCTGGGGGTCCCCACGTGCTGCAGCCTCCTGGCTGCCTCTTCCTTTACTTATGTTGAAATGCCCCCACTTAAAATGCATATAAAGCCAGGTGCAGTAGCTCATGCCCATAATCCCAGCACTTTGGGAGGCCGAGGCAGGAGGATCACTTGAGCCCAGGAGTTCCAGACCAGCCTGGGCAACATGGTGAGACCCCCATCTGTACAAAAAATAAATCAGTCAGGTGTGATGGCACATGCATGGAGTCCCAGCTCCAGGCTGGGACTTGGGAAACTGAGGTAGGAGGATCACTTGAACCTAGGAGGTGGAGGCTGCAGTGAGCAGTGATCATGCCACTGGACTCCAGCCTGGGCGACAGAGTGAGAGCCTGTCTCAAGAAAAAAAAAAAAAAAAGCAAGTGGATATAGGTTGATGACTTGTGAGGATCCAGGCACCCCTGTAACCACCACCTGCACCAAGGCAGGGACCATCTCCTTCACAGCCCCTTGGCAGTCAACCCCCCATCTCCAGAAGCAACCACTGTTCTGATTTCCTTCCCCGGAAGGAAGGTTTTGGTTTTGGTTGAGAGAGGCTCGCTCTGATGCCCAGACTGTAATGCAGTGGCATGATCACGGCTCACTGCAGCCTCAACCTCCTCAGCTCAAGCAATCCTCCCACCTCAGCCTCCCAAAGTGCCGGGATTACAGGTGTGAGTCTTCGCACCAGGGGATGTTGTTGTTATTGTTAAATTTAAAAAACTGTTAGCAGCCAGGTGCAGTGGCTCATGACTGTAATCCTGGCACTTTGGGAGGCCGAGAGGATCCCTTGAGCTCAGCAGTTCAAGACCAGCCTGGGCAACATAGTGAGACCCTGTCTCTAACAACAACAACAAAAAAAGCCAGGCATGGTAGCCGGCACCTGTAATCCCAGGTACTGGGAAGGCTGAGGTAGGAGGATGGCTTGACCCTGGGAGGTGGAGGTTGCAGTGAGCTGAGATCAGGCCATTGCACTCCAGCCTGGGCGACAGAGCCAGACCTTGTCTCAAAACAAAAACAAAAACAAAAAAACCTGTAAATTGTGGTAATACACATAACAAAATTGACCATCGCACCCATTTTTTGTTTCTTTGCTTGTTTTTGAAACAGAGTCTCACTCTGTCGCTCGGGCTGGAGTGCAGTGACGCGATCTCGGCTCACTGCAAGCTCTGCCTTCTGGGTTCACGCCATTCTCCTGCCTCAGCCTCCCTGTAGCTGGCACTACAGGCGCCCGCCACCGCGCCCGGCTAATTTTTTGTATTTTTTAGTAGAAATGGGGTTTCACTGTGTTAGCCAGGATGGTCTCGATCTCCTGACCTTGTGATCCGCCCGCCTCAGCCTCTCAAAGTGCTGGGATTACAGGCGTGAACCACCGCGCCCGGCCCGCACCCATTTTTAAGTGTACCATTCAGTGCTAAGTACATCCACAGCGCTGTGCGGCCACTCGTCTTGCGGAACTGAAACTGAATCCTGCCCATCTATTCGTTTTCAGGTTCTGGAGTTTCCTGTGAACAGAACCCAGGTGTTTCTGGAAGTCCAGCTGCTTTCGCTCAGCATCTTGTCTTTGGAGTTCACCCACGCTGTTGCAGAGAGCAGCAGCCTCTTCCTTTTTATTGCTGGAATGCACTACAGGTTGTCTATCTGTTCTGTAGTTTTGATCCATTACGAATAAAGCTGCTATAATAACTAAAACATATATTAAAACATCCACGGGCAAGTCTTTATGCGGATGTGTGTTCATTTATCTTGGGCAAACACCTAGGAGTAGGCGGGGCACAGTGGCTCACGCCTGTAATCCCAGCACTTTGGGAGGCTGAGGCAGGCAGATCACTCAGGGTCAGGAGTTCAAGACCAGCCTGGCCAACATGGTGAAACCCTGTCTTTAGTAAAAATACAAATAGTAGCCGGGCATGGTGACGTGCGCGGGAAGCTGAGGTGGGAGAATTGCTTGAACCCGGGAGGCGGAGGTTGTGGTGAGCCGAGCCAGCCACACAGCACTTCAGCCTGGGTGACAGAATGAGACTCTGTCTCAAACAAAAAAACACCTAGGAATAGAACAGCAGGGTTGTAGGCTGGGGCCTGTGTTTATGGAAACGGTCAAACTGTTTTCTCAGTGGCCATCCATTTTTCCTTCAGAGCAAAGCAGGATCTGAGTCCCGCAGCCCCCTCTGAGAGGTACCTTCCTAGAATTCCCTTGCCCCCTTCCGAAAGGTAGAGGACTTGGGGACTGGTACACAATGGGGTTGGGGATGAGACTCTTCTCTTTTTTTTTTGAGACAGGGTCTAACTCTGTCACCCAGGCTGGAGTAGAGTGGCACAATCACAGCTCAGCACAAGCTTGACCTCCCAGGTCCAGCCTCCCAGGTAGCTGGGACTACAGGTGTGTGCCACCACGCCTGGCTAATTTTTGTATTTTTTGTAGAGACAGGATCTCTCTATGTTGCCCCGGCTGGTCTCAAACTCCTGGGCTCAAGCAATCAGCCTGCCTCGGCTGCCCAAAGTGCTAGGATTACAGGTGTGAGCTACTGACTGTGCCTGGCCGGGCCCCTTCTCACAGCACCAATGGACGTGTCTAAAATTACCAAGTGGAGCGATTTAATTCAGTGGTTCTTTGCCTAAACCCTTTCCACTGGGATTTGTCCCTGTCCAAGTGAGGCTGGGGGGATGTTTTCTTAGTGAAAGCGCCGTGTGCTCCTTGAGCCAACGAGATCCCGTGCAGCTTGCTTAGAAAACAATTGTCCCAGCCGGGCACGGTGGCTCAAGCCTGTAATCCCAGCACTTTGGGAGGCTGAGACGGGCGGATCACGAGGTCAGGAGATCGAGACCATCCTGGCTAACACGGTGAAACCCCATCTCTACTAAAAAATACAAAAAACTAGCCAGGCGAGGTGGCGGGCGCCTGTGGTCCCAGCTACTCCGGAGGCTGAGGCAGGAGAACAGCGTAAACCCGGGAGGCGGAGCTTGCAGTGAGCTGAGATCCGGCCACTGCACTCCAGCCTGGGGACAGAGCGAGACTCCGTCTCAAAAAAAAAAAAAAAAAAAAAAAAGAAAACAATTGTCCCCTTGCTCCGTGTTGATGCCTGGCTAGCAACAGTGGGGAGATGGGCTGGGGAGGCGTTTCCTGACCCAGGAGGGCAGCGTATGTGGGGACCGGCTGTCCAGCTCAGCCCTCGTGGAGATCAGTGACGCCGGCCCAAATGAGAACCAGCGAGGGCTGTTTATTCAGAGCTTGCCCCAGCAAGGGAATCGGCCACTGTCGCTTGCATTGACCAAGACGCCAAGGCTGGCAGGGGAGAGGGAAAGCTTCGTGGATGGAAGAGGAAGGTTTGCTGTGTCCTGGCCGGTGGCTGTTGGTGTGGGGAAGGGGGAGACAGGCTCCTGTGTGGTCTGCGTGTTTGTCCTACTGACATTTGTATTGAAATGTTGTTTGTTTTTTTTTTTTTTTTTTTTTTTAGAGTCAGGGTCTTGCTTTGTTGGTCTAGGCCAGAGTGCGGTGGTGCGATCACAGCTTACTATAGCCTTGACCTCTTAGGCTCAAGCAATTCTCCCATCTCAGTGTCCCGAGTAGCTGGGACCACAGGTGCACGCCACCACCCTGGCTAATTACTTTTGCAGAGATGAGGTTTCACCATGTTGCCCAGGTTCATCTTGAACTCCTGGGCTCAAGTGATCTGCCTGCCTTGACCTCCCGAAGCACTGGAATTACAGGTTCGAGTCACTGCACCTGGCCGCATTGTTTGTATCAACAGTGGGACCTGTCAGAGGTGATTAGCGCGTGGGGGCTCTGCTTCCCAGGTGGGATTAATGCCATTAATAAAAGGTGAGGGACGCCCGTCTCGTCCTTCTTTGCCCTTCCACCTTCCATCAGGTGAAGACATGGAGTTCAAGGCATCAGCCTGGGGCCGGAATTGCCAACCCTGCTTCTTGCCTTTGAATTTGTAGCCTTCAGAACTGTGAGAAAATACGTTTCTGTCCACAATAAATGACCCAGTCTAAGGTATTCTGTCTGGCAGCACTCAGGGCCTCAGGTGCAGGCGAGCTCCAAGTGGGCATTTTCTGTGGTTGTCAGGGCGTGTGTGGCTTTTCAGGGCTGGCCGGTGGGGCTCCTGCTGTTTGGCGCCCTGGGCAGGTGTGGGCAGTGTTCTCTTTGTTTTAGGTGGTCTGGCCCCTGTTCGCATGTGTATTCGGTCTCTCCCCTTCCATGCGGAGTTTTGTGTCCTGGACGCGGGTACCGGGAGCTCCAAAGAGCTGGGGCCATTTCTCAGTTGGTGGCAGGATCTGCTCTTGGAGGTGGTGGGGAATGCTGGGGTGGGTTCTACGGAGAATTGGTGTTCTCTTGTGGCCACCACCCTGGTTGTCACTGAGAGCTCTGATGCAGAGACAGATCGGCTCCCTCAGTCGCAGTAAGGGGATGCCCGTGTGGGCGAGGGAGTCTTGGGGAGATTTGGGTTTGTGGTTCATTATCCTTGTTCTCTCTGCCCAGAAGCCCCTACCCTGTCTCGGGGTGCCCACGCCTGCTGCGTAGCTCCTCAGGTTAGGGAGCACAGTGGGGTCGCCCATCGTGGATTTAACAATTTTTTTTTTTTTTTTTTTTTTTGGAACAGGGTCTCTGTCACCCAGGGTGCAGTGCAGTGCCGCGATCTTGCTGCAACCTCCACCTCCCGGGTTCAAGCAATTCTCCTACCTCAGCCTCCTGAGTAGCTGGAATTACAGGCATGTGCACCACACCCAGCTAATTTTTGTGTTTTTCGTAGCAATGGGGTTTTGCCATGTTGGCCAGGCTGGTCTTGAACTTCTGACCTCAGGTGATCTGCCTGGCCTCCCAAAGTGCTGGGACTATAATTGTGAGCCACCGCACCTGTCCTAACAGGTCTTGCACCTCCAGCCCTGATAGGCCCCTGGCTTGTCCTCAGCCACGTCTGTCCTGTGGCCCCTGGAGATGTGTGTGGGCTTCTCCAGCGCTGCCTCCATGGCCTTCTGATTGTCAGCCACGCTCTAGGCTAAATATTCCCTTCCTTCAGCTTCTCCTTTTCCCTGAATTTGCTCTCCACAGCCATTGGAAGAAGACTTCTGACTCCACAATACTTAACAGCTTTACCAAGCTGTCATGTGTAATTCACGTAACATACAATTCACCCATGTAAAGTGTGCAATTTGATGGATTTTGGCTTATTCCATTGATTTTTATTTAATTATGGTAAAATATATGTAACATAACATTTGCTGTTTTAACATTTTCTTTTTTTTTTTTTTTTTTTTTTTTTTTTGATGGAGTTTCGCTGTTGTCACCCAGGCTGGAGTGCAATGGCGGGATCTCAGTTCACAGCAACCTCCACCTCCCGGGTTCAAGCGATTCTCCTGCCTCAGCCTCCCGAAGAGCTGGGAGGACAGGTGCACACCACTACACCCTGGCTGATTTTTGTATTTTTAGTAGAGATGGGGTTTTTCCATGTTGGTCAGGCTGGTCTCGAACTCCCTACCTCAGGTGATCTCCCCACGTTGGCCTCCCAAAGTGCTGGGATTACAGGTGTAAGCCACCATGCCCAGCCCATTTTAACCATTTTTAAGTGTACAATTAGTGGCGCTAATTACATTATACAATAGTAATTACATGCACAATTTGTGCAGGCATCACCACTATTTACAAAATTCTATACCCCGTGAACAATAACTCTGCATTCCTCTCTCCCCTCGGTGCCTATGGGCCTCTAACCTAGTTTTTGTCTTTTTGAATTTGCCTATTAAGAAAGTTTCGGCCGGGCGCGGTGGCTCAAGCCTGTAATCCCAGCACTTTGGGAGGCCGAGACGGGCGGATCACGAGGTCAGGAGATCGAGACCATCCTGGCTAACACGGTGAAACCCCGTCTCTACTAAAAAATACAAAAAACTAGCTGGACGCGGTGGCGGGCGCCTGTAGTCCCAGCTACTTGGGAGGCTGAGGCAGGAGAATGGCGTGAACCCGGGAGGCGGAGCTTGTAGTGAGCTGAGATCCGGCCACCACACTCCAGCCTGGGTGACAGAGCGAGACTCCATCTCAAAAAAAAAAAAAAAAAAAAGAAAGTTTCATGGCCGGGCGCAGTGGCTCATGCCGGTAATCCCAGCACTTTGGGAGGCTGAGGCGGGCAGATCATGAGGTCAAGAGATTGAGACCATCCTGGCTAACACAGTGAAACCCCGTCTCTACTAAAAATACAAAAAATTAGCCAGGCGTGGTGGCGGGCGCCTGTAGTCCCAGCAACTCGGGAGGCTGAGGCAGGAGAATGGCATGAACCTGGGAGGCAGAGCTTGCAATGAGCCGAGATGGTGCCACTGCCATCCAGCCTGGGTGACAGAGTGAGACTCCATCTTAAAAAAAAAAAAAAAAGTTTCATATATTGGGTATGGTGGCACATGCCTGTAATCCCAGTTACTCAGGAGGCTGAGGCAGGAGAATCGCTTGAATCTGGGATGCGGAGGTTGCAGTTGAGCCGAGATCACGCCACTGCACTCCAGCCTGGGCGACAGAGTGAGACTCTGTTTCAAAAATAAAGTAAATAAAGATAAGACACTCCAAGTCAGCCAGGCGTGGTGGCTCACAAAAAAGTTTTTTTTTTTAAAAAAGTTTCATATAAATGGAATAATGCAATACTTATCTTTGTATTGCTTATTTCACGTAGCAGACATCATTTAAGATTCGGCTGGGTGTGGTGGCTCACTCCTGTAATCCCACCTTTTGGGAGGCCAAGGCGGGTGGACCACAAAGTCAAGAGATTTTGAGACCATCCTGAGCAACACAGTGAAACTGGGTCTCTACTAAAAATACAAAATTAGGTGGGTGTGGTGGCACATCCCCGTAATCCCAGCTACTCGGGAGGCTGAGGCAGGAGAATTGCTTGAACCTGGGAGCAGGAGGTTGCAGTGAGCCAAGATCACGCCACTGCACTCCAGCCTGGGCAACAAGAGCAAAACTCCATCTCAAAAAAAAAAAAAAAATTCTGTGTTTTGGCATTTGGCATGTATCAGTACCTGATTCATTTTGTGTTGTGTTTGTGTTTGAGACAGGGTCTCACTCTGTTGCCCAGGCTGGAATGTGGTGGCACAAACACAGCTCACTTCAGCCTCGACCACCTGGGCTCAAGCGATCCTCCTGCCTCAGACTCCCATGTAGCTGGGACCACAGGCATGTACCACCACACCCAGCTCATTAAAAACAAATTTTGTAGAGAAGGGGTCTTACTTTGTTGCCCAGGCTGGTCTCAAACTCCTGGTCTTAAACAATCCTCCCACCTTGTCCTTCCACAGTGCAGGGATTACAGGTGTGCGTCCCCACACCAGGCCTGCTTCATTCCTTCTTATGACTGAATAATAGTGGCGTGGAGAGCTCACATTTTACTCATTCCTCTGCTGATGAACAATGGGGGTGGTTTCTATCTTTTGGTTGTCGGGAATAGTGCTGCTGTGAACCCTGGTGTGCAAATGTCTGCTTAAGTCCTTTTATTCTGGGGGAGTGTACCTCCAAGGAGTGGAATTGTAGGGTTATGAGGTAACTCCATGTTTGTTTGTTTTTGTGGAACTGCCAAACTGCTTTCTTTGTACTTTTTAAAAAATTATTATTATTATTTTAAGACAAGGCCTTGCTCTGTTGCCTAGGCTGGATCTCAGCTCACTGTAGCCTTGACCTCCCAGGCTCAAGTTATCCTCCTACTTCAGCCTCTTGAGTAGCTGGAACTATGCTACCACGCCCAGCTAATGTGGTTTTTTAAATTTTTTTGTAGAGACGGAGTCTCACTATGTTGCCCAGGCTGGTCTTGGACTCCTTAGCTTAAGTGATCCTCCCACCTTGGCGTCCCAAAGTGCCAAGATTCCAGGCATGAGTCACTGCGCCCAGCCTTGCCGAACTGTTTCCATAGCAGCTTCACCATTTTACATTCCCAGCAACAATGTAGGAGGGTTCTAGTTTTTCCACATCTACCACTTGTTGTTTCCTGTTTTTTAAATGGTAGCTATCAGCCTGGTGTGGTGGCTTATGACTGTAATCCCAGCACTTTGGGAGGCCAAGGCGAGTGGATCACTTGAGGTCAGGAGTTCAAGACCAGCCTGGCCAACATGGCAAAACTCCATCTCTACTGAAAATACAAAAATTAGCCGGGTATAGTGGTGCATGCCTATAATCTCAGCTACTTGGGAGACTGAGGCAGGAGAATCACTTGAACCCAGGAGGCAGAGGTTGCAGTGAGCTGAGCTCACACCCCTGCACTCCAGCCTGGGCGACAGAGCGAGACTCTGTCTCAAACAAAAAAAAAAAAAGAGGCCGGGCGCGGTGGCTCACGCCTGTAATCCCAGCACTTTGGGAGGCCGAGACGGGCGGATCACGAGGTCAGGAGATCGAGACCATCCTGGCTAACACGGTGAAACCCCGTCTCTACTAAAAAATACAAAAAAAAACTAGCCGGGCGAGGTGGCGGGCGCCTATAGTCCCAGCTACTTGGGAGGCTGAGGCAGGAGAATGGCGTGAACCCGGGAGGCGGAGCTTGCAGTGAGCTGAGATCCGGCCACCGCACTCCAGCCTGGGTGACAGAGCGAGACTCCGTCTCAAAAAAAAAAAAAAAAAAAAAAAAAGAAAGAAAGAAAAAAAAAGCAACATGGTTGATGTGAACTTGGTTTCTTTTGAAATTTTGTCTTTAGTGTATAAATTTAGTTTTGCTTTATAGTTCTGTTCTCCAGCAGCGGTGGAAGTGGGGAGGGGATATTCTTATTTTTTTTTGGGACGGAGTCTCGCTCTGTCGCCCAGGCTGGAGTGCAGTGGTGTGAGCTCGGCTCACTGCAAGCTCCGCCTCCCGGGTTCGTGCCATTTTCCTGCCTCAGCCTCCCAAGTAGCTGGGACAACAGGCGCCCACCACCACGCCTGGCTAATTTTTTGTATTTTTAGTAGTTCAAGGGTTAGCCAGGATGGTCTCGATCTCCTGACCTTGTGATCCGACCGCCTCAGCCTCCCAAAGTGCTGGGATTACAGGCGTGAGCCAACCGCGCCAGGCTGGGGAGGGGATATTCTAAATCCAAGGTGATGCGGCCCACTGACCACAGAGCCCAAGGCCTTCAGTGGAAATGCCATCCTCCCACTGCATCTTCCTTTCAGACCCCCATTGTCCGGAACTACAGTGTAGCCCGTCCTGTTCAGCCTTGCCCCAGGTGACTGTGGTGGTCACTACGTTACATGCTAATCTGTGTCGTGTGTGTGTGTCACGAGCGTCTCAGGCCCGTAAGGGCAGGGATGCTGTGGGCTCTGTCCCCTGAATACCTGCCCACAGGGTGCCGAGGATCCCTTGGCCTCTGCTTCCTGCCCAGAGTCACCGACCTGTCACCTACATCTGTCTTTCCTCCTTGTTTTGTGACAACGAAAAGTTTTTCTGCTTCCTCAAAAAAGTTTATTTTCAGACAGGCGCAGTGGCTCACGCCTGTAATGTTAGCACTTTGGGAGGCCAAGGCCAGAGGATCACCTGAGGCCAGGAGTTCGAGATGAGCCTGGCCAATGTGGTGAAACCCTGTCTCTACTAAAAATACAACAATTGGCCGGGCGCAGTGGCTCACGCCTGTAATCCCAGCACTTTGAGAGGCCGAGGAGGGTGGATCACCCGAGGCCAGGAGTTTGGGACCAGCCTGGACAACATGGTGAAATCCTGTCTCTACGAAAAATACAAAAATTAGCCGCGTGTGGTGCTACGCCTGTAATCCCAGCTACTCAAGAGGCTGAGGTGGGAGAAAAGCTTGAACCTGGGAGGCAGAGGCTGCAGTAAGCCAAGATTGCACCACTGCACTCCAGCCTAGGCAGCAGAGTGAGACCCCATCTCAAAAAAAAAAAAAAATTAGCTGGGCGCGGTGGCAGGTACCTGTAATCCCAGCTACTTGGAAGGCTGAGGCAGGGAATCACTTGAACCCAGGAAGCGGAGGCTGCAGTGAGCCGAAATTGCGCCGCTGCACTCTGGCCTGGGTGAGAGTGAGACTCCATCTTAAAAAAAAAGTTTTCTGTGTCATTTTATGGTGTGGAATCAAAGTTCCATTTTGTAAGAAACTGAAACTTTGAAATGATTAGTTCCTTATGAGTCATTGAAGAAAGAGTGAATCCTGTCGGGTGCTGCGGCAGAGGGGGACACGTGTCAGTGGCTTTGCCCACCTGTTAGGGCCACCAAGCCGTGTCACCCAGACCCTCGCCACACTCAGAAATGACTTGGCTTCACTGGTGACGTGCGGTGACACTGGAGAATCCACAGTGCCCTGAGCCCTTTGCTTCTAGGACAGTGTTAGGTGGAAACACCGTCCACTGAGAACCGGAGTTCCCGGAGGTCTGGCTCCGTGACAGCGGCTGGGCCTCCATGAGCCTGGGGTGGGACTGCCTCCACTTCCCCGCTGGGAACAGAAGAGCCTGGTGCTGGCTCCTGGCAGGGTTACTGCAGCTCACAGCTGGCTCTGTGGGGTCATGTCCCCAAGGCTGCCGGGTGATGTCAGGGCAGCTGCCCATTTCCCAGGGGCTTGGGTTGTCCGGCAGAGAACCCGGCCGGGCTCTGCCTCCGCTTATCGCCCAAGGTCCCTGGGTAACAGGGAGGGTGGGCTCAGGCCTCCCTGGCTGGGCGGGGCTGGGGGTCCCCCCGGGAGGTAGAAAGGGCCCCGCAGCTGGCAGGCCCCACACCTTCTGAGGCAGCAGCATGGCTTTCCCCTGGCTCCTCTCCTGCTTCGCCCTGGTGGGGGCCGCCTTTGGTGAGTGCTGGGGTCCAAGGGGCCTGTCCTGAGGGAGCCCGGAGCCTGGCCGACAGGGGGATCTGAGTCCCCTTCTCTGCCCCCGGGGCCTCATCCCCAGCACAGGTAACCTGAGGGCTCAGAGAAGAGGGTCCTTCTGGGGCTTTCTGAGCCCACACAACCTGCTCCAGGAGTGGGAAGGACCATGCTGGCCTCTGCCATGGTCTGAGGCTCCAGAAGTGGCTGGGGTGGGGGTGCCGTGCGTAGGATAAGGTGTGGCCCCAGGAGACCTCCCAAGGCCTCCCTTGGGGTTTTTATTTATTGTGCCGGGTACTTGCCAAGCATTTTCTTTTTCTTTCTTTCTTTTTTTTGTTGTTGTTGAGACGGAGTTTCACTCTTACTGCCCAGGCTGGAGTGCAGTGGTGTGATATCCACTCAGGGCAACCTCCGCCTCCCGGGTTCAAACGATCTTCCGGCCTCAGCCTCCTGAGTAGCTGGGATTACAGGCGCCCACCACCATGCCCGGCTGATTTTTATATTTTTTATAGAGATGGGGTTTCACCATGTTGGCCAGGCTGGTCTCAAACTCTTGGCCTCAGGTGATACCCCCGCCTTGGCCTCCCAAAGTGCTGGGATTACAGGCGTGACCTACTGTGCCCGGCCGCATTTTCTGTTTTTTAAAAGAGAAATAGTAAAATATAGAAAAGAATATGACATCCTTATATCTACGGTCAGAATTCAGAAAATCTTTTTGCAGATTTGCTTCAGATATTTCTGTCCAAAACAGATTCTGCTCAGGTTTCCCTTTTCTCTCTGCTTCCCTGTCTGGAATGGGAGCTTTATTCTGAACTTGCTGTAAATCATTGCAATGTGGGCTTATACAAATTTCCTACATATTTATGCATCTATACATGAGGTTTCAAAAAGTTTTACATCAATGAAACGGTATTCTATCCTGTTTGTTTGTTTTTGAGACAGGATCTCACTCTGTCACCCAGGCTGGCGTGCAGTGGTGTGAGTCTGTAGCCTCAAACTCCAGGGCTCAAGTGATCCTAAGTTTAAAAACTTTTTTTTTTTTTGTAGAAATGGAGGTTTTTGGTTTCTTTTTTTCTTTTTTTGAGAGTTTCACTCTTGTCACCCAGGCTGGAGTGCAGTGGCGTGATCTTGGCTCACTACAACTTCTGCCTCCCAGGTTCAAGTGATTCTCCTGCCTCAGTCTATTGAGTAGCTGGGATTACAGGAATGTGTAACCACACCCAGCTAATTTTTCTACTTTTAATAGAGACAGGGTTTCATCATATTGGTCAGGCTGGTCTTGAATTCCTAACCTCCGGTGATCCACCTGCCTCAGCCTCCCAAAGTGATGGGATTACAGGCGTGAGCCACTGCACCCGGCCTGGGGTCTTATGATGTTGTCCAGGCTGGTCTTGAAATCCTGGGCTCAAGTGATCCACTCACCTTGACCTCCCAGAGTGCTGATACAGGCGTGAGCCACCGTGTCTGGCTGATGTAACTAATACTCCATTCTACCTCCATTCTACAACAATGTGCTTTTTCCCCACTCAAATCTTCTCGCTTCCTGCGTGTTGACATGGAGCTCCAGCTCATTCACCTGAATTTTTTTTATTTTTTTTATTTTTATTTTTTATTTTTTTGAGACAGAGTCTCACTATGTCGCCCAGGCTGGAGTGCAGTGGCCAGATCTCAGCTCACTGCAAGCTCCGCCTCCCGGGTTCACGCCATTCTCCTGCCTCAGCCTCCCAAGTAGCTGGGACTACAGGCGCCCGCCACCTCGCCCGGCTAGTTTTTTTTTGTATTTTTTAGTAGAGACGGGGTTTCACCGTGTTAGCCAGGATGGTCTCGATCTCCTGACCTCGTGATCCACCCGTCTCGGCCTCCCGAAGTGCTGGGATTACAGGCTTGAGCCACCGCGCCCGGCCCACCTGAATTTTTATAATGCGTGCTCTGTTTTGTGAGTATGCCACCATCTATTTCTCTTATTTATTTTTGAGTTGGAGTTTCACTCTTGTCGCCCAGGCGGGAGTGCGGTGGCACGATCTCAGTTCACTACAACCTACACCTCCAAGGTTCAAGCATTTCTCCTGCCTCAGCCTCCTGAGTAACTGGGACTACACACACATACCACCATGCCCAGCTAATTTTTGTATTTTTAGTTGAGACGAGGGTTTTACCATGTTGGCCAGGCTGGTCTCGAACTCCTGACCTTGTGATCCACCCGCCCTGGCCTCCCAACATGCTCTTTCTCATTTTTTTGCTATTACCAGTTGTTTTTGATGCTCTCAAACGTCAGGGAGGCGCCTTGCCTGCTTGTATTCCTGTGGGCAGGAGAGGCAGGCGCTGCCCTGTAGCAGCCGAATATGACCCCAGAAGGGGCCGGCTGGTGTGAGGGACTGGGTCTGCTCAAATGTAAAACCCAATTGTGAGGCCTGCGCACAGGAGCCGAGAATCTGGTCCTGAGATAGCAGAGGTGTGGTGCGCATATGTGGCACACCTGACTATTCTCATTGTTCTGTTTGTTTTCTGCTTCTGTCTGTGCCATTTGATGGTGTGGAATTAAAGTCCAGCTGTGTTTTGACTTTTTTTGAGATGGAGTTTGGCTCTGTCACCCAGGCTGGAGTGCGGTGGCGCGGTCTCAGCTCAGTGCAACCTCCACCCCCTAGGTTCAAGCGATTCTCCTGCCTCAGCCTCCCAAGTAGCTGGGACTACAGGCGTCTGCCACCATGCCTGGCTAAGTTTTGTATTTTTAGTAGAGATGGGGTTTCACCATGTTGGCCAGACTGGTCTTGAACTCCTAACCTCAGGTGATGCACCCCCCTTGGCCTCCCAAAGTGTTAGGATTACAGGCGTGAGCCCCTATGCCGGCCAAAGTCCAGTTTTATTAAATAATTAAGAAACCAAGACCGGATATAGGGGCTCATGCCTGTAATCCCAGCACCTTGGGAGACCAAGGCAATAGGATTGCTTCAGCCCAGGAATTTGAGGTTGCAGTGGGCCATGATCGTAGCACTGCACTCCAGCCAGGGTGACACAGCAAGACCCTATCTGAAAAAAAAAAAAAAAAAGAAAAGAAACCAAAACTTTACACAATGTTTCCTGAAATTGTGGAGTTCAGCCTCCCAGGGTCCACGGTACCATTTCACTCTCCTGTCTGCAAACTGTCAGCGCCCCAGGTTCCCAGCGGACTTGGGGTTATCAGATTTTCTTCCCGCTTGCCCTCTCCCCGCCAGTCTAACAGAGGATTGTCAGCGGTGGAGCTCACGTGGTTCTGCTGCCCGTTTTATAGCTGAGGACACCAAGGCCTGAGTGCTGCCCTGCCTGGTCTAGGGTCACACAGCAAGGAAAGGGTGGCCTCGAGGCTGAGCCCAGGCAGTCTTACAGCCCGGCCTGTTTTCTGCTTCTTCAGGCAGGACAGGCCCCAGGTAGGCGTAGACGTGACCCTCTGCATCCTGGAAGGATGACTGGAGCCAGCAGGCCGAGAGTTAGGGACATTTGAGCCTAGAGACTGGGGGACCAGGGAGGCAGAGGCGGCATGTGCCAGGGAGGTCCTGAGCTGGCCTCAGTGGACTGGGGTAGAACCGAGAGTCCTGCACGCAGGCAGGTGAGGCCCAGGTTGGTTTGGGGCCTCAGCCCTTCTTTACCCCACTCCCGTCCCCAGGCTGCGGGGTCCCCGCCATCCCCCCCGTGCTCAGTGGCCTGTCCAGGATCGTCAATGGGGAGGACGCCGTCCCTGGCTCCTGGCCCTGGCAGGTGTCCCTGCAGGTGAGGGGGCTTCTGCAAGGCAGTGGGCACCCTGGGTGGGGGCCAGGCTGGGGGTGCCGCCAGGTGGGAGTTGCTGACCCTCCCCATCTTCCTGCCAGGACAAAACCGGCTTCCACTTCTGCGGAGGTTCCCTCATCAGTGAGGACTGGGTGGTCACCGCCGCCCACTGCGGGGTCAGGTGAGGACCGGGCAGCCTCGGGCTCTGCTTCCAGCCCAGCTGGGTGGGAGGGGAGCAGGGCATGTTCTCTCACCCACAACGCTCTGCCCAGGACCTCTGACGTGGTCGTGGCCGGGGAGTTTGACCAGGGCTCTGATGAGGAGAACATCCAGGTCCTGAAGATCGCCAAGGTACCCAGGCCCTGTGCAGCAGAGGGCAGGGGCAGCGGGCACGGGGGGAGATCCCTCGGCTGCTTCAGGGACAGGTGCCCACGGGGGCCGGGTCGGCCTCGCGGTTACCATTCTGGCCCTGGGGATGGACTGCTCCTTAATGGGCACCAGGGAAGGAGTCTGTGTCCTCGAAGCCTGCAGGTCCTGCCTCCTCCCAGGGCCTCACTCCGGCACTCTGGCCCCCACCCCCAGGTCTTCAAGAACCCCAGCTTCAGCATTTTCACCGTGCGCAATGACATCACCCTGCTGAAGCTGGCCACACCCGCCGTCTTCTCCCAGACGGTGTCCGCCGTGTGCCTGCCCAGCGCCGACGATGACTTCCCCACGGGGACAGTGTGCGTCACCACAGGCTGGGGCAAGACCAAGTACAACGGTGAGGGGCCGCGGGGCTGCCTCTGGGGTCGGGGCTGCCTGGCTGTGGAGTGCCCCCGTGACTGTTTGGCTCTAAATTCCAACACCCTCCTAACTTTCCGTTCTTTATTGATAATCCTCTGAATTTAAAATCCCCCCAGTGCAAATAAAATCCAGGTCGGATCATGAGGAGCCTGCACAGGGCTTCTGAGCAGTGCCCAACTGGGTGAGCCCTGCCCTGGCTGACCTGCCTGGAGTCACAGTGCGGGGCTCCCACCCGGGCAGGACCGAGGCCCCCTTTGTCCCACAGGCGCTTCCGAGGCTCCAGGGGCCGTACCCAACATCGTGGTGATGGTGCAGGGGAGGGCAGGTGTGAGGGCCCTGGGTCTCTCCCTCCTAAGTGGGCTGGGTGAGCCCAGGGGCCCTGACCCTCCTCCTGTCCTGCAGCCAACAAGATCCCTGACAAGCTGCAGCAGGCGGCCCTGCCCCTCCTGTCCAATGTCCAATGCAAGAAGTTCTGGGGCAGCAAGATCACCGACGAGATGATCTGTGCCGGGGCCAGCGGTGTCTCCTCCTGCAAGGTGAGGCTGGCCCTGCCCAGGCCCTGGCCAGGCGAGCGGGGTGCAGGGCAGGCCTGGGCTTTCCACCCCTCTCTGCCCTCATCTGCTAACCCCACTGCTTCCTGGGGCCCAATGAGGGCTAGGACTTAGGGTCACAGCCGCCCGTGAGGGTTCCTCCAGGCCATGTGGGTGAGGCTGTCCCTGGGGATTTCCTTGCAGCCCTCTGACCTGGAGGTTTGGAGAGATGGATGGTGCCCCGGGTTAGGGGGAAGCCAGCCGCCCCAGCTCCCTCCAGGAGTGCATGGCAGAGAAGGGACTGCCACGTGAACCCATATCTCAGGACCCAGGCACCCCTATGCCCATGCTTGCCATTTCTCTGCTCTCCTCCCTAGACTCCACCAGCTCAGGGTCCCCTAGGCCCTGGAACCCCTTTCAGGCCAGAGATACTTCCTCTCTCCTTCCTGCAGGGTGACTCTGGAGGCCCTCTGGTCTGCCAGAAAGACGGAGCCTGGACCCTGGCGGGCATCGTGTCCTGGGGCAGCCGCACATGCTCTACCACCACGCCCGCCGTGTACGCCCGTGTCACCAAGCTCATACCCTGGGTGCAGAAGATCCTGGCCGCCAACTGAGCCCGCAGCTCCTGCCACCTCTGCCCCAAGAGTTGCCATTAAATGCATCTGTTTAGAAGCACTGACTGCAGTGCCCGTGTCCCTCTGTGTGGCCCGGGGAGATGGGGTTGAAGTTGTCCTTGTCACCCACAAAGGGGCGGCACTACTGTTGCCTTTCCAGGCTGCAGTTCATCTTGGCAATCCAGCCTTCTCAGGAAGCTGAGGTCTTCATATCTCCTCCCTGCTCACGGCTCCACCCCGGGTTTAGAATTTAGGCCCTACCTGCTGAAGGTAGGTTGACCCATGGGGCTTTCTGGAAGGCAGCAGTCCTTGGCCAGGCTCTGCAAGCCATAGCCCCCTGGGGTTGTCACTGGGACCAATGCTGACACACACTCCAGGTGCCTTTCTCTGCCTTTAGTGCCCCATGTCCAGTGCCCAGGAATGTGCATGCAAGCACCACCTCTCCCCCGTCAGACCCCAGCCCCTCAAACCTTCTGCATCCAGTGCTGGGAGCTGGTGCCACTGTCCTCTCAGCTCCCATACTCTTCCCCGCCTCCCTCTCTGCATTTTCTCTGACCCTGCAGTTAGATTTTTTTGTTTTTTGTTTTTTGAGACAGTCTTGCTCTGTCGCCTAGGCTGGAGTGCAGTGACATGATCTTGGCTCACTGCAACCTCTGCCTCCCAGGTTCAAGGCATTCTTCTGCCTCAGCCTCCCAAGTAACTAGGATTATAGGCACTCAACACCACGCCTGGCTAATCGTCGTATTTTTAGTAGAGATGGGGTTTCACTGTGTTGTCCAGTCTGGTCTCAAATTCCTGACCTCATGCGATCTGTCTGCCTCGGCCCCGCAAAATGCTGGAATCACAGGTATGAGCCACCGCGCCCAGTCTCTGCTGTTAGATCGTGAGGCTTCCTCAAGCTCAGGTTCCATTGCTTCGGCCAGGCCACAGAGGGGGCCGGTCCGTCCCCAGGATGTTTCCGGATTGGCAGTCTGTCTTTCTGTCTCTGTCTCTCTCTCTCTCTCTCTGTCTCTCTCTCTGTCTCTGGAACCTTTTAGTCTTTAATGCAGTGAAAATTGTGTTGGAGAAAATTCTCCTGTTGTTCCACTGTCTGAAAAGATATTTATTCATTTTGATTATGTAAAAGTCACCTGTCACGCTGAAAAATAATTTTTGTCACAGCGTGCATATAGGTGTGTATATGGATATTTGGACTTGGAAGGTATTTCAGTGTCTTCTGGCTTCTGTTGTTTCGTGGAGAAGTCAGTGATTAATCTTACTGTTGCTTTTAAAAAGGTTTAATGGTTTTTCTTTGGATGCTTTTAAGATTTTACTTTGATTTTCATTTGTTTACCAAGATGCTTAGTTTCTTTTTTTTTTTTTTTTTTTGAGACGGAGTCTCGCTGTGTGGCCCAGGCTGGAGTGCAGTGGCCTGATCTTTGGTCACTGCAAGCTCCACCTCCCGGGTTCATGCCATTCTCCCGCCTCAGCCGCCGAGTAGCTGGGACTACAGGCGCCCGCCACCACGCCTGGCTAGTTTTTTGTATTTTTAGTAGAGACGGGGTTTCACCATGTTAGCCAGGATGGTCTCGATCTCCTGACCTCCACCCGCCTCGGCCTCCCAAAGTGCTGGGATTACAGGCTTGAGCCACCGCGCCCGGCCCGATGCTTAGTTTCTTAGTTTCCTTTGTACTCAGCCTGCTTGGGGTTCTTAGTCTTTTTTTTTTTTTTTTTTTTTTTCTTTTAGGGTCTTGCTTTGTTGCCCAGGTGGGAGTGCAGAGGTTCGATCTGAGCTCACTGCAACCTCCATCTCCCAGGGTCAAATGAGTCTCGTGCCTCAGCCTCCCAAGTAGCTTGGAGTACAGGCCTATGCTACCATGCCTGGCTTATTTATTATTATTTTTTGAGATGGAGTTTTGCTCTTGTTGCCCAGGCTGGAGTGCAGTGGCGTGATCTCAGCTCACCGCAACCTCCACCTCCTGGGTTCAAGAGACTATCCTGCTTCAGCCTCCTGAGTAGCTGGGATTATAGGTGTGAGCCACCACACCCAGCTAATTTTTGTATTTTCAGTAGAGATGAGGTTCCACCATGTTAGTCAGGCTGGTCTCAAACTCCTGACCTTATGTGATCCACCCGCCTCAGCCTCCCAAAGTGCTGGGATTAGGCGTGAGCCACCATGTCTAGCCTCTGAGTGCTTTTTACCATGAAAGGTGTTGGAATTTGTCAAAGGCCTTTTCTGCATCAATTGAGGTAATCATACGATTTTTTTTCCCCTTTCATTCGATTAATGTTGTATATTATACTGATTGATTTTTATTTTTTTATTTCTATTTTTGAGAGAGTCTCATTCTGTCACCCAGGCTGGAATGCAGTGGCATGATCTCGGCTCACTGCAGCCTCCACCTCCCAGGATTAAACAATTTTCCTGCCTCACCCTCCCAAGTAGCTGAGATTACAGGCGCCCACCATGATGCCCGGCTAACTTTTGTATTTTTAGTAGAGATAGGGTTTTGCCATGTTGGCCAAGCTGGTCTTGAACTCCTGACCTCAGGTGACACACCCACCTTGGCCTCCCAAAGTGCTAGGATTACAGGTGTGAGCCACCCTGCCTGGCTCTTTAATTTCTTTCAGCAGTGTTGTATTCTTTTTAGTGTGTAAGTCTTTCACTTCCTTGGTTAACTATTTTCCTATGTATTTGACTCTTTTCGGTGCTATTGTAAATGGAACTGCTTTTTAAATTCCCTTTTCAGATTACTCATTGCAGGTGCAGCTGTGAAGAAACATCTGATTTGCGTGTATTGAGCTTGCACCCTGCAACTTTCCTGAATTTGTTTATTTGAGTAGCTTTCTTGTGGATCCTTTGGGGTTTTCTATATACAGGATCATGTGATCTACCATTAGAGGTAGTTTTACTTTTTCCTTTCCAATTTGGATGACTTTTACTTCCTGTTTAATTGCTCTATCTAGAACTTCCAGTACAGTGTTGGATAGCAGTGGTAAAAGCAGGCATCCTTGTCTAATTCTTGACCTTAGGAAAAAAGCTTTGTGGCTCTTCATCATTGAAATATGTTATGTATGGGTTTTTCTTTTTTTGTTGTTTTTTTGAGACGGAGTCTCGCTCTGTCACCCAGGCTGGAGTGCAGTGGCCGGATCTCAGCTCACTGCAAGCTCCGCCTCCCGGGTTCACGCCATTCTCCTGCCTCAGCCTCCCAAGTAGCTGGGACTACAGGCGCCTGCCACGTCGCCCGGCTAGTTTTTTCTATTTTTTTTTTTTTTTAATAGAGACGGGGTTTCACCATGTTAGCCAGGCTGGTCTCGATCTCCTGACCTCGTGATCCGCCCGTCTCAGCCTCCCAAAGTGCTGGGATTACAGGCTTGAGCCACCACCCCCAGCCTATGTGTGGGTTTTAAAAAAATTCCCTTTATCGTGTTAAGGAAGTTCCTTTCTATTCCTACATTTCTCAGTGCTTTTTATCATGAACGGTGTTGGATCTTGTCAAAGGCCTTTTCTGCAGCAATTTAAGTGATCACGTGATTTTCCCCTTTCATTCGATTAATGTGGCATATTACGCTGATGGATTTTCTTGTTATTTCCTATAGCGCTTTGCATGCCAGGATAAATCCCACTTCATCATGGTGTATAATCCTTTTAATATGCTGTTGGGTTCAGTTTGCTAGTACTTTATTGAAGGTTTTTGCATCTTATATTCATGACAGATACTGGTTGGTAATTTTCTTTTCTTCTGGCTTTGGTATCACGGGTAATGCTGGCTTCTGTATGTATCCATTTGTGATTTTTTCACATCACAAATTTAGATATTCAGCTCATTAATTTTCAGTCTCTTATTTTCTCATAAAAGTATTTCAGGAGGCAAGCTTTCCTCCAAGCACTGCTTTCATTGCAATTTGGGTGTTTTTTTTTTTTTTGAGATGGAGTCTTGCTCTTGTACCCAGACTGGAGTGCAGTGGCATGATTTCTGCTCACTGCAAGCTCCACATCCTGAGTTCAAGCAATTCTCCCTCCTCAGCCTCCCAAATAGCTGGGATTACAGGTGCCTACCACCATGCCTGGCTAATTTTTGTATTTTTAGTAGGGACAGGGTTTTACCATCTTGGCCAGTCTGGTCTCGAACTCCTGACTTCAAGAGAGAGATCCACCCGCCTTGGCTTCTCAAAATGCTGAGATTACAGGTGTGAGCCACCACACCCGGCCTTTTTTATTGCAATTTGATATGCTGTAGTTCTAAGTATTTTTCATTTCCTCCCCTGCACAGAGCCTCTGCATGACCCGCTTTATCCTGAGGACACCTGCAGGCCGGGGCCAGGCACCCATCGCCCAAAGCCCTGAAGCTGGGTCGGAAGCAGAGCAGAACTCTGGCGCTCATTTACTGCTTTCTCCTCCCACAACCGAGTCCACAGCCTCCTGCCTTGGGCCATAGCCCTGGCCTCCCCACACAACCTTCGCTTCCTCTCCCAGGTCTTCCTGTCTCTCAATGTTTCCCTCTAAAGATCCATCATGGGCTGGGAGTGGTGGCTCACACCTGTAATCCTAGCAGTTTGGGGGGGCCGAGGAGGGAGGATCATGAGGCCAGGAAATCGAGACCATCCTGGCCAACATGGTGAAACCCCATTGCCACTAAAATACAAAAATTAGCCAGGTATGGTAGTGGGTACCTGTAGTCCCAGCTACTCAGGAGGCTGGGGCAGGAGAAACGCTTCAACTCGGGAGGCAGAGGTTGCAGTGAGGCGAGATCTCGCCACTGCAGTCCAGCTTGGCAACAGACTGAGACTCCATCTAAAAAAAAAAAAAAAAAAAAAAAAAATCCATCATGGCTGGTCTTGCGGGGCAGCCAACAATCCACACTAACCCGGCATCTTGGCAGGAATGGAATGGGCTCCCTCCTGCGTTTTCTCCTTCACTGGGTTTCCTAATACCTTTCTCTGCCCTTGCAATATCAGACGTTCCAATGATGCATCTAATAGGTTGAAATTAAAGTTATAGATGCAAATTTAATTCTAAGGACATGAAGAGAAATTGATGTGGAGAATGAATGTGTGAAAAGGGGAAAAGCAAAATGAGAGAGGGCTTGGACACAGGAGTGAGGCCCAAAATCGACTATTAAAAATAGTGTTAACCGGCCGGGCGCAGTGGCTCATGCCTGTAATCCCAGCACTTTGGGAGGCTGAGGCGGGCAGATCATGAGGTCAGGAGATCAAGACCATCCTGGCTAACACGGTGAAACCCCGTCTCTACTAAAAATACAAAAAATTAGCTGGGCATGGTGCCAGGTGCCTGTAGTCCCAGCTACTTGGGAGGCTGAGGCAGGAGAATAGCATGAACCTGGGAGGTGGAGCTTGTAGTGAGCCTAGATTGTGCCACTGCACTCCAGCCTGGGTGACAGAGCAAGACTCTATCTCAAAAAAAAAAAAAAAAAAAAAAAAATTAAGCTGGCCGGGTATGGTGGCTCATGCCTGTAATCCCAACACTTTGGGAGGCTGAGGCAGGCAGATCATCTGAGGTCAGGAGTTCGAGTCCAGCCTGGCCAACATGGTGAAACCCGTCTCTACCAAAAATACAAAAATTAGCCAGGCATGATGGTGTACGCCTGTAATCCCAGCTACTTAGGAGGCTGAGATACAAGAATTGCTTGAACCCAGGAAGCAAGAGGTTGCAATGAGCCAAGATGGTGCCACTGCACTCCAGCCTGGGCAACAGAGTGAGATTGTCTCAAAAAAAAAAAAAAAAAAAAAAAGCATTAAGCTGAGGTAGGTGGATTACTTGAGGCCAGGAGTTTGAGACTAGCCTGGGCAACATAGTGAGACTCCTTTTCTCTAAAAAAAGAAAAAGTAGCCTGATGCAGTGGTTTGCACTTGTAGTGTGCTGCTCAGGAGGCTGGGGCAGGAGGATCTCTTGGGCCCAGGAGTTCCAGCTTGCAGTGAGCTATGATCACACCACTGCACTGCAGCATGGGTTGTCGACAGAGCAAGACCTTGTCACCCTATCATCCTGTCTCTGTCTCTGTGTGTGTGTGATTTTTTTATTTATTTATTTTTTTGAGATGGAGTGTTACTCTGTTGCCCAGGCTGGGGTGCAGTGGTGCAGTCTCAGCTCACTGTAACCTCTGCCTCCCAGGTTCAAGCAATTCTCCTGCCTCAGCCTCCTGAGTAGCTGGGATTACAGGTGCATGCCACCATGCTCGGGTAATTTTTGTATTTTTAGTGGAGACAGGGTTTCACCATGTTGGTCAAGCTGGTCTCGAACCCCTGACCTCAGGTGATCCACCCACCTAGGCCTCCCAAAGCGCTGGGATCACAGGCGTGAGCCACCGCGCTTGGTCTCTATATATAATTAGAGCCACCGCGCCCAGTCTCTCTATAAAGAGCCAGGTGTTTTCAGGAAACTGCCAGCTCAGTGAGGGAGAACTGCTCTTAAACAGAGGGGAAAGGACATATATTTTATTATGTCAGCAACCATCTACATACAAATAAATGTGAGTCGTAATTAATATAAAAACGGAGTAGCAACCACAAACCTGGCTAAGCGACTTTTTCATTTGCTGGTGAAATCTACGTCTGTCGCCCGCTCCACCCACCGGCCTCCCCAGAGTCTGAAAACGACAGTCCCGGTATAAGGCTGCCACCTGGTGGCCAACCTGAAAACTGTATGGCTATGCCTTGCTGTTCCTAACGCAGCGTTGTTTCAAAGAAACACAAAAGAAATACAAGGCGAGCCAAATGGATGATTTTAAATTATCTGGTAGCCCTATTGAAAAAGTAAAAAGATATTGGGCACGGTGGCTCACGCCTGTAATCTCAGCACCTTTGAGAGGCTGAGGCGGGCGGATCGCTTGACCCCAGGAGTTCGAGACCAGTTTGGGCAACATAGACCCTCTTCTCTACAAAAAAAACCCCCAAAAATTAGCCGGGTGTGGTGGTAAGACCCTGTCTCTAAAAAAATAATAATAATAGTAATACATTTTATTTAACCCAATATATCAACATATTTCAACATGTAATCAATGTTTTTAAATTATTGATATATTTTACATTCTTAAACTGTCTTTCAAACCTAGTGTGTAATTTGCACATCCATCACCTCTCCACCTGGATGCTACATTTTGATGAGAAATACTCGATCTGCATTTACAACTTGTAAAACTTACAGTTGAAAAGGCAGACTCACACCCAAATTGTCCCAAATACGCTTAAAAGCTTCCAATTAGGTGTTACATTGACAAGTACAGTTGAGCAAAAGGCTCCGAGTTTAATCAGGGGTCTCACTTGATTTAATCTCAGCTTAAAGACAGATTCCTCCTCAGGTAGGGGTTGCCGCACCCTTGGTCTCAGTTAAACATTGGGCACACGCCTCTCCCTGCCCATCGGGTGATCTGGCTTTCTACTAACAGAAACGTCTGGAGCGGTTGCAAGAGAATCCGGTCTGGGACCAGCCTGCATCTGTACCTAATCTAGTGGCTGCGTAATCAGTCACCCAGATTCCCTCCAGGACTGCAGGCCGACCTCCCCAAGTGTTGCTGTGGCCAGCAGACAGTCCACAGCTGCTGTCCTCTCTGGCAATTTCCTCAGCTGAAGAGCATCATCTTGACCTCGGGTCGTGCGTCCTTTCTGAGCAGCCTGCAGCCAGTGATTGGTCAGTGGGGTTTTTAAAGGCCGAGTCTTTTCACCCCAACCTGGGACAGTGTTGCGGCTCCATCTCCTTCTGCTCAACGCTGTTCTTTCCCTTCCGCTCCGTATCTTCGGTTTCACAGGTATTGATCCTGGTGTACCGGTAAACTGTGCGGTCATCTTCATCTCAGAGTCTACTTCCTGAGGGGGCCTCCAGCTATGATCATGCGTGCCAGGAGTGGGCTGTAGAACGCGGATGCTGAGGTGGGATTCTGGAGCTGGACTGCTGACTAGTGGGCTAGCAGTGACGATCTCTTCATGGTTGGCAGGGGGAGCGCAGATAGCTCGGGCACACGGTAGCAATGGGGTTGTGAAAACGTCCACTGCTGATGAAATGCAATGGTATTCTGGGGAAGACTATTCACTAGTGGGTTCCCTGTGTCAGGAGTTTGAGATATGAGTGGACACAATACCTACAGAACGTCGGGCCAGGAGCGGCGGCTCACGCCTGGAATCCCAGCACTTTGAGAGGCTAAGGTAAGAGTATTGCTTGAGCCCAAGAGTTCAAGACCCGCCTGGGCCACGTACCAAGACCCACGTCCCCATAAAAAAATCAAAATTAGCCAGGTGTGGTGGTGTAGTCCCTGCTATTTGGCAGGCTGAGGCAGAAGGATCTCTTGAGCCTGGGAGGTCGAGGTTGCAATGAGCTGTGATTATGCCGCTGCACTTCAGTCTGGGTGACAGAGCAAGACACCCCGTCTCAAAAACCCCAAAACCACAGTGAAACTAGGTGGTTGTTGCTAAACACAAAGATGTTGGAAAATGAAAAAAGCTGAGAGTGATTAACAGGCAATTAAAAGCTAAGGGTGAAAGCCTCCTTAGGAGCACGTAAAGGTTTTTATATCTTGCAGCTGCAAGGTAGAGAAAGCTGAGGACTAGACCCAGGATTTAGTTGTAAGATCAGCCAAGCTTCCAAGAAGGTTAAATCCTCCACCTAGACAGCCTGCTGTGCCAGAGGCAGGGCCCTAGTTCATGAGATGCGGACGTCTGGGTTGATGTGCTCCCAAAACCTCAAATTCCCAGAGCCCATAAGCCCTGAGTGCACATAAGTGGCCACTCTTCCCACCAGGGGTGAGAGTATCCTCCTCCCCCAAGGAGACGGAGGCTTCCCTCCTGCAGGATATTACCCCCAGCATCAGGCACCAGGCACCAGGCCTGGTAAGGGAGGAAAAGGACCTTGTACCAAGGGAGCTGCAGAATGGAGCCAAAACGCGCTTGCAGGGACTGGGCACACGTGACAGGAACCGGGTGCTGAGAGAGCTGGACCAAGGGGAAAGCTCATAAAGCTGGAAAAAGGTGGGGGTTCTCAATTCAGGAGTACTCCCCAGGATACAGGACTTAATGTCCTGCTCGGGACCCTAGGGGATGGGCCACCGTGCTGCCGGATGGCTCCTAGAAGCAGGCAGAAGGCAGAGCACACTAAGCAAAGGAGAGATGCTGGCGCTGCTGTCAGATGGTGGAAAGAGGCGTTAAAAGGCTCAGAGGCGGGTGCAGTTGTGTGAATGTACCCTGTGAGGCAGAACACCCACAGGAAGGCCTGGAAGATTCATTCATCTATGGAAGCAGGAATGTGACAGTGCTGGTGAGGGGGCTGGCACAGCTGAGCTCATGGGGTGCTCCCCTCTAGAAGTCAGGGAGAAGGTAGGAGGTGCTGCTATGGAACAGGCTGCTGGGTGATGAGGGTGCTGGGAGCCTGAGATCATAAGACCAGGCGATGCCAGCAGCCGGGGGCCTGCCCTGTGGCCCTATGGAGATGCTTAAGAGTTGGCCACATGGCAAAACCAGTGGTATTGTTCAAACTGTGCAAGCAAAGTCATGATGGGTGACAGGGGGCTAGGTGGCCTCCATGAGAACATCTGGCTTTCTGTGGCACCGGAAGTTTGTCTCGGGCTTTTCCCTTGACCAGAGGCGGGTGCTGCACCTGTGTGCTCCCACAGGGCACCTGGGCTTCCTCTGTTGGAAACTAATTACTCTCCATTGGATCCACCTCTTCACCCGACCGTCTTCAAGCTCGATGGTGGGTTTCGAGGTGGGAGCTGTTTCTCAGATTAAGCATTGGGCTTAATTGCCCACGGGGCTTCTCCAAGTGTGAACACCTGGGGACCTTGTTAGCAATGCAGATTCCCAGGCCCCACGCCGGCCTACAGATGCAGAAATGGTAGGGACAGGGCCCGGCCGTCAGTGCATTACACCTTCCAGGTGATTCTGATGCATGCTCAAGTGTGAGAATCTGATACAGAGGAGTTCAGCGGCTGCTGGAAGAATGAATCCCCGGGCTGGAATGATCAGAGGGGTGTATTAAAGCAGAGGGGAGGTTAAGAGAAATGTCACCTCATTTTTGGCCAGTAGTGGGGAATTATTAGTCCAGGGAAGGCAGCACAGCTGTGAAGCTGTGTCACATCTGAGGACTGCTCCCCAGCAGGACTCGGAGCGCTGCCATGGAACATGCCAGAAGGTAGGACAGACAGGTTAAAGACCTTAGATTTTACGATCTGGCAACTCTGGGTCCAAATCCTTTGTCGGCCGTGGACCTGTCCCCATCCTACACTTCCCTGCTTCCCAGCCCCAACGAAGTCTGGACTGTCCTTAGCTTGGGCAAATCTTTCATCTTTTTCCAGAGATAGGGTCTTGCTCTGTTACCTAGGTTGGAGTGCAGTGGTGCTATCATAGCTTACTGCAGCCTCAAACTCCTGGCCTCAAGCAGTCCTCCCATCTCAGCCTCCTGAATAGCTAGAACTATGGGCACACACTACCGTGGCCAGCTGGTTTTTCTTTTAAACTTTTTTTTGAAGAGATGGGGGTCTGGCCATGTTGCCCTGGTTGGACTAGAACTCCTGGCCCCAAGCAAACCTGCCCCAGCCTCCAAAAGTGCTGGGATTATAGGTGTGGGCCCCGTGCCCAGTCCGCCTATGTCTTTATATTTAAAATGCCTCTTATATATCATTCGGCCTTGCCTGTGAATCTTGATCCCTTTGACAATTTCTGCCTTTTGATATGGTTGTTTTAGGTCTACCATTTCACTCTCCACTTTGCTTTCCCACTCCCTCCCCTATTTTGGTCCCTCTTCTTTCTTGCCCTCTTTTGTGTTAAAAATATGTATTTTGAGATGGAGTCTTGCTGTGTCACCCAGGCTGGAGTGTAGTGGTACAATCTTGGCTGACTGCAACCTCTGCCTCCTAGGTTCAAGCAATTCTCCTGCCTCAGCCTCCTGAGTAGCTGAAATGACAGGCGCCTGCCACCACTCCCAGCTAATTTTTGTATTTTTAGTAGAGATGGGGTTTCATGTTGGCCAGGCTGGTCTTAAACTCCTGACCTCAAGTGATCTGCCTGCCTTGGCCTCTCAAAGTGCTGGGATTACAGGTGTGAGCCACCAGACCGGGCCTAAAAATACTAGTTTCAGTTTTAATGTATCCACTAGTGTTTTGGAGATGCTGTTCCTTTTCTTCAGTGGTTGCTCTAATAGGGTCTTAACTTCTCATATTCTTAGTATTGTACCACTTCATGCACCTTGAAAATCCCTTAACCTCTCTGAATTTCAGTTATTTCATTTATAAGATGAGAATGGTGACTTTCTCTCATGGGTTATCTGACTCCGGATGAGAGAACTCAAGCCGAGTATACAGCCAAGGGCAGAACAGCAATGCCTGTTGACTGTCAGGGCTGATCCTAGTCTGAAGGGGTGGCCTGCCCCTCCACACCTGTGGGCGTTTCTCGTTAGGTGGAACGAGAGACTTGAGAAAAGAAATGAGACAGAGACAAAGTAAAGAGAAAGAAAAAGTGGGCCCAAGGGACCAGCGCTCAGCATACCGAGGACCCATGCCGGCACCTGTCTCTGAGTTCCCTTAGTATTTATTGATAATTATCTTTACCATCTTAAAGAAAAGGAAGTGGCAAGATAATAGGATCATTGTAGGGAGAAAGTCAGCAGTAAGACATGAATAAAGATCTCTGTGACATGAATAAGTTTAAGGAAAACTGCTGTGCCTTGATATGCATATGCAAACATCTCCATAAACCTTTTTAGTGTATAAAGAGCAGCATTGCGCTAGCAAGTCCCGCCTTTCACCCTAAGGCGGTGTTCTCCTTTCTCAGTAAACAGAACACACAATTGGGTTCCTTTGCCCAGGGACAGGCAGGAGACAGATGCTTTTCTCTATCACAACTGCCAACAACCGCCAAGAGGCCTTCTTTCCTCTTGTACTGGTCCTCCTCAGCACAGACCCTTCACGGGTGTCAGGCTGGGGGACGATCAGGTCTTTCCCTTCCCACGAGGCCATATTTCAGACCATCACATGGGGAGAAACCTTGGACAATACCTAGCTTTCCTAGGCAGAGGTCCCTGCGACCTTTGGCAGTGTACGTATTCCTGGGTACTTGACATTAAGAGAATGGTGATGACTTTTAACCAGCAAGCTGCCTTCAGGCACTTGTTTAACAAAGCACACCCTGCACAGCCCAAAATCCTTTAAACCTTGAGTCACCACAGCACATGTCTCTTGCGAGGACAAGGTTGGGGGTAGGGTCACAGATTAACAGCATCTCAAATACAGAACGAAATAGTCTCTTATGTCTACTTTTTTCTATACAGACACAGCAACAGGCTGATCTCTCTCTTCCCCACACTAGTCCTGCCACTAAAGAGTGTGGTTCTGATCAGCACTGGCCTCCTGAGACCACATGGAGCCACCACTGAGTATCCCCAGCGGCAGACCCACTGCAGGGGGTCATGTGTCCACCAGCTGTGATCACCCATTCTGCTAAATGGCTGCCCCTCAGGGATGCTGGTATCTCACCAGGGCACCTCTCAGCTGCCCTTTCCTTGCCCAGACCTGACCATCCTGTGCCCCCTCTTCAGGCTGCTCCTGGGCCGGCAGAGCCAAACCAGCTGACCCAGCCAGGCCGATCACAGAAAAAGCCTGGCTTGATTTCCACCACTGCAGTCCTCCCTATGCCCTTCACATTCCTGGACTCTGTCCAAGCCTCCATCTGCTGCCCATTCTTCTCACTCGCAGTGATGGCTTTAGCAATCTGCAGGGACATAGGCCTCTGGGGATGCTGTCTTCTCACACTCAGCATCAGTCCCACAGAATGGAAGCACTAGCCCTCCTGGGGGCAGCCTGTGCAACCACTCCTAATGGGTTTTTGGGAATCTGTTCTAGGCCTTTCTTTTCTTTGAGGGTTTTTTTGTTTTTTATTTCTTTTTTTGGGGAGACAGAGTCTCACGTTGTCCCCAAAGCTGGTGTGGAGTGGTAGGAACATGGTTCACAACCTCCTGGGCTCAAGCAATCCTCCCACCCCAGACTCCTGAGTAGCTGGAACTACAGGCAAGCGCTATTATGCTAAGCTTATTTTTTGCAGAGACAAATTTCACTGTGTTGCCAGGCTGGTGTCAAATCCCTGAGCTCAAGTGATCCACCTGCCTGCTGCCTCCCAAAGTGCTGGGGTTACCGGTGTAAGCCACTGCACCTGGATAATTCTTGTGTTTTCAGTAGAGATGGGGTTTCACCATGTTGGCCAGGCTTGATTCCTGGGTTTGGAAGTGGGAGTGAGTAACGCTTGAAAATCTGGATGGGCTGGACACAGGTGGATTGGGGCAGCCCCGCAAGACACTGGAAACTGCTCTAGAAACACAGGAGGAATCCGTGACCTGGATCCTCACAGTATGGCTTCCAACTGCCAGCTATCAGCACCAGATAGAAGGAAGCACTTGTTGGCCAGGTGCAGTGGCTCATACCTATAACCCTAGCACTCTTGGAGGCCGAGGCGGGCGGATCAATAGGTCAGGAGTTCAAGACCAGCCTGGCCAAGATGGTGAAACCCCCTCTCTGCTAAAAATACAAAAATTAGCTGTGCATGGTGGCAGGTTCCTGTAATCCTAGCTACTTGGGAGGCTGAGGCAGGAGAATCACCTGAACCCAGGGGACCAAGGTTGCAGTGAGCCGAGATTGTACCATTGTACCTCAGCCTGGGAGTGATACTCAGTCTCAAAAAGAACAAACAAAAAAAAACACTTGTTTCCTGCTTGAAGGGGTGTTACTGAAAGCAACTTAAGTGGTTGCCTTGAGCTGGCAGAACTCCATCTCTTAGCTTCTCTTCCTAAGTGGGGGTTTCTACTCCTGGGCAACTTTACCCAAATTCTCTTCCTGATTAGTATCAAGCTCACCTACTTTCGTGTGTGTGTGTTTTTTGTTTTTTCTTGAGAGAGTCTTGCTCTGCTGCCCAGGCTGGAGTGCAGTGGTGCGATCTGGGCTCACTGCAAGCTCTGCCTCCCAGGTTCAAGCGATTCTCTTGCCTCAGTGGCCCAAGTAGCTGGGATTACAGTAGTAGGTCCTCACCACCACTCCTGGCTAATTTTTTTTTTTTTTTTTAGTAGAGATGGGGTTTTGCCATGTTAGGGTGGTCTCGAACTCCTGACCTCAGGTGATCCACCCACCTCGGCCTCCCAGAGTGCTGGGATTATAGGCGTGAGCCACCAGGCTTGGCCAAGCTCACCTACTTTTTAAAATGCAGATGATGCTTTTTTTTTTTTTTTTTTTTTTTTTTTGGAGTGACAAGGTCTTGCTATGTTGCCCAGGATGGTCTTGAACTCCTGGGTTAAAGGGAACTTCCTGTCTTGACCTACCAAAGTCCTGGGATTATAGGCATGAGCCCCATGCCCAGCCTGATGCTGCTCTTAACTCTGAACCCTCCCAGGGCTTCATATTTTCTCATGGGCAGGCCCGGCCCTCATGTGTTTCTGGCTTTGTCACATGGCCTGCGCTCTACTTGGGTTTTGTGTCTGCTCCTGGGATGTACTGCTGAGGTGGAATCCCCCTGTGGACAGGGCCCTTCTGTCAGTCATCTTGTTCACCAGTGTGTCGCCCAGCAGCCTCCTGTGCCTGCTTCATAGTCGGTGCCCAACAGGAGTGAAGATCCCACATCCACTTCCACGATTAGTGCCAACAGCCATGGGCAGGGCCTCTCCTTGGCTTCTGTGTTCTCGTTACTCTCTAGTGGCTGAAATTTGGAGTCCCCATCTCCAGGCTCTGGCACGCAAGTCATGCTAACCTTCATAGGCATGTCTGCTTTGCTGTCTTTTGTTTCACATTCTGACAGTCCTCAGAAAAGCTAGCGTGCGTTCGGGAGATTCTTTCACTCACACGTGCGTCACATGAGAAATTACTCAATGTCTGAGGTAGAAGCTTCTCTGCAGGGGCGGGCGCAGTGGTTCACTCCTGTAATCCCAGCACTTTAGGAGGCCGATGCGGGCAGATCGCTTGAGGTCAGGAGTTGGAGATCAGCCTGACCAACATGGTGAAACATTATCTCTACTAAAAATTGGCCGGGCATGGGGGTGTGTGCCTGTAATCTCAGCTACTCAGGAGGCTGAGGCAAGAACATCACTTGACCCTGGGAGACGGAGGTTACGGTGAGCCACTGCACTCCAGTGCTGAGGTGACAGCAAGACTCCATCTCCCACCCCCGCCAAAACAAAAACAAAAACAAAAAAATTGTCCTCCAGGGCCAGGAGGAGAGGAGATCTGAGGCCAAGAAGGCCACTAACGATGAGCTGAGAGCTGCAGCATCAAGCAGAGGGGTCCTGGAAGCGTCCCACTGGTTATGGCTCAGTAGGACAGGCTCATGGGTGTCTTCCCTCTCAAAACACCAGAGCACAGAGTGTGAAGCTGGAAGCCTCCTAGTGGAGACCAGGTCCTAAGGGTCTAGTCCTACTTGGGCCAGTAGGACCATGAGATGGGCAGTTGAGCCAAGAGAAACTATACCCAAATGAGGTCTCAGGATGCCACAGGCCCCTGACTTCCCAGGCCAGCTCCTAGCGGGGCAGGGCTCTGTCAGTCACACAACTGGAGGTAACAATGGCAGACTGTGGCCAAGGGTGGTGAATGTGTGGCACCAGCTAAGCCTCCATCTACCTCCCACAACATCCCTCTGTCACCCACGCTGGGGACCCCTAGCATCTTATTTCTACACCATTGCAAGTCTTATGCCTGCAGCCTGGGATTCCCTGGCCTCATTCCCCTTCTGACTTGTCCTGGATTTACCAACAGTACGTGGAGGCCAGTTAGATTCAGCCACATCAGCCCGAGGCCAAAATAGGTGAGTCCCAACTTCAGACTTACAAATAAAGACATAACCCAATATGCAGTTTGGTTATGTTTTTTTTGTTTTGTTTTGTTTTTTTGAGACGGTGTCTCGCTCTGTCACCCAGGCTGGAGTGCAGTGGCCAGATCTCAGCTCACTGCAAGCTCCACCTCCCGGGTTTATGCCATTCTCCTGCTTCAGCCTCCCGAGTAGCTGGGACTACAGGCGCCCGCCACCTCGCCCAGCTAGTTTTTTGTATTTTTTTTTTTAGTAGAGACGGGGTTTCACCATGTTAGCCAGGATGGTCTCGATCTCCTGACCTCGTGATCCACCGGTCTCGGCCTCCCAAAGTGCTGGGATTACAGGCTTGAGCCACCGCGCCAGGCCTGCAGTTTGGTTATGAAAAACATCTATCAAGTGGAAAAAAAAAATCTCTAAAATACCAGGATAAAAATGGGCTGTATGGCCAAATACAGTGAGCATGGACTGAGTCGAACAGGAAGAGGTCTCAACTGGAAATACACTTGATGAGTTGGGTTTTGTTGTTCTTGGCATTGCTGCTTTTGGCTGGCTGCCTCACCAGTAAGGCAAAAACCACTGCCTCCCAGGCTTGTGTGAGGATTAAATGAAGTACAGTTACATCTTGAGATATGCCCAGGCTGCAAGAACTTGTCTTTAAGAGGAGTTTCATCTAAAAGCACTGTGGTTTATGAGGATTACAAGGCACTTAAAAAGAGCTGTGATCTTCTGTCTCAGGATTTCACCATAGAGCCCTAAGAAGCACTTGAAGTGTGTTGCAGTGCGGAAGCACTGATGCCTAACAAACTAACAGGTGTATTTGCACCTCGTCCATCGACAGATCCCCACAAGCTTAGGGAATGTCTTCCCCTGATCGTCTTCCTCAGGAATAAACTCAAGTACGCGTTGACTGGAGATGAGGTAAAGAAGATACGTATGCAGTGCTTCATCACAATTGATGGCAAGGTTCGAGTGGCTATCACATACCCTGCTGGATTTATGGATGTCATTGGTATCGAGAAGACAGGGGAGCATTTCTGCCTGGTCTATGACACCAAGGGCTGTTTTGCTGTTTACCGCATCCCAGTGGAAGAGGCAAAGTACAACCTGTGCAAAGGGAGGAAGAGCACTGTGGGGATGAAAGGAATCCCACACCTGGTGACTCATGATACTGGAACCATCCACTACCCAGATCCTCTCATCAAGGTGAACCACGCTGTGAAGATTGATTTAGGGACTGGCAAGATAATCAACTTAATCAAATTCCACACAGGCAGTGTCTGTATGGTGATGGGGTGGAGCCAGCCTCAGTCGTGTTGGTGTGACCACCAACAGGGAAAGACATGCTGGTTCGCTCAATGTGCATGTGAGGGACGCTGATGGCAACAGCTTTGCCACAAGGCTGTCCAACATTTTTGTCATTGGCAATGGCAGTAAACCTTGGAATTCCCTGCCCAAGAGAGAGGGCATCCGACTTACTATTGCTGAAGAGAGAGAAGAGGCTAGCCACCAAACAGCGGTGGCTAAATTGCAGTAGCAGCATATCTTTTTTTTTTTTTCCCTCAAATAGTGAATTCTTGTTTCTAAGAAAAAAAAAGTTCTGATCAGAGGCTAGGTGTGGTGGCTCATTCCTATAAACCCAGCACTTTGGGAGGCAGAGGTGGGTGGATCACTTGAGGGTCAGGAGTTAGAGACCAGTCTGACCAACATGGTGAAACCTCATCTCTACTAAAAATAGCCAGGTGTGGTGGTACACTCCTGCAATCCCAACTACTTGGGGGGGCTGAGGCAGGAGTATCACTTGAACCTGGGAGAGGGAGGTTGCAGTGAGCTGAGATTGTGCTACTGCACTCCAGCCTGGGTGACAGACCAAGACTCCATCTCAAAAAAAAAAAAAAAAGATATCTGGATTTTTAGAGCCTTGGGAACATGCAGCTGAGATAAGAGTAACCCCTGTGGTCACCTTCCTAGTCGTAGAGTGGGGTGTGTGAAGTTCTCAGCATTTGTAACTTGCTAGCTTATACTGACAACCCTGGCACTCCTTGCATTGTTTCCATTGACTTTTTGCCTCTATTACTTTACCTTTTTGTATAAAGCGTTCTCTTATGTGAACGACGGATGTCAAATATGCTTTCTTTGGTAGTATAGTCTCAAGTGTACAATGCAGCTCCGAAAGACCTGGAGAAGTGTAGTGATATAGTTTGGTATTTGTCCCTGTCCAAGTCTCATGCTGAGATGTCATCCCCAATGTTGGAGGTGGGGCCTGCTGGGAGGACCCCTCATGGCTTGGTCCTGTCCTCAAGATAGTTCTTGTGAGAGCTGGTTGTTTGGAAGTGTGTGGCACCCCCTCACCCTGCTCCTAATTTTGTCACACGATGTGCCTGCTCCCCCTTCACTTTCCGCCGTAATTGTCAGTTTCCCGAGGCCTCCCCAGAAGCTGAACAGAGGTCAGTCTGCAGAACCACAAGCCAATTAAATCTCTTTTCTTGGCCGGGTGTGGTGGCTCTCGCCTATAATCCCAGAACTTTGGGAGGCTGAGGCAGGCGGAACATCTGAGGTCAGGAATTCGAGACCAGCCTGGCCAACATGGTGAAACCCCGTATCTACTAAAAATACAAAAATTAGCTGGGCATGGTGGTGGGTGCCTGTAATCTCAGCTACTCAGCAAGTTGAGGCAGGAGAATCACTTGAAACTGGGAGATTGAGGTTGCAGTGAGCTGAAATCATGCCACTGCACTCCAGCCTGGGTGAGAGTGAGACTCCATCTTAAAAAACAAAAACAAACAAAAAAACCTCTTTCCTTTATAAACTACTCAGCCTCAGGTATTTATAGCAATGCATGAGCAGCTTAATGTATGTAGACAGCCATTTTATAGGGTAATTAAGAGACCTTGCTTATGTTGTGCTGTGTTAGTGGAGGTCAATTATCTGTGTCCATTTTAATGGGTTTATGGTATTTTAGGATAAATGAGTGTGTGTTTAGGGACTAAGGTGTGCATACAAATTTTTCCACTGGAATTAATGGCAATTATATTCTCCACTTAGGAGAATTCATCCTAGGAGTGGTTTTTATGTACAAATTACCCTTTTAAAGCAGGAGAATGTAGGTGAAAAATACATCAGACTGCACAGCACAAAGTTTTCTTAAATGTTTTTATATTTTGTTTTTGAGATGGGATTCTCACTCTGTTATCCAGGCTGGAGTGCAGTGGCACAATCTCTGCCTCCTGGGCTCAAGTGATCCTCCTACCTCACCCTCTTGAGTAGCTGTGACTACAGGCATGAGCCACCACATCTGGCTAATTTTTTGTATTTTTTGTAAAGATGGGGGTCTCACTATGTTGCCCAGGCTGGTCTCGAGCTCCTGGGTTCCAGCAATCCACCTGCCTTGGCCTCCCAAAGTGCTCGGATTACAGGTGTCAGCCACTACGTCATTATTAAATGTTTAATAACTGGAGGCATATCTAGAAATGTAAATATATACAAATACACATATTGTCTTGGGTGTGACTGGCTGGGGCTAGAATCACAAGCAATAAAGGTATTCACCAAGACAGTTGTGGGGAAAGGCAGATTTATTAGAGGAAGAATATGGCCTGGGCATGGTGGTTCATACCTGTAATCCCAGCACTTCAGAAGGTGGAGGCAGGCAGATCACTTGAGCTCAGGAGTTCGAGACTAGCCTGGGCAACATGGCAAAATCCTCCTCTACCAAAAATTTAAAAATTAGCCAGGAGTGGTGCCTGGTGCCTACAGTCCCAGTTACTTGGGAAGCTAAGGTGGGGATCACTCGAACCTGTGAGGCAGAGGTTGCAGTGAGGCGAGATGGTACCACTGCACTCCAGCCTGGGTGACAGAGCCAAACCCTCTCTCAAAAGTAGGAAGCCATGTTGCAAGGGTACAATGGGCAGCACAGCAGAGAAGGGGCTGCTTGCAAAGAGGCAGGGGCTTGAGGGAAGTCTTACAGGGTCATGTTGGAAGGGGCCGCATGTGGAACGAATGGGATGTTGTGTCTACAGGTTGTCTGATTAGCCTTCTCTTGGAATACTTGCTCTCCCTCACCTGGGACCCCTTTCCTGTTGTTGCTGGCATAGCTTACCAGGACTCCACGTTCCCCCCTAACTGAACAATGCCAAAGCTTTGGCACTGGGGTGGCAGTTTCATTTGCAGCTACTTCCTGCTGGCCTGAGGCGTAGAGTTGACCCTACCTATGCCTGTTGGTCTGTCAGGAGACCCTGTGGGTCACTGTCCCGGGTTGTGAGGCCTAGGATGTTGGCTCTTGGTGGAGAAAGGGACTTGTTGGAGAAGGGGAGCCTGTCAAGGTGAAACTGATGTCCAGCTGCATCCAGGGGAGATGCCTTGTAAAGGCAGCTGGCATCACTGGGGAGACCGATATTCCATCCGCAGCATCATTTGAAGGTGAAACTGTTGAATTAGCCCTGGTGCTGTTTGGGATCACCTGGCTTAAGAGGTCCGGAGCAGCGTGGCTGCTGTCTTCACGGGAGAATTTAGCATGAGAAAGGGGGGCTCTGAGTTCCCCAAAATGTGTGTAGGTTTGCCCTGGTTGAGCTTCCGCTGCCAATGGCACTACATGTAGGGATTGTGAACTTTTGGCTAGAAAGGATAGGAGAGGCCTTCCTCCCTTCCCAGCAAGGTAGCCAAACCTGTTTACCCCTTGGCCTCCAGGCTACACAAAGGAGTGGCCCTAGCCAGTGGCATGAATTGTCAGAGGGATACTAGAATTTGTCCCCTGGAAGACTGAAAAGGAAGGCAAACCTCTAAACTTCTACTGAATCAGGCATCTCTCCACCGGGACCTTCTGATGCATTAGGGAGTAGACCTGGCTGGGGGCCTTCAGCTGTCTCCAGGCTCGGGCGCTGTCCACGGAGAGGCTGGAGTTGGAGAAGAAAGGGACACAGGAGGGGAGGACTCCCGAAGCAGTCCCCGAGCACTTCCCATACGGGCCACCAAAATGTCGCGGGTGCAACAGGCTATGGCTGGTGTGGCAGGCGGTAAAGAAATTTACTAAGACAGTCATGGGGGAGAAAAAAGGCAGATTTATTAGAGGGAAAGCACGAAGGTAAGTTGCAAGCGTACAATGGGCAGCCCAGCAGAGGAGGGGCTGTCTGCAAAGAGGCAGGGGCTAGAGGGAAGTCTTGGGTTGTGCAGGCATGACATGCTGCTGGGCTACACAGGGAGTGAGGTATTCGGGAACATGCCAGCAGGTTATCTGTCATGAGCCATCTCTTGGAATAATTGTTCTCCCCCACAGAACACCCCTTCCTCGTCGCTTACTTTCCGTATACGTGTGGAGTCTTTATCTGAAAACTGAGCTAATAGAGTACAGTATTTTGTACTGATTTTTTTATCTTCCAAATATTGATTAGAAAATATGTCAATGTAGAAGTCACCATTATAGCTCTAATCTATTTAAAACCTAAAGGTCCTTATCCCAGAGGTAAACGCTGTTAGGGCTTGCTCCAAGTCCTTCTGAAGCCACCTTGCAAAAATTATGAGTGAGAAAATCATGACAATGAAACAGATCTAACCTAACCAACTCCAGCTTGCTCCTAACCTCCAAGCTGCCCTTGGTCATTCTTGCACATGGGCTGAACTAGCTTTGGAAGGAATTTATTTATTTTTATTTATTTATTTTTGAGACAGAGTCTCGCTCTGTTGCCCAGGCTGGAGTGCAGTGGTGTGATCTCTGCTTACTATAAGCTCTGGCCTCCGGGTTCGTGCCATTCTCCTGCCTCAGCCTCCCAGGTAGCTGGGACTACAGGCACCTGCCACCACACCTGGCTAATTTTTTTGTATTTTTAGTAGAGATGGGGTTTCACTGTGTTAGCCAGGATGGTCTCAATCTCCTGACCTCATGATCTGCCTGCCTCGGCCTCCCAAAGTGCTAGGATTACAGGTGTGAGCCACCGTGCCTGACCTGCAATGTATAGTTTAACTTTGGAACAAAGACAACAGTCCTTTTGCAAAACAAACCCCTTCTTGCCTGGGGACCAGACAGCCTTTGTAAGATTAACAAATTAACCATGAGATTAGAAATTATGGTTTAGGAATCTTGTAGCCAGAGGCCACAAGATCGCAAATCTCCCCATAACATCACTATTGTAAAATCTAAGATTGGTGCTCACGTATCTTTCAGACCCTGCATTCTGATGCACCAGCTAGTGCCACCCAGAATGGTAATCTGGTCATGTCATTCAACCAGTTTCGTGATCCCACCCAGGAACAGAAGATGGCAAGAGCCCACTTTGACCTCTTTATTTTTTTGAGATGGAGTTTCACTCTTATTGCCCAGCCTGGAGTTCAGTGGCATGATCCTGGCTCACTGCAACCTCCGCCTCCTGGGTTCAAGTGATTCTCCTGCCTCAGCCTCCTGAGTAGCTGGGATTACAGGTGCAAGCCACCAAGCCTTGGCTAATTTTTGTGTTTTTAGTGGAGACAGGGTTTCACCATGTTGGCCAGGCTGGTCTAGAGCTCCTGACCTCAGGTGATCCACTCGCCTTGGCCTCCCAAAGTGCTGGGATTACAGGCTTGAGCCACCTTGCCCGCTGACCCCTTATTTCATCTCTAGACCCAACCAGTCAGCACTCCCCAGTCCCTGACCCCTTACCCGCCAAATTATCCTGAAAAAAACCTGAGTCTCCAAATTTTCAGGGAGACCGTATTGAGTAGTAAAACTCCGGTCCTGGTCAGCCAGTTCTGCATGAATTAAACTCCCTCTATTACAATTGCCCTGTCTTGATAAATGGGCTGTATCTGGCCTGTGGGCAAGGAGAACGTGTCAGGCAGTTATACTTCCTGGTTTTTGTCTAAGTTTATATCCATATGTATATAAATATATATTCTATAAAAAAGCTATACATAATATCTTGTAACATTTTTCCACATTTTCAAAATTAGAAAATTAGAATTTTCTACAGAGGAGACTACATAATGAACATCCATACACTCTTCGTCTAGATTTGCCGATTGTATGTTGTCACATCTTCCTTCCTCCCTCTCATTTCTCCCCCTCTGTGTATGCATATACACGTGTATATGTCCCTTGATAATCCACAAGGAATTGGTTCCAGGACCTGCTACAGATACCAAAATCCAGAAGCTAAAGTGTCCCTAATAGAAAATGGCACAGTATTTGTGACATACGCACATCCTCTTGTATATCTTAAATCATCCCTAGTCCTTATAATACCTAATACAATGTAAATATTATACAGTCATTATATTATTTAGGGAATAATGACAAAAGGTCTGTGCATATTCAGTACAGATGCAACCAACAATTTTTTTCTTTGTTCCCTGAATATTCATCCCAAGGTTGGCTGAATCCTCAGATGCAGAATCCATGGATACAGAAAGCCAACTGTCTGTGTGTGTGTACACACATTTTTGGCAACTTGTTTTTAAAACTCTATCAAACATTTTTCCAGGTCAACACAATTAGTCTGACTACTTTCACTCTTACAAGCTCTATGGTATCTACCATATGCAAGGAACCATATGGTATTCAAATATTCCTCGTATGACCTCGTACCAAGGATCAAGAAGGAGCCTCAAGTGCTCCAAGTCAGACCCACCTCCCCAGGCTTCCACATTTCTATTAGCAGGAGTGAAGAAGGGCCCAGAACTCTGGGTGTTCTTGGCAAGATGCCTACCTTTCTCTCCTCCCAAGACTCCAGCTTCTCCACCATTTTCTGAGACTATCGGGTCTGATCTCATTAAAGCTTTTGTCCTTATTTGCTCAGTTATAAGAGGCTCAGGATTTCTGGGTCACCCCCTGCCTGACGCCACTCTAAACTTCCTCTACTTATATCCCTTTGTGATTCCATCTTTTGCCTTTCCCCAACTTCTAGAGATCTTCCTCTGCCCTCTGAAACTTACCACAGGGTTACAAGCAGAATTCCCTATATTTTTTTTTTTTTTTTTTTTTTTGAGATGGAGTCTTGGGCTGGGTGCGGTGGCTCACACCTGCAATCTCAGCACTCAGGGAGGCCAAGGTGGGTGGATCACGAGGTCAGGAGATAGAGACCAGAATGAACAATATGGTGAAACCCCATCTCTACTAAAAACACAAAAATTAGCCGGACGTGGTGGTGCGTGCCTGTAGTCCTGGCTACTTGAGAGGCTGAGGCAGAGGAATCGCTTGAACCCAGGAGGCGGAGGTTGCAGTGAGCCGAAATTACACCACTGCACTCCAGCCTGGGCGATAGCAAGACTGTCTCAAAAAAAAAAAAAAAAAAAAAAAAAAAGATGGAGTCTTGCTCTCTTGCCCAGGCTGGAGTGCAGTGGCGTGATCTCAGGTCATTGTATCCTCTGCCTCCCGGTTTCAAGTGATTCTCCTGCCTCAGCCTCCTGAGTAGCTGGGGCTACAAGCATGTACCACCACTCCTGACTAATTTTTATATTTTTTAAAGTAGAGACGGGGTTTCACTGTTTGGTCAGGCTGGTCTCGAACTCCTGACCTCAACTGATCCACCAGCCTCAGCCTCCCAAAGTGCTGGGATTACAGGCGTGAGCCACCGCGCCTGGCCAGAATTCCCTGTGTATTAATGAACATTCCCTAAACTTTTCTACTTCACCCTTACCACTGGGCCTGGGAGGGGAAGATGTCCTTCTGGCTGAAAGGAGAAAGACCATTCTCCTTTCATCTTCTCTGAAACCCCTTGGCATGGACGCTCAGGCCATCAGACTATACCACCTAATACTTAAAGCAGTCATCTTCTGATCCCTGGATCTCTTAAATTTTAGTTCCCACTCTAACACTACCATCTGATTTTTTTTTTTTTTTTTTTTTTTTTTTTTGAGACAGAGTCTTGCTCTGTCGCCCAGGCTGGAGTGCAGTGGCGCAATCTCGGCTCACTGCAAGCTCCGCCTCCCGGGTTCACGCCATTCTCCTGCCTCAGCCTCCTGAGTAGCTGGGACTACAGGCGCCCGCCACCGCGCCCGTCTAATTTTTTGTATTTTTAGTAGAAACGGGGTTTCACCGTGGTCTCGATCTCCTGACCTTGTGATCCGCCCGCCTCAGCCTCCCAAAGTGCTGGGATTACAGGCGTGAGCCACCGCGCCCGGCTAATTTTTTGTATTTTTAGTAGAAACGGGGTTTCACCGTGGTCTTGATCTCCTGACCTTGTGATCTGCCCGCCTCGGCCTCCCAAAGTGCTGGGATTACAGGTGTGAGCCACCGCGCCCGGCCTACCATCTGAATTTTTGATAATTTTAATGTTTATGTAGATTTAATACTTGGCTTTTCAGTTCCTTGATCTCCACTTTTCCAATGAGCCTGTATTCCTCCCTCCTTCAGCCAGTTATTCTTTTTTTTTTTTTTTTTTTTTTTTTGAGACGGAGTCTCGCTCTGTTGCCCAGGCTGGAGTGGCCGGATCTCAGCTCACTGCAAGCTCCGCCTCCCGGGTTCACGCCATTCTCCTGCCTCAGCCTCCCGAGTAGCTGGGACTACAGGCGCCCACCACCTCGCCCGGCTAGTTTTTTGTATTTTTTTTTTTTAGTAGAGACGGGGTTTCACCGTGTTAGCCAGGATGGTCTCGATCTCCCGACCTCGTGATCCGCCCGTCTCGGCCTCCCAAAGTGCTGGGATTACAGGCTTGAGCCACCGCGCCCGGCCAGCCAGTTATTCTCAAACATATTTATCTTGTTACTAGTAATAGCAACCTGTTCGTAATCTGTTTCATGCATTCCACATTCAACCAGATTTTTAGTACCCTAATAATCCTACCCCACGGAAACATACAGTCTTTTCACTCTACCACTTTTCACACTCCTTTATCCCCTCAAGTTCTTTAGATTTGTTTTTAATTAACTTTTAAAAACTCACTTCCAAAATTATGTTTATTGGGGCCAGTTGTGGCGGCTCATGCCTGTAATCGCAGCACTTTGGAAGGCCAAGGCAGGTGGATCACCGCAGATCAGGAGTTCCAGACCAGCTTGGTCAACAAGGTGAAATCCCATCTCTACTAAAAATACAAAAATTAGCCAAGCACGGTGGAGCACGCTTGTAGTTCCAGCTACTTGGGAGGCTGAGGCAAGAGAATCGCTTGAACCTGGGAGGCAGAGGTTGCAGTGAGCCGAGATTGCACCACTGCACTCCGGCCAGGGTGACAGGGCAAGACTGTCTTTAAAAAAAAAAAAAAAATGTGTTTATTGTATACAACATGATATTTACAAATGTATACATTGTAGAATGACTAAATCACACTAATTTGCATTTGTATTACATGTATTTTTGTGGTGTGAATATTTAAAATCTACTCTCGGTGATTTTTCAAGAATACATTACAGTCAGGCACAGTGATACAACCTGTAGTCCCAGCTACTTGGGAGGCTGAGATGGGGGAATTGTTTGAGCCCAGGAGTTTGAGATGAGCCTGGGCAATGTAGTGAGACCCCATCTCTTAATAGATCTCTTAAATTTATTCCTCCTATTGAACTGAAATTGTGTATCTTTTCACTAACATCTCTTATCCCCTCCCACACTCCTAACCCCTGGTAATCACTATTCTGTTCTCTGCTTCTATGAGTTCAACTTTTTTAGATTCCACATATAAGTGAGATCATGTGGTATTTGTCTTTCCATGCCAGGCTTATTTCACTTAGCATAAAGTCCTCCAGGGTTCATCTATGTTACAAATAAGCTTCCTTCTTTATTTTTTGAGACAGGGTCTTGCTCTATCACTTAGGCTGGAGTATAATGGTGCAATCTTGGCTTGCTGCAACTTTGTATCCAAAGCTCAAATGATCTTGTTGCCTCAGTCTCCCAAGTAGCTAGGACTACAAGCACGTGCCACTGTGCCTGGCTAATTTTTTTTGTTTGCTTTTTTCTTTTTTTTTTTTGAGAAAGGGTTTCATCATGTTGGCCAGGCTGGTCTCGAACTCCTGGACTTCAACAATCTCCCTGACTCAGCCTTCCAAAGTGCTGGGGTTACTGGCATGAGCCACTGCGCCTGGCTAGAGTTTCCTTCTTTAAAGCTCAGTAGTATTCCATTGTGTATGTAGACCACGTCATCTTTATCCATTCATCCACTGATGGATACTTAGGTTGATTTCATACCTTGGCTATTGTGAATAATGCTGCAATGAGCATGGGAGTGCAGATACCTCTTTGACACACTAACTTCATTTCCTTTGGATAGATACCCAGTAGTGGAATTGCTGGATAACATGGTAGTTCTATTTAAGTTATTGAGGAGCTTCCATGCTGTTTTCCATAATGGCTGTACTAATTTACATTCTCAATAACTTTGTGAGAGTTCTTTTCCCCACATCATCACACACACTTTTTTTTTTTTTTTTTTTTTTTTTTTGACACGGAGTCTTGCTCTTGTTGTCCTAGCTGGAGAGCAATGCCGTGATCTTGGCTCACTGCAACCTCCGCCTCCCGGCTTCAAGTGATTCTCCTGCCTCAGCTTCCTGACAGCTGGGATTACAGGAGGTGCAGGGCACCACATCCGGCTAATTTTTTATATTTTTAGTAGAAACGGGGTTTCACGATGTTAGGCTGGTCTCAAACTCCTGACCTCAGGTGATCCACCTGCCTCGGCCTCCCAAACTACTGGGATTATAGGTGTGAGCCACTGCACCTGGCCCACAAACACTTTCATTCATCGTTTGCTAACAGCCATTCTAACAAGGTGTGAGATGATACCTCATTATAGTTTTAATCTGCATTTCCCTGATAATTCGTGACACTGAGCATTTTTTCATATATCTGTTAGGCACATGTATGTCTTCTTTTTGAGAAGTGTCTATTTAGGTCCTTTGCTCTTTACTTGGGGTATTTGTTTTCTTGCTATTGAGTTGTCTGAGTTCCCTGTATTTTAGATATCCCTTATCAGACTATGATTTGCAAATAATTCTCCCCATTCCAAAGGCTATCTTTTCACTCTGTTGATTGTTTCCTTTGCTGTGCAGGAGCTTTTTAGTTGGATGTAATCTCATTTGTCTGTTGTTGATTTTGTTGCCTGTGCTTTTTTTTTTTTTTTTTTTTTTTTTTTTTTTTTTTTTTGAGACGGAGTCTCGCTCTGTCGCCGGGCTGGAGTGCAGTGGCCGGACCTCAGCTCACTGCAAGCTCCGCCTCCCGGGTTCCCGCCATTCTCCTGCCTCAGTCTCCCGAGTAGCTGGGACCACAGGCGCCCGCCACCTCGCCCGGCTAGTTTTTTGTATTTTTAGTAGAGACGGGGTTTCACCGTATTAGCCAGGATGGTCTCGATCTCCTGACCTCATGATCCGCCCGTCTCGGCCTCCCAAAGTGCTGGGATTACAGGCTTGAGCCACCGCGCCCGGCCGTGCCTGTGCTTTTGAAGTCAGATTAAAAAAAAAAAATTCGTTGACCAGATCAATGTCACGGATCCCTGCTTTCTTCTAGTAGTTTTACAGTTTCAGGTCTTACATTTAAGTCTTTGGTTTATTTTTCTGTATTTCATTATTTTATATGTGAATGTCCAGCATTTATTGAAGAGATTGTCCTTTGCCCATTATGTATTCTTGGCATCTTTGTCAAAAATCAGTTGACTGTAAATGCGTGGATTTATTTCTGGGAACTCTATTCTGTTTTGTTGGTCTATGTGTCTGTTTTGATACTAATATATTGTTTGGTTACTATACCTTTGTAGTGTAGTTTGAATTCAGGTAGTGATATGGTTTGGATTTGTGTCCCCCCCCAAATGTCATGTCGAATTGGAGGAGGGGCCTGGTGGGAGGTGACTGGATCATGGGGGTGGATTTCTCCCTTGCTGCTCTCCTGATAGTGAGTTCTCATGAGATCTAACGGTTTACAAACGTGTGGCACTTCCCCCTTTGCTAGCATGCTGTCTGGTCACCATGTGAAGAAGGTGCTTGCTTCCCCTTTGCCTTCCACCATGATGGTAAGTTTCCTGAGGCTTCCCAGTCAAGCTTCTTGTTAAGCTTGTGGAACTGTGAGTCAATTACACCTTTTTTTCATAAATTGCCCAGTCTCAGGTAGTTCTTTATAGCAGTGTGAGAATGTACTAATGCAGGTAGTATGAAGCCTCAAGCTTTGTTCTTTTTGTTCAAGACTGCTTTGAGTATTTGGGGTCTTTTGTTGTTACATACAAGTTTTAGGATTGTTTTTCTATCTCTGTGGAAAATATAATTGGAATTTTGAAAGGCATTGCATTGAAACTGTAGATTGCTTTGGATAGTGTGAGCATTTTAACAATATTCCTCCAACCCACAAACACAAGATAGTTTTCCATTTAATTGTATCTTCAGTTTCTTTTATCAATGTCTTACAGTTTTTGGTGTACCAGTCTTTCATCTCCTTGGTTAAATTCATTCCTAGGTTCATTCATTAACTTTTTGTAGCTGTTGTAAATGGGATTGTCTTACTGATTCCTTGTATAGATAGGTCATTGTACCATAAAACACTACTGATTTTTGTATGCTGATTTTTTTATCCTGCAACTTTATTCATTCATTAGTCCTGAAAGTTTTCTGGTGGACTCTGTTTTCTATATGAGATCATAGCATCTGCAAACATGGACAATTTACCTTCTTTCTTTCCCATCTGGAAGCCTCATTTCTTTCTCTTGCCTAACTGTTCTGGCTAGGACTTCCAATACTATGTTGAGTAGAAATAGTGAGAGTGAACATTCTTGTCTTGTTCATGAAAGTAGATGAAAAGCTTTCCCTTTTTCTCTTCTTTTTCTTCTTTTTTTTGAGACAGAGTCTCACTCTGTTGCCCAGGCTGGACTGCAGTGGTGTAATCTTGGCTCACTGAAACCTCTGCCTCCCAGGTTCAAGAAATTCTCCTGCCTCAGCCTCCCGAGTAGCTGGAATTACAGGGCTGTACCACCACACCCAGCTAATTTTTGTATTTTTAGTAGACAGAAGGTTTCGCCATGTTGGCCAGGCTGGTCTCAAACTCCTAACCTCAAGTGATCAGCCTGCCTCGGCCTCCCGAGGGGCTGGGATTACAGGTGTGAACCACTGCACCCAGCCAGATAAAAAGCTTTCAACTTTTCACTATTAAGTATGTTAGCTGTGAGCTTGTCATATACGGCCTGCCTTGTGCTGAGGTACATTCCTTCTATACCTATTGTGAGAGTTTTTATTATGAAAAGATGTTGAGTTTTGTCAAATGCTGTTTCTGCATCTATTAAGGTGATCAAAATAGATTTTGTCCTTCATACTGTGAATGTGGTAGATAACATTTATAGACTTGTGTATGTTGAAACATCCTTACATCCCTGGGATAGATCCCACTTGAACATAGTGAACTGTCTTTCAATGTGCTGTTGAATTTGGTTTGCTGGTATTTTGTTGATTTTGCATCTATTTTGTTGATTTTTGCATCTATGTTCATCAGGGATATTGGCCTATAATTTTTTTTTTCTTGCAGTGCCCTTGTCTGGCTTTGGTATCAGGGTAATGCTGGTTTCATAAAATAAGTCTGAAGGTGCTCCCTATTTTCCAATTTTTTTGGATGAGTTTGAGTAGAACTGGTACTAGTTCTTAAAATGTTAAGCAGAACTCAGTAATGACACCATTAAGTCCTGTGCTTTTCTTTGATGGACTTTTCTTTAATCGAGCCTCTTATTGGGTTTGTTGTTGTTGTTGTTGAGATGGAGTCTCATTCTGTCACCTAGGCTGGAGTGCAATGGCACAATCTTGGCTCACCCCAACCTCTGCCTCCCAGGTTCAAGTGATTCTCCCCGTCTAAGCCTCCGAAGCAGCTGGGATTACAGGTGCCCGTAACCATGCCCGGCTAATTTTTGTATTTTTGGTAGAGACAGGGTTTCGTCATGTTGGCCAGGTTGGTCTCGAACTCCTGAACTCGGGTAATCCGCCTGCCACCGCCTCCCAAAGTGCTAGGATTACAGGCATGAGCCACTGTGTCTAGCCTTCCCCACCCCCCTGCCCCCGAGTCTCACTGTGCTGTCCAGGCTGGAGTGCAGTGGCGCAATCTCAGCTCACTGCAACCTCTGCCTCCTGGGTTCAAGCAATTCTCCTGCCTCAGCCTCTCGAGTAGTGAGGATTACAGGCGTGCGCCACCACGGCCGGCTAATTTTTATACTTTTAGTAGTGATGGGGTTTCACCATGTTGCCCAGGCTGGTCTCAAACTCCCGACCTCAAGTGATCCACCTCGGCCTCCCAAAGTGCTGGAATTGCAGGTGTGAGTCACCATGCCCAGCCCATTATTGGTTTTTCTGTTTCTTCATGATTCATTGTTGGTAGTTTGTATGTGTTTAGGAATTTATCCATTTCTTCTAGGTTCTTTAATTTGTTGATGTATAATTGTGCATGGTATTCTTATCCTTTGTATTTCTGTGGTATCAGTTGTAACATTTCCTCTTTCACTTCTGATTTTGAGTCGTCTTTTTTCTTATTTTACCTAAAAGTTTCCCAATTTTATCTTAAACAATTCTTAAGGTTTTTTCCTGCTGTCTTTCTCTAAGAAATGAATGAATAAATCTATGAATAATTTATTTCTGTTCTGATATTTTCTTCTAACTTTGGGCTTTGTTCTTTCTCTAGTTCTTTGAGGTGTAATATTATTTGCTCTCTTTTGATATAGGCATTTATTGTTATAAACATCTCTTAGAATTGCTTTTAGTGAATCCCATTTTTTTTTTTTTTTTTTTTTTTTGAGATGCAGTCTCCCTCTGTTGCCCAGGCTGGAGTGCAGTGGTGCGATCTCAGCTGACTACAAATCCCATAAATTTTGGTATGTTGTGTTTGTTTTCATTTGTTTCAAGATGTTTTTAAATTTCTTCTCTGATCTATTGATTAGGAGCATGTTGTTTAATTTCCACATATTTGTGTATTTTTCAAAATTCTTCCTGTATTGACTTCTAATTTTATACTATCGTGGTAGGAAAAAAATACTTGATATAATTATAATCTTCTTACATTTAAGATTTGTTTTGTGGCCTAATGTACATCCTAGCCTAGAGAAGTTCCTTGTATGCTTGAGAAGAATGTGCATGCTGCTGCTTTTGGATGGAAATTCTGTGTATGTCTGTTAGGTTCATTTGGTTTAAGCTGTAGTTTACATCTCCTTACTGATTCTGTCTGGATGATCTCTCTGTTGCTGAAAGTGGGGTACTGAAGTCTCATATTGATATTATATTACAGTCTCTCTCTCCCTTCAGATCTATTATTTGCTTTACATATTTAGGTGCTCAGATGTTGAATGTATATAAATTTAGAGGTATATCTTCTTGATAAATTGACACCTATATCTTATAATGACCTTTGTGTCACAATTTTTGACTTAAAATCTAGTTTATCTGATTTAAGTATAGCTACCCCTACTCCTTCGGTTTCCATTTCCATGGAATATTTTTTCCATCCTTTCACTTTCAGTATATATATGACCTTAAAGGTGAAGTGAGTTTTATAGGCAACATATAAATGGGCCTTTAAAAAATTTTACTCAGCCACTCTTAACCAAGGAATTTAATCCATTTATATGAATAATCCATCATTTATATATAATTTGTTATTATTTTTTGAGACGGAGTCTTGCTCTGTTGCCCAGGCTGGAGTGCAGTGGTATGATCTCCACTCACTGCAAGCTCTGCCCCCCGGGTTCGTGCCATTCTCCTGCCTCAGCTTCCCGAGTAGCTGGGACTACAGGCGCCCGCCACCACGTCCAGCTAATTTTTTTGTATTTTTAGTGGAAACAGGTTTCACCGTGTTAGCCAGGATGGTCTCGATCTCCTGACCTCATGATCCATCCACCTCGGCCTCCCAAAGTGCTGGGATTACAGCTGTGAGCCACTGTGCCCGGCCTAATCCATTTATATTTAAGATAGTTACTGATAGCCAAGGACCCACTACTGCCATTTGGTTAACTGCTTCTTTCCTAGATGCTTCGTTCCTTTCTTTCTCTTTTGCTGTCTTGTAATTAGGTGATTTTCTTTTGTGGTATGCTTTGGTTTCTTTTTTAAAATCTTTTATGTATCTACTATAGATTTTTGCTTTGTGGTTAGCATGAGGCTTACAGAAAATATAGTTATCACAGGCTATTTTAGGTAGATAACAACTTTGATTGTAAACCAAACTACATGTTTACCCCTTCCCACATTTTATGTTTTTAATGTCACAATTTACATCTTTTTATAGTGTGTATCCCTTAAAATTTTATAGCTATTATTTTTTTTTTTTTTTTTTTTGAGACAGTTTCATTCTGTCACCCAGGCTGAAGTACAGTGGCATGATCATGGCTCACTGCATCCTCAACCTCCTGGGCTCAAGGGATTCTCTCACTTCAGGCTCCCAAGTAGCTGAGACTACAGGCTCACACCACCACATCAGGCTAAATTTTTGTATTTTTCTAGAGATGGGGGTTTCACTGTATTTCTCAGACTGGTCTTGAACTCTTGGGCTCAAGTGATCCTGCCGTGGCCTCCCAAAGTGTTGGGATTACAGGCGTGAACTACCCCCACTCTGGCCCTATTATTTAAGTAACCTTCCTGCCCTTTTGTCTCTCTTTCCTTCTTGAACTTCTGAGAGTCAAACATTTGTTCTTTTGATGCTATTCCATAAATCCCAAGTCTTTTCATTCATTCTCTGTTCTCCTCTGACTGGATATTTTCAAATAAAATGTCTTTGAGCTCAGATTCTTTCTTCTGCTTGATACCTTCTGTTATTGCTGCTCTCTATTGCATTTTTCATGTCATTAATTGTATTATTTAACTTCAGAATTTATTTTTATAATTTATGTTTCTAATGTTGGTCATTTTCTTGATTTAATCAAATTGTTTCTCTATTTTCTTAGATAAGAAAATTTAATATGCTGAGCTTCCTTAAAATAATTATTTTGAATTATCAGGCAGCTCATACATCACCCAAATCTTCTAAATTTCTTTAAGGTCAATTACTGGTGTTTTTGTTCCTTTTTTAGAGGGTCATATTTCCCTGATTGTCCTTGATCGCTGTAGTGTGTTAATGTCTGGGCATTTGAAGAAATAGGGAATAAGTATTCCAGTCTGCCAACTGGCTTTGTCTGGGAAAGCTCTTCACCAGTCAGCCGGTTGAGATTCTGAAGAGGCGATCTGGTGTGATCTGCAAGTGGGCTTGCTGCTGGAGTCCTCAGCCAGGCTGGCCTGGTACCTGCATCAACAGATGGCCAGACCTGGTGCTTGGGTCTATAGAACTGGGCCTGAAGCTTGGATCTACTGGGGTGGACCTGTTGACTGGGTACGTGGGGATAACCCTGGAACTTGGGTTCTTGAAGGTAAACCTGGAACCTGTATCCTCTTGGGTTGGCCTGAAGCCCGGTTCCATGGGGGTTTACATGGTGCTGGGGTAGGCCCCAGGCTGTGTACAGTGTGCCAGGGTAGATCTGGGCAGGCCTTGGCACCATGTCAGCCCCTGTAGACTGAGGTGAGGCAGGGGCCAGCCTGGAGCCTGAGGCCAGGGGTGCTGACCTGGCTCGGGAATGGTCTAGGACCCGGGACAGGCCTGAAGCCTTGCATCTGCAGGCCTGGGGATGGCCTAGAACCCCAGACTGTGGGACCAGACCTGAAGCTGGGGTGAGTCTGACCCACTGAGGTTGATCTGGAGGTGAGGTGAGCAGACCAAGTCTGCTCTGCTGGCCTGGGGCTATGGGATTCAACCTTATGGTAGGGTGGGCCTGGAAATTCACTCTGTGGGTAGTGAGTGGCCTGGGGTCTAGGGCAACGGGGGCCTGCCCAGCACTGAGTTTTACCCAGGTGAGCTGGTGCTAGGGATGGAGCCAAAGTCCAGTGTCCACTTCCTTCTCTTTCCCCTGTATGGGGGCGTTATCTCTGTTTACACAGTGGTGCCTGGGGTTGGGGAAGAGGTAACAAAAATAACGTAACACTGTCCTTCCTGCCCTCTTCAATGCATCTTTTGTTTGTTTGTTTTTGAGACGGAGTCTCACTCTGTTGCCCAGGCTGGAGTGCAGTGGCACAATCTTAGCTCACTGCAACCTCAGCCTCCCAGGTTCAAGCAATCCTCCTGCCTCAGCCCCTCTAGTAGCTGGGATTATAGGCATATGCCACCATGCCCGGCTAATTTGTGTAGTTTTGGTAGAGATGGGGTTTTGCCATGTTGGCCAGGCTGGTCTTGAATTCCTGACCCCAGGTGATCCACCCACCTCAGCCTCCCAAAGTGCTGGGATTATAGGCGTGAGCCACCGTGCCTGGCCGCATCCTTTATTTCTATCCTATACTCAGGTGCTGTGATCTCTTACTTCATTTCTTTAGCTCTTGTGAAGGTAAATTTGTGCATGGAAAGCTATTCAAACTGATGTTTCTGCAGGGAGTCAAGTGCTGGAAAGTCCTATTCTGCCATCTTGCTAATATCCCTCACTCTGATTTCCCTCCCTGAAGCTGTGACTCTTCACCTCATCAGCTTAAGTCCCATGGTTCATATATTTCACACCAGTCAATCCAGGCTAAATCCAACTCTGCTGAATGTGGCTGGAACAAAACATACAACCTTGATGATTGATGTTAAACTCATGACCACTAACCTCAAGTGGGCCTTTAGTGTATCGTACATTTCCTTAATTTTTTCACTCTTCCCTATCCCCCAAACCTCTCAAACCACCTCCACCATCCTCTCTCTCAGCTAATAGCCATGTTTTCAGTTTAACAGAGCAAATGCAAATCAGACAAGAACACTCACAAGCTCTCGCATCTTCTGTGTCCACACTCTGCCTTCCTCCTGGTTGGTGCTCCACCGTCTGACCTCTTCACTGGCACCCTGGATCCCGCTGTCTTCACCTGCTCAGACTCTGCTCTGGTCCATTCTCCTCCTCCTTTTCTAGAGTGTCAATTTTTCTACTAGTCATTCCCGTGAGTATATAAATTTATCCTAGAATTTCTAATATTTTAAAACACCCAAATCCTCCAAAGCCCCTATCTCTTCAGTTACCCATCCATTTCTCTGTGTTGGGAGACAATTCTCCATGGGTTTTCCATGTTTCCGCCTATCTTACAAGTACAGATGGTGATGGCTTTTGTTACAGGCTGTTTTCAGGATGAATGAATAGCCTTAGATAGGTAATACGCTCTCCAGAGCAATGGTTTAGCATCCAGTGTGTCTTCCTTGCAGACAAAGGTTTGACAGATTTACTTCTAGACCACTGTTTAAGATTTAGGCTCCCTAAACTTGGAGCTCCTCTCCTGTAACTCCACCCAGTGAATGTGTATTCTAGGTCAACACAAGGTCTTCTGCCAGCATCTGTGAAAACTGGTAGCTTGTTACCTTACAAGTAGGACAAAATCTCAGACTTTTCAGTCCTTAACACTTTGCCCCTTATTCACAGTTCCCGTTTCCAATTTGATCTTGAATCCTCCTTGATTTACCCTGACCACTCCTTTGTAACTGTTCTTATCAAAATGACCTCACTGATGGTTAATCTCAGTATATATCCAACTTCATAAAAATGATTAGTGTTCGATATTGTGGCCACTCTTCTACTTCAAAATAGTTTTTCTCTTGGCTTCAGATACCACCCTCTCCTGGTTTTCACCCTAACCCTGCTGGTTCCTTCTCAGTTTCCTTTGCCAGTTCCTGCCCAGCAAATACTGGGATTGAGTGCTTGGGGCTCAGTCCTTGACATTCTTTATACTTTTTTCCTAGGTAATCTCATTTAGCTTTATGGCTTAAAATATTAACCCTGTGACAACTCCCGAATTTTTATTTCCTCTGAAATTGGGTTTCAGAGTCATCTTACCTCTAAATGCGTAAGAGGCATGAGACAATTAGCTGCCACTTAGAATGACCATAGGGGAAGAAGGGTCCTTCTGGGAAAGCCTCATTACAGTCAGACCAGCAAGGCTGAAACTGAGATGGGAAATTTGCTGGTTGTGCTGTTTGCCCTCTTAGTCCATCTTCCATCCTTCTACCCTACTTTATCCCAGGAGGACAGCATCATCCGAGCTTCTGATCAGGTTAAGTCGAGGAGGTATCTTCAGGAGGAAGCAATAAAGAGCTGAGGCTCATCCCCCATCCCCCCTTCCCCCGGCCCTCCCTTTCCTGACAGTTCTGTGTTTCTCACAGTAGCTGCATCTTTTTAGAGCTTCGACATCCACTTAAGAGACTCTCTTTTTATTCTGTATTTTTCCTATCTCTTACAGGAAAGAGACCTTACAACATTTTTGGCTCTCACTGGGCTCTGCAACACCATTTCTTCCTTTTGTCCATACGGAGACAAGAGCTTCCTGGCACTGCTGGTCTCTGGATTCCTTACCATCATCCTTCTCTCATTGTCCAAGTTATCCTTTCATATGGGGCTAATTCAGTTTACTGCTAGAGCGCTCACTGATACAGCTGGTGAGGTCCACAGGTTAAAAATGGAAGGAATTCTGTTCACCAGGCCCATAAAATCATATACAAAGACACACATATATATGGGTTTATCTTTATTTTATAAAAACTGCTACACACACACATACACTCTCTCTCTCACCTCTTGCTTTCCTCATTTGACCTAGAGGAGTTTGGAGTTTGTTCCCATACATTCTTTTCAAGGAAATACCATCAGTCATGGTATGTTTTTACCACAATTTATTCATCCATTCCCTTACTGATGGTCTTTTTTCTTTCGGTCCTTACCAAAAAATACAATATACATTGGTAAACATATAATCTTAAGTACTGGCACTTTTTTTTCCTTAGGGATAGATTCCCAGGAGATTCCTAGGTTGAAGAGTATATTAATGTTAAAACAGAGTCACAATATTTTCTAAGGAGGCTGTTACAATTTACATTTCTAAAAGCAGCATATGAAAATGTTTTCCCCTCCTTTGTGAGTAGGTAAGATAACTTAGACAAAAGCTTATTGGGCTACGGATGTTCTGGATAAATCTGTTCAGAAAGTCACTCAAATTCATATATAGTGACAGCACGTTAATAATATCCAAAAATATTTTTTAAAAGCCAGTTTTTGGTTGCCATTTATAATTTCCAATACATGATTTGTGATTGACAGGGAACGGCTGAACTTAAGAATCTGAAATCAAGGCCGGGCGAGGTGGCTCACGCCTGTAATCCCTGCACTTTGGGAGGCCGAGGCAGGCGGATCACAAGGTCAGGAGATTGAGACCATCCTGGCTAACATGGTGAAACCCCGTCTCTACTAAAAATACAAACAAATTAGCTGGGCGCAGTGGCGGGCGCCTGTAGTCCCAGCTACTCAGGAGGCTGAGGCAGGAGAATGGCGTGAACCCGGGTGTTGCAGCTTGCAGTGAGCCGAGATAGGGCCACTGCACTCCAGCCTGGGTGAAAAAGCGAGACTCCATATCAAAAAAAAAAAATAAATTTTGAAATCAAGTCTATAAAAGCATATCTTTGAGTTACACAAAAATTCTTCATATATGGAGAGACCACTGAAAAATCTGACTTTTATAAAAGTGTAAACATTTAAAGGAAAGGTAATAACTTTTAAGTCATGTTCCAAAGGGAAATGTTTTAGGTTGGCAATAGTGCAACTCAAGGAAGTAGACAGCCTCCTTTAAACAAAATATTGTAAAAAATCATTTCTTTTTTTTTTTTTTTTTTTTTTTTTTTGAGATGGAGCCTCACTCTGTCACCCAGGCTGGAGTGCGGTGGCCGGATCTCAGCTCACTGCAAGCTCCGCCTCCCGGGTTCACGCCATTCTCCTGCCTCAGCCTCCCGAGTAGCTGGGACTATAGGCGCCCGCCACCTCGCCCGGCTAGTTTTTTGTATTTTTTAGTAGAGACGGGGTTTCACCGTGTTAGCCAGGATGGTCTCGATCTCCTGACCTCGTGATCTGCCCGTCTCGGCCTCCCAAAGTGCTGGGATTACAGGCGTGAGCCACCGCGCCCGGCCGTAAAAAATCATTTCTAAAGGGGTGTTATACACATGAAAAATTTAAAAAGCAATGAAACAGTTTGATAGTTACTTAAAATAATGTTTCCTCTAAGGTCTCTGAAATGTAACATTTGTGAACTATAGAAGCATCCTACCATTTTTGCTAGACAATTCATGAAATATTAAGGGAAACAAGGAAAGACAACAGGTAGTTTCTGTCTGTGTTACACAATATTTTGGTAATAGACATGCATTTGTATGCAAATATCCCACTGGAAAATAAGAGCATGATGAATGGGGATATTGTCTTTACATGGCAAACTCTTATTCTGTGGTGCATACTGAGTAGTACAACTCATGTCTGCCTGCTTCACGCTATAGATCAATTATTTCACATTTGCATATTTGTATAAATAGTGCTTCTAGAAAATCTTCAGCAAACCAGAAGCAGGGAAAACTTCAACACTGTCTTCTGTTTCGTAAGAGGCAGCTCAAAAACAATGTTCATACCAACTTATATATGCCAGCAAGCAGTAGGGAAAGACGTAGGTTCCATGCTACTTTAAATCTGTTACACATTTCATTTGGAATGCAATCTCATTTGGAATGCATACTGGATTGCAGAGATACTGAAAAACACATGTGATGTTTAGTATAGAAAATCTTATGTCCTAATTATCACAGAGGACAAGAATTTCAAATTCCCAGTGATTATGCTAAATTCATATGTGCAGATCTAAAACATACCACTTGTGTTTTGTGGCATATCCACATAAAACCACTAAATTCATAGGATACTGTTTGTATATCTCTTATGCTGCTGTCTAGAATACTCAATTCATTCAAGATTTTTAAAAGCTCATTGTAGTACAACTGGGTATGGCTATTTACAACTGGATATATTCTGATACGTATTCTTTAGCTGGGTATCACATGTAACTTCCAGTATAATGTTCTCATGGGATCCTATTTTTAATACATTTTTGAGTTGAGAGATTGCATCTCAGTATGAATTCCCATGTTTCCTCAAAACTGTCATGAGGCTTCTCACCCGCTTGAAGAGTTCTGGCAGGAGTTTTCCACAGTACAACCTGGCTGGAGTTTCAGGGTTTATCCCCGACATGAACTCTCTGATGGACACTGAGTCGGGACTTCCTGCTAAAGGCCTTCCCACATTCAGAACACTCATATGGTTTCTCTCCTGTGTGGATTCGCAAGTGTAATCTAAGAGTTGACCTCTGGCTGAAAGTTTTGCCGCATTCAGTACATTCGTAGGGTTTCTCTCCTGTATGAGTTCTCATGTGGATAATGAGTTGTGAGTTCTGGATGAAGGATTTTCCACATTCACTGCACTCATACCGTTTCTCCCCCGTGTGAATCTTCTGATGTATGATAAGGTTTGACTTCTTGAAGAAGGTTTTTGCACATTCGTTACACTCATAGGGTCTCTCTCCTGTATGAATTCTCTGGTGTGTGGTGAGTTCAAACTTTTGGGCAAACGTCTTTCCACATTCACTGCATTCATAGGGCTTCTTCTCCATATGTGCTCTCTGGTGTACAATGAGGTTTGACTGGTGGGTAAAAGCTTTTCCACATTCCGGACACTCAAAGGGTTTCTCCCCAGTGTGAATTCTCTGATGTTTGATGAGGTTGGCCTTATGGGAGAAGGTTTTCTTACATACATTACATTCGTACGGTTTTTCTCCAGTATGTATTCTCTTATGACTAATGAGGAGTGACTTAAAGGAGAAAGCCTTGTCACAGTAAGTACAAATGAAAGGTTGAACCAAGTTTTTTATTTTCTGATGTTTAAAAATGGCTGCTTTATGGCTGAGGGCTTTTCCATTTTTATTGTATTCAGAATATTGTACTCCAGCGTGGGTTTTCTCTTGCTTCAGGTAGAGAAGTGCTTTTCCAAATTCATTACACTCATCAGTTTGCTTTCCTGCATAGCTTCTATTACTATTAAGCAAGTCTGAATTATATTTCAAAGTTTTTTCATATAAGTCATATTTATAGGGTACTTGTCTTAAAGAAACAAAGTCTGTGTTCAGATTAAGTGCTTTTCCAAAGAGATCACCTCTTTCCTCAATTGGGGTTTGGTTCTTAAGAATTAAAAATTGCCTTGCCTGCTCATCTGGGTTTCTGTGGTCTCTCTCCATCTGGTCATCAGCCTTCCACACTTCTAGGATAGAGCACAATGAAAAGAACCTTGTCAACGCCTCTGCTGTCATGTTACAGATGCGAAGTCTTCACAAGTGTTCAATCACAGGGCAGACTCTTTAGTTTGGGACCCAGTCTCCCAATATTAAAAAATTCCCAGCGCAAATGTTTCCTTTCAAACTTTGAAAGAGAAAGATAATAGCAAGATTTGGAACGCATACTGGATTGCAGAGATACTGAAAAACACATGTGATGTTTAGTATAGAAAATCTTGTTATGTCCTAATTATCACAGAGGACAAGAATTTCAAATTCCCAGTGATTATGCTAAATTCCCACGTGGTTAAAAAACAAAACCAAAATCAATACAAGTAGCAATGCCAGATGACAAAATGACCTTAAAGTGGGCAGAGAAGGTGAAATAAGACAGAAAACAGAACACAAATAATATGAGAAGGCTGGCAATTCCAGAGATGGAGATATATAGTATTCTTGAGGACACTGCAGTTAGCACAGAGACGGAGAAAGTAAGTAGATGAGGGAATTAAGGGAAAATACCTACGCAGATCTCGAGCAAGAGTATTATTTGCTAAACTCAGACTACTATGGTAGAACCAGCACCAGTCTGCATGGTTCTAAGCTTTTTCACCTTTTTCTCTTCTGTTCATCTTTACCAAAATGATTTCCAGAAAGCAGCACTTCTCATTAGGTTTGCAGTGACAGCCATACAGCAGAGCTCCAAATCTCAAAGTAAGAATCTTGCAAATGGTAAAACCTAGAAACTCATTCTCTAAGAAAAATACAACCCTTACAACAGGATCGTTGACGGCTGCTGGTTTTATTGCTTTTTTTCCTACTGAAGTTGTTGGGAGAGTGAACATGTTTTCACTATCATATCCTACTTTTCTTCCATTCCTATTTATTTTGAGATAGGGTCTCCCTCTGTTGCCTAGGCAGGAGTGCAGTGGCACAATCATAGCTCACTGCGCCTTGACCTCCTGGGCTCAAAGGATCCTCTCAACATGACAGGCATGAGCCACCGTGCCCAGCCTACTTTTAATGTGTTCAGAATCTTAAGGATCAAGTTACCCAGGTTCATTATTAAGAAGTCAAACAAACAGATACAGGCAAGGCTAAGACACACTGTTGGTGAGAATTATAAATTAGTTCAGCCACTGTGGAAAACAGTCTAAAGATTTCTCAAATAATTCAAAACTACCTCTTCACCCAGCAATCCCATTAAAAATCATTTGGCCAGGCACAGCGGCTCATGCCTGTAATCCCAGCACTTTGGGAGACCAAGGCAGGAGGATCACTTGAGGTCAGGAGTTCTTACTGTTTTTTGAGATGGGGGTCTCTCTCTCTTGCCCAGGCTGGAGTACAATTGGTGTGATCTCCACTCACTGCAACCTCCACCTCCCAAGTAGTTGGGATTACAGGCACACGCCACCATGCCCGGCTTATTTTATATTTTTAGTAGAGATGGGGTTGCATGTTGTTGGTGCTTGTATTGAACTGACCTCTGATGAACCTCCTGCCTCGGCCTTCCAAAATGCTAGGATTACAAGCAGGAGCCACCACGCCTGGCCTGAGGTCAGGATCTACAGTACTTGTTCTACAAAAGTAAAAATTAACAGGGCCTCTGTGGTCCCAGATACTCGAGGCTGAGGTGGGAAGATTACTTGAGCCCAGGAGGTGGAGGCTACAGTGCGCCATGATATCACCATTGAACCCTAGCCTGGGTGACAGAATGAGACCTGTCTCAAAAAAAAAAAAAAGATTCTACCAAAAAGACACATGCCCACTTGTAGGTTCATCACAGCACTATGCACAATAGCAAAGACATGGAATCAGCCTAGGTGCCCATTAATGGTGGACTGGAAAAGAACGGTACATGTACAAGATACAACACTACGCAGCCATAAAAAATGAAATCTTGTCCTTTTCAGCAACATGGAGGCTCACAAATGGGAGCTAAACACTGGGTACTCATGGACATAAAGATGGCAATAGTAGACAGAATGGCTGGTGAGAAAGGGAGGCAAGGGTTGAAAAGCTAATGGATACCATGCTCACGATCTAGGTGTCAGGATCAATCAAACCCAAACCTCAGCATCACACAATATACCCATGTACCCCTACATCTAAAAAGCTAAAATCAATTTAAAATTACCCAGCAACAACCCAGACCGTCATCTTACGTTATTATTGGTTATGTTACTGTGATCCTGCTGCCATTTTTTCCAGGACAACACTGTCACTCTCACACTGAAAAACCTATCTTAAGGCCACCACACCGATTCCTAAGAGCTAAAATACAAATGTTACCATTCTGGCAAAACGAGAATGCTAATGAAAGAGCAACTAGTTACAACAAAAGTTTAAGACGTGTTGGGAAAGTACCAGGGTTCAAGTGTGAAAGGCAAATATCTAAGGTTAAACAGGAAAAAAAAGGTAAGCAGGGGAGACGGACATTTGGAGGTATGATTCAGAGACTTAAGGTACAGGTCATGTCTCCTCAGCTATATTTAAGGGTTAGGGACTCGAAAAACAGATTCCTGAAAAGTATTTCAAAGGTACTGAGCTGCTCATAATCTCCTGGATACTAATTCCACTGGCTTCTGCTTCTCCCTTTCTCCTGTCATATTCCCCTAAAACGTTCTGAGTTGACAACTCTATGCTACCCAAAACTCTTCTTGTTGCTCCAACTTGAAAATTGCCTATGGCTTGACAGCAGTTTACTAATGGGACATAGCTCATAAATGCTCGGACTTCAGAAGCCTTGAAGGAAAGGAGAGACAGAGCTTTAAAGGCTGCAAGATCTCTCAGGTTTAACACCTGAAGACTTAGGCCAAAAACATTTAGTAATTCAGAAGCTCATTTCTGTTCACTGAGACAGGACATAAATACTTCTAGGAAAACGGTGAGCTGTACCTGAAAACCATCCTTACCCACTGAAAGTAAGTTGCTATAATTCTCCAGCATCACATCCATGTATAGGATCCTCTGAGAGGGGTCCAGTTGTTCCCATTCCTCCTGGGTAAAGTCCACAGTCACATCCGTGAATGAAACTGATCCCTAAAACAGCATATTGTTATTCATCCTAAGATGATCATTTGGTGATACAGAAAGGATAGATGAAAACTTTGTAAGTCATTTACCATGAAAATTTATATATTTACACCAACGATACATCTTGTTCACCGTTTTTTTCATATCTTCCAAAATATATATTTATTTATTTATTTATTTATTTTTTTTTGAGACGGAGTCTCGCTCTGTGGCCCAGGCTGGAGTGCAGTGGCCAAATCTCAGCTCACTGCAAGCTCCGCCTCCCGGGTTCACGCCATTCTCCTGCCTCAGCCTCCCCAGTAGCTGGGACTACAGGCGCCCGCCACCTCGCCCGGCTAGTTTTTTGTACTTTTTAGTAGAGACGGGGTTTCACCGTATTAACCAGGATGGTCTCAATCTCCTGACCTCGTGATCCGCCCGTCTCGGCCTCCCAAAGTGCTGGGATTACAGGCTTGAGCCACCACACCCGGCCCAAAATATATTTTTATAAATAGTTGAGATTTATTTATTCAGATTCCCATTATCTCTGGCACTGTCATATTTGATAGGTGTCTCAGATTAATAAAACACTGTTGGCCAGGCATGGTGGCTCACACCTGTAATCCCAGCACTTTGGGAGGCTGGGCGTGGGGGGGGGGGGGGGTGGATCACTTGAGGTCAGGAGTTCGAGACTAGTCTGGTCAACATGGTGAAATCCCATCTTTACTAAAAGAAATTTAGCTGGGCGTGGTGGCGCATGCCTGTAGTCCCAGCTACATGGTGGGCGGAGGCAGAAACTGCAGTGAGCCAAGACTGCACCACTGTTTCTGCGCTCAAGATGTGTACTGTGAGACAAGCACATTAGGTATTCAGTGTTACCAGTGTGCTTTTAATAAAGCTCACATAGGCATTATTTCTGTGATATCGATGTTAAAGAGTTAAAACTTTGACTACTTAAAGGCAGAAAATCAACTTCCAACTATAAAATATCAGGTACAAGTAAGGATCTCTGTCCCCCCATCCCCCTATTCAAGCCATAAAAATTGTACAAAAAATTTTTTTTAAATTTATGATTGAATTTAACAGGCCAGACACAGCTGAAATGATTAGTCAAAAAATGTCAGTAAATATCTACACTGAAATGCAAAAGGTACATTAAGGAGCCTAAAAGATACATGGGACGAGCTAAGAAGGTCTAATATACTTGCAGCGGGAGTCCCAAGAGGAGGGGCAAAATGCAGTCAAAACAATATTTGACGAGAGAATAGATGAGAATTTTCCAGCACACCTCACAACAGGCTATAGTTTTAAAACCACCAACCCCAAGTACAATAAGTACAAACAAACCAAAAAACCCACTCAGAGTATAACAAAACTGATTTTAAAACCCCAGAGGAGGCCAGGCTCAGGCCTGTAATCCCAGCACTTTGGGAAGCCAAGGTGGGTGGGTCACAAGGTCAGGCGTTCAGGGCCAAGATGGTGAAACCCCGTTTCTACTAAAAATATAAAAATTAGCCGGGCGTGGTGGCGGGCGCCTGTAATCCCTGCTGCACTTGAGCCTGGGTGACAGAGCAAGACTGTCTCAGAAAAAAACCCAGAGGAAAAAAAGAGGTATTGTCTTCAGAGGTACAAAAAACTTGACAGCTGATTTCTCAACATAAACAATGGAAGTCAGAAGACAAATCTTCAAAGTGCTGAAAATATCTAGAATGAGTTGGTTGACAAACTTTTTCTACAAAGGGTCAAGTAACTATTTGATTTTTTTTTCAGGCTACACGTAGTCTCTGCTAAAACAAACCGACTTGGCCGTGATACCATAAAAAAAAGCACAGGCGGCCGGGCACGGTGGCTCATGCATGTAATCCCTGCACTTTGGGAGGCCGAGACGGGCGGATCATGAAGTCAGGAGATCAAGGCCATCCCGGCTAACACGGTGAAACCCCGTCTCTACTAAAATTACAAAAAATTAGCCGGGCGTTGTGGCGGGTGCCTGTAGTCCCAGCTACTCGGGAGGCTGAGGCAGGAGAATGGCATGAACCCAGGTGGTGGAGCTTGCAGTGAGCTGAGATCTCGCCACTGCACACTAGCCTGGGAGACAGAGCAAGACTCCATCTCAAAAAAGAAAACAAAAACAGAAAAAAAAACAGGCACAGGCAACACATCAACAAATAGGCATGGCTGTGTTCCAACAAAACTTGATTTATGGAGGCTGGGCGTGGTGGCTCATGCCTATAATCCCAGCACTTTGGGAGGCCGAGGTGGGTGGATCACTTGAGGTCAGGAGATCAAGACCAGCCTGACCAACATGGAGAAACCCCATCTCTACTAAAAATACAAAATTAGTCGGCCATAGTAGCTTATGCCTGTAATCCGAGCTACTTGGGAGGCTGAGGCAGAAGAATCGCTTGAACCCGGGAGGTGGAGGCTGCGGTGAGCTGAGATGGTGCCATTACACTCCATCCTGGGCAACAAGTGAAACTCCACCTCAAAAAAAAAAAAAAAAAAACCAACTTGATCTATCATTTTTGTTTCAAATCATTTTCACAGCACAAAATACTCTTGATATTCCCCCCCAACCACTAAAATTAAAAACCATTCTTGGCCAGGCACAGTGGTTTATGCCTGTAATCCCAGCACTTTAGGAGGCCGAGGCAGGCAGATCACAAGGTCAGGAGTTTGAGACCATCCTGGCTAACAAGGTGAAACCTGTTACCACTAAAAATACAAAAAATCAGCCAGGAATGGTGGTGGGCACCTGTAGTCCCGGCTACTTGGGAGGCTGAGGCAGGAGAATGGTGTGAACCCGAGAGGCGGAGCTTGCAGTGAGCAGAGATTGCGTCACTGCACTCCAGGCTGGGTGACAGAGCAAGACTCTGTCTCAAAAAATTTAAAAAAACCATTCTTAGCTTGTGGGTCATACAAAAACAAGGCAGCAGCCCATTTGGACAACTGGCCAGAGTTTGACACCCCCTGATGTAGAGTCTAGAATGATGACTAGTACACAACAGATGTCAAGTATTAGGCATTATTACTACTATTAAAAGATGTACCAAAACCAAAATTAAGCCTAGCAAGAATCAGTTGAATGTGCAAAAAAAGCAATAGCAAACCAGTAAAACATATTAAAAGTATACAAATATGGAATGGGGAACGAAGTATTAAACTAATTTTCGCATGTCATCAACTTAAAGACATTGGGGCAGGAAGAAGTACCACGTTTCGAAGAAAAATTCTAATTAACTTTTGTTTAAAATAGGTAAGTACTGAAAAAGTAACGTAAACCTTTAAAGGGTAGAAATATGACAAGCAGAGAAGGAAAAGGAGATAAAATCAGTAATCAAAATAAAATGGGATAAATTTCTTTTTTTTTTTTTTTTTTTTTTTGAGACAGAGTCTCGCTCTGCCGCCCAGGCTGGAGTGCAGTGGCCGGATCTCAGCTCACTGCAAGCTCCGCCTCCCGGGTTCACGCCATTCTCCTACCTCAGCCTCCCGAGTAGCTGGGACTACAGGCGCCGCCACCTCGCCCGGCTAGTTTTTTGTATTTTTAAAGTAGAGACGGGGTTTCACCGTGTCAGCCAGGATGGTCTCGATCTCCTGACCTCGTGATCCGCCCGTCTCGGCCTCCCAAAGTGCGGGGATTACAGGCTTGAGCCACCGCGCCCGGCCTAAAATGGGATAAATTTCTGCTAAAAGACTAAGACCTTCAGGGTTTAAAAACTTATATATAATTTTTGGCCGGGCGCGGTGGCTCAAGCCTGTAATCCCAGCACTTTGGGAGGCCGAGACGGGCGGATCACAAGGTCAGGAGATCGAGACCATCCTCGCTAACACGGTGAAACCCCGTCTCTACTAAAAAATGCAAAAAACTAGCCGGGCGAGGTGGCGGGCGCCTGTAGTCCCAGCTACTCGGGAGGCTGAGGCAGGAGAATGGCGTGAACCCGGGAGGCGGAGCTTGCAGTGAGCTGAGATCCGGCCACTGCACCCCAGCCTGGGCGACAGAGCAAGACTCCGTCTCAAAAAAAAAAAAACAAAAACAAAAACTTATATATAATTTTTACAAGAGGCAAACTTTGAAAACACCACAAACTTCAACGATCTAGCTAAAATATAAACAAAGTAACAAAGCCTAAAAACAGAAGGCACTGAAAGCTGTCAAAGGAACATCAATAATTAAAATTCCAAAAAATGCACATAATATGACCCAAAATTCTATATAATCCTGTTCATGCAATATAAAAGTGATTTAACAAAGGGCATGGGTACACCCACACAAAACATACTGGTTATCTCTAAGATGGAAAGACTGACTGTAATGGTCAAAATGTTAGGGTTGAGTTGAGGTGACATGAACAGTGCTGGTGCTGTGGTTCATGCCTGTAATCCCAGCACTTTGGGAGGATGAGGCAGGAGGACTGCTTGAGCCCAGGAGTTTGAGACCACCCTGGGCAACATGGCGAGACCCTGTCTCCACAACAACAAAACACCTAGCTGGACGTGGTGGTGAACACCTGTAGTCCCAGCTACACAGGAGGTTCAGGTAGGAGGACAGCTTGGGCCTGGGAGGTCAAGGCTGCAGTGAGCCGTGATCATGCCACTGCACTTCAGCCCTGGAGACACAGCAATACCCTGTCTCAAAAAAAAAGGCTAGGTGCAGTGGCCACACCTGTAATCCCAGCACTTTGGGAGGCCAAGGCAGGTGGATCACCTGAGGTTAGGAGTTCGAGACCAGCTTGGTCAACATGGTGAAACCCAGTCTCTACTAAAAATACAAAAATTAGCCAGGCATAGTGGTGGGCACCTGTAGTCTCAGCTACTCAGGAGGCTGAGGCAGGAGAACTGCTTGAACCCGGGAGGCAAAGGTTGCAGTGAGCGAGATCACGCCACTACACTACTACACTCTAGCCTGGGCAACAGAACAAGACTCTACTAAAAAAAACAAAACAAAAAAAAAAAAAACCAGCATGCTGGGGAGGGCAGATCCTCATATGACAGAGACAGTAAGGGACAAAATTAATGTATGAATTTTGTAATATAAAAAACATTGGCCGGACGCAATGGCTCATGCCTGTAATCCCAACACTTTAGGAGGCCAAGGAAGGCGCATCATTACGTCAGGAGTTCAAGACCAGTCTGGCCAACATGGTGAAACTCTGTCTCTACTAAAAACACAAAAATTAGCCAGGCATGGTGGCGGGTGCCTGTAATCCCAGCTACTCGGGAGGCTGAGGCAGAAGAATCTCTTGAACCCAGGAGGCAGAGGTTGCAGTGAGCCAAGATCATGCCACTGCACTCCAGCCTGGATGACAGAGCGAGATTGTCTCAAAGAAAACAAAACCAACCAAACAAAAAAATTACATTTTAACACATTTAAAATGTAATATAATACAAGTAATATAAATTTAAAAACCCATCCATATAAAATAATGAAATCATATCCTTTGCAGCAACATGGATGCAGATAGAGGACATTATCCCAAGTGAATTAACACAAACAGAAATCCAAACAGTGCATATCCTCATAAGTGGGAGCTAAACTCTGGGTACTCACGGACATAAAGATGGTAACAAGAGACACTGGGGTCTACTGGTAGAGAAGGGAGGGGGACAAAGCAAAAACTATTGGGTACTATCCTCACTACTCGATGACAGGATCAATCATATCCCAAACGTCAGCATCGTGAAAAATATCTATGTAACAAATCTGCACATGTACCCCCAAATCTGAAATAAGTTGAAATTATATTTTAAAAAAACTTCAACATACACAATACATGGAAACATGTCAAAATGTTAAGCACTGACTAGATAGCAAAACAGGCGGATAATTAAGTTGACCTACACTTGGGCCGGATGCAGTGGCTCATGCCTGTAATCCTAGCACTTTGGAGCCAAGGCAGGTGGGTCACTTAAGGTAAGGAGTTCAAGACCAGCCTGGGCAACAGGGCAAGATCCCATCTCTAAAAAAAAAATACAAAAACTTAGCCAGGCATGATGGTGCACACCTGTAGTCCCAGCTACATGAGGGGCTGAGGTGGGAGGATTGCTTGAGCCAAGGAGTTCCAGGCTGCAGTGAGCTGAGATTACACCACCGCACTCCAGCCTGGGTGACAAAGTGAGACTCTGTCTCAAAAGTTGAACCATAGTGAAGTTTCTTTTTTTGTTTTTTTGTTTTTGAGACGGAGTCTCGCTCTGTCACCTGGGCTGGATGGAGTGCAGTGGCCGGATCTCAGCTCACTGCAAGCTCCGCCTCCCGGGTTCACACCATTCTCCTGTCTCAGCCTCCCGAGTAGCTGGGACTACAGGTGCCCGCCACCTCGCCTGGCTAGCTTTTTGTATTTTTTAGTAGAGACGGGGTTTCACCGTGTTAGCCAGGATGGTCTCGATCTCCTGACCTCATGATCCGCCCGTCTCGGCCTCCCAAAGTGCTGGGATTACAGGCTTGAGCCACCGCGCCCGGCCATGAAGTTACTTTCAACTGTTTTAATACATAAAAATATTTTGGCTGGGCGCTGTGGCTCACACCTGTAATCCCAGCATTTTGGGAGGCCGAGGCGGGTGGATCACATGAGGTCAGGAGTTCGAGACCAGCCTGGCCAACATGGGGAAACCCCGTCTCTACTAAAAATACAAAAATTAGCCGGGCACAGTAGCGGGCACTTGTAATCCCAGCTACTTGGGAGGCTGAGGCAGGGGAATCGCTTGAACCCGGGAGGCAGAGGCTGCAGTGAGCCGAGATTGTGTCACTGCACTCCAGCCTGGGTGACAGAGTAAGACTCCGTCTCGGGAAAAAAAAAAAAAAATGTATATATATACACATATATTTTTCATAAAATTTTTTCATAATTTTCATAATTTTTTTCATAAAACTACTATGCTTTATTTGTATTTCCGTGAAATAAATCTTATAATCTACCACGTAAAACAGAAGAAAAAAATTCCTAAGGAAATCTCAGAACACTGGCTGCAAAGACAAAAGCCTGTGAGTTTCAGGAGAGAACAGGTTACAAGTAAGTAGATTGAAAGCCTTCAGACCTCTTGACTACGCCGGAAAGCAGTATTTTCAAAATTATCAGAGAGGCAAACCATAAAAACTGGACAAAATAAAATAATTACTTGCAAGCACAGAAGAGCAATCACTGTAGGGCTACAATTACCAAAAGGCATATACGAGGAGAGGAGAGCCACGCATTCACAATGATGCTGAACCATGGCACAGAAAAACAAAGCCCAAGCAGAAGTGAGTGTCGTTGGCCGGGTGCGGTGCCGCATGCCTGTAATCCCAGCACTTTGAGAGGCCGAGACACGGAGATCACTTGCGGCCAGGAGTTCGAGATCAGACTGGCCAACATGGAGAAACCCTGTCTCTACTAAAAATACAAAAATTAGCCAGGCGTGGTAGCACGTGCCTGTAGTGCCAGCTACTCGGGAGGCTGAGGCAGGAGAATCTCTTGAACCCAGAAGATGGAGGTGGCAGTGAGCCAAGATCATGCCACTGTACCCCAGCCTGGGTGACAGAGCGAGACTCTATCTCAAAAATTAATTAAATTTAAAAAAAAACACAAACTGGTGTTTGGGTCTGTAAAGCAACTAGGATCTAGGGGCAGGGCTATGGTTTGAGTATTTCTGTCCCCTCTAAAAATTCATGTTGAAACTTAATCCCCAATTAAGTATTGGGAAGTGTGGCCTTTGGGAGGTGACTGGGTCATGGAGGCTCCTCCCCTTGTGAATGGGGTCAGGTGCCCTTCTAAAGGGGCTTGATGAAAGGAGTTCATCTCCTTTTTTGCCCTTTTGCTTTCTGCCATGCAAGGACACAGCACTCCTCCCCTCTGAAGGATGCAGCATTTAAAGTGCCATCTTGGAAAAATAGACCAGGCCTTCACCGGCACCTTGATCTTGGACTCTCAGCTTCCAGAACTGTGACAAAATAAATTTCTTACTTTTTTTTTTTTGAGACAAAGTCTCGCTTTGTCACCCAATCTGGAATGCAGTGGCGTGATCTCAGCTCACTGTAGCCTCCACCTTCCAGGTTCAAGTGATTCTCGTGCCTCAGTCACCCAAGTAGCTGGGGTTACAGGCAAGTGCCACCACACTTGGCTAATTTTTGTATTTTTAGTACAGATGGGGTTTTGCCATGTTGGCCAGACTGGTCTCAAACTCCTGCCCTCAAATGATCCACCCACCTTGGCCTCTCAGAGTGCTGAGATCACAGGCATGAGCCACCTTGTCCAGCCGTGAAAATAAATTTCTGTTCTTTACAAATTACCTGGTCGCAAGTATTCTGCCATGGCAGCAAAAATGGATTAAGACACAGGGTGATGGAGCTAAGAAAGACATAGAGAAGAAGCCTTAACATTCTGCATAAAGATTCCCCTCAGATCTTTGGCTAGTTCCTAATATGTGTAGGGGGAAGACAGGCCTCCAAGAGAACTAGTGGCAATGACTGGGAGACTGAAAGCTGAGTAGAGATATCAGAGGTTGCATAGTGCTGAGGAGCTAGGACAGTCTGAATCCAGCAAGATAGAGATACTGGCAAACAGTTGAGATGCCAGAAAAGCCATGCCCTAGAAGGATGGACCATACCCTAGGAGAAAGGAGTATGACCAAACTGACAGACCCACACCTGCAAATCTTAAAACATGCCCCAACGGGATCAGAATCATCTGCCAATAATTTAGCTATCTGGCAGACAAAACCTAACATTTTTTAGAAGGAGCTATGTATCATTCAACATATCCAGCATACAAACAAAACTGCTAGACATGTGAAAAAGCAAAACCAGGGCCAGTAGTGGTTCATGACTGTAATCCCAGCACTTTGGGAGGCTGAGACAGGTGGACTGCTTGAGCCCAGGAGTTTGAGACCAGCTTGGGCAACATACCAAAACCCCATCTAAAAAAAGTACAAAAATTAGCTGGGCATAGTGGCACATGTCTGTGGACCCAGCTCCTCAAGAGGCTGGGGTGGGAGGGTTGCTTGAGCTCAGGAGGTCACGGCTACAGAGAACTGTGAGCGTGTCACTGTACTCCAGCCTGGGGGTAACCAAGACCCTGTTAAAAAAGAAAAAGAAAAAAAGAAAGAAAAAGAAAGCAAGCAAACAAAAACAATGAGGCCAGGCATGCAGTGCATACCTGAAATCCCAGCTGGTTGGGGGGCTAAGGTTGGTAGATTGCTTGAGCCCAGGAGTTCGAGACCCACCTGGACAACACAGAAAAATTCCATGTCTACAAAAAACACAAAAATTAGCTGGGCATGATGGCATGTGCCTGTAGTCCCAGCTATTAAGGAGGCCGAAGTGGGAGGATCACTTGAGCCCGGGAGGCAGAGGTTGCAGTGAATGGAAATCAAGACACTGCACTCCAGCCTGGGCAAGCCCCTAGAGCAAGACCCTGCCTCAAAAAAAAAAAAAAAAAAAAAAAAAAAAGACAAGACAAAAACAATCAAGAGATAAACAACCCAAAAGAGGCAGATGCAGAGAGTACCAATATATTAGTTAACCCATAAACACTTCAGACGACCTGTAAAGTACTATGCAAAATATTATAGAGGTGCTCAGTAAAGATTATAAGCTGTAATCTCTACAGCAACCACTTAAGATAAAAGGGAAAATAGGAACACACAGGACAACTAAAAATAAATAGCAAAATGACAGACTTAAACTCACCCATGCCTATAAAAAAAAAATCACAAATAAAATAATAAATCAATTAAAAGACAGAAATAGACCAGGCATGGTAGCTCACACGTATAATCCCAGCCCTTTGGGAGGCAAGATCTCAACACTACAAAAAAATTAAAAAATAAAAATTAACTGGCACAGGCCTGTAGTCCCAGCTACTCAGGAGGCTGATGTGGGGGAAGTGCTTGAGCTCAGGAGGTTGAGGCTTCAATGAGCCAAGATCACACCACTTCACTCCAGCACAGCAGCTGGGTGAGGAAGAGAGATCCTGTCTCAAAAAGAAAAAAAAAAAAATAGACAGAAATAGGCTGGATCAAGGAAGTTGAGGCTGCTGTGAGCTGTGTTCATGCCACTAAGTTCTAGCCTGGGCAACAGAGGAAGACCCTGTCTCAAAAAAAGGAAAAAGAAACAGGCTGGATCAAAACCATGACCAAACTACATGCTATTTAGGGGAAATATACTATAAATACATGAACATAAATAGGTTGAAGCAAAAATACCATAACACTAATCATTAAAAAAGTAGGTATGGGCCAGGCACAGTGGTACACATTTGTAATCCCAGCACTTTGGGAGGCTGAGGTAGGGAGATCCCGTGAGCCTAGGGGTTTGACACCAGCCTGGGCAACCTGGCAAGATCCCATTTCTACCAAAAAGAAAAATACAAAAATTCCCTGGGCATAGTGGTACACGCCTGTAGTTCCAACTACTGGTAGGATCACTTGAGCCCAGGAGTTTAAGGCTGCAGTGAGTCAACATTAAGCCACTTCACTCAAGCCTAGGTACCAGAGCCAGATCTGGTCCCTAAAAAAAAAAAAAAAAAAAAAGACGTAGGTATGGCTTTATTTATACCAGAAAAGGAGTATTATCAGGGTTAAAGAGGGGAATTCCAAAATGATAAAAGGATAAATCCATCAAGAAGACAGAATCTTATGTGTGCACACATCCATAACCATATATGCAATGACTAACAAAGCTTCAAATTATATCAAGCAAAAACTGACAGAACTAAAGAGATGAATGGGCAAATCCACATTCATACCTAGCTATCAATCAAATACCAGAACAGAATGAGGGCCAGGTGCAGTGGCTCTCACCTGTAATCCCAGCATTTTGGGATGCTGAGGAGGGCCTATCACTTGAGGCCAGGAGTTCAAGACCAGCTTGGCCAACAGGGCAAAATCCCATCTCTACCAAAAATACAAAAATTAACCAGATGTGGTGGCACACACCTGTAATCCCAGCTACTCAGGAGGCTGAGGCAGGGGAGAATCGCTTGAACCCGGTGGCAGAGGTTGCAGTGAGCCGAGATTGTGCCACTGCACTCCAGCCTGGAAGACAGAGTGAGACTGTCTCAAAAAAAAAAGACATTTTCGGAAATTCATCCTAAAAACTGTGCCTCTCACAAACCCTTTCTCAAGAAGCTACAGAAGCATGTACTTCAATAAAACAACAGTAATCCAAAAAAGAGAGGCGGCAGACAAAAGATCACCACGAGAGACCAGAAGGAAATCCCTAGGAGGAGTAGGAAGGAGATGGCGGAATGGGAGATGGCAGAATAGCATTGATTCTCTACTATCACCACATTGCTTGTAGTAAAGATTGGAACACAGTGATTCAAAAGCTGGCATTTTGAGGGTTGTCATCAACAAGATACCTGCGGCCACTGTACCAACTTCTTATTAACCTGAGAGCAGAATGCCTGGGTAAGCCTGGCCCAGATTCTTATCTGTACTTGGTTTGGCTGATCGCGAACATGTTCTGATGGCATCTGTCTTTCCCCTCCACACCAGACTGCCTTGGATCAGATGAGAACACTCATTTCATGTCACAGAAGTGTGCTGCTTTAATCTACTCCTGCGAGGTGGCCATTCACCAGTGAACCAAGATGCAGAAACCGCACAGCATCCCACTCCCTCTAATTATATTCCCACCAAAACTTCAATACCTGGTCTACACTCTGACCCAGTCACATGGCCCAACTGTGTTGAGCCCTCTGCTTCTCATGATCTTGCCAATGACTTCCCCAAACAGGACTTCTGTAAACTCTCAGGAAAGTCAAAGCCAGGCTATACCTGGAAATTCAACTCAGCTTATCTTCTCCTGGGAGCCTTTGTCCAACAGTAGCAAAATTTCTTTCTTTCTTTTTTTTTTTTTTCTCTGAGACAGAGTCTCACTCTGTTGCCCAGGCTGGAGTGCAGCAGCATGATCTCAGCTCACTGCAACCTCTGCCTCCTGGGTTCAAGTGATTCTCTTGCTTTAGCCTCCGGACTAGCTGGGATTACATGCGCATGCTACCACGCCCAGCTAATTTTTTTTTGTATTTTCAGTGAAGACAGGGTTTCGCCATGTTGGCCAGGTTGGTCTCGATCTCCTGACCTCAACTGATCCACCAATCTCGGCCTCCCAAAGTGCTAGGATTACAGGCATGAGCCACCATGCCTGGCCCCAACAGTAGCCAAATTTCTAGACACAGTTGCTTTGCACTGCTAAATTTGCTTGGTGTTGCCACATTGCTCCCAGTAAGGCTGTATCATTCTATACTACCTCCAGCAATACATGAGCGCTTTCACTTCTTCTTAGCTAACACTAGCTAGTGTAATTTAAAAATAAATGATAATCTAAGTCTTGGCAAAGGGCCCACGGTTGCATCTTTTAGATCTCACATCTGAAAGGAAAAAAAAACCTCCACCAATCAGACAAAAGATTATGCAAACAAACCAAGGCAATATTAATTCCAGTTATAGTTTATTAACTAAATTTTATATTAAGACTATATATAAGTGATATTAATTCCAGTTATAGGTTATCAACTGAATATTAGATTAAGAATATATCTAAGTGGCGTTGGCTGGATGCGGTGGCTCAAGCCTGTAATCCCAGCACTTTGGGAGGCCGAGATGGGCGGATCCCGAGGTCAGGAGATCGAGACCATCCTGGCTAACACGGTGAAACCCCGTCTCTACTAAAAAATACAAAAAACTAGCTGGGCGAGGTGGCGGGCGCCTGTAGTCCCAGCTACTCGGGAGGCTGAGGCGGAGAATGGCGTGAAACCGGGAGGCGGAGCTTGCAGTGAGCTGAGATCCGGCCACTGCACCCCAGCCTGGGCGACAGAGCAAGACTCTGTCTCTCAAAAAAAAAAAAAAAAGAATATATCTAAGTGGCAAAGTCTCTAAGGAAAGCAAGGGAACTAATAAGAAAAATATCAAGATAGTGGCTATCTACTAGGTGGATTCAATCAGAAAATTTCTCATAAGAACAGATAATGTTCTATTTCTTAACTTGGGTGCATACACGGGCACCCATTTTATTATTATTCTTTAATGGATATATATTTGTTATACATGTTGTTATAACACATATAAAAAGTGTTATGTTTTAATATACTATTCTGTATATGTGTTACACAATTGATTAGGGGAAAAAAAGAATGAGTAAACTCTCTATGCTCTGATATGGAAATACTTCAAAGATACGTTACTGAGTGATTTAAAAAACACAGAATTGGGCTAGGCACGGTGGCTCACACCTGTAATGCCAGCACTTTGGGAGACTGAGGTGGGCATGGATTGCTTGAGCTCAGGAGTTGTAGACAAGCCTGAGCTACAGGGCGAAACTCCATCTGTACAAAAAAATACAAAAAATTAGCTGAGCATGGCGGCATGTGCCTGTAGTCCCAGCTACTTGCAGGGGTTTAGGTGGGAGGACTGCTTGAGTCCAGGAAGTCGAGGCTGCAGTGAGTCGTTCACACCACTGCACTCCTGCTTAGGTGACAGAGCGAGACCCTGTCTCAAAAACAAAACAAAATCAAATCACATAATTAAGAGATTGAAACACAAACCATAACCAGGCACAGTGGCTCATGCTTGTAATCCCAGCATTTTGGGAGGCCAAGGCGGGTGCATCACTTGAGCCCAGGAGTTCGAAACCAGCCTGACCAACATGGTAAAACCCCATCTCTCCTAAAAATACAAAAATTAGCCAGGCATGGTGGTGCACACCTGTAATCCCAGCTACTGCTGAGGCAGGAGAATCACTTGAACCCGGGAAGTGGAGGTTGCACTGAGCCAAGATTGTGCCACTACACTCCAGCCTGTGTGACACAGCAAGACTCCGTCTCAAAAAAAAAAAAAAAAAAAAAAATTAAATAAATACATAAATAAATAAAGCGGCTAAAATCCAGAACACTGACAACACAAAATGCTGGTGAGGATGTGGAGTCACAGAAACTCTCATTTATTGCTGTTGGGAATGGAAAATGGTACAGCCACATGGGAGTTTCACAGTTTCTTACAAAATTAATTTTATATATATATATATATATTTTTTTTTGAGGCGGAGTCTTGCTCTGTCGCCCAGGCTGGAGTGCAGTGACCGATCTCAGCTCACTGCAAGCTCCGCCTCCCGGGTTTACGCCATTCTCCTGCCTCAGCCTCCCGAGTAGCTGGGACCACAGGCGCCGCCACCTCGCCCGGCTAGTTTTTTTTTTGTATTTTTTTAGTAGAGACGGGGTTTCACTGTGTTAGCCAGGATGGTCTCAATCTCCTGACCTCGTGATCCGCCCGTCTCGGCCTCCCAAAGTGCTGGGATTACAGGCTTGAGCCACCGCGCCGGGCCAAAATTAATTATATTCTTAGTATATGATCCAGGGGCCTTAGTATTTATCCAAATGAGTTGAAAACACGCCCCCAAAAAACCTGCACACAGATGTTTACAACAGCTTTCTTTATAATTGCCAAAACCTGGAAGCCACTAAGTTTATGGGTTCCTTCAACATGTGAATGGATAAATAAACCATGGTACATCACAACAAGACATATTCGGTACTAAGAAGACATGAGCTATCAAGCCAAGAAAAGACTTGGGAGGAACCTTCTCTCTCTCTTTTTTTTTTTCTTTTGAGACAGAGTCTCACTCTGTCACCCAGGCTGGAGTGCAGTGGCACTATCTTGGCTCACTGCAAGCTCCGCCTCCTGGGTTCACCTATTCTCCCGCCTCAGCCTCCCAAGTAGCTGGGACTACAGGCGCCTGCCACCACTCCTGGCTAATTTTTTGTATTTTTTTTTTTAGTAGAGACGGGGTTTCACGGTGTTAGCCAGGATGTTCTCCATCTTGGAGGAACCTTAAATGTATATTTCTAAGTGAAGGAAAACAATCTGAAAAGGCTACCTACTGCATGAATCCAACTACATGACATTCTAGAAAAGACACAACTAGGGAGATGAGACAGTAGAAAGATCAGTGGGTGTTAGGGACTTAGGGAGACAGAGGGAGGGGTGCATAGGCAGAGCACAGGGGATTTTCAGGGCAGTGAACCTATTCTGTATGATGTCAGGGTGATGGATACGTGTCATTATATATTGGTCAAAATACACAGAATGCATATGAAGAGTGATCCCTACTGTAAACTACAGTCTTTTTTTTTTTTTTTTCTTTTGAGACGGAGTCTCGCTCTGTCGCCCAGGCTGGAGTGCAGTGGCCGGATCTCAGCTTACTGCAAGCTCCGCCTCCCGGGTTCACACCATTCTCCTGCCTCAGCATCCCGAGTAGGTGGGACTACAGGCGCCCGCCACCTCGCCCGGCTAGTTTTTTGTATTTTTTAGTGGAGACGGGGTTTCACGATGTTAGCCCATGTTGGGATGGTCTCGATCTCCTGACCTCGTGATCCGCCCGTCTTGGCCTCCCAAAGTGCTGTGATTACAGGCTTGAGCCACCGAGCCCGGCCAACTACAGTCTTTAACATATCAATATTGGCTCATCAACTGTAACAATATACACATTAATACATATATTAATAATAAAGGAAACTGGGGGTAGGGGTTGGGAATGAGGGGGTATATGAGAACACACTGCATTCCCCATTCAATTTTTCTGTAAACCCAAAACTGCTCTAAAAAAAATGAAATCTATTCAAACAGAACGCATAGAAACAGAAAAGTATGATTAACATGCTATCTTATGTTTGTGCTTTTATTTGTACTTGTGTAAATATGTACAAATAAGCTCTGGATAGTTACACAAGAAAGTAATGCCAGTGGCACCTGCTTGGGGTGTGGGGATTTAAATACAAACCCACATATTTACTGCATTCTCTGGCATTAGGCTAATCTGACTGGAAAAACCAAATACATACAGTAATCTTCTGCACTTGCACTGAGGAATGTTATATGAAACCACCATAGATAAAGTGATAACCGTTTCAAAGTTGGCTGTTTCTGGGGGTGCTGTCCAAAACACCATCTACATGAAGGTCCATAAAATGCATTCAGACCTAATGTACAGAACCAAAGAACTAGTATTCATAACCAATGCAAGACATTTAATTAACTCAATTTGCTTTTTGGCTGCTGGTATTGATCAGTTATTCTTACTGTGTTTCCCTTGTGTCTTATTCATACTTTTCTATTTCATTTTCTGGATCCTTATAAACTTCCTTAAATGCACTGAAAAGCAAAATGGGGAATAAACAAACAACTCACCTGGGATTTGTTCATTTTCTGCAGTTTTTGGGAGAGGCAGAGAACTATGAAGGCGAAACTGGAATAGACGAAAAAGAAAGGCATTGTTATTAAAGGTCTGACCTGCCTTACAACTCCTAGAGTGACTTGTTTAGAAATCCCTAGAGACCACCTGGGAACATACCACCTCCTGGGATAGTCCCTCTGCCTCTTCAGAAGGGGCAGAAAATATCATACTTACTGCACCTATCTTCAATCTAACATTATCAGACACCCATAAAGGCAAGACTAAGATAATCCACTATCAAAAGAGGCAAAACGATCAGTAGAACCCTCAACTGCTGAAATTATCAAACAGGGAATTTAACACAACTATGATTCATATACTAAAGGCTTTACTAGAAAAGGTGGACAACATGAATAAACAAATAGGGAATTTCAGCAGAGATGGAAACTTCAAGAAAAAAATCAAATGGAAATGCTGAGAAAGAAAAGTACAGTAACAGCCGGGCGCGGTGGCTCAAGCCTGTAATCCCAGCACTTTGGGAGGCCGAGACGGGCGGATCACGAGGTCAGGAGATCGAGACCATCCTGGCTAACACGGTGAAACCCCATCTCTACTAAAAAATACAAAAAATTAGCCGGGCGCGGTGGTGGGCGCCTGTAGTCCCAGCTACTCGGGAGGCTGAGGCAGGAGAATGGCGTGAACCCGGGAGGCGGAGCTTGCAGTGAGCTGAGATCCAGCGACTGCACTCCAGCCTGGGCGACACAGCAAGACTCCGTCTCAAAAATAAATAAATAAATAAATAAAAGAAAAGTACAGTAACAGAGATGATCTTTCAGCAGGCTCGTTAGTAGACAAAGGAGCTAAGAAAAGTTTCAGTAAACTTGAAGATAGGTCAGAATAAATTACCCAAACTGAAATACAAAGAGAAATGGAAGAAAAAAATAAAAGGATAGAGCATCTGAGGGCTGTGAGACAATACCAAATGGTCTAATAAACATGTAATTGAAATTCCAAAAGGAGAAAAGAAGTATTTGAAGACATAATGCACAAGAATTTTCCAAAAATAATAATACCAAACTACAGGTCCAAGAAACTCAGATAATTTATCCAAACAGAGAAAATACCAAAAACTAAACTCAAACAAAAACACATGGACACATCGTATCCAAACAACTGAAAACCAAAGTTAAAATCTTCAAAGTAGCCAGAGGAAAAAAGACATATTACATATAGAAAAATCAAGATAATGAATCATAGCCACCTTCCTATCAGAAACTAAGCCAGAAAATAAAGTAGTGACATCCTTAAAGTGCTTTAACAACAACAAAAAAGCAACTAAAGCAAAAACTATTAACTTAGAATTCTATACTCAGCAAAAAATCTTTCAAAAATGATACTGAAGTCAAAAACCTTTTTCAAACAACAAAAACATAGCAAACAAATTCATTATCAGTAGACCTGTACTAGAAGAAATGTTTAATCAAGTTATTTAAATAGAAGAAATATGATATTAAAAACCTGAATCTACACAAATGAAAATCTCTTGAGAATGGTTAAAATAAGGATAAACATAATAGATACTTTTTCTTGCTTTTAATCACTGTGAAAGATTATCTAAAGCAAGAATAGTAGCAAAGTTTTGTGGGTTTACAGCATATGTCAATATGCTGTAAAATGTATGACAACGATAAAAAAGACGGGAGGGTGACATTGGGAGTATAATGCTGCAAGTATACTGACATAAAACAGTATGATATCTTTAAAGTTCCACTAAACTTGAGAGCAACAACCAAAAACTTTGTTAAATGTTTACAAATACACAGTAAGACAACACTGGAGATAAAATGTAATTATAAAAAAGACCCACTTAAGCCAAAAGTAGACAGAAAAAAGGAAAACAGAAACAAAGACCAAATGAGAAAAACAGAAAAAAAACAGCAAGATGGTATATTGTAATACAACTATATCAATAATTGGTATGAACACACCAATTAAATAACAGAGGTCAAATTATATAAAAAAAAGACCAAACCATATGCTGTCTATAAGCAATTTGTTTTAAATATAAAGACATAGCTACATTCAAAGTAAAAGGATGATCAGTTGTAGAAGTCAGGAAATTTAAAAAAAAAAAAAAAAGATAAAAGAATGAAAAAAGCTGGGCGCGGTGGCTCACACCTGTAATCCCAGCACTTTGGGAGGCCGAGGCAGGCGGATCACGAGGTCAGGAGATCGAGACCATCCTGGCTAACATGGTGAAACCCCGTCTCTACTAAAAATACAAAAAATTAGCCGGGCGTGGTGGTGCGTGCCTGTAGTCCCAGCTACTCGGAGGTTGAGGCAGGAGAATGGCGTGAACCCAGGAGGCGGAGCTTGCAGTGAGCCAAGATGGTGCCACTGCATTCCAGCCTGGGCGACAAAGGGAGACTCCGTCTCAAAAAAAAAAAAAAAAAAAAGAATGAAAAAAGAGGGTCAGGCATGGTAGCTCATGTCTGTAGTCCCAGCACTTTTAGGAGGCAAAGGTGAGTGGACTGCTTGAGCCCAGGGGTTTGAGACCAGCCTGGGCAACATGGCAGAACCTCGTCTCTACAAAAAATACAGAAAATTAGCCGAGTGTGGTGGCTCCTACCTTGAGTCCTAGCTACTAGGGAGGCTGAGGCAAAAGGATCAGGGCGCACACCTGGAGTCCTAGCTACTTGGGAGGCTGAGGGAAAAGGTTTGAGGTTGCAGAGTTGTGACTGAACTACTGCACTCCAGCTTGGGCAACAGAGACAGACCCTGTCTCAATCAATCAATCAAGGAAGAGTCTACCATCAACAGCCCAATATTTATTCAAATATGCATGAAACAGTTACCCAGGGAGATCATCACATCCTCGACCTTAAAACAAACTACAGCAGGCCTGGTGCAGTGGCTTCTGCCTGTAAAGCACTTTGGGAGGCCAAGGCCAGGGGATCACTGGAGACCAGGAGTTTGAGACTAGCCTGGCCAGCATGGCAAAACCCTGTCTCTACTAAAACAAAATGAGACAAAAATACAAAAACAAATCACAACAAATTTAAAATAACTGAAATTTGTAACACAGTATTCTGACCAAATCAGAATTAAACTATAAATCAATAATATAAAAAGATCTGGAAAATCTCCAAAGACTTGGAAATTAAGCAATACAATCTAAATAACTAAAGGGTAAAAAATGAAGTCACAAGGTAAGGTAAAAAAATTAGAATTGAATGGTAATGAAAACACAACATAAAGGCTGGGCACAGTGGTTCATACCTGTAATCCCAGCACTTTGGGAAGCCAAGGTAGGAGAATCACTTGAGGTCAAGGGTTCGAGACCAGCCTGGCCAACATGGTGAAACCCCGTCTCTACTAAGAATAGAAAAATCAGCCAGGTGTGGTGGCGGGCACCTGTAATCCCAGCCAGGAGGACTGCTTGAACCTGGGAGGCAGAAGTTTCAGTGAGCTGAGTGAGTGCCACTGCACTCCATCCTGGGTGACCGAGTGAGACTCTGTCTCAAAAAAAATAAATAAATAAAAATACAAGATATAAACATTTGAGGCCGGGCACGGTGGCTCAAGCCTGTAATCCCAGCACTTTGGGAGGCCGAGGCGGGTGGATCACGAGGTCAGGAGATCGAGACTATCCTGGCTAACATGCTGAAACCCCGTCTCTACTAAAAATACAAAAAACTAGCCGGGCGTGGTGGCGGGCGCCTGTAGTCTCAGCTACTTGGGAGGCTGAGGCGGGAGAATGGCGTGAACCCGGGAGGCGGAGCTTGCAGTGAGCCGAGATCCCGCCACTGCACTCCAGCCTGGGAGACACAGCGAGACTCCGTTTAAAAAAAAAAAAAAAAAAAAAAAAAAAAAAAAAAAAAATTTAAGTGATGTAGCTAAAGCAGTATTTAGAGGAACAGTTACATCAATAAATTGTTTCTGGCCAGGCGTGGTGGCTCAGGCCTGTAATCCCAGCTACTTGGGAGGCTGAGGCAGAGAACTGCTTGAACCCGGGAGGCGGAGCTTGCAGTGAGCCGAGATCGCGCCACTGCACTCCAGCCTGGGCGACAGAGTGAGACTCCGTCTCAAAAAAGAAAAGAAAAAAAAAAGAAAAAACTAAGGAGAAAGAAACGGTACAATAAAAAAATACAGTGTTACAATCACATGGGACTACCATTTTACATGAGGTCCCTTGTTGACAGAAACATTGTTATGCAGAGCATGACTGTACCAGAATCATGAGAAAACTTTCGTATTTCAAAGTGGTGAAGACTTTCGGTGCCCCAAACGGAAAGAACTGTAAATTCCACCCGAGAGAAATTCAAAACGTGTACATGGCAAAATCTACCAGCGAGTAAAACCAAAAGATAAAAGAAAAAATATCTGCTGCTCACATAAAGTACCCCTGGGTTGTGAGACCTTAGGGAAATCACTTTCCCCTTCTGAGCCTCCCGTGTTCCTGGGGTAGCGACGGAGATGATAACGCTGGAAGTCACGGGGTGGATGCAAGTATCAGTGGGACACATCACTGAAGACCCTCTGACAAAGGGATCACGGTTCTCCACCATCAGCACCTGCTCAGGCTCCAGTCCTTCCTCCACACGCGAGGCTCCGGGCATTGGGGCGTGGCCAGGTGCGTCAGACCACGCCCCCACCACGCCCCGCTGGGGCCTCGCCCCGCGCGCGCCCGCCGGAGCTTCCGGACTCGCTCGCGCGCGGCCCGAGCCCCTCGCCGCCCGTCTGAGGCGCATCTCCTGACAAAGAGAAGAAGGCGAAGCCTGGCAGCCGCCCTCCCGCAGCCGTCCCCGCCCCTGAACGTTCGGCGAGGCCTGCCCCGCCGGCCCCGCTCGGAGGAGGGCGCCAGGCAACCCCGGACGCCGCCTTGAAGGTCACCGCCGCCTATGAGTCGCCGAAGTTTGGGCTCCCACCCTGCGCGGGCACGAGCCCATCCCTCATCTCCTTCCCCTCGGCCCCAGGCCGCGCGGAGCTACCTGGAAGGCCCTCTCGTACCTGGAGGGGCGCAGTCTCCACTCGTGGCCCAGTGCCACAGCGGGTCACGGCGCGGGGCGGCGAAGACGCGCGGAGACGGGGGCTCTGTCACCCACTCGCGGCTGGTGGTGGGGGAAGGGCGGCCACCGGCGCGCTCGCAGCACTGCACATGCGCAGATACCGGGGCGCGCGCCGTTCCCAGGGTCCTCGGAGGGGTGGTCCATCCACGTTCGGGACTACATTTCCCACAAGTCTCCGGGGCCGTGGCTTTAGGAACTCTCAGGAAGAGTCTGATGAGCCTACCAAAAAATCTCGTGGCCTGCACTGTTTTCTTTTTTCCTAGAGTGGGTCGCGAATTACAATTAACCACCTCCCCGTTAAATACAACAACTTGGCTTTTAAACATTACACCAATCTATAACTGTATTTAATTAGAATAGATGTACAAAATAAAAGTATCCATAATCTCACTTTCTAAAGATTAGCTGCGTGTAACTTTAAGGTCACACTTTGATTTTTTTGTTGTTACAAAACTGGCCATACAGGTATCGTGCTGCAACTAGCTTTCTTCCCGGGCCACTTTGTTGAGGTATATATTGTTGACATCTCTATATTTATACATATATAAAATGTAGATAACTTGATATCTACATTTGTGAAATATTCACCATAAGCTAATTAACATGTGCATCACCTCACATAGTTACTATTTTTTCGTCTGATGAGAACACTTAAGATCTTCTTAGCAAATTTCAAGTATACAATATTGTCAACTATTGTCACGTAGCTGTGCATCTCTCCAGAACTACTCGTCTTGCATAACTGAGACTTTGTACCCCTTGACCACCATCTTCCCATTTCCCTTCACTCTCAGTTCCTTTTATCCTTTATTTTTAGAACAGTTTTAGGTTCTCAGCAAAATTTGAGCAGAAAGTACATTGAATTCCCACATAACCTTGTCCCCCCAACACACACAACCTCCCCAAAGTCGATACCCCACACCAGAACAGTATATTTGTTACAATTGGTGAACCTACAGTTAAATATCAGCACCTGGCCAGGCTCAGTGGCTCACACCTGTAATCCCAGCACTTTGGGAGCCTGAGGCCAGCAGATTGCTTGAGCCCAGGAATTCAAAACCAGCCTGGCCAAAATGGCGAAACTTCATCTCTACAAAAAATAAAAATAAAAAAATTAGCCGGGCATGGTGGCACGCACCTGTAGTCCCAGCTACTCGGGAGGCTGAGGTGGGAGGATCACTTAAGCCTGGGAGGCTGAGGTTTCAGTGAGCCAAGATTGTCCCCCTGCACTCCAGCTTGGGTGACCCTGTCTCAAAAAATATAAATTAAAAAACAAAATCACTGGCACCCAAAGTCCATAGCTTACGTTAGTATTCACTTGTTATTGTACATTCTATGGGTTTTGACAAATGCAGGTAACTGGAATGAGACCACCACTTCTCCTGCTGTCCTTCCCAGCTTCTCCCCCACCTCCCCTTTTCCCTAGTTTATAAGACAGGAGAGAAGGGGGAAAGCAAAAAGTTGGAAAGAAACAAAAGTAAGATAAATAGCTAGACGACCTTGGCGCCACCACCTGGCCCTGGTGGTTAAAATAATAACAACAATAATATTAACCCCTGACCAAAACTACTGGTGTTATCTGTGAATTCCAGACGTTGTATGAAAAAGCACTGTAAAACTTTTCTGCTAGCTGATGTATGTAGCCCCCAGTCACACTTTTCACGCTTACTTGACTTATCATGACCTTTTCGTGTGGACCCCTTAGAGTTGTAAGCCCTTAAAAGGGCTAGGAATTTCTTTTTCGGGGAGCTCGGCTCTTAAGACGCGAGTCTGCCGACGCTCCCGGCCGAATAAAAAACCCCTTCCGTCTTTAATCCAGTGTCTGAGGAGTTTTGTCTGCAGCTCGTCCTGCTACATAACCATTACAGTATCGTACAGAATAGTTTCACTGCCCCCAAAAAAATCATCTGTGCTCCATTTATTCATCCATCCCACAACCCCTGGATATCTCTGATATTTTTACTGTCTCCATAGTTTTGCCTTTTGCAGGTTGTCAGATAGTTGGAATCATACATATGCTGCTTTTTCACATTGGCTTCTTTCACTTAGTAATATGCATTTAAGTTTCCTTCATGTCTTTTCTTGGCTTTTTTTTTTTTTTTTTTTTACAGGGTCTCACTCTGTCACCCAGATTGGAATGCAGGGGCGTGATCATGGCTCACTGCAGCCTCCACTTCCTGGGCTCAAGTGACCCTCCCAGTTCAGCCTCCCAAGTAGCTAAAACTACAGGCGTGCACAGCCATGCCTTTTTGTAGAGATGGCATTTTACCGTGTTGCCCAGGTTCGTCTCAAACTCTTAGGCTCAAGAAATCCTCCTGCCTTGGCCTCCCAAAGTGCGGGGATTACAGGCATGAGCCACTGTGCCCAGCCTCAATTCATTTTAGTGCTGCATAATATTCTGCTGTCTGGATGTACCACAGTGTTTTAAATCCATTCACCTACTGAATATACATTGGTTGCTTCTAAGTTTTGGCAACTATGAATAAAGCTGCTCTAAGTTCAGGTTTTGTGTGGATATAAGCTTCCAATTCATTTGGGTAAATAGTATGGTTGCTGGATTGTGTGGTAACAGTATGTTAGTGAGACAGGAGAGTTCCCTGGACCCCTTCGCAGGACTTGTCGTGGCAAGCTTACTCAGCCACTGCACTAAAACCCCTTATGGGAGAGGGAGCACACAGGCAAGTGGGTGACACGGCCAAGGTGAGCACCTTTGGGCTCTGGCCCCATGGTAGCATCTAACGGTGTGTCACAATTAATGCTCTTTTAGCAGTTGCCATCCATGGATGGCTAAGTGTTAACCAGCTCAGTGGAGAGTCAGGATGACAGCCTTTTACACCCTGCACTCTTGATACCCAGGTCCTTGTCCAGCATCCAGGAAGAATCAGGTCACATGGACTTGAAGAATGGTAAATGTGGAGGTTTTATTGAGTGAGGGAGATGACTCTCAGCAGGATGGGGAGCTGGAAAGGGGATGGAGTGGGAAGATATTCGTCCCCTGGAGTTCTGCTGTCCCTGGCCAAATTCCTCTCTGACCATCCAGCTGCCTCTTCAATGCTCAGATGCTTCTTCTCTTTTCTCCTTCTCCACCGTGTTGCTCTGCTGCTCTGCCACTCTTCTGCTTGTGGAGCCTGGGATTTGGGGTTCTTATGGGCACAGGATAGACAGTGGGGTGGGCCAGAGTGGTCTTGGAAAAGGCAACATACAGGCGTGAAAACAGGAATGCCTGTTCTCATTTAGGGCCATGGGTCCAGGCTTGAGGGTAGAGCCCTCACCAGGGACCCCCGCCCTCCTGCCTCCTGTCCATGTCATTAGTTTTGTAAGAGACTGTCAAAACTGCCTTCCAAAGTGGCTACAACATTTTGCATTCACCAACAATGAATAAGAATTCCTGTTGCTCCAATTTCTCACCAGCATTTGTTGTCAGTGTCCTGAATTTTGGCCATTCTAATAGGTATGCAGTGGTAGCAGCTCACTTTTAATTAAAACAGTAGCCTCAAACAGGTTCATAGAAAGGTGTTTACATCAATGTTCATAGCAGCATTATTCACAATATCCAAAGGTGGAGACAACCCCAGTGTCCATCAGCTGATGAATGCATACACTGCAATATTATTCAGCCATGTCAAAGAATGACGTTCTGAGGCTGGGCGCAGTGGCTCAAGCCTGTAATCCCAGCACTTTGGGAGGCTGAGACAGGCGGATCACAAGGTCAGGAGATCGAGACCATCCTGGCTAACACGGTGAAACCTCGTCTCTACCAAAAAATACAAAAAACTAGCCGGGCGAGGTGGCGGGCGCCTGTAGTCCCAGCTACTCGGGAGGCTGAGGCAGGAGAATGGCGTGAACCCGGGAGGCGGGGCTTGCAGTGAGCTGAGATCCGGCCACTGCACTCCAGCCTGGTCGACAGAGCGAGACTCCGTTTCAAAAAAAAAAAAAAACAAAGAATGACGTTCTGGTACATGCTGCAACGTGATTAAAACTTGAAAATACACTAAGTGAAATAAGCCAAGCTGGATGTAGTGGCATGTGCCTGTGGCCCCGGATACTCAGGAGGCTGAGGCGGGAAGATCACTTGAGCCCAGGAGTTCAAGGCTGCAGTGAGCTATGATTGCGCGACTGCACTCCAGCCTGGGTAATAGAATGAGACTCTGTTTCTTAAAAGAAAAGAAAGAAGTCAGACACAAAAGGACAAATACTGTATGATTACACTTATATGAGGTACCTACGATAGGCAAATTTATAGAGACAGAAATTAAAACAGAGTTACCAGGGACTGGGAAAAAAAGGGATGGGGAGTTTGTGCTTAAAGGGTATAGCATTTCTGTTTGGGATAAAGAGAAAGTTCTGGAAGGAGAAAGCGGTGATGGATATACAACATTGTGATGTGAGTGTATACATCAAATTTTTCTGAAGATCTTATACCAAAATTCAAAAATTATAAATTACCATAACCTATAATCTTACGGAAAGATGTATATTCAAGAATGTTCCTCACATTGCCATTTATATTTGCAAAACATTGGAAAGGATCTAAAAATCTTTTAGTGGGTATACGTAAAATAAATTGTGGTGATATGTAAGGAGAATTTGGGGAAACACTAAAAAGGATAAGGTGTACTTCCCACATGGGGGTTATTTCATTGAGAAGTGAAATAATACTGATCACACAAGAATATGTGGAGCGTAATCCTATTTTTGTAAAAAACTACGCATATTTTAAAAAGACTAAACACTGAACTATACAAAGAGAATGGAGAACCCCCCACTATAACACACACACACAAGATAAACTCCCCTTACCGCCTTATGTGGAACAGCACTGAGTAAGCACCATGTGTGGGGGCTGTATTTTTCAAGACCTTCTAAAATTTACTACCACATTGTCCTCTATTAATTTTCCCTGAAAAATCAAGAGAAAGTGTAGAGGGTGTTTTTGAAAAACACATTACTGACCTGGCCAGCTCATGCAGAGCTTCTAAATGTTGACACCTTTTATTATACAGTATCAAACAACTACATTAATATCACCACTGGCGGTCGGTGTGGTGGCTCATGCCTGTAATCCTAGCACTTTGGGAGGCCAAGGCAGGAAGATCCCTTGAGCCCAGGAGTTTGAGACAAGCCTGGGGAACATGGCAAAACCAACTCTACCAAAAAAAAGTAAACAAAAATTACGTGGGCGCAGTGGCATGCGCCTGTAGTCCCAGCTACTCTGGAAGCTGAGGTGGAAGGATCACTTGAGCCCAGGAGGTTGAGACTGCAGTGAGCTGTGATCATGCCACTACACTCCAGCCTGGGCAACAGAGTCAAAAAAAAACCCAAAAAACAAAAAAACGAAAAACAAGAGTTTCACCTCCTGGGTCCCCAGAAAAGGTCTTGGAGACCCCAGGGTCTGTAGATCATACTTTAAACGTAGTAACAATATTATCACACATAAAAAATTAACAGGGCTGGGTGCGGTGGCTCACGCCTGTAATTCCAGCGCTTTGGGAGGCCAAGGTGGGCAGATCATCTGAGGTCAAGAGTTCGAGACCAGCCTGGCCAACATGGTGAAACCCCGTCTTTACTAAAAACACACAAAAAAATTAGCTGGGCCTGTTGGCATGCACCTGCAGTCCCAGCTACTCGGGAGGCTGAGGCAGGAGAATTGCTTGAACTCGAGGGGCGGAGGTTGCAGTGAGCCGAGATCACACCATGGCACTCCAGCCTGGGCAGCAAGAGTGAGATTCCATCTCAAAAACAAAAACAAAACAAAAAATTCAGGCCCAATGAATCCACATACTCTGATTGTTTGATATCTTCTCATATATATATTTCCCCTCCATATCTTTTCTTTTCTTTCTTTTTTTTTTTTTTTTTTTTGAGATGGAGTCTTGCTCTGTCGCCCAGGCTGGAGTGCAGTGGCGCAATCTCGGCTCACTGCAAGCTCCGCCTCCCGGGTTCACGCCATTCTCCTGCCTCAGCCTCCTGAGTAGCTGGGACTACAGGCGCCCGCCACCACGCCCGGCTAATTTTTTTTTGTATTTTTTAGTACAGACAGGGTTTCACTGTGTTAGCCAGGATGGTCTCGATCTCCTGACCTCGTGATCCGCCCGTCTTGGCCGCCCAAAGTGCTGGGATTAGAGGCGTGAGCCACCGTGCCCGGCCCGTATCTTTTTTTTCTTTGCCATTTAGTTGTTGAAAACACTGGGTTATTTATTCTAAGGAATTTTCATATGGTCTGGATTTTCCTAACCATGTTTAATTTTGTATATCAATTGTCAAAGTCAAATAAAATATAGAAATGAATCTCTAAATTTAAAATGTTTTATTTAGGGACTGGGTGCAGTGGCTCAGGCCTGTAATCCCAGCACTTTGGGAGGCCAAGGTGGACAGATCACTTGAGGTCAGGAGTTCAAGACCAGCCTGGTGAACATGGTGAAACCTCATCTCTACTAAAAATACAAAAATTAGCTGGATGTGGTGATGGACACCTGTAGTCCCAGGTACTTGGGAGGCTGAGGCAGGAGAATCACTTGACCCTGGAGGCCAAGGTTGCAGCGAGCCAAGATCGTACCACTGCACTCCAAGCTGGATGACAAAGTGAGACTCTGTCTCAAAAAATAAAAATATAAATAAAATAACATGTTTTATTTGGGAAGCAAGAATTGCAATTTGAGGCATCCACATAGACGGGGTAGTCTTCAGTGTGTCAGAAGAACAAAGTGAAGTTTGGGAATTTTATGAGCAAGAGAAATACTATGAATTGTTTTGAAAGAAGCTCTCTGGTGCTAGATACGCTTTTGGGAGCTAGCAAGCTCAAATTGGTGAGTGACAACAGTAGATTAAACTAGTCTTAGAGGCATGGCAGGTCACTTCAGCAGCTACTAGGTATAACTGGTCTTAGGGTTACAGCAGATCGTTTCAGGAGCTGGCCTCACAGAAAATTTCTTTTTCTTCTTTTTTTTGACAAAGTCTTGCTCTGTCGCCAGGCTGGAATGCAGTGGTGCCATCTCAGCTCACTGCAACTTCCACCCTCCGGGTTCAAATGATTCTCCTGCCTCAACCTCCTGAGTAGCTGGGACTACAGGTGCGCACTACCACGCCCAGCTAATTTTTTTTTTTTTGTATTTTTAGCAGAGACAGGGTTTCACCATGTTGGCCAGGATGGTGTCGATCTCTTGACATTGTGATCCGCCCGCCTCACCTTCCCAAAGTGCTGGGATTTTAGGTATGAGCCACCGCGCCCAGCCTCTTTTTTTTTTTTTTTTTTTTTTTTTTTTTGAGATGGAGTCTTTCTCTGTTGCTTAGGCTGGAGTGCAGTGGCGCAATCTCGGCTCATTGCAACGTCTGCCTCCTGGGTTCAAGCAATTCTCCTGCCTCAGCCTCCCAAGTAGCTGGGATTACAGGTGCCTGCCACCACGCCCAGCTCATTTTTGCATTTTTAATGGAGATGGGATTTCACCATGTTGGCCAGGCTGGTCTTGAACTCCTGACCTCAAATGATCCCCTTGCCTCAGTCTCCCAAAGTGCTGGGATTACAGACTTGAGCTACCATGGTGCAGCCTTTTTTTTCTCTCTTTTTTAAAAAATTTGTTTGTTTTGCAGAGACGGAGTCTCCCTATCCTGCCCAGGTTGGTCTCAAACTCCTGGTCTCAAGCAATCCTCCCAAACCTTGGCCTCTCAAAGCACTGGGATTATAGGCGTGAGTCACTACACGCAGACATTTTATTTCCTGGAATAAGTGCTATGTGCCCCATATCTTGGATATGACAGGAATGACCCAGTTTCTATAATCAACTTTCACCCAATTTTCTGTTCCTTCTTCTGGACTCTGAACCAGAGAAAGTCAATGTTTAAGAACAATTTTTGGCCAAATATTACCAATGATTATCTCCTTGCCAGGTTTTAAAATGATTATTTTTTGTGAAGTTCTGAATTATAAGTTTAGGCTTTTCCCCCAAGTGTTTTGTTTTGTTTTGTTTTTTTTTTTGAGATGGATTCTCGCTCTGTCGCCCAGGCTGGAGTGCAGTGGTGTGATCTTGGCTCACTGCAAGCTCCGCCTCCCGGGTTCCCGCCATTCTCCTGCCTCAGCCTCCCGAGTAACTGGGACTACAGGCACCTGCCACCACGCCCGGCCAATTTTTTTGTATTTTTACTAGAGACAGGGTTTCACCGTGTGAGCCAGCATGGTCTCGATCTCCTGACCTTGTGATCCGCCCGCCTTGGCCTTCCAAAGTGCTGAGATTACAGGCATGAGCCACCGCGCCCGTCCTCCCCCAAGTGTTTTTATTTTCTACTCCTTTATTCAGCATTCCTGCAATGCTTGGTCAAGCTTGTCACCTGCTGGTGGCAGGCGCCATGCCAGAGCACGGCTGTGACTAAGACACAGCTCTCTGTCCTTGTGGAGCTTACACTGTAGCTGGGGAGACAATAGGAATAAACAATAAGTAAAATATATAGCACATCAGATGGTGTTCATTGCTAAGGAGGTCATAGCAGGAGTTGGGGGGGCAATGCATTGTTTTTCAATTTTTTTTCTTTTTTTTCTTTTGGTAGAGACAAGATCTCACTATGTTGCCCAGGCTGGTCTCAAACTCCTGAGCTCAAGTGGTCCTCCTGCCTCAGTCTCCCAAAGTGCTGGGATTAGAGGCATGAGCCACCACACCTGGCCTCAACTTTTTTTTTTTCTCTTTTGAGATGGAGTTTCGCTCTTGTTGCCCAGGCTGGAGTGCAATGGCGCGATCTCAGCTCACCGCAACCTCCACCTCCCAGGTTCAAGAGATTCTCCTGCCTCACCCTCCCGAGTAGCTGGGAGTACAGGAGTGCACCACCATGCCCGGCTAGTTTTGTATTTTTAGTACAGATAGGGTTTCTGCATGTTCATCAGGCTGGTCTTTAACTCCCGACCTCAGGTGATCCTCCCACCTCGGCCTCCCAAAATGGGGGGATTACAGGCATGAGCCACTGAGCCTGACCAGCCTCACCTTTTTTTATTGTGGTAAAATACACATATAATAAAATTTACCATCTTAACCATTTTCTTTTTTTTTTTTTTGAGACGGAGTCTCGCTCTGCCGCCCAGGCTGGAGTGCAGTGGCCAGATCTCGGCTCACTGCAAGCTCCACATCCCGGGTTCATGCCATTCTCCTGCCTCAGCCTCCCGAGTATCTGGGACTACAGGCGCCCGCCACCTCGCCCGGCTAGTTTTTTGTATTTTTTAGTAGAGACGGGGTTTCACCGTGTCAGCCAGGATGGTCTCGATCTCCTGACCTCATGATCCGCCCGTCTCGGCCTCCCAAAGTGCTGGGATTACAGGCTTGAGCCACCGCGCCCGGCCTACCATTTTCAATTGTACAGTTCAGAGGTATTAAATACATCCATAATATCATGCAACTATCCCCACCATCCATCACTGGAACTCTTTTCATCTTGTAAAACTGAAACTCTACCCATGAAACACTAACTCCCATTTCTTCCTCCCCTAGCCCTTGGCAACCACCATTCTTCTTCCTGTTTCTATGATTCTTGATGACTCTAAGTATAGACTACCTGGCTTGTCCAAGGCCTCCACGTAAACAAAGCCACTCTTATCAAGAGGGATCTCCTGGCCAGGTGTGGTAGCTCACGCCTGTAATCCCAGCCTCCACTTTCTGGCCTCAAGCAATCCTCCCACCTCAGTCTCCTGAGTAGCTGTGACCACACGTGTGCACCACCATGCCCAACTTACTTATTTTTGATGGAGATGGGGTCTGTCTCTGTTGCCCAGGCTGGTCTGGAACTCCTGGACTCAAGCAATCCTCCTGGTTCAACCTCCCTAAGTGCTGGGATTATAGGCGTGAGCCCCCAGGCCCGACTGATTCGACAGTTTTAAGGGATTACTAGACAGGTATCTTGTAGGATGCTTTTCCATTGAAATGTATCTGACGTTTTTCTCATGATTAGAATGGAGTTGTGGGTTTTGGGGAGGAAGATCCTAGAGGTAAAGTGCCACTTCGATTACATCATCATAGCAAGGATCCAGCATTAATTTCCTAGAGCTGTCATCACAACGACCACATACTGGGCAGCTGAAAACAACATGCATTTATTTTTTCACAGTTGTGGAGAACGGAAGTCTAAAGGCAAGGTGTCGTTGGCAAGGTCCTGCTGCACCCGAAACCCACAGGGGGCGGCCTTCCACGCTTCTTCCTGGCTTCCAGGGGTTTCCCTCGCTGCTGCGGCTAGCGCTGCGTCACTTCCCTCATGTAGCGTTCTCCCCTCTGTGGTCCATTCCTCTTCACCTCTTCTTATCAGGACACCAGCCATATTGGATTCAGGGCCCACCCTACTGCCACGTGACCTCATCTTAGCTAATTACATCTGCAATCACTATTTGCAAATAAGGTCAGAGTCTGAGGTTGCAGGGAGGACATGAGCTTTGGGAGGTTGTGATTTTACCCAGTAAAGGTACATGCTATCTACTTGGCTTATGAGTGTTGATATGGACCTTGATCATCTTGCTGAAGGTGTGTCTCCACTATAAAGTTACTCCTTTTGTTTGTCCTTTTTATTCTGTACTCTTTGGAGGGAAGTCACTCTGCACAGTCCACATTTAAGAAGTGGGAAGTTGGCCGGGTGCAGTGGCCCACGCCTGTAATCCCAGCACTTTGGGAGGCCAAGGTAGGTGGATGATAAAGTCAAGAGATCGAGACCATCCTGGCCAACATGGTGAAACGTCGTCTCTACTAAAAATACAAAAATTAGCCAAGTGTGGTAGCACGTGCCTGTAGTCCCAGCTACTCGAGAGGCTGAGGCAGGAGAATCACATGAACCCAGGAGGTGGAGGTTGCAGTGAGCCGAGATCATACCATTGCACTCCAGCCTGACAACAGAGTGAGACTCCGTCTCAAAAAATAAAAATAAAAAAGGAAGTGGGAGGTTATGTCGCCCTCTCTTTAGGGTGAGGTACCTAAATAATTTATTTGGAATTCTGCAGGTGAGACTTGTCTTTTTTCCCCATTTACTAATGTATTCACAGAACCGGGCGCGGTGGCTCACGCCTGTAATCCCAGCACTTTGCGATGCTGAGGTGGGCGGATCACCTGAGGCTGGGAGTTGGAGACCAGCCTGACCCACACAGATAAACCCCATCTCTACTAAAAATACAAAATTAGCCAGGCTTGGTGGTGCATGCCTGTAATCCCAGCTACTCGAGAGGCTGAGGCAGGAGAATCGCTTGAACCTGGGAGGTGGAGGTTGTGGTGAGCCGATATCGCCCCACTGCACTCCAGCCTGGGTGACTAGAGCAAAACTCCATCTCAAAGAACAACAACAACAACAACAATAACAACAACAACAAGAACAAAACACACTAATGTATTCAATCATTTATTTATTTATTTGGAGACATAATCTCACTCTGCCACCTAAGCTGGAGTACAGTGATGGAATCCTAGCTCCCTGCAACTCCTGGGCTCAAGTGATGCTCCTGCCTCAGCCTCACTGCATGCAGCTCATTAAAGACTTTTTTTTTTTTTTTTTTTTTTTTTTTTTTTTTTTTGAGACGGAGTCTCGCTCTGTCGCCCAGGCTGGAGTGCAGTGGCCGGATCTCGGCTCACTGCAAGCTCCGCCTCCTGGGTTCACGCCATTCTCCTGCCTCAGCCTCCTGAGTAGCTGGGACTACAGGCGCCCGCCACCTCGCCCGGCTAGTTTTTTGTATTTTTTTAGTAGAGACGGGGTTTCACCGTGTTCGCCAGGATGGTCTCGATCTCCTGACCTCGTGATCCGCCCGTCTCGGCCTCCCAAAGTGCTGGGATTACAGGCTTGAGCCACCGCGCCCGGCCTAGTTTTTTGTATTTTTTAGTAGAGATGGGGTTTCACCGTGTTAGCCAGGATGGTCTCGATCTCCTGACCTCGTGATCCACCCAACTCGGCCTCCCAAAGTGCTGGGATTACAGGCTTGAGCCACCGCGCCCGGCCGCTAAAGACTTTTTTTTTTTTTTTTTGAGACAGAATCTCGCTGTGTTGCCCAGGCTGGAGTGCAGTGACACGATCTCCTCTCACTGCAACCTCCGCTTCCAGGGTTCAAGCTATTCTCCTGCCTCAGCCTCCCAAGTAGCTGGGATTACAGGCATGCACCACCACACCTGGCTAATTTTGTATTTTTAGCACAGATGAGGTTTCACCATGTTGGCCAGGCTGGTCTCAAATGCCTGGCCTCAAGTGATCCACCCACCTCAGCCTCCCAAAGGGCTGGGATTACAGGCATGAGCTAACATGCCTGGCAAAAGATCTAAAAGTTTTTCTAAAATGTACATGGACACACAACACCATCTATGAAGTGGTCTTGCCAAAGAAAGTGGAATCTGAATTTAATCAAACCTCTGGATATGTGCTGTCCAATACAGTAGTCACTCAAAATTAAAAAGAATTAAAATAAAATGATGCAGCCATAAAAAAGATCGTGTCTTTTGCGGGAACATGGATGGAGATGGAGGCCATTATCCTTAGGAAACTAACATAGGAACAGAAGACACAGGTTCTCACTTATAAATGGGATGAGAATTTATAAACACAAAGAAGGAAACAACAGATGCTGGGGTCTATCTCAGGGTGGAGGGTGGGAGGGAGAAGAGCAGAAAAGGTTAACTATTGAATACTGGGCTTAATTCCTGGGTGATGAAATAATCTATACAGCAATCCCCTATGACATGAGTTTACCTATGTAACAAACCTGCACATGTACCCCTGAATCTAAAATGAAAGTTAAAGGCCAGGCATGGTGGCTCACACTATAATCTCAGCGCTTTGGGAGGCCAATGTGGGCGGATCACCAGAGGTCAGGAGTTCGAGACCAGCCTGGCCAACATGGTGAAACCCTGTCTCTACTAAAAATACAAAATTAGCAGGGCATAGTGGCACGCACCTGTAATCCCAGCTACTCAGGGGGCTGAGGCAGGAGAATCGCTTGAACCCAGCAGATGGAAGTTGTGGTGAGCCGAGATTATGTCACTGCACTCCAGCCTGGGTGACAGGGCAAGACTCGATCTCGAAAAAAAAAAGTAAAAAACTTAAAATGAAATGAGGCTGGGCATGGTGGCTCATGCCTGCAATTAAGCACTTTGGGAGGTTGAGGTGGGTGGATCATCTGAGGTCAGGAGTTTGAGACCAGCCGGGCCAACATGGTGAAACCTCATCTCTACTAAAACAAAAACAAACAAACAAACAAACAAACAAACAAATACTAGCCAGGCATGGTGGTGAACGCCTGTAATCCCAGCTGCACAGGAGGCTGAGATAAGAGAACCGCTTGAACTCAGGAGGCAGAGGTTGCAGCGAGCCGAGATTGGGCCACTACACTCCAGCCTGGGCAACAGAGTGAGACTCTGTCCCGAAAAAAGAAAAAACAAAACAGAAATGAAATAGACAATTCAGTTACCTTAGCCACCTTTTGAATGCTCCATAGCCACGCGTGGCCACTGGTTACCAAGTGGGAAGCTCAGATCTAGAATGGTTCCATCAGAAAGTTGTACTGGCCAGCATCTCACCTAGATCTAATAGTTCATAAGAAATACAGAGATCAGAGAAATATATTCAATACCACAAGGATGCAATCACCCGAATACAGAATATGGAAATTTCTATAGAACAAATGACCCAGCTCCATTTTTTTTTTTTTTTGAGACAGGGTCTCACTCTATTGCCCAGTGGCATGATCTCATCTCACTGCAAACTCTGCTTCCCAGACTCAAGCGATCCTCCCACCTTAGCCTCCCAAATAGCTGTGACTACAGGCATATGCCACCATGCCTGGCTAATTTTTTATATTTTTGGTAGATATGGGGTTTCGCTATGTTGCCCAGGCTGGTCTCAAACTTCTGACCTCAAGTGATACCCCCGCCTTGGCTTCCCAAAGGACCTCAAGTGATACCCCCACCTTGGCTTCCCAAAGCGCTGGGATAACAGGTGTGAGCCACCATGCCTGGCCAACCCAGTTTCTTTAACAAATACATGCCATGAATAAAGGAAGGGGGAAACTTGCAGATAAAAAGATTTAGGCCAGGTGCGGTGGCTCACGCCTGTAATCCCAGCACTTTGGGAGGCCGAAGCGGGCGGATCACGAGGTCAGGAGATCGAGACCATCCTGGCTAACACGGTGAAACCCCATGTCTGCTAAAAATACAAAAAATTACCTGGGTGTGGTGGCAGGCGCCTGTAGTCCCAGCTACTCAGGAGGCTGAGACAGGAGAATGGCATGAACCCGGGAGGCGGAGCTTGCAGTGAGCCGAGATCGCGCCACTCTAGCCTGGGCGATGAGCAAGACTCCATCTCAAAAAAAAAAAAAAAAAGATTTATGAGCCCCATCAACCAAATGCATTGTTTGGATCTTCACTGTACTAGATTTGAACTAACCAACTGTAAAACAGACATTTTTTTTTTTTTTTTGAGATGGAATCTTACTCTGTCATCCCAGCTGGAGTACAATGGTGTGATCTTGGTTCACTGTAACCTCCACCTCCCAGTTCAAGTGATCCTCCCACCTCAGCCTCCCAAGTAGCTGGGACTACTTTTGCACCTGGCTAGTTTTTTGCATTTTTAGTAGAGACAGGGTTGTATAATGTCTCAAACTCCTAACCTCAGGTGACCCACCCACCTCAGCCTCTCAAAGTGCTGGGATTACAGGCGTGAGCCACTGTGCCTGGACAAAATAGACATTTTTTGAGACAATTCAGGTAAGCAATGAACTGAGGTGGACGTATAAGCTCACTCAAATGTGGCAGGGGTGAAGGACCCAGCTAGGGGTGAGAGGGGAGTGTGTACTCCTGATTTGATGGGAAGAAAAACAAAGGTAGGTAGAGCTTTGTCTCCATGATGTTAGCAACATGATGTTTCTCATTTGCTGTGGGAGGAAAATGGAGCTAGGAATTAGCTTCAAGAACAGCAGCCACATCACTCCAGGATGGTCCTGAGCTCTGCCCATGGGAGGGTGAATATGAAAGAGGTGTGAAATCTTTTCTTTCACCAACCTGGAAAACTGCTGCTCATCCTCACATTTCCTCTTTCAGGAAGCCTGCCTGGCTTGCCCCACTGCCCTACCCCATCCCATCCTGAAAGCCTTCCCTGAGCTTCCCTGCTCATGCTCCTGAGGGTGGCCCACTCTAAGTGTGACACTGTTACTTAGACTTGTAGGGTGAGGAAGAACTGGACAGGTGGAGAGCCTAGAGAACATGCCAGACCGAGGGCACAGCGTGTGTCAAGACCAAGCCTGGCTGGAGCTTGGGGTCCACAGGGACAGAAAGGAACGCTGGATCTGAGAGGTCAGTGAGGAGGTTGGGAGGAAGTGGGATACAGAAAAGATGGTAAATGGATATCAGGCCCTAAAAGGTGCCAGATCTATAGGGAGGTCAGCAGGGCACAGCAGGATTTTTAAGGTCACTGCAAGGGGGTTGCATTTGTTTGAGGGGCCACAGGAAGCCACTGAAGTGTTTTAGGCCATGCAATGGTCTTTATCCCTCAGTTTTCTGGACCGAAAAAAAAAAGCATCAAACTGTGAAATACTTGAAGGGATTTACTCATGTGAGTATTACAGTAGGTAGCTAGGCAGGCGTGAACAGGGCAAGAGAAGGCTTCCCCTCCACCCAACAGGAAAGTCAGGCCACCCTCGGGTGACGGTCAGGCAGTTACACTGTTTCTCTAAAGTAACAGTTGGTGGCAGCCTGCTCCAGGGAAAGGCAGTTTCCCAATAGATACAAAAACCTGAAATCAGTTTCCCATAAGCTCTCAGGAGTTGGGTGAGTGAGCTTGAGCATGCGTACTAAGAAGCAAAATGGTGGAGTTTAACTGGTATATGACCTTCTAGGAACATCCAGCTGGTAAGGGAAGAAAGCCTCAAGTGAGCATGCGTACAACGCCAGTCAACACACTGCACGTTTCCCTCCCAAGCGCTAGCAGGCCACCGCTCTTGCGGACAACCCATGCCAAGAAAAGAATCAGGGGAGAAGGGCTGCAAGACCCCTAGAAGCACGCCACCATATAAAACCCCAAGTCAGGCTGGACAAGGTGGCTCACGTCTGTAATCCCAACATTTTGAGAGGCTAAGGCGGGTGCATCACCTGAAGTCAGGAGTTTGAGATTAGTGGAGCCAACATGGTGAAACCCCATTTCTACTAAAAATACAAAGCCAGGTGTGGTAGCGCACACCTGTAATCCCACTGTAAAGCTACTGGAGAGGCTGAGGCAGGATAATTGCTTGAACCCAGGAGGTGGAGGTTGCAGTGAGCCAAGCTTGCACCACTGCACTCCAGTCTGGGCAGCAGAACGAGACTCTGCCTGAAAAACAACAAAAAACAAAAAAAATACAAGTCAAAAGGTCAAACCACACACTTGTCTTTCAAGTCGCCCCCTTGGCCCTCTTCCAAGTGTACTTTCCTTCCTTTTTTTCCCACTCAAAAGCTTTTTAAATAAAATTTCACTCCTGCTCTAAAACTTGCCTTGGTCTCTCCTTCTGCCTTATGCTTCTGTGAACTCCAAAAATCTGAGACAGATCTCAGTTAACTTAGAAAGTTTGTTTTGCAAGGTTGAGGACACATGCCCATGACACAGCCTCAGGAGGTCTTGACGACATGTGCCCAAGGTGATCACAGCACAGTCTGTTTTTTCACATTTTAGGGAGACATGAGACATCAATCAACATATGTCAGATAAACATTGGTTCTGTCTGGAGAGGTGGGACAACTCCAAGTGGGGAAGGGGTTTCCAGGTCATAGGTAGATAAGAGACAAATGGTTGCATTCTTTTGAGGTTCTGATTAGTCTCTCCAAGAGAGGCAAAAGGATGTGCATTTACCTCCATGAGCACAGCGGTGACTTTGAATAGAACGGGAGGCAGGTTTGCCCTAAGCAGTTCCCAGCTTGACTTTTCCCTTTAGTTTAGTGATTTTGGGGGCTCAAGATATTTTCCTTCCACATTTCCCCCTTATTCTTTTTAAAAATCTTTTAGAGAAAGCATTTTAGAAGAAAATGAGTCTCTGATCTCAGGTTTCATCTGATCTCTCATGGCTAGGATGGTTTATTCCTAGACAGGTAAGTCCCCAGTTACTAGGAAAGCTCATTTTTAGAAGGTTGTGAAGTCTCATGTCCTCTGAAGAGAAAATAGGGGGAGGAAGGGACAACAACAACAACAACAAACAAAAGAACAATCCTGAAAAATTGATATAGGCCACTTACTCTGAAGTCCATACATCAGTAGACAGATACGAAAGTGGCTGGCCGGGTGCGATGGCTCACATCTGTAATCCCAGCACTTTGGGAGGCCAAAGCAGGTGGATCACCTGAGGTCGGGAATTCGAGACCAGCCTGACCAAGATGGAGATACCCTGTCTCTACTAAAAATACAAAATTAGCCGGGCATGGTGGTGCATGCCTGTAATCCCAGCTACTTGGGAGGCTGAGGCAGGAGAATTGCTTGAACCCTGGAGGCGGATGTTGCGACGAGCCAAGATCGTGCCATTGCACTCCAGCCTGGGCAACACAAAGAGCAAAACTCCATCTCAAAAATAAACAAACAAAAAAAGTAGCTTATGTATATAAATTTAAATAGGTTGCTGTTATTTTCTTCTGAAGTTTAAGTTGTCTAGCTTCAGTTCACAGGGCTCTATGAAAACACAACTTAGTTTTCAGTGACTCTAAATCAGGAAAAATGGGGAAAAAAAGAAGGAAAAATATGAAAACATTATTTTGAAGACACATTGCCAAGAAAAATTAGAATTTGGTTCAAATGGTAGATAATAAAAATTGAAAAATATTAGGCAAGACTAGACTCTAACAATGGGTGTACTATAGTTCTTGAAACAGAATTTTCCTCTCTCCAGTTTCCTATTTTTACTAAAGACAGATCATGGTAGGATTGATCTGCTTTATTATACTTGGCCTAATTATTTGTATACACTGCAGAAAAAATAATTAACGTTTACATAGGTTTTTAAACTAGTTTTGATGGAACTCTGTCCCACAGAAGGAATCTCAGATAAGACTTTTTAATTTTTTTTAAGATGGAGTCTCACTCTGTCGCCCAGACAGGAGTGCAGTAGAGCGATCTCAGCTCACTGCAAGCTCCGCCTCCTGGGTTCATGCCATTCTCCCACCTCAGCCTCCCGAGTAGCTGGGACTACAGGCGCCCGCTACCACACCCAGCTTTTTTTTTCTATTTTTTAGTACAGATGGGGTTTCACCATGTTAGCCAGGATGCTCTCGATCTCCTGACCTCATGATCCACCCGTCTTGGCCTCCCAAAGTGCTGGGATTACAGGTGTGAGCCACCGTGCCTGGCAGATAACACTTTTTAAAGCCAAACCCAGCCATGAATTTGTACCATCAAATACTGATGAGCTGGGTGAATTCTTCTCCTCTTGAGGTTCCAAGATAAACTTGGGGCTCCTGGGTCTGTCAGAAAGTGAGATTCTTTGCTTACCACAGGTCAGGAACCCTGTACACGGACTGTGTAGACAAAGGTATGAGGCCAGTTTTTCAAGGGACTTTTACTGGCTCCATAAGTGAAGTTTGATTCCTTAAAGGAAAGCACACTGTTCTGGTCAAAGCCTTGGTAAAATAACTAGTTTCTCCAATTGCGTCCTGTTACAAATGAAAATAGATTATTTTTGCACTTATGCAAATAACTATTATCATAAGTTAAGAATACTCACAAATAGTTTCCAAATTCTATAGAAACCAGGTAGAGAGAAACAAATATGCTCCAAATTTTGTTCATGAGTATACTTAACTCAATTGTTAAAAGTTGTAAATAGCTTAAAAGTTTTCTTGACTCTGAAAAACAAAACAAAGATCAGCAATGTTTTCAGCAAAAAGTTAAAAAGATTACTTCAGACTTCTATTAGTTTAGTCCCTGCAGTTAATTCCTGTTCTGCTTGATATTCATGAACATTTCAGCCCTCCATGAATCCTGAAAGTTTTTCCTTTATGCTGATGTCACAATCTCCAAAGTTATCAGAAACCTGTATTCAACAGCACCTGTCAGGCCAGGCATGGTAACTCATGCCTATAATTCCAGCACTTTGGGAGGCTGAGACCAGTGGATCTCTTGAGGCCAGGAGTTTGACACCAGCCTGGCCAACATGGCGAAACCCCATCTCTACTAAAAATACAAAAATTAGCCAGGCGTGGTAGTGCATACCTGTAGTCCTAGCTATTTGGGAGGCTGATCTCCTCATGCTTCCCTCCTCATGCTTATGCTTTTTTTCTGAGACAGAGTCTTGCTCTGTTGCCCAGGCTGGAGTTAAGAATCACTTGAACCCAGGAGGTAGAGGTTGCAGTGAGCCGAGATCACGCCACTGCACTCCAGCCTGGGCAACAGAGCAAGACTCTGTCCTCACCCAAAAAAGAGCACCTGTTAAGAGTTTTTGAGTTTTACAGCTGATTGTAAAACCACCTTCTATAAAATCAGTTTTATAGCTGATTGTAAAACCAAAGAGGACCAAAACAAGACAACAATTGTCCGTGAATGACAAAAAGTTTTAGAGCAGCCATAGTCAAAGATACAATTGGCAAGGAAATCTGTTACTTCTGTAGCACACAATAATTTAACATAACAATGATAGTTATTACTGATAATGTACATTAAGTCAGATCAGAATTATAGGAGTTTCCCATAATTTTGGAACACGTACCAACAACATATTTATACAAATACAGCCCAAAGAAAACCAAACACCATTTTATGTTTGACAATGTTTCCTGTACAATTTTTAGACCAAATAAGCCAAATATATCATTTTTGGATTTTAGGGAACCTATTAATAACATTTTAAAGGAGTAGTTAGGTCAGAAAAAAGCATAATTTATAATTTGATCTTGGAAAGTTTTTCAAATATCAAATGCATAAAACACTTGATATTACAAAATAGGATTACAAGTTATTGTAAACGAATTCATTTAACTGGCCAGGTGTGGTGGCTCATGCCTATAACCCCAGCATTCTGGAAGGCCCATATATATATATATTTTAGACAGAGTCTCCCTGTCGCCCAGGCTGCAGTGCAGTGGTGTAATCTCGGCTCACTGCAACCTCCGTCTCCCGGGTTCAAGTGATTTTCCTGCCTCAGCCTCCTGAGTAGCTGGGACTACAGGCATGCACCACTGTGCCCAGCTAATTTTTGAATTTTTTAATAGAGATGAGGTTTCACCATGTTGGCCAGGCTGGTCTCAAACTTCTGACCTCACGTGATCCACTCGCCTTTTCCTCCCCAAGTGCTGGGATTACAGGCGTGAGCCACTGCACTTGACCCAAATATATTTTTTATTGGAAAATACCCAAATAACAAAATATCTATTATTTAACTTTACATTCAAAATTATGAGTTTGTCTATATTTATCCTATAATATTCTATAATATTTACTAATTTTATTTTAATTATTTACCTAGATTATTTATAAAAACTGTGGTTGTCATTATTTTAAATTATGGAACTGTCATTGCAAAGTCATCACTGAGACAGTGAAAAAGATTGGACCTAAGTGACTCCATCTTGCTTCTAACCTACAAGATGTCCTTGTTCATTCCTGGGCACAGGCGAAACTAACTTTGGGAGGAACTTATAGTTTTGCTTTGAAACAAAGATGATAACAGTGCTTTTCCAAAACAAACTCTATTGCCTGTAGACTAGACTGCCTAAAGCCACAAGATGAGAAGTTATGGTAATCTTACTAAATTTAAGATGTAGCTATTTTTATTAAACCAATATTAATGTCTTATTTATTAAAGATTGTTAAACATAGTGAACCCCAAGTTTCTCTTCAAAGAATCAGTATATCAGTATATTCAGCTCTCTTATTCTTTGACTCTCCATTTTATTTTTATTTTATTTTTTTTTAATTTTTTATTTTTTTTTTTTTGAGACAGAGTCTCACGCTGTTGCCCAGGCTGGAGTGCAGTGGCACGATCTCGGCTCACTGCAAGCTCCTTCTCCTGGGTTCACGCCATTCTCCTGCCTCAGCCTCCTGAGTAGCTAGGACTACAGGCACCCGCCACCGTGCCCAGCTAATTTTTTGTATTTTTAGTAGAGACGGGGTTTCACTGTGGTCTCGATCTCCTGACCTTGTGATCCGCCCGCCTTGGCCTCCCAAAGTGCTGGGATTACAGGCTTGAGCCACCGCGCCCGGCCTTGACTCTCCATTTTAAAGTTTAACTTCCTGGTTCTCTTTACCCCCTTGCTTCTAGTTTCAGTAAACAACTTTCCCACCACTCCTAATCAGTAGCTCACATCTGGTCACCTGCTTTGACCTCAGTCACTCTTGGTCACCTACTCTGCCCTGATTCATCCTGAGCCACCTGTTCTGTAACCGCTCTTCCTGTCAAACTACTTACCCTGTCACTCCAGCTGGTACTCTTGTTCTTTTTAAAATAGTCAATCGGAATTAGTTTAGACTGTGTGGTCCAACCCTATCCAATAGAGAAACAACACAGCACTAGGGGCTACCTGCATCAGGAATAAGAACTCCTGCCTCTCCCCTGTCCAGGTGTGCTCTCACCATTGTTTCATCTGCGAGGGGCACCCTTTCTGCAGAAAGTGAAAATTGCCTTGCTGAGAAAATTAAATTTATGTTCGAGTGCTATTTCTTTGTGGCACTGGGGAACAAGCATTTTGCATTTCTAACAAGGTTACACAAGCAAAGATCATTCTGTTTTGGGCTGCATTTATAGTTTTGTAACCCCTATGACAAATTTTGACACCATATAGTATTTGGCAGGGATAAGTATGAAACTGCTTTATTAATAAATGCAAACAAAAATGTATGCTGACAATTCTTAAGATATTTCTAGTATTACTTTACCAGTAATTTTAAGTCTAGCTTATTTATTAACAATTTTACTGAGTTACATAAACTTGAAAAAACATTTGACTAGTCTTTTTTCCTGATAAAGCATTTCATTCAAGCACTTTTATTTTCTTAAACCAGTTAATTAGAGCTCTTTTATGTATTTTCAGTAGTGAAGCATTGTGTACACAACACATAAATACATAGACGTATTAGGCATGCTGATAGAAGTACATCTTATGGATATACTCAGATTATTGATAACCTGTTTCACAACCCTAGGCAATTGTCAGCTAAATAGCCTTAAGTTTGCATAGTAATGGAAACAACTCAGGTGAAAATCAAATAGCAAAATTTACATCATAAGATACAGAGAGAAAAAGTCTGGTGGTGCTAGAGGGAGATTAAAGATGAATGCCAAATCAAACATAAAATTAAAGAAACTTGCCAGGCGTGGTGGCTCACACCTGTAATTCCAGCACTTTGGGAGGCCGAGGTGGGTGATCACAAGATCAGGAGATTGAGACCATCCTGGCTAACATGGTGAAACCTCATCTCTACTAAAAATACAAAAAGTTAGCTGGGCATGGTGGTGGGCACCTGTAGTCCCAGTTACTCGGGAGGCTGAGGCAAGAGAATGGCATGAACCTGGGAGGTGGAGCTTGCAGTGAGCCAAGATCGTGCCACTGCACTCTAGACTGGGCGACACAGCGAGACTCCAACTCAAAAAAAAAAAAAAGAAGAAATTTATCATAGGATTGCCTAAGGAGACTAATTTTATTTAGATAGGGACTACCTATCTTTTAAGTGGATCTCTGAGCTCTGGGCAGAGCCCACACTGAATCCTGGGTCTCCAAAAAGGGAGAATTATTATGAGGTTAGACCATGCAATGCTTTTACAGTGCACTTTTAAAAAACAGCTTTTAAACAAAGACATTTCTAAGTGTCTAAACCATAGTCTTCCTTAAAAACCCAAGGGTAGGCTGGGCATAGTGGCTCACGCCTGTAATCCCAGCACTTTGAGAGGCTGAGGCGGGTGGATCACTAGGTCAGGAGATTGAGACCATCCTGGCTAACACGGTGAAATTCCACCTCCACTAAAAATACAAAAAATTAGCCGGGCGTGGTGGCAGGCCTGTAATCCCAGCTACTCGGGAGGTTGAGGCAGGAGAATAGCGTGAACCTGGAAGGTGGAGCTTGCAGTGAGCAGAGATCGCGCCACTGCACTTGCAGCCTGGGTGACAGAGTAAGACTCTATCTCAAAAAACAAACAAACAACAAAAAACAAAGAAAACAAAACAAAAAAATACCCCAAGGGTAACCTCTGTTGCAATAACTATCTTAGTTTAAAAAAAAAAGCAAACGTACACAAACAGGTAACACAATACAAAAGAAAGCAGTTTAAGAGATGAGACGAACATGCCTGTTTATACTCTTGGGATTGCATGAGGAAAAACAGACTTTTCTCCCCTAAACGGAGCCTGGTGCCTTCCCTGTTTTCTTTAAGGAACCCCTTGCTATCATAAACTATTTTAGGTCCCTCATGCAGCAGAGGGTGCAAGAGAAAGGAGAGGCAGCAGAAGTAAATGAAGAAAACAGAATTCAGTCAACTAAGAAGAAAAAAACTTTTGCTCAAAAAAAAAGATCCTAGGAGAAAAACAAAAACATGAAGGCCTTTTAAATACGCACATACAAGCGCACACACACGTGCATGTTCACCTTGGATGTTAGTTTTTAATTAAGCTGACTTTTAATCATTGAGCTCCTTAAAATCTCATTACCATATTTCAACTAGTGTGTCCAGAATTGGTGGATTCTTGGTCTTGCTGACTTCAAGAATGACGGGGGTTCGGGCATGGGGGGCTGCAGGTCCTGAGCCCTGCCCCGCGGGGAGGCGGCTGAGGCTCAGGGAGCATTCGAGCACTGTGCATGCAGGCAGGCAGCGCTGAGGGACCCGGCGCAACCTCCTCAGCTGCTGGCCTGGGTGCTAAGCTCCTCACTGCCCTGGGCCGGCCCCTCCACGTGCGGGCCCGCGGAGCCCACGCGCCACCGGAACTCACGCTGGCCCACCCGCGCTGCCGCAGCCCATGTTGCCACCGGCGCCTCTTCCTCCACACCTCCCGGCAAGCAGAGGCAGGCGGCTGCAGCCTCCGCCAGCCCAGAGAGGGGCTCCCACAGTGCCATGGCAGGCTAAAGGGCTCCCCAAGCACAGCCAGAGTGGGGGCTGAGGCCGAGGAGGCACCGAGAGCGAGGGCTGCTCTCCCTAGGACAAATTGCTGCTATTTCAGAAATACAGCCATTGCTCTTTCAGTTTGGCCTGGCTAGCAAAAAGGTGGCCTTGTTACGTAAGTAAAGCCCCTTAGTAGTCAAAATAAAAAATCTTTCCTCTTTTTTTTCCTTTTGCTGGCCGTTTTTCACCCCATCGCATCATCTTGTGTGTGTGTGTGTGTGTGTGTGTGTGTGTGAATTTAGCCACCTCAGAGGCCTCTTTCCCCATAATTTGGAACTTCCTTTGGATTTGATAAATTCAGATAGAGTTGATCAAACCCAATGGGAAAAAGACGGAAAGAACAACAAAAAGAGAAACAACAACACAACAGTTAAGCAAAACAAATGATCACACAATTTATATGATTACTGAGCTCTCTAGTGGTCAGGAGAAATTAAGAACAGCTGGTTGTAATCTTAACTTTAGCCAAGACAAACCCCAATTCAGTTACTTACCTAGGGATGGCTTTCAGGCTGAAGACTGCTCTCTACCGTCCTAGAAGCAGGGAAAAAACCTCATCTTCCCTGTTAGATGCAAGCTCAAACACCATAAAGGAGTTACCTGCCTTCCATCGTCATGGAAGCAGGAAAAACTTGCCTTCCTTGTGTTAGAAGCAAGTAAAACCCCAAAGGAAAAAAAAAAATGGAGTTGTACTGTAAAATGAACTTTAGATCTTGACCAGATTTTGAGAGATAAGGTATTCTCTGGAGAGGGTGCTTCCGGGTCTCAGCAAGTTGTCTTACTGGTTTGAGCCATAAAGATAGCTCAAGCTGGTACCAAGCACTGATAGGGGCGTCTCCAGTCAGAATTCTTCCGTGGTTACCAAAATATGAACCCCCAAAATCTGACAAAGGTCTCAGTTAATTTAGAAAGTTTATTTTGCCAATGTTGATGTTGTGATAAAGCCTCAGGAGACCCCAATGACATGTCCCCAAGGTGGTCAGACCACAGTTCAGTTTTTTTTTTTTTTTTTTTGAGATGGAGTCTCACTCTTTCACCCAGGCTGGAGTGCAGTGGTGTGATCTGGCCTCACTGCAAGCTCCGCCTCCCGTGTTCATGCCATTCTCTTGCCTCAGCCTACCAAGTAGCTGGGACCACAGGTGCCCGCCACCACGCCCGGCTAATTTTTTGTATTTTTAGTAGAGATGGGGTTTCGCCATGTTAGCCAGGATGGTCTCGATCTCCTGACCTCGTGATCTGCCCACCCAGGCCTCCCAAAGTGCTAGGATTACAGGCATGAGCCACGGCACCCGGCCAGCAAAGTTTAGTTTTATACATTTTGAGGAGACATGAGACATCAATCAACATATGTAAGATGAATATTGTTTGGGTCTGGAAAGACGGGGAGGGGGCTTCCTGGTCATAGGTAGATAGGAGACAAATGTTTGCATTCTTTTGAGTTTCTGATTAGTCTCTCCAAAGGAGGCAGTCAGATATGCATTTAGCTGAGTGATCAGAGGGGTGACTTTGAAAGAACGGGAGGCAGGTTTGCCTTAAGCAGTTCCCAGCTTGACTTTTCCCTTTAGCTTAGTAATTTTGGGGGCTCAAGATATTTTCGGTTCAGAACTCTTCAGTAGAATTCTTTCTTCTGACAAGGCAAGCATTGAGGTTTCTGTAGACCTGTATGGATTTGCCACCACTAACATGAAGACCATGACCTGTGACACATTCCCTGAAGGTCCTGAGAACATGTATCCAAGAGAGTCGAGTTATAGTTGCTTTTATACAGTTTAGGGAGACATCAGACACTAATCAATATGAGCAAGGTATGCGTTGGTTCCTTCCGATGGAGGGAGGAACTTACAGATCATAGGTGAATTCAAAGACTTTTCTGATTGGCGCTGGGCACGGTTCATACCTGTAGTCCCAGCACTTTGGGGAGCCAAGGCGGGTGGATCACTTGAGGTCAGGAGTTCGAGACCAGCCTGGACCAACATGGTGAAACCCTGTCTCTACTAAAAATACAAAAATTAGCTGGGCATGGTGGCATACCTGTAATCCCAGCTACTTGGGAGGCTGAGGCATGAGAACAACTTGAACCCAGGAGATGGAGGTTGTAGTGAGCTGAGATCATGCCACTGCCTGAGCAACAGAGTGAGACTCTGTCTCAAAAAAAAAAAAAAAAATATTTTTCTGATTTTCAATTGGTTGAAAGAATTATTATCCATCAAGCCTGTAATCCCAGCACTTTGGGAGGCCAAGACGAGCGGATCACGAGGTCAGGAGATCGAGACCATCCTGGCTAACACAGTGAAACCCCGTCTCTACTAAAAAATACAAAAAACTAGCCGGGCAAGGTGGCGGGCGCCTGTAGTCCCAGCTACTCGGGAGGCTGAGGCACGAGAATGGTGGGAACCCGGGAAGTGGAGCTTGCAGTGAGCTGAGATCCGGCCACTGCACTCCAGCCTGGGTGACACAGTGAGACTCCGTCTCAAAAAAAAAAAAAGAAAAAAAAAAAAAAAGAAATATTATCCAAAGACTTGGAATCTTGGTATACAACAAAAAAATTTTTTTAATTAAAAAATTTTAAAAAGACAACCTGGAATCAATAGAAAGAAGCATCTGGGTTAAGATAAGGAGTTGTGGAGACCAAGGTTCTTTTTTTTTTTGAGGCGGAGTCTCACCCTGTCACAAGGCTGGAGTGCTGTGGCACGATCTCAGCTCACTGCAACCTCCGCCTCCTAGGTTCAAGCGATTCCCCTGCCTCAGCCTCCCAAGTAGCTGGGACTACAGGCGTGTACCACCATGCCCAGCTAATTTTTGTATTTTTAGTAGAGATGGGATTTCACAATGTTGGCCAAGATGGTCTCTATCACTTGACCTCGTGATCCTTCCACTTTGGTCTCTGAAAGTGCTGGCATTACAGATGTGAGCCACCACGCCCGGCCCAAGGTTCTTATTATGTAACATAGATGGTAAATGTCTAAGGCCCTAAAAGGTGCCAGACTCTTAGTTAAATCTCCCTTAGATCAGGATAAAACCTGGAAAGAGGCTGGGCGCTCAGTGGCTCATGTCTGTAATCCCAGCACTTTGGGAGGCCGAGGCAGGTGGATCACGAGGTCAGGAGTTCAAGACCAGCCTGGCCAAGATGGTGAAACCCCATCTCTACTAAAAATACAAAAATTATCTGGGCACAGTGGCAGGCACCTGTAATCCCAGCTACTTGGGAGGCTGAGGCAGGAGAATTGCTTGAACCCAGGGGCTGGAGGTTGCCGCACGTCACTGCACTCCAGCCTGGGCAACAGAGTGAGACTCCGTCAAAAAAAAAAAAAAAAAAAAAATTCCTGGCAGGGGGAGGGGCTTCTCTACAGATTCTAGATTTTCCCCACAAAAGACAGCTTTTTGGAGCTATTTTTAAAAATATCAAAGGAATAGATATTGGGGGTAAAAGACATCAATTTCTTTCAGGGCCTGCTATCTGTCAGGTGATGCTAGAGTCAGGTTGGAATTTGGTATCTTATTGCTACAAAGAGTGTTTTGTGTCTTAAGATCAGAATGCCTTAAGATCTCTGTTTTAGTGTTAATGCTAGTCAGTTGTGTCTGAATTCTAAAGGGAGGAGGGGGATAATGAGGCATGTCCTAAACCCCTTCCCATCACAGCCTGAATTAATTTTTCAGGTTTACTTTGGAATGCCCTTGGCTGAGACGAAAGTCCATTTGGTCGGTTGGGAGGCTTAGAATTTTATTTTTGCCTTACAGTTTCCCTAAACGTCCAGTGAACCTCACTTCTCCTTTAGAAGTGTCATCCCTGGCGCCCATGAAAATGTCTGCAAGATCTGCAAGGGCCACCTTAAAGCCCATGCCACCTTAAGCAGGCCCCACCCCCGGCCTAGCCAATGGGCTGACAGCAGCCGCAGCTGCTGCCACAGTAGCTGACTGGTCACCCTGCCACCCAGCGCTCACACCCTCTGGCAGGTGCCTGGCTATGGCCCGACTGCTCCGGGCTGCAACCTGGGGGCTGTTCCCCTGGAGGGGCTACTGCTCCCAGAAGGCAAAGGTACCGGGAGAGAAGAGAAGTCCCCTGGAGGGATGAGGTGGGGAGCGGGTAACAGGGGGTTCTGATCCCAAGTTTCCTGGGCTCTGTGATGCCCCAGCACCAAGTGACCTGACCTTGGGCAAAAGGGCACTGGGCTTACCCTGTGGCAAGTGTGGGTGTAGAGTGAGTGTAGAGATCAGCTGAGTCCCCACTGCTACCATGAGTGGGGCTGGGGGAGTCAAATGGATGCCCCTGGGTGGCTCTGGAATAAAACACACCTGTGGAATAAGGCCCTGGAGGAAAGGATCTAGGTTCCAGGCCAGGCTCTGTCCTTAACTTGGCCTCCATTTCTCATCTGTAAAATGGGAAGAAACTGCTCCCCTCCCCAGCCCCCCACGAAGGGCTCCAGAAGCCCCAGCCAGGGCAGAGTGGGGAGGGGGCAGTGAAAGCTTTTCCTCCCTGTCATTCCCTTATCAAGCTCTGAGTCCCCTGTGGCGGGGGTGGTGCTTGGTTGGCCCTGGAGAAAGGAGGAAGTGAGGGACCTTTTCAGTTGGCTCAGGCTGGGCTGGCTATTGAAGGAACACTCCTGATAGCCTTTTTGGAGAGCGAATTCTGGTTTTGTATTTGGATGGCCGGGCGCCTTGGCTCATGCCTGTAACCCCAGCGCTTTGGGAGGCCGAGGCAGGTGGATCGCTTGAGCCCAGGAGTTTGAAATCATCCTGGGCAACATAGTAGGACCCTGTTTTTATTAAAAAAGAAAACATTAAAAAAAATTCTGGTAGCGTTTTTTTTCTGAGGGGCAACTTTGACCCCAATGGCTGTGTTTGGAAAAGAGGCATTTCTGGAGAGTGGGTTTGTTTAAAGAGGGCCTACCTGGCAAGGATGTTGTCAGCCGGGGGTCGGCAGGGGAAGCTCACTCCAGCCCCCAGCCCTCCACGCTGACACTGGGGCAGGGCTGTGGCCCCAGGTGTCTTTCGGGGGACCCTGGCAGTGTGTTTCTCCCCTGCAGGGCGAGCTCTGCAGGGACTTCGTAGAGGCTCTGAAGGCCGTGGTGGGCGGCTCCCACGTGTCCACTGCCACGGTGGTCCGAGAGCAGCACGGGCGCGATGAGTCGGTGCACAGGTATGGGAGGGCTCGCAGGCCCTTCCCATCTTCTGGATTCAACCCCATCTGAGAGCGAGGGTCCTGGATTGCGTTCCCCCTCACTCACCTGTTTTGGGGTGCTCTGGCATGTTTTCTGCCCCTCGTTCGCTGTAGCCTCAGGCCCTGCAACACCTCGGGACCAGAGGGTGCCACGCCCCCGTAAATCACTGAGGGTCTGGTTCTAGGTGCGAACCTCCCGATGCTGTGGTGTGGCCCCAGAACGTGGAGCAGGTCAGCCGGCTGGCAGCCCTGTGCTACCGCCAAGGTGTGCCCATTATCCCATTCGGCACCGGCACCGGGCTTGAGGGTGGCGTCTGCGCTGTGCAGGTACCGTGTGGCTCCCCTGCCCGCCTCGGGGCTGGTCCCCCACCTTGGCACACCTGTGGCTGCCTCCCCCGCCGCACACAGCTCCTTGGGTCTGCGCCCGCCCGCGGGCTGCCTGCTTCTGGGGGTCTGGTCTGGCTGCTGGGGGGACACCCGCGGGCTGTGACCCGGGGACGTGGCCAGGTCAGAGACCCAGGTATGCAGTGGTCTCAGCACCCGCTCCCACCAGGGCGGCGTCTGCATTAACCTGACGCATATGGACCGAATCCTGGAGCTGAACCTGGAGGACTTCTCCGTGGTGGTGGAGCCGGGCGTCACCCGCAAAGCTCTCAACCTCCACCTGCGGGATAGCGGCCTCTGGTTTCCCGTGGGTAGGACTCGCGAACCTCTCCTGGGGCCCTGAGGGCACGTTGGGAGCAGGGTTGTGTCTGGGGCTCAGGGGACCTTCCTCCCCCAGCCCGAGGGAAAGGACCTCCCGTTCTGAGGCTGCCTTCTCCTGTACGCCGCCCTCCAGACCCAGGTGCGGACGCCTCTCTCTGTGGCATGGCGGCCACCGGGGCGTCGGGCACCAACGCGGTCCGCTACGGCACCATGCGGGACAACGTGCTCAACCTGGAGGTGGTGCTGCCCGACGGGCGGCTGCTGCACACGGCGGGCCAAGGCCGGCATTTCCGGTGAGTGCCCTCTGCGGGGGCCCTGGCCCTGGGCACTGCTGGGGGGCTGCCCGGGCTGTGAAAGGCACCTCCTGCCGGCCTCCTGGTTTGGCAGGCTAGGCTTCCCCAGGCTCCGAAGCCCTGTCACTTGGGCCAAAGTGGATGGGAACAGGGTTTGCTCTCCCTGCGTGAGGCCGATTTGCTTTGTGGAGCAGAAAGAATTGGGCCAGGGAATCTGGGCCCGAGGGAGGCCAGCCCAGACCTCAGTGCCTGGGGTCGGTGTCCTGGGTTCCAGCTTGGGCTTCTGGCCAGAAATCCCTCATCACACAGCCTGGTACTCACCTTGCGTGTCCCTGGGACCTAGGAAGAGTGCAGCCGGCTACAACCTCACTGGGCTGTTCGTGGGCTCTGAGGGGACGCTGGGCCTCATCACAGCCACCACCCTGCGCCTGCACCCTGTCCCTGAGGCCATAGTGGCCGCCACGTGTGCGTTCCCCAGTGTCCAGGCTGCTGTGGACAGCACTGTACACATCCTCCAGGCTGCAGTGCCCGTAGCCCGCATTGGTGAGCTGAGGACGGGGCAGTCAGGGTGGGCTCCCTGGAAGAGGCCCCCTGGGAAGGCCAGGACTCACCTGGCCTGCCCTCTCCCTGGATCCAGAGTTCCTGGATGAAGTCATGATGGATGCCTGCAACAGGTACAGCAAGCTGAACTGCTCAGTGGCACCCACACTCTTCCTGGAGTTCCATGGCTCCCAGCAGGCACTGGAGGAGCAGCTGCAACGCACAGGTATGCTGGGGTGGAGTGGGGCAGCAGGGTGGGCTGCCTCAGCGACAGCCGGGTGTCAGCCTCCCTCCCCCAACTGCAGAGGAGATAGTCCAGCAGAACGGAGCCTCTGACTTCTCCTGGGCCAAGGCGGCCGAGGAGCGCAGCCAGCTTTGGACAGCACGGCACAATGCCTGGTACGCAGCCCTGGCCATGCGGCCAGGCTGCAAGGTGAGCTGGGACTGGGGTGCAGATGGGGCCCACAGCTCAGCCCACAAACCCTTTCCTCAGCCCACCACTCTACTGCACAGAGCAACAGTCCGGGCCTCAACAAGGGGGCTGGGCCTGGCTGAGCAGGTGCTAGAACCGGGGGCTGCAGGTCGCCCCACCCAGCTGTTCAGATACTGTCTACAGGGAAAGCACAGTTGTCTGCTAAGCCCTCAAAAGCCCTTCCTGTGAGCCAGGTCGTGGGAACGGTGTAGTGCTCTTGGGAGTTGTAAACGGAAGGAAGGCTTCGTGGAGGAAGAGATGATAGAGAGGGGGATGTTAGCCTAACCTGGGGAAGGGGAATCTGGGCTCCAGGCAGCTGTGCAAAGGCTTAGCAGCCTGGAGCTTGGCGGTGGGAGCCACAGGGGAGTGGGAACAGCCTCTACCGGGAGGTGTGGCAAGCACGCCTGGGCCATTTGTCTCCTGTGTTGTGCTGGGGGGAGGTGAGGGCTGAGGCCTAGAGAAGAGCAGGATTATTTCCTTGTGTGAGGCCAAGAGCTGAAGCCCAGTGCCCCCAGACCCGTCCTCAGCTTTGACCACGGTGACCCCATACCCCCAGGCAGGCAGGGGTAACTCACAGGCCTCCCTCTGACCAGGGCTACTCCACGGACGTGTGTGTGCCCATCTCCCGGCTGCCGGAGATCCTGGTGCAGACCAAGGAGGATCTGAACGCCTCGGGACTCACAGGTTCTGCCCACCCTGCTGCTGGGGAGAGGTGGGGGGGTGTCGGGGCTGACCAGAGCCTGGGGCAGCAGGAGGCAAGAGGGAGGGTGAACAGTTCTGTCCTCTGGGCCTCCAGGAAGCATTGTCGGGCATGTGGGTGACGGCAACTTCCACTGCATCCTGCTGGTCAACCCCGATGACGCTGAGGAACTGGGTAGGGTCAAGGCTTTTGCAGAACAGCTGGGCAGGTAGGAGCAAAGTCAGGGAGGGGAATAGCTGAGGGCAGAGGGAAGGGGGCCCCATGAGGATGTCTCCTTCCCGCCCCCAGGCGGGCACTGGCCCTCCACGGAACGTGCACGGGGGAGCATGGCATCGGACTGGGCAAGCGGCAGCTGCTGCGGGAGGAGGTGGGCGCCGTGGGCGTGGAGACCATGCGGCAGCTCAAGGCTGTGCTAGACCCTCAAGGCCTCATGAACCCGGGCAAAGTGCTGTGAGGGGCTCTGAGCACTTAGCCCACAAGTTCCCAGACTACGGAGCCCCTGCTCTGGAACTTTTCTTCATGCCACGGCCCCTGCAAGGGAATAGACAGTAGCTGACGCAGTCTTGCTGCCAGTGAGTCCACTGTATCTGGGCCCAAGGTCAGAGCGCCCAGAGAGAAGCCTGAGCACCGTGCTACTCCCCGTCCTTCTGGCTGGCTCCAGGAGCCTTTGGTTCAGTAAACGACCCTGGGTGGTTCCCAGCAAAGCTGCTTCCTCTCTGCTCCTACGCATCCTGTCCTGGCTGGAAGAGACCATCTGGGTCCACTCAAGACTCTGATGACACTCCTCCCCTGAGGCCTCCCACTGCTGGGGTCCCAGGACACTTCCCTCTTCACCTGGTGACAGGCACTCCTTTCCTGGTATGGGACGTGAGCTCCCGTGCCATGCTGGTAGGTCTTCTCCTTGGAGCCTCCCCCAATAAATCTGGAATAAACCTGAAACCCACCTGCAGCGACCTGGAAGTCAGCAGGCAGCACTTCCTCCCCTCCCGCTCCAGGTTCTCTGTCCTTTGGCTAGTGACCCCTTTGTTTTGGGGCTGTCCTCTGACTTGTTATAGCCTGAGGAGGGGGGCGGTGCTCAGGGTTCGGAAAGGAACCCAGGTCCCTGTCCCAGCTACTCGGCCTCAGGCCTGAGGACCTGCCCACGGCATGTCACTTGGATGGACTCTCCAACTGGACCTGAACCAGGCCTCTGAACACACTGAATGTGTTCCTCAGCAGCTGCCACGTCTTCAGAAACAGAGATGAAACTATTTTTGCACCCACCTCTTCATGGGGTTATGTATCGTACCACTAGCTGTTTTGCCCTCAAGGTCTGTCCACCGGAGACCCTGTCTTGGGCCAGAGCCTCAGTCTTTAGTCTTGAGATGTTGGCAGTTGTTCCCCCTAAGCCCACAGGAGGGCGCCCGACATCATGAAGCTCAGATACGCGGCATCTGCTCCAGGCAGCTACGGCTCAGGACTCACTTCTGCCCCGGGCCTGCAGCTCTCAGCCCTGGGCAAACCTCCTCCTAGGGTCAGGGAAGGCCTGGCAGCCCAGAAGCCAAGCTAAGTCCTCCACCCCCGCAGATCCCAGGAACCTGTAGTGCTGTCTCATCTTCCAGGCCCCTCTAGTCTTCGGTCCCTTTTGGAAAGGGGCATGCCACACCCCATGCCCTCCCTGGCCTCCGCCCCTCTCCTCCTCCCATCAGCTGTTCAGTGCTCAGGCAGGCTGCTAGGCCTTAGGCAGAGGCAGCTGCAGTGAGACGCCTCAGTCCAACTTCAGTTCTCGGAACCCCCCCCCCCCCCCCCGCTCCATGCTAACACTGGGCTCCCGCCGACAGCGGTGACACCGACCTGAGCCTGGAGGCCACTCTGTGACGTTTCTGTCCCGTGCTGCCCTGGTGGGGAGCAGAGACCGTGCCAAGGGCTGATTGGTGACAAATCTCAGCCCTCTCCCCAAACCACCCCAGCACACGTGTGCTCATCACCGAGACAGCCCTCTCGCCCCTCCCCTTCCAGCCAGCCAGCCACCCACTCCTCCAGGTGGGAATCCTGCAGCAGCTGGATAGGACTCTTCTTTGATGCGCCCTCCAGCGCCTGGCAACTAGGAGGCGCTCAGCAAATGACCATTTCCCACAATCTTTTATTAAGAAAAATTCCAAACATACAGAAAAGTTGAAAGAACAAGTACACTGTTCACTGAAATACCAGCCACTGCAGATTCAACAATGAACATTTTGGCCTTATTTGCTTTGTGTATTTTGGGGGGAACCATTTGGAATTAAACTACACATTTCTTGAAGACATTCACCTATATAATTCAGCATCTATCTCCTAAGAATGAGGACATTTTCCCATGAACTTCAGTACCTTTAAATGGCTGTTAGAGGAATGGTTGGTCTTTGTGAGGGGCTCATATCTAGGAACCTCATCAAAGTGTGCTAGGCCCTTAGCAGAGTGGGTAGAACCTGCTCGCCGGCTCCCTCACATTCTCTCCCATCCCAGAAAGGCAGAGCAGGGGCAACACAGGATTCTGGAGAGCTGTCCGGACAGAGGATCACAAACATGAGCTCCACCTGGCAAGCTCAGACAGCCCCAATCCCACCCCCACACCAAAAGCAGGCAACCTGGGTCTCGATTCAGAGGACCCCGCAGCCGGCAGAGGGCTGCAGCGTGCCAGGTAGGACTGAAGTCGCTGGGGGTGGGGATGAGCACCAGCCCCTGGAGCCTGGAATAGCACCCGGCGTGGGCTACAGCCCTGCCCCACCCAACTCACAGCTGCTCGGCTCACCCGTGGCACTGCCAAAGCAGCAGGCTTAAGCCGCCAAGGTGGGCACATGGAAGCCTCCGTTTCCAGATCCAGGGCTCAGGCAAGGAGATCTCCTTCACGGCTGGGCACTGCCTTGCCAGCTTTGCTGGTGGAATTAAATATAGCACAGGGAGACACAGTTGCCAGGCAGAAGCAGGAGGTGCTGTGAATAGAACAGTGCCCTTTGTGGTGGCAAAGCTATGGGGAGCCTGCTGTGCATGTGCCAGGACCTGCAGGGTAGCTCCCCCGGCCCCCACAGGGACCTCTGAGCTGCATGGTTTTGTCCCCACTTCACATGTGAAAAATCTGAAGTTCAGATGAAGTCGTTTCCCCAAGATCATTCTGCCAAGTAGGAGAGCCTGAATGCACAGTCTAGAGCCCACGTTCCTGCCGTCGACTCACAACAGCCCCAAGGTCTTCACCCCAGACGGGTCCTGCGCTGAGGCCCAGGCTCTGAACCACCGAGTCGTCTTTAGTGTTTCTCCGCTGGCCCTGGCTCACGTTTGCCCACTGGCCTGTTGTGAATGCCCTTGCACACAGTAGGTGCCTCTGGAAGCATCTGATGGAGGGTGACTGCGGAGCCAGGGGCTGTGGCAGCAGGGGGGTGGTCCAGACATCAGGCGGGCCTGAGAAGGGTCAGAGCAGAGAGGCGGTGGAGTCGTCTCCCTCCACAGCTTTCCTTCGCTGGCTCTGCAGGAGGCTCTGGAACGCTGCTCCGGGAGCCCGCGGGGCATGGGGACACAGGCCAGGCCTGCACTGCTGCTCCCTGCCCTGAGCTGCCCGCCCAGCCTGCATTTTGCCAACTTTTGTGAGCCTGAGCAGTTGGTTCTGGTTCAAGGGCTCTGAACTGGCACAGCCCCAAACCAGGGCCTCTTCCTGGGCCTCAATGAAGCATGCCCGTGAGTCAGCACTGAGATGCAAACTGAACAACAGGCAGGGCGAGTGGAACGTGGGATGGGGAGCAGAGGCTGGAAGGAGGGGGGCTGGGCCCACACCTGGAAGAACCCACATCCTTGCAGCCTCCAGTGGCTGCAACATCTTGGCCCCTGCAGATCTTTTCAGAGGTCCGGCACAATGACTCCACAGAGGAGGGCTGACTGGTTCCATGATGCTTAAGAGGTTAGGAAGCTTGTAGGAGGCACGCCTGACTTGCCACTCTCCCTCCACCCAGGCCTGTCTGAGGACCAATTCACACACCTGGAGCCCCGAGCAGCAGCCTGAAGGAATGCTAAGGAGGTAGGTGAGGGATTGGGGGGCAGGCCCCTGCCCCCATTTCTTGGTTGTATAACAACACCTCATTAAAATAAAATCACACAGTGTATCTTTTATTAGACATTTTAATACCATATCAAAACACCTTGACTAATGAAGAAAGCTTTTCTCCCAAGCTTTGAACATTTTTTTAAACATTTTATAAGTTTTTTTTTGTATTTTAATATATAAATACAGAAACCTATCTTGCATGGGCTGATGCCACGTGTGAACATCAATGGCTAAAATGTTCTCAAACATAGTGCCTGAAAACAGGGGTAGCTGTACATATTTCTTAGTAAGTCTTTTTTTGTTTAAGTTTTCTGGGAAAAAAAATCCACAAGGGCCTAAGAATAAAGTTCAGGCATTTTTGCAGGACACTTGTGATTGTTAAATCCTCTGAACTGACCGGAACCAGGAGGAAAGAAGGGAAAAAGAGATGGGATCAGTGGGAAGAAAGTTCTCGATGGGTTGTTTTTTGGCAATGAAGTCAAGATATTAGGGTCTCAAGGGGAGAAAAGAGCAAAAAACCAAGCCAGAAAAATAGAAGAAAAAAAACCAAACCCAAAGTAGACAAGTTGGTGGTGGAGAAGGCCAGTTGGGGCAGGGGAAGAGACTGTGTGCTCGCCCACCGTCAGAAGGCTGGCGGCGAGGGCTTGGCTGTGTTCGTCTGTCACTGAGTGGGTTATGGCTGGGCAGCAAACAGCAAGCTGTAAACATCACGAGGGAAAACACCAGTCGACACTAGACTTTTTTTTATATAATTTTTTTTTTGTAAACACTTTAAAGACAGACCCACAATGCCTTTCAAAGATGAAAAAGAAAATGCCCTTTCCCTCCTGGGCTGAGGGGTGAGGGGAAGGATAGCAGTTGATTCATTCTTCTCTCAAACTTGCTCTCATCCAATTTGGTGTCCTCAGGGAGGAAGGGAGAACCATGATCTGGAAGTCAGTGCAGAAGGGGTGCCCTGTTCCCGCTGGTGTCCCAAGCTCAGCTCTGCCCCAGGGTCCGGTGAGCCTCCTCCCTGGAGCAGGGGCTCTCTGTCCCTGTGTGGACCGTAATAAATAAGTCGTGCTCCGTCGGGCCGAGGGCTGGCTGCTGCATCCCAGGGCAGCTGCATCCCGAGAGGGCAGGCGGGGCTGGGGCATCTACACAGGACCCCAGAAGCCAAACAGCACATGGGGAATTTGCAGCCATGCGCCTGGGCAGGTTCTACTCCCCTGCCTCACTCTCCCCCTGGCTCTTTCTTCTCCCCTTGTCATCAGTTTTTGAGGTGAAGGTAAAAAAAAAAAGCAAACGTCCCTGATTTGTCTGACATCATCAGCTGTTCTGGGAGAGTTTACTTGGAATAAATAAAATAAACCTAACAAAAGAAAACAAAAACAAGAGAGAGAGAAAGGGAGGGAAGAAGAGAGGCCCCAAAACCTTTGGCTGTGAGATGGAGTTCGGCTTTTGGTTTTTATGGGGGTTTTGTCTACTTGTTTGCCAGAAAAAGGAAAATGCCAGCCCAGAACTTGGAAGGGACAGGTGAGATGGGGGTCAGGGGTGGATGGCTGGCAGCAAGCGGGGTACCCTTGGGGAAGAAATGGGGAGGCCAGACCCAGCGGTGAGCCAGAGCGATGTGTGGAGTCAGCACCCAGTGCTGTGGGACGGAGGGATCGAGATCGAGTCTGGCCTGGAGGCCTCAGATTCATCTGGAAGCGGCATGGGAAGACGCAGTGGTCAAATGATCGCTGACGAGCACTTTGTAGGGAACAATGCACCGCTGCCCATGGCTGTCTGTTTAGTAAGTGCAATGTCCTTATGGCAACAGGGAGTGAGATTATCCCCGTTACCAGAGAAGAGGCAGACACTCAGAGCTCAGCGAGGATGAGACCATGCCAGGCACAAACCCAGCGCTCAGGCTCCTTTTCCTGCCCGTGCACATTCCCAGGGGATATTCCTGAACTTTCTTTAGGAATGTAGAATGTACTGGTCTCTTCCCCAGCTGATCCTAACTCTTCTGAGCCTGTTCTTCATAACTGCCCATGTTGATTTGTATCTCTTGTCCTTCCCAGGGAAAATCATTTCCAGATGACTAATTGATAAGGTTCTCCTTCCCTCTGCTCCTGCTTTCTTCTCAGTGGCATAAGGGCAGCCCTGCTCCCTAAACTGCATGCCCCCAAAGTGACCTGACCCCAAGCCTTGAGCCGGGAGCACCCCCAAACGCGGGCTCACCTTTGAGAGGAGTCAGCAAGCAAGCCCGCAGGTCAGTCCGCAGGGTGTTCCGGACAAGATCTGTTCACTTCAAACCACGAGTCTATGCAGCTGGGGGGAGGGGGCCGCAAGGGAAACCACATTACCTGCTGCCCAGGCTGCTTTGAAGGGGCTCTTTCAAAGGGCCAGATTCCTGAGCAGGAGCTTCCTAAGTCTCTTCTGAAAGGACCCCAGAGAAACACAATCATGTCCCCAGATATGGCTACTTTCTGAAGCACGAAGAAGGGAGAACACCAAGATTAGTCTTGGCCCAGCCAGAGGCAGTGGTGGTGGGTACTGGCTCAGGGGGATCTGGTGCTGTAGGAAGGGGGAGAGTGGCCTTGAGAAGGACCAGAGCTTTCTGTGCACAGGGCCCAGGAGGATGGCAGCAGCCACCAGTGAGGTGAGAGCGGTGGACCCCGCAGGGCAGCTAGTCAGCTGTCTCTAAGACTCCAAGGGCAGGGAAGTGGGAACAATGGCACGGCAGAAGGGTCATGGCTCTGGGCGCCAGGGTCCTGAAAGAGCTCCTTCCTGGGTCAAAAGAACAGCTGTGAGGCTCCCTCCCAGTGGGTGACCTCTTAGGAGAGCCCCAAGCTCTACCCTGCTCAGCCGTGATCAGCTGATAGCAGCATCTAGTCCTTACTGCAAGAGGCAGGAGGGGAGTCAGACCAGAGACAGTCAGCCCTGGTGTCCAGTGTTTACAGAGCAAGGCCCTCTGCATCAAAGAGCGAACAGAGATTGCCCCAAGACAGCTTCCTGATTTGTAAACCAACATCTGGGCATTTTCAAAGACAGGAACCAGACAGATAATTTGCATAATTCTCCCTGAGAGTCAAAGATTTCCTTTTCTGGTTCTGGTTAGTGCCTCCCTGGGACACAAGCAAGGCTCCGTGCTGGGAGCTAGACCAAGAATCTCTCCCAGGCCAGCCTTGAGCCTCCTCTGCACCAGCCATGCCGCGTGTCGTGCCTGCTTGTCATCCTGTGCAGCAGTGGCCCTGAGAGTCAGGCTTTGAAAGACCTGAGTGTCAGGAAGAAGCTCTGGGCTCAAGGATTCAGCAGGTGCTGGCGACAGGCAGCACAGTGTCCTCGTCTCTTGGGCAAGAGGATGCCTTCCTTCTGGCTGGAAACAAGGACCAGGCTCACACTGGAGCCTGAGGGTGAATCTGGGCCTGCTACTTACAACTGCTCCCAGTGCTGTGGCCCCACAGGAAATGGCTCTTCCTGCCTCCTGGCCCTCTAGGGAGAAGGTCAGTGCAAGGCAGTGGGCACACCCTCCGCCTGGCCTTCCTCGCACAGATTGATGTTCTCCCCCCGTGGAGCAGAGGGCCCGTAGAAGAAGAAGAGGCAGGGAGACAGACGGAGAACAGGCCTCCCCATCAGCTCCCACCACCTGAGTCCTCAAACCAGAGCACACCTCTGGCAACTCAGCTCTGCCCTGCGCTTGGGATGCTCGCACCTTCCCGCCGGCACAGTGGACACCTGTCTGACAGCCTCTGCTCTTACCCACTCGGAGCCAGAGGTTGGGGGAGAGATCATCCCATAACCAAAGGAAACAGAATGGCTGGAGATGGGGGTCTGCCCCTCTGGGAGGTGGGGTGCACTGAGCTACCCTGCCAACCCCTCCTACCTTTTGTGATAGATGCACAGGCAGGGCAGCCTGGCTATCGTGTCCCCCTGCAGCAGCTCCTCCAGGCAGATCACACACTCACCCGCATCTTTAGTCAGCACATCGTCTGCAAGGGGGACAGGGGAGAGTGCAAGAGGGTTAGTCACCAGTGGACAGGTGGCACGGGGCAGGTGAGAGCCTAGGAACTAGGGAACTGCTAAGCTGCCCCAAGCTGTGCTCGGCTCTGCAGGGGACACAGAAACCCAAGAGGGACCTTGACTCTCACCATGGAGATAGATAATGCGTGGACACCACATGTTAATTACCCAAAGACAAAATGGGATTAATCCCAACACGCAATTAACCAAAAGCCTAGGTGACAGTGGACAAAAAAGGCTTGGAGAAGGGTAGACACGAAGCAGGGGCAACATGAGGCAAGCTGTTTCCCTCCACAGATGCTTTCCCTAAACACACACGCAGCTGGTGCGCTGATGTCTGGTTTGGAAAAATATGGTAATGGAGAGAGTGGTAGGAGGCAAGAATGAGAGGAAGAAACTGGTCCCCAAGAAAATCCTTGTGCATGGAGGTTCACAGCAGCGTTGTTCACAACAGCCCAAAGGTGGAAACAACCCAGTGTCTACCAGCTGTGCAACGGATCCACAGAGATGATGTATCCAGACGATGGAATACTACTCAGTCAGGAAAAGGAAGAACTGCCACATGCTACAACATGGATAAATGTCAAAAATATTACATAAAGAAAAAGAAACCACCTATTGTATGAACCCACTCATATGAAATGTCCAGAATAGATACATTCATAGAGAGAAAGGAGACTGGGATTGGGGACGGGGGAAACGGGGAGTGACTACTTAATGGGGAAGGGGTTTTCTTTCCCCCACCCTTTTATTTGAGGTGGAGTCTCACTTTGTCGCCCAGGCTGCAGTGTAGTGGCACTATCTCGGCTCACTGCAACCCCCGCCTCCTGGGTTCAAGTGATTCTCCTGTCTCAGCCTCCCAAGTACCTGGGATTACAGGCGCCCACCACTACGTCTGGCTCATTTTTGTATTTTTAGTAGAGATGGCTTTCACCATGTTGGCCGGGCTGGTCTTGAACTTCTGACCTTGTGATCTGCCCACCTTGGCCTCTCAAAGTGCTGGGATTAAGGCATGAGCCACCACGCCCGACCCATTTTTCCCCTTTTAAAAACTTTTTTGTGGTAAGACTAACATATGCTGTATCCTCTTAATAAATCTTCAAGTATACAATACAGTATTGTCAACTGTAGGCACTATGTTGTACGGGAGATGTCTAGAACTTACTCATCTTGCATAACTAAAATGTTACACCCATTAATGCACCACTCCCCTCCCCCTCGCCCAGCCCCTGGCCGCCACTAGTTTTCTCCTCTCTGCTTCTGTGAGTTTGACTATTTTAGCTACCTCATATAAGTGGAATCACATCAGAGGTTTTCTTGTGGGGCAATGAAGTGTTTGGAACCAGATAAAGATGGGGGTTGTGAATGTCCTAAATGCTATTAAATTGCACCTATAAAAATGGTTAATTTTATGGTGAATTTCATCTCAATGTTTAAAAAGAAAGAAACAAAAATGACCCTGCTCACCATCCCAAAAAGAAGAAATGGAAGGAAGCTACTTGCACCTGTGGGAACCCAGTGGTTTTTATTAAGTCCTATGACATTCTGCGTGCCGGCGACAGTGAATAGCCGTGATCTTGGGATTCAAGCAGCTCACAGACTAGTAGGGATGCCGAACAAGGAGACCAAAAGGCACAGCGTGAGGACTTCCAGGACGTCTTCTGACGCGCAGGCCCAGGGGCGAGGGAATGGAGAAAGAGACCTCATCAGGCTGTTCCAGGAAGGCTTTGGAGAAGGTTGAGGATGGATGAGGCTGGGGTGGTGACGGGAGATTCTGGGCACAGGGAACAGCCTTGTGTTCTGCTGTGGTGACTGGGGCTGACAACAAGGAGTGCGCAGCAGCCCTGCGTGTGCCGACGGGGGCAGTGGGGCAAATAGCAGGTGCCTGCACTAAGGGAGGGTGCCCAGAAGGAAAGCATGAGAAGGAAGGGACGGATTCTGAGTTGGGTGGGAGGAGGCCTGGCCAGCTGATGGAGACCTCCAGGAGGCTGCTGAAGCCTAGAGCTGAGGTTTGGAACAGAGACATGGGTGCCAGGCATGGATGTGGGATAAAGAGGCAGTCCGGGGAGAAAGTTCAGACCAAAATCCAAAGAAGGCAGAAGACAAACCCAGGCTGACATGAGAATTTGAAGGGCAGGTGAAAGAGGCGGCGTGAACAAAAGGCGACCCAGAAGTTCTCCACGCCACAGGGGAAATATCAGGAGAGCAGTGTCTCGGCTGTGAAGAAGGCAGAGCTTGTGGCAGGATCCCTTCTCCATCACTAAAGGAGCTTAACTGTCCCGAACACTGCCAATGACAAACACGTGTGCGTGTTTTCCTTTGAGCCTCACCATATTCCAAGCTGGGCAGGTCACCCGGTGTTATTCTCATTTTGCGAATGAGGATCCGGAAGCCCAAGGAAGTCACACACCTCATGAGAGGGTTCGCAGATGGTGGGGCTGGGACTGGGACCTTCTGCTTGAGAGGCCTTCTCATTGCTGTTTCTTTGTGTTCTCTTATTATTTCGGTGGAAAGGCAAACACCTGGGGCCCATAAAATGAAGATTCTTCAAGGCCCAGAAGCCTATGGCTTCCACTCCTCAAAGCCCCCTACCAGGAACCCCAAGGAAAAAGCATAAAATGGAACCGATTCGATCTTTAAGTCCCCAGGCACATGAGTTGCGAGAGAAGTCACTCGCTTCCTGGCCACCAGGACAACTTGTGGTCATTTTCTGTCTGGAACACCTGGCTAGCCTGAGGGCCCGCCTGAAAGGGCGACACAAACTGAGAAGGGAGATGGCACAGAGTCTGCTGCTGGAGTGTCTGTCCCCTCAGACTCCAAACATGGCAAGTAGTGGATGAACACATGGGCGTGATCCCCCTGCTTGAAAGCACTAGCTACCATACATATTCAAATGCGTGTGTAGGCACAGATCAAAGTCTGGAAGGATGCACACACTTTCATAGTGGTAGAGGAAAGGAGGACCTGGAGAAAAATCCTTTTATGTACTTCTGTAGTGTTCGAATGTGCACTACTTTATTTTTTTCTATTTTTTTTTTTTTTTTTTTTTTGAGACGGAGTCTTGCTCTGTCGCCCAGGCTGGAATGCAGTGGTGCGATCTCGGCTCACTGCAAGCTCTGCCTCCCGGGTTCACGCCATTCTCCTGCCTAAGCCTCCCAAGTAGCTGGTATTATAGGCGCCCGCCACCACGCCCGGCTAATTATTTGTATTTTTGGTAGAGACGGGGTTTCACCGTGTTAGCCAGGATGGTCTCAATCTCCTGACCTCGTGATCCACCTGCCTCGGCCTCCCAACGTGCTGGGATTACAGGTGTGAGCCACTGCGCCCGGCCTCGAATGTGCACTACTTTAGTTAAAAACCCCGACAGGGAAGCATACTGGTGTTTGCATTTTACTATGAAATGCATCAGAAGGATAAGATGGGTTGGTGGATGGATAAACGGGTCTAGTACACTGCAGACTCCAGGTGGTGCCTGTGTTGTGTAACAGGGGTGTTCTCGTTTTTTTTGAGACGGAGTCTCGCTCTGTCGCCCAGGCTGGAGTGCAGTGGCCGGATCTCAGCTCACTGCAAGCTCTGTCTCCCGGGTTCAAGCGTTTCTCCTGCCTCAACCACCTGAGTACCTGGGACTACAGGTGTGCGCCACCATGCCCGGGTAATTTTTGTATTTTTAGTACAGACGGGGTTTCACCATGTTGGCCAGGATGGTCTTGATCTCTTGACCTCATGACCCACCTACCTTGGCCTCCCAAAGTGCTGGGATTACAGGTGTGAGCCATCATGCCCCAGCAATAGGGGTGTTCTTTACACACTTTCAACTTTGCTGTACACCGGGTGCAGTGGTTCACGCCTGTAATCACAGCATTCTGGGACGCTGAGGCAGATGGATCACCTGAAGTCAGGAGTTTGAGACCAGTGCGGCCAACATGGTGAAAGCCTGTCTCTACCAAAAAAACAAAAATTAGGCAGGCATGGTGGCACGCACCTGTAGTCCCAGCTACTTGGGAGGCTGAGGCAGGAGAATCATTTGAACATGGGAGGCAGAGGTTGCAGTGAGCCAAGATTGTGCCACTGCACTCCAGCCTGGGTGACAGAATGAGACTGTCTCAAAAAACATAAAAACTTTGCTGTGTGTTTGACATTCTTCATAATAAAACAGAGGGAAAAACCTCAACATAGATGGGAGGAAAAACGGCATAGCTTAGTGAGGACAGTCATCCTGCTGACATTCTTGGACCTGTATTCCCTACTCTCTTTGTCTTGGGCACCTCATCTATGACATGAGTGTATGGGCTACAGCCCTTAGTTTCCTCTAAAGCATTCCTTCCCCTCCATACTTAAGGAGGATTTCCTGGGAACACAGCAATTACTGATTCCGAAGTAGTTTCCCTTTGCATTTTCTCCTACTGATTAGTAACTCCACTGTGAGCCGAAGGGACTAGCTAGAATTATCTGGGTCCCATACAGCTTCCCACACCAGGTGTATTCTCTCCCCATCTGTGTCAGCTCCAGGAGGGCACAGGCGGTCTCCCTCATCGCCCCGCAGGAGGTGATGGATTCAGGGAAGGGACAGGCAGGTATGAGGATAAGGCTTAGGCGCTGTATAACAAGACTGTACTTCACTCTCCTTTCTTTTTGCACTGAACCTCACTGGTGGAAAGGGAAGGGGAAGGGGAAGGGGAAAGGCAGGGGGCACGAGGGCGATTCTTCTTGTCCTGGGACAGAAGGCCTGTGCACTAAAGGACTCGGACTTGAGCACAGGAAGGTTAGAGGCACCTTTTCCTCACCACTCCACAAGGTGGTTTTATGCAGTGCAGTGTTGTGCCTTACCAGCTGGCCTGAGTCTGCGGCACTGGTGGGAAGAACTAAAATGTGCAGGCACCCCATGCAGGCTGGCACATGGCAGGGAGCACATTTCACTGGGACCAAGAGCCACTGGCTGCAAAAGGCCACCTGGAGGTTCCTGGCAATAGGGAGGAGTCGTGGGCTTCCACTCAGACTGCATGGGGAAGCCAGCAGTGCCCACACAGAGCCCAGTGCCCAGGGAGCAGCATTCTTCCATGGCAGAAGGCAGGAGGCACACAAACCCAGCAAGAGGTTGGAGTGGGCCGAGTACAACTTCCTGTCCCCACCCCTGGGGCTGTGGGAGTTAGTGGCCTCCGGATGTCCCTGGGATCCTAGCAGGGAAGTGGAAATGGCTGAAGCTGATGCTTGACTATCAACTGGTTCCTACAAGACTTCCAGAAGCATCTGACGCGAACCTGCTGCCCGCAGTCAGAGAAAAGCCATGGCGGCGGCCTTGCAGCACAAAACCCAGGCTCCTGGCCCACACAAACTGAGACTCTGTGGCAGATGGAGTCAAATGTCCCCTGGTATCTCCAGGCCCCCAGAGAAGGAGTTCAACAAATGCTGCCGGATGGTCATGCGCGGTGGCTCACACCTGAAATCCCAGCACTTTGGGAGGCTGAGGCGGGTGGATCACAAGGTCAGGAGATCGAGATCATCCTGGCTAATACGGTGAAACCCTGTTGCTACTAAAAAATACAAAAAAAAATTAGTCAGGTGTGGTGGCGGGTACCTGTAGTCCCAGCTACTCGGGAGGCTGAGGTAGGAGAATGGCGTGAACCCGGGAGGCAGAGCTTGCAGTGAGCCGAGATTGCACCACTGCACTCCAGCCTGGGTGACTGAGCGAGACCGTGTCTCAAAAAAATAAAAAATTTAAAAAAAAATTAAACAAACAAACAAAAAACCAAATGCTGCCGGATAAGAACACAGGAACAAAGCCAAACGTTCTGCCATTTGGGTTCTGCCCTTTTCTTACTAGCTCTCAAGCACCTCCCAAGTTTCCTGACACCACTGTACAACACCAGCCAATGTCACTGCCCAAGGGGGAGCTTGGAAGTGTGTTTGGCCTGGCCGGGGATGGTGCCAGTGCCTGTCCCTCTAACCAGACCAGGGAACCAAACCAGAATGGCAGGCACAGCCCTAGAGCCAAAACAGGAGGGAGGGATGATGCCTGTGATGGGCTGGGGGTGGGAGGCGGTGGCATCTTCTGCTCCCTCCTTGGGATCCAGGCACGGCGCTTCTGACAGCTGCTATTTGTCAAAGCAAAGATATCCAGGAGGAGGAGAAAAACAGCCTTACTTCTCTGAGCCAGCTATATGCAGGTAACTCCCCAGACACACAGATCATGACTCCTAAAACCCCTGTGGGGATCTCCGGATAAGCTCATGCAGCTGCTAAGTGTTGATGACTCCCAAGCCCAAGTTTCTGCCACCCAGTGACCGGCCCCTTTTCCTTAAAAGACCAGTCCATAAGGGTGTCTTCCCTCAGGGCTGGAAAACACCACCCATCTCACAGGCACTTCACTCACATCTCCCCCTTTCTGTGAAGTGTGTGCAGGGGGCCCAAGGTGGATGCAGGAACCTGGTCACTGAGTGAACAGACCAGACAGGACAGACACACACCTGCCCTCCACCACGCCAGGCTTGAGTGTCCTGCGGAGAGCTCTGGCAACACATCCTCAAGAGACCCTGGAGCTGCTAGAAGTATGGAGGGATGAGGCTCACACAGCTGCAGACACAGGTCTGCGCCTGGCTGGGAGGGAAAGCTCGTGCAGCTCCGAGGCAGCAGCTGAATGCAGGAACATACCTCTCCATCTCCACTTGGGCCTGGTGGACATTACGGGCCCACAGAGAAGGAAGGTGGGAGTCAGAGGGGAAACCCCTAGCAAATGACGCAGAGGCTCAGGTTCCGCCCTCTGGCCTCATTTCCAGCCTAGGTTCGGTGGAGTGCCTGGTCCTGCCGCCTCTTCAGCATGCAGAGCTGCTGGCCCAGTCTGCCAAGGACAGGACAGGGCAGTGCCACCCATGCCAGGCCTTGTCAGCTCCCCTTTTGGGAAATCTGGGGGGCTGTGCTCTTCAGGCAACGGGGTGACCTTGAGCAGAGAGCATGGCCTACTAGCAGCGGCCCATCCAACTCCCCAGGCCTTTGAAGTGCAATACAATTGTTTTGGTGAGCTAGGTCACCCGCAATGAGGATAGTGGGGACAGCCAACTAAAGCTCAGGCCTGGAGTGCTTCATACTTTCCTACTGAGGCCACCACAGCTCCCTCCCACAGTCCCCTTTCCTGTAGCCACCTGTTTCTGGTTTCCCCACTTGTGTCAGGGCCCCGCAGGCCTGCCCTCATCGCTTTCGCTCCTCATGCACCCAGCAGTGGCCAGTCTGGCGGTTGGTGCAGCTGGTCAGCAACAACTGGACACCTTGGGTGAGCGGTCGCCTGCCCCTCCCCTGCCCTCCTGTAGGAGAAGCAACAGGACAGACACCTCCGCAGTCTGACTCCAGCCTGTCCAGCCTGATTCCAGCCCGTATAGCATCTAACAATGGCTCTGGGCAGTGCCCCAAGCAAGGCTGGGCAAACTCCTCAGCCAGCACCCAGTTTCCCCAGGCAGGGAAAGGGTAGGGTGCTTTCATCCTGACCACAGGGTCTCTGAGAGGAGGAGACACGGGACAAAGAAGTGCCTGCAGGCACAGGGCAGGCTACAGCCGGAGCCATTTCTGCTTTTCCAGGAAGCCAGATCCTCTCACATTTTTATTTTATATTTTATTTTTTGAGACAGGGTCAAACTCTGCTGCCTAGGCTGGAGTGCAGTGGCGTGATCAAGCCCGCTGCTGCCTCGATCTCCTGGGCTCAAGTGGTCCTCTCACCTCGGCCTCCTGAGTAGCTGGGACTATAGGCGCTTGCCGCCATGTGAGACAAAATTTTTATTTTTAGTAAATGGGGTCTCACTATGTTGCCCAGGCTGGTTTCAAATTCCCGAGCTCAAGCAATCTTGGCTTCCCAAAGTGTTGGGATGACAGGCGTGAGCCACTGCACCCGGCCTCCTTTGACTTTAAAAGATAGCTTGTGTGACATTTAGCATCTCAAGAGCCTTGAAGATGGGGGCAATGGCCTTTGGCAGAGGGGAGGAAGAGGGCATCATGACTTAAGAAGCTGGGCATGGGCTTCCACCCCCCAGAACACAGCTGAAGGGAGCTCTCCTTGGTGCTGCTGGCAAATGAAACTGCCGCCCCCCAGATTCTCCCTAGGCCGAGGACCCCTATGCTTTCTGTTAACAGCGGGTCATCTGCACGACTCCACAGGATTACGATGCTCTTCCATTCAGAGCATCGTCAGTCAGACCCCCATCTCCACGCTTGTTCTGCTAGCCCAGAGACTCAGGGTAAAAATGTGAGTGCGTATTCTTTAGGGCACGGTCCCTCACTCTCAGAGTCACAAACAGAGATGTTAGAAAGGGAGAGAAATTAAAAGACCCATTCGGGTTGATCCATCTTACCCACAAAAAAGAACCAACAAACCCCCTCCCTTCTATACATTATCCTCACCTTCCAGGAAGGCACTTAGGAGGACGGGGGTTTAACGTTCAGTGCTCTGGGGTCGACGGACTGCCCTTCCCTGCCCCTCCAGCAGGGGCTCAGCACATTCCCAAACCTCCCCAGCCAGGTGCCTGTCCTCAGAGCATCAGGCACTGGCTAAACCAGTTAAACTAGTCTTGCCTTTCGTAAGTTGTGTTTTTTCTAAGCTGGCAGGCAGCTACTGGAGGCCTTCCAACCCACCACTCAGGCCAACCCTCATAATAAGAAAAATACTACTTTCTATCTGCCTCATTTAGGAGGTTTCTACTTTTTTCCTTTGGTGGTTAACTAAATTTCATCTTATATAACCATCATAAATTTTCTAAAAATTTCCGCAATTGGTGCCAACAACCACAGAAAGTGTGTGTGTAAATGGGAAGTCTTCAGGGGAGTGACCAGGAGTTCTAGTGAATCTTCATAAGAAATCTCTTCACTCTCTAAGAAAGCCCCACCTCACCTCCTTTCCAGAAAGATTCCAAGAACTCACACCTCTGACTCTGAAGTCTTTTTTTAAATTAGAAAAGGTAACATGCAGCAGGTGAGGGTGGGATGATGACAAATCACGGAGAAAACATCGGAGCTCCTGAACCTTGGCCCACGGTCTGTGCTCCCTCTGAGCTGGAGCAGGCCCTGGGCGTGCCTGGGGATGCCCACTCCACATACACCCCCAGAAGCAAATGCTCTCTTCTTACCTGGAAGGTTTAGGGTCTTCAGAGAAGACAAAGACTGAACATGAGGAGTCCATACCACATGAACATGTCCACAGAGGGCCGGACCATTGTTTCTGAACAAAGCACTTCACCACCTTGAGACAAAGTCCACTGGAAGGACTGGAGACAACCGGCCTCTCTTTGCCTTCAGTGGTAAAGGACTGGCTTTTGCAAAAAAGAACCTTAGGTTTAAAGCCTCTAGTTTACACGCGCGCACACACACACACACACACACACACGTACACATACAGAGACACACACACCCTTGAGGAGGTGGCCTGCTTCTCAATTCCAGGACAAAGGAAAAACTAGAACCAGAACCAGAGGAGCAGTGGTCATGCCTCAGGCTGGCTGGCCAACCTCCCCTTCCTCTAAGGGGGCCCCGGCTCCCAGTGTGGTTTCTGTAGCCTTGGGTGAGGCTGCCGGTGGTGGGGTGTAGGGGGGTGAACCAACAGCACCAGGCACTCAAGTGCTGATACAGAGGGGGACATGGGGACACATGGTGGCGTCCCAGGCAGTTCTCTGGCAGAGGAGCTGGAGAGGCTCACCTTCCCTGTTCTCTACAGGGCAGTGGGGGTAACTCTGCATTTGGGGCATGGGGGCCCAAGAGCACTCTGTCCTCCACGGCTGCTCTTGCAAAGTTCTTGCTGAGAACCAGGTTTTCTCAGGCTGAGCCCCTCTGAGGCTTCTTTGTATTCTTCCTACAACAAACGCAGTGTCTACAGAGAACGCCCTAGCAACCCACAGGACAAACGGAGGACTTCATGAGGTCTCCACACATGTGGGAAAGAAGTGAATAGGGTTTTTGAGGCCGTGGCTGGGGAGGGCTGTGAGACGCAGGGAAGGCTCCTCTCCCTCCCTGGTCCCAGGCGGAGACGGCAAACAGGGACAAAGCCGAGCCTGAGCGTCCTGACAGCATGCACGCGACAGGACTGACGCGAAGCCTGAAGCACATGTGACAACAGACTTAGAGGCTCAGCAGCAGTCAGCCCAGGAGAAAGGAGGGGCTGTCCCCTGGGGAGGAAAGGGGCTTCCCAGACCACAGCTATGATGCCCAGGGGAGGGCCGTGCTGGTCCTCCCACCTGAGCATGGGCTAACAGACGCATAGAGCTGAGCCACGTGGGTAATATGCCCACCTGCATCCAGAGTCTTTTGGCTGAACAAGTAATTAAAAGAGAAGTTTTCAGGAGACCCGAGTGGATGCCATTAGTCAGTTACCTCCCAGGAGGTGCTCTGAGACCATGATCCCTCCTAGGCTCATGCTTTGTAGGGGAAAGAGCCTTCTGGGAGTGAGGAGGCTGCAGGGCAGAGAAGAGTCTCCCCAGGAAACATTCTTGCCGGGCTGGTTGCAAGTCATCCAGTCCTCAGATGCTCTCGGAAATCCCAGAACTCTTTTTCCAACCACTACTATGACTTGAATCTGGGAAGGTGGGCCAGGACCGGGGTTGGAGCGCACTCAGGTCCACTGCCTGTTCTAGTGGAAGACGCCGTTTTCTGATGAACATGGTTTGGAGACCAGACTAAACACTAAGCATGGAAAACCAAGGGTCAGCCGTGGCATGGGCTGAGCAGCACTGAGCAGAAGTCTGTGGGCTCTGGAAAACTGCAAAAAGAAACCTATAGAAGGTCTCACATCTTTCATGGCAGCTATAACTTCCCAAGCACTGACCATGTGCCAGACTCTGTACCAAAGAGCTTCATGTGCCATCTCTTACCCAGTTCTGACAATCCTATGAACCAAGTATTGCTATCCACATTTTACAGACCAGAAAACTGAGGCTCCGCTAAGCTGAGATTGTAGACAGTGAGTGTACACTGCAAGACTGTAGACAGTGAGTGGTAGAGGGAGATTCGATCTCACATCAGCTGAACTCCAAAGTCTTATGCACAGCATGCTAGGCAGATGTTGACAGTCATTTTGTTCCCCAGAGGCGTCCTGTTAGGTTAACTTGGGTGTTTTGAAATCCCCTGCCCTCAGGATCCTACCCACTGCGGTATTTGCTGTTCAGCTCTGAGGCAGCCTCCAAGGTAGGAGGCAACATGGCCGGGGTGGAGCAGCAAGGTGGCCCATCCGCATTTTCAATCCCCAGAACATCTCTACGTCACACATACTCCCCGTCAAGCTCTCTGGTGTGGAGTCATAGGACTAAATCAGGTGTTCGTCCGAGTTCGAACATGACAATGAGATGACCAGCCTCCCGGCACTCTGTACATGCCACCAGCACATAGCACCCACCTCCCCAAGGAGGGTGGGTGCTTGCTCTGGGCCCCTCCTCTGAGCCGTGGAGGACATCTGGCTGTCTTGGGGCCTTCCACAGTCAAGTGTGTGACGGGTGAAGGAATGGCTGCATCTCCCAGCCAAAGTCCTCAGAACTGAGTTGCAGAGAGGCAGGGGACTAACTGAGCAACCTGAGAGCCTTCCCAGGCCTCGGACCTGACCCCTGGGCCTTCCTTCCTTGTCCTGCTCCTCTTCCTCTCTGACTTGAGCAGCAAGGCTCCCTGAACAGTCCACTTCCTCACCACCACTCAAGGACACCTGCCAGAGGGCAGGGTGAAAATACGGCCCAGAGCCACCCTCGACTGGAGGCTCCCCCCAGAACTGGCCGGCTCCCCCGATGGATGCTCTGGAGGCTGGTGAGGCAAGCCAAGCCCTTACCGTTGTAGGAGAGGCGAGGTTTGCTCAAACACATTATAAAGTGCATTTCCATCTCGTCAGAAGCCACAGACTTGGAGCAAATGGGGCACTTGAAACCTGCAAGAGAGGAGAACGGGATGAAATGTTTTCTCCAGATCCAGTACATCCACAGTACATGTGGACACTCTCGAATGACAGCTGTGTGGGCTCAGGGTCAATGTAGAGGATGACCATTGGAACAGACCCTAGATCTGTCCTCCTTCAAGGACTCATTTGAGCATTTGCCTTTTTTTGTTTTTTTTTGAGACGAAGTCTCACTCTGTCGCCCAGGCTGGAGTGCAGTGGCACAATCTCAGTTCACTGCAACCTCCGCCTCCCGGGTTCAAGTGATTCTCCTGCCTCAGCCTCCCAAGTAGCTGGGATTACAGGTGTCCGCCACGATGCCTGGCTAATTTTTATATTTTTAGTAGAGATGGGGTTTCGCTATGTCGGCCAGGCTAGTCTTGAACTCCTGACATCAGGTGATTCGCCTGCCTCAGCCTCCCAAAGTGCTGAGATTACAGGCGTGAACCACCGTGCCCAGTGGCATTTGCCGTTTTGATTGCAGCCTTTGACTGACTACCAGCTTTCACTAGGGCTCTCCCTGCCTTATGTCCCTCGTTAAGGTTTAACCAAGGTCACTGACACCTGACTTGAATTTTATTTGCTTTAGACCCTTTCTCAGAGGGGTCTGGTGGACAATGGGGTAGGGAGGCATCAAACTAAGGCACCTGGAAACTCAGCCTTTGCATAACAGTTTAACATCCTTCTGCCTCACAGCCTTTCAGCCACTTGGTTGGATCACCCTGGGAGGAATCTCATCCCTCACCCAGCTCCCAGCCTCGGCCGCCCATGCCAGGTAGCACCTCTCTCCCTCACTCACAGCCCCCTCTGCCTCCCTTGTGGCTTAAGGCCACTGTCCTTTGAGATGTGTGTGAGCTGAGGGGTGGCCCTCCAAAGTGCTCCCAGATGCCACACGAGCCTTAGCCAAATGCCACCAAGAGTAACAGCTGTTTCATGGTACCAGGCCAGTATCGGGTATTGTGATCCTGCCGTTTCATTCCCAAGGCAGTATGAACTGCTTACACATCTAAAGAGTTTCAACTGATACAGAATTGTACCCATACTGGAGAATTTTGGTTGAGAATCTTCCGAGTTGAATTCTGTTAAGCAAACCTAATCCCTTGATCCATTTTTCCATACAACACAGATGAATTATTTCTAATATTTTCCATTCTACTTTCATTGAAATGATTTTCAAATGGATCAATTCTTTTCCATATAAATTCTATCAAAAAGATCTGTTGCCACTGAAATATTATTTGTCTGCATTAAATTGTGCACATCACAGCTTCTCCCTTTTGTGACTGTGATTCCTGACCGCCCAGCCTGGACTTCCTTATGTGGCACATCTAACAATAGCTGACCCTTGAACAACATAGGCTAGAATGGCGGGGCTCCACTTCCATGTGGATTCTCTATCGCCTCTGCCACCCTGAGACACAAGACCAACCCCTCCTCCTCCTCCTATTCCTCAGCCTACTCAATGTGAAGACGATGAAGACCTTTATGATGATCCACTTCCAGTTAACGAACAGTAAATATATTTTCTCTTCCTTATATATATTTTTAAATGTTATTAAAATTTTTTAAATATTAGAGATGGGGTCTCGCTGTGTTGCCTAGGCTGGTCTTGAACCCCTGGGCTCAAACAGTCTCCTGGCCTCAGCCTCCCAAAGTGCTAGGATTACAACAGGTGTTAGCCACCGTGCCTGGCCACTTCCTTATCATTTCCTTAATAACATTTTATTTTCACTCTCTTTATTGTAATACAGTATATAATACATTTATAACATACAAAATCCATCTTCATCGACTGTTTATGTTATTGGTAAGGCTTCTGGTCAACAGCAGGCTATTAGTAGTTAAGTTGTGGGGGAGTCCAAAGTTATACACAGGGCTGGGTGTGGTGGTGCACGCCTGTAATTCCAGTACTCTGGGAGGCTGAGGCGGGCAGACTGCTTGAGCTTAGGAGTTTGAGACTAGCCTAGGCAACATGGCGAAAGCCTGTCTCTACAAAAATTACAAAAAAAAAAAAAATTAGCCGGGAGTGGTGGTGTGTACCTGTAATCCTAGGTACTTGGAAGGCTGAGGTGGGAGAATTGCTTGAGCCCAGGAGGTCAAAGCTGCAGTGAGCCATGTTCTTGCCACTGCACTCCAGCCTAGGGGACAGAGCAAGACCCTGCCTCAAAAAAAAAAAAAAAAAAGAAAGAAAGAAAAAGTTATATGCAGATTTTTGACTGTGTAGGAGTCAGAGCCCCCCACGCAGTTCAAGAGTTCACTGTACTGTTGTAAAGACTGGACTCGTGTGTTCATTTTTAGTCAAATTTTCCATATGCAGTTTTAATTCACACTAGTGATAACCATCTACAACATTTCTCTTCTTTTCTTTTCTTTTCTTTTTTTTTTGAGATGGAGTCTCACTCTGCAGCCCAGGCTGGAGTGCAGTGGCACGATCTCCACTCACTGCAACCTCTGCCTGCAGGGTTCAAGAGATTCTCTCACCTCAGCCTCCCGAGTAGCTGGGATTACAGGTGAGTGCCACCATGCCCGGCTAATTTTTGTATTTTTAGCAGAGATGGGGTTTCGCCGCATTGGCTAGACTGGTCTCAAACGCCTGACCTCAGGTGATCTACTTGCCTGAGCTTCCCAAAGTGCTAGGATTACAGGCATGAGTCATCCAACGTTTCTTTTTTTTTTTTTTGCGATGGAGTCTTGCTCTGTCGCCCAGGCTGGAGTGCAGTGGCCGGATCTCAGCTCACTGCAAGCTCCGCCTCCCGGGTTTACGCCATTCTCCTGCCTCAGCCTCCCAAGTAGCTGGGACTACAGGCACCCGCCACCTCGCCCGGCTAGTTTTTTTGTATTTTTTAGTAGAGACGGGGTTTCACCGGGTTAACCAGGATGGTCTCGATCTCCTGACCTTGTGATCCACCCGTCTCGGCCTCCCAATGTGCTGGGATTACAGGCTTGAGCCACCGCGCCCGGCCCATCCAACGTTTCTTATGAAACAGATAAAAGGCTGAATGTGGCCGGGCACGGTGTCTCACACCTGTAATCCCAGCACTTTAGGAGGGCAAGGCGGGGAGATCACTTGAGCTCAGGAGTTCAAGACTAGACTGAGCAACATAGTGAAACCCTGCCTCTACAATTAAAAAAAATAATAAAATAATAAATTTTTATTTAATTGGGTGCCTAACTCTGCATGAAAAGCCGTGACTCTGGTGGCCCAGGGTGCTAAGAGACAGGAGGCTAACTGATGCACCACTTTGCTTAGAGTCCTCTCCAAATCTTTTTTTTTTTTTCCCCTTCATTGGCAGTGCTTTGAACTATGCGACCAGGCAGAAAATTCAGGGCCTGGTTAACTACAAAGTGGACACTTGACTCCATGGCACACCTCTTTCCTCAGAGATTCTTAGCATATAAGCATCTCAGCTAAAAAGTCTTGGAAATGCTACCAATCCAAGGACTTTGGCGGAGCTCTGGGAAAGGGCTGTATTTCTAACCTCTGGGTGGTTACAAATCCATCAGTAACAAAGCTAGAAGACCAGGCCTAGTGTGGTGGCTCATGCCTGTAATCCCAGCATTTTGAGAGACTGTGATGGGAGGATCGCTTAAACTCAGGAGTTTGAGACCTGCTCGGGCTACACAGTGAGACCCCGTTCTCCACAAAAAGGACACAACAACAACAACAAACCCCAGAAGAAAGTAAAGAAAGGAGGGGAATTCCATCCAGTTTTCTTGCACAGCTGGATCTAAACACACCAGGCTGATTATTTTCTAACTCAGTTTAGAAATATGCAGATCCAGGGTCACAGCTCGATGGGGTGGTCTCACAGACGGAAGATGCTTTTCCGATCCAGCCTAAGTCCCTCTACAGTCACACGGGGTTTTTGTCAACCCCAAAGACCAAGGTTTTGCAACCCGTTAAATAACTAAAGGACACCTGCACTTTAACCTAGGAAGGTGGCACCTGCCTGCAGGCTGAGGCTGTGGGAGGAGAGGAGGGATGTGGTCTAGGACAGGCCCTCTGCCTCCAGGCCCTGACACTCTCACTGCGTAGCGTTCTAGTGACCTGTGACTAAGAACAAAACTACACCTCACGGGTACTCACATTTCTGAGAACTCAGAACAGATTCAAGGTTATCCCTATAATAGCATCATTTACTCCCCTGTATTCCAGCGTGATTCCTTGAGTGCAGGAGCGGGGTTAAGTTACAGCTAAGGTGCTAGGAAGTAGGCCACCCAACAAGAAGGTCTATAAAGGAATGTCACCAGACACTCATGTCCTAGAAAAAAAGGGCTGAGACTCACATGTTTAGAGTAATCCCCTCACTGCCCAGATGAGGGAAGGGGCCCTGGTGAAGGCCTCTGAGTAGCACACTGTCACACAACTGAGGAGGTGCAGCTGAGACTAGCCTCAGGGTTCTGTGCTTCAAATCTAAAGTCCTTTCCATCAGGGTAGGGAGAGTTGGTCATAGGGTTTTAAGAATGAGGTAGGTTGGGAAATATTAGCTGGAGAGGAAGCAACACTGGTGTAGGAAGAGGCCTACACTTTAACTAAAACAGGGTTAGTAACACCAGTATCTACTACCTCTGGTGTTTCTGTTTTGTTTTATTTTGGCATAGCTCAAGAAATAACTCTGGGTTGGGCATGGTGGTTCACACCTGTAATACCAGCATTGTGGGAGGCCATGGTGGAAGGATCACTTTAGCCCAGGGGTTTGAGATCTGCCTGGACAACATAGGGAGACTCTGTCTCTATTAAAAAAAAATTTTTTTTTTAAATTAGCTGGGTGTGATGGTGCAACGCCTCTAGTCCCAGCTACTTGGGAGGCTGAGGCAGGAGGATCGCTTGAGCCTAGGAGGTTGAGGCTGCAGTGAGCCATGATCATGCCACTACACTCCAGCCTGGCCAACAGAGTGAGACCTTGTCTTAACAAAAAACAAAAATGAATAAGTTGGTGTCTATTACACGAGTGGGAAATCGCATGACGACCTGGCTTTGCCATCCTCGAGACCATGGCAAGGGCACACTGGCCACGGGCTATGCAGAGTCCACTAGGGGGTGGCCAGCAGCCCCATCTCTGCTGGGTGCCATCAGCGTTTCCTTTGAACTTCTCGAGCACTGTGCACTGTGACTGGCACTTGCCACACTGCCAACTGGAAACCAACAGTCTCTCTTTAACCTCTGCAGCACCTACTCTTGCATATGATAATAATAGTTTGTGCTTATTGAGTCATTACTATGGACAACCATGGTGCTTTACGTGTCTTCTCATATACGGTAGGTAGGTACTATCTACCATTAATGCCATTTTACAGATGAGGACATCAAGGCTCAGAAGAGTACATAACCTGATCAAGATTCACATGGCCAGAAAGAGCTAGAGCTGGCCCACGACACCAAGAGTCTGCAATCTTGCTCACATGCTGTGCTACTGACTGACTAGCACAGAAGAGTTACATGGCAGAAAGAACAAAAATACTACCAGCTATTACCGAATACTCATTTATGAACCTTCTACATTGTCCCAGCAATTTCTCCTTAAGTGCCCTATGGTCCTGACTAACCTCGTAGCCTGAAACAATGGACACTTTTTTTCTTAGGAACTCTGTTAATCTGGAGTTCTGCTTTCCGTTTGGCACTGAGCCTACAGCACTGGTTGTAAGATGCTGAATCTGCAGATTACCTTTTAAACGGAAAATAAAGGGTAAAAGGTAAGAAGGACAGAAAACCACAGACAGCTAGAAAAGACTAATATCTCCACTTTCTTTCCTGAAAGGTCATCCGATGACCAAGATGGATTCTCCCACTCTGCTGCCCAAATCTTTTCCCATAAGCGTCCACTACAGCCCTACAGAATGATAAATCCTGTGACATTTATGAGCTACCTGAAGGTTAAAATATCCAGGAAATGTTGAGTCCATTTTGGAAAAAAGCTCTCACCAAATTAAAATCAGCCCTGCAAAACAAAAGTAAACCAAAGGTCTGCAAAGTCATCCAGCTCGCATGATTTTGTCAAATTTCCTAGGAGACTTTCATCAGCACTCAGAGCAGGTAAGAGATGCTTTTTATTTTCCTTCAGGAGAAAGCTACAGGACACTCCCTAAGCCTCTGAGACCAGGCTCTGCGCGTCACACCCTGGAGGCCAGGGGTGCAGCCAGCCAGCGCTCCAGCAGCTCCCTGCACAGGGGCTGTGTCTGCCAAAAGTTTGCGACCGTCAGTGAAGGGAGATGTCACAGTTTGGTCAGGCTTGCTGGCCAAGCCTGACACTGGTTCACTGTAGGCTGTCATCTCCTCCCACCAGACAGAGCAGAGGCAGAGGCAGAGGCAGAGAACGTACCCCTGGTTCCTTGTCCTTTTCTGCCAGTATCTTCAAATGAGGAAGGAACGAATGACAGAGCACTGTGGGGAATGTGTCCTTAATCACCCAGTTCTGCTCTGGGTGGGTTCTGCCAAGCAAATGCGTCTATAGGATCCCTCCACTTCCGATCAAGAGAAGCAAAGAGAGTCCTTCTAATGGAGACCTGGTTTCCTTTCTTTCTCTTGTCATTAGATCAGCTCACTGTTTACACAGCCAGAAGAGCTGAGCAGAGAGCTGGATCAGCCAGAGTCCAGCTGCTTCCTGTCTTTCAAAAAGTTCCTTAAGTGGGGAATCCTTTGCCATTTGGTTGGCTGTACCAGAGACAAAGCTCTTGAGAGAAGACAAGACTGCACTTGCCATCTATGACCTCTTACTGTCAGGTCAAAGGGACACTCACAATGTCTGGGTAAGCCCACTGCTAGGTGAACCAACAGTGATCCCAGGAATGCTGATGTGGTCATGTGCATCAAGCATGTTCCTGGACCAGGGTAACTGGGTGTCCCTTCACCCAGGCCCTTCCATTTGACAGAGCAGCCGAGGAAGGATGGGGGCAACTGGTTCAAGCTACAAGAACTCTCCCAATCCACTACAACATTTATCATGCAATATCAACTCGCGTTTTTGTGCTCTGGAGACCGATACACTTCTCATTTTCCAAAGCTGCAACCTTTTCCTTTAAGACCTGATTTCTCAGGGCGGGACCATGTGCTGGCGGCGTGTTGCTCCAGTTTCCCTCCCCAGCCCTCCCTTCTCCCCCTCCCCATGCTGATGCGCTATTTTAAAGGCTGCCCCAGTTCTGCCTGTCTCTGGGATCACCTAAAGGTAGAAGAACCAAAGGAAGCAACCAGGGTAAAGAAAGCCACGCCACGCAGATGGGAGGTCCTGGGGCAGACGGGCAGATGAGGGTGCCTCTTGGCCGAGGAGCTCAGAGAGCGCCCACTCCTTGACTTTGTCCTTAGCATTCAGTTCTTAGTTTCCAGCCTCAATCTTTCTGTCACATCCTCATGGTGCTTAATGTCAATAAAATGGGACTTGAAGAAACTAATTTTAATAAATGGGATTTATTACAAATAAAGATCAAGGGGTAACCCTGATGATTTTCTTTTACATTTCTAAGCTGTAGATATTACATTCTTCACCCTCAAAGACACAGACTCCCTCTCTGTCAACACAGAAATAAGTGAAAACCAATGCACAATTTATCAGTTGCTGAGGTGTGAGTCAGTCTCTCCTAGAGAACGTTCTCGACTGGGAAAGGCCCAGGAATTCTGGCTTTTGCCTCTTCCAAACCTCTCTTCTGGACTCAACCTCTGCAGTTCTGTTCTGGGGCCTGGAGGTTCACCTGTTTCCCCAGAAATTTCTCATAAGCAGACATCAGAAGAAGCCATACTGACAATTAAAGTTTAATGTATCTGTGTGTGTGTGTTTACATACCTGTTGTGATACGTCAATTTGACTGGGTCATGGGGTGCCCAGATTATTTGGCTCAACATTATTTCTGATGTGTCTGTGAGGGCGGTTCCAGATGAGATCAGCATTTGAAACCATAGACTGAGTGAAGCGGACCGCCCTCCCCAAGGTGAGCAGGCCTCATCCAATCCACTGAGGACCTGAATAGGATCAAAAGGCAAAGAGGAGAAATTTCACTCTCTCTCTGCCTAACTGCTTCAGGTGGGACACAGGTCTTCTCCTGCCCTTGAACTAGGACGTACACCATCAGCTCTCCTGGTTCTCAGGCCTTCAAACTCGAACTGCAACTACATACTCCACGAGTTTTCCCAGGTCTCCAGCGTGCAGATGGCAGATCATAGGATTTCTTTCTTTTTTTTTTTTTTTTTTTTGGAGACGGAGTCTGGCTGTGTCACCCAGGCTGGAGTGCAGTGGTGCGATCTCGGCTCACTGCAAGCTCCGCCTCCCAGGTTCACGCCATTCTCCTGCCTCAGCCTCCGAGTAGCTGGGACTACAGGCGCCCGCCACCACGCCCGGCTAGTTTTTTGTATTTTTAGTAGAGACGGGGTTTCACCATGTTAGCCAGGATGGTCTCGATCTCCTGACCGCGTGATCCACCCGCCTCGGCCTCCCAAAGTGCTGGGAGATCATAGGATTTCTCAGCTTCCATAATCATGTGAGCCAATTTCTTATAATACATCTCTACACACACACACACACACACACACACACACACACACACACACTCTCTCTCACTCACTCACTCTGTTGGACCTGTTTCTCCAGAAAACACTGACCAATAAATCTGTCTATTAAAATACCAAACAAAAATTTTAAAGGACTAGCAACATCAGATGTTGGTAATGCTGGTGAAGATGTGTAGCAATCGGAACTCTCACATGTGTTTGAGGGAATATAAAATGACACAACCACTTTGGGGAAAGGTCTAGTAGTTTCTTACAAAACAAACATACACCTAGCCTATGACCCAAGCAATTTCTCATCTATGTATTTACCCAAAAGAAATGTCAACATATGCCTACAAATAGTCATTTACAAGAATGCTCATCACAGTTTTATTCCTAACAAGCAAAAACTGGAAACAATCCAAATGTCGGTCAACAGAATGGATACAGAAACTGTGGTACATCCATGGAATAAAATGAAACACTACTCAGCTATAAAAAGCAATGAATTACGGATACACGCAACAACATGGATGAATTAAAACATGCCAAGTGAGGGACACAAAAGTGCACACATGATTCTAATTATATGAAGTTCCAGAAAAGGCAAAATTAATCTACTGTGGAAGAAATCAGAACAGTGGTTGTCTCTAGGGGTCAGGGTGGGGGTGGAGATTCACTGAGAAGGTAATGAGAGAACTTTCTGGGATGACAAAAATATTCTATATCATGAGGAGGGTCTGTGTTACACACGTGTATGTGTTTGTCAAAATCGACCAAATACACACTTAAGATTTGAGATTTCGTTGTTTGCAAATTTTACCTCAACCAGAAAAAAAACCTGTAAACAAGTGTGGAACTGTAGTTAACGATCTATATCAGGGAAGTACACTGATGTCTGCAATAAAATGAACAAAAAAATAAGATGCATAAGTTAAACTTCTTCCAACTTTTCCAAACGTTTGAAATTTTAATAAACATTGAACAAAGTGTCAAGCAGTGAGCTGTGTTGTGAAGAAAAAGCCAAGCAGAGTGGGTGGGGGTGCTAATTTGGATACAGCAGTCAGGGACAGCCTCTGAGGAGGTGACAGGTGTGCAGAGCCCTTGAGGTATTAGAAGAACAGTGAGGGCAGAGCATCCAGGCACCGCAAGGACAAGGGCAGTGGGTGACAGCTGGGGGCACACTCTCACTCTCAATCCTTGTATATGCTCAAATACCTTTCTTTCATTCTGACAGCTGAATGGATAGCTTGCCTGGGTACAGGATGCTTGAGTTGCATTCCTTTTATCCCCGTGGTCTGTAGATGAAATTCCAGCATCTTCTAGCTTCTTGGTGTTGCAAATAGGAAATCTGGTGCCAGTGTGACTCTTTTTCCTTAATAATTTGTTCCTTTGGCTTCTGAAAGCTTGAAGATTTTTCTCTTCATCCTAAGAGTTCAGAAATGTTACCAGGACATGCTTAGAGTGTCTTCTCTTATCAGTTTTACCTTTCATTATGCAGACTCAAGTCTTCCTTCTTTAGGGAAATGTTCTTCTATATGTTTCATTACTTCCCCTGGTGGTAAGTCATCAATGCTGTTCACCAAATATTTCTAGCCTTCCTCCTTTCATCCATATATAATGACTGCATGTGCCCGCTCTCTTCGAAGTTAAGAGTGGGTCTGTGATTTGCTTTGGCCAATGAAATGTGAGTGGAAGAACGTGCACACACCCAAGCGGACTTTAAGAGCCAGGGCATGACCCGCCATTCTACCTGACTGCTGCAGGGACCGGGGAGCAGGTGTTGTGAAGAAGCCCCTGCTGGCTCAGGTCCCTGAGTAACAACAGTGAGCAGAGTCCCCACTCTGGATCTGCACTGTCTGCGGCAGCATCGGGAAGAAATCAATGTGCCGAGCTGAGCCAGCGAGCTTCTGGGACCGTGTATTATGACAGCATAAGCTAGTCCTGGCCAGTCCTGCCTCAGGCACCCTTCCTCTAACCTTCTTCTTTCTAGAACTCCTGCTGCTTGTATGTCAAATCTCTTGGTTCTATCTTCCAGGTCTCTTATCTCTTTCTCCTAACTTCTCTTTGCATTTTCTCTGGAGCTCAGCCTTTCTAACTTTGCCTGGCCCTCAACTGCCTCCCCCATGCTTGGCTCAAGGAGGTAAATGGTTGGCACTGGGAGTCAAGGAGTTAGGATATTTATATTCTGCTCTTTACAAATATAGGCTTCCTTGTATCAACTACAATCTAGGTACTTGTCATTTTCAATATTTGTATTCCATATGATAATCTAGTAATATTGTGCCTAGCCACTTTCTTCTGTTGGGTGTTAGGATTCTCAATTTTTACCAACTATAAAGATCCTCTTAGTAGTGATCTTCATTTTCTACTCTAAGCATGGTATATTCCACTCCAACATATTTCTGCTGTTTCTGAATTCTACACTGACTGGTATGGAAGAAAGAGAATCAGACTAGGCATCAGAAGAAAACAGGCTTTCCCAGTCACTAGCCAGATGGCCTTGTACGAGATACTTAGTAATAGTCAAGTAGTGCCCTTCCTATTCCAGAATTGTTTTAAAGTCCAACCAAGGATGGATGTGTGAATGCTCTGTGCAGAGTAAACCATTTTATCGGCTGCATCTGGTACTGCTCAAATATACTGAAGCTTGCTGGTAAATCTGTCCATTCGAGGAAATTCACAAATTCTTCAGGCAAAAAAAGTGAAAAATGAGCTGAACTTACATAATGTATTTTGTGGACTCCAAGATGCCATCAATTGTAAGAGGCACCATTATAAAACTCCAAGAAAGGGAAGAAAAACTGCCAACAATTTTTTTCGATATGGTATTCCACAGATATTTATAATTTTAAGATGTGATTATATGACAAATCTCGATTTTAAAGTTGTTAAATTGTGAAGTGTCTGTGCCTTAGAATCAACGAACATATGAAAATACATACATGAATATTTGAAAAATCATACAGACTGAATTCCAATAATAGACCCAATAAATTTATTCCTGGCCGGGTGCAGTGGCTCATGCCTCTAATCCCAGCACTTTAGGAGGCCAAGGCGGGTGGATCACTTGAGCTCAGGTATTCAGGACCACCGTGGGCAACACGGTGAAACCCTGTCTCTACCAAAAGTATAAAAATTAGCCAGGCATGGTGGCACGTGCCTGTGGCCCCAGCTACTTGGGAGGCTGAGGCGGGAGGATGGCTGGAGCCTGTAAGTTGAGGCAGCAGTCAGCCTTGATTGGGTCATTGCACTCCAACCTGGGTGACACAGCAGGACCCTGTCTCAAACTTATTCCTTTCCACTTACTGCAAACCAAAAGAGCCTGAGTGAAGACATTTGTCTACAGCTAGGAACAAAAGGAAGGACTGCACAGTGTGTGCATGGAAGTGAGCATGAGGACATCAAACCCACCCTGCTGTACAGTAAGTCCAGGCTACAGCCTGCCAGGTGGAGCCTCAGCAACAGCATTCCAGTCACATGAAGAATGGGGAAAGCACCTACCAGGAGCAGGAGCTATGGCCATTCATTGGTCCTCTTCCCTTTGACCCTCTAGCCCATTTCTTCCAAAGAGAGGCCCTTAAAGGGCTACTTAGGAGGGAAATGACGGGCAAGTAAGGGCAGGGACATGATGGTCCAATGACCTGAGTCTGAGCAGATACAAGAAGCTGAAAATTGACCAGGTGCAGTGGCTCACACTTGTAAGTCCAACACTTTGGGAGGCTGAGGCAAGAGGATTGCTTTAAGTCAGGAGTTCAAGACTGCCAGCCTGGGCAACATAGTGAGACCCCCATCTCTACCAAAAAAAAAAAAAAAAAAGGCAGCAGCAGCAGTAGAAGCAGCAGCTGAAAATGTCAGCATAAGTGTGAAATGTGAATCAAGTCTCTAACTACTGTCTAAGAAAGATGAATATCGATTTATAACTCCTTGTCACCTGGCTACCAAGCCTGGGCAAATTTAGGGGCATTCAATTATGACTCAAACAGTGTGGATGTAAAGTCTCCAGGGAAACACTTGGCTTGTATTTTGGAGATGTCTTATTTAAAGGATGGACCATCTGTTGAAAAAGGAGATCCTCTTCCTCTTGGTGCAGTAGCCCAAGAATTTCTTCTAGTTCTTAGACATTAGGGATTACCTACAAGCTAGGCAGTAGGATAGACAGGTCTGGTCAGGAAATGCCTAGTCATTCAAATGAACATCACGCTCTCCTTGCACATGGCTGCTCCACCTCTGTTTCCACCGCCGACACACTGCACACCTACATCTCTTGGACCCAAAACCCACTGCTGCTGTGGTGTGGACTTTCCAGCATTTGGGCAATGCCAGAGAACACTCCTAAGAGTGGGATGAATTCCCCTGTGCCTGTTCCTCATAAAATCAGCAACAACTGGAGCCAAGGACCACCTTCCCTCAAGAAACAAAAACAAAGGCAACAACAAAAACTGCTCTCTAGGTAAAAACGGCAGTTACCACTCCCAAGGGATTTGTGGGCTGTCTATACAGCAGAAGAAAGTGTCACTTCCTCCACCTTCAGAAGGAACTCTCTGTCCAAGTAGGACCAGCCATGCAGGTCAGGCTTCACTCTTGGCAGATGCCCTCAGAAGATCTTCCTAGAAAAACAGGACTGGCCTTGGAACTGCCCATTTGCAGCTTGCTTCTTCCCTGGATATAGACTGTTTTCCAAGTCCTGGAGTCCTTATTTTTATTTGTTTATTTTTGAGACGGAGTCTTGCTCTGTCCCCCAGGCTGGAGTGCAGTGGCGCAATCTCGGCTCACTGCAAGCTCCGTCTCCCGGGTTCACGCCATTCTCCTGCCTCAGCCTCCTGAGTAGCTGGAACTACAGGTGCCCGCTACCACGCCCGGCCAATTTTTGTATTTTTAGTAGAGACAGGGGTTTCACCATATTGGCCAGGCTGGTCTCAAACTCCTGACCTTGTGATCCACCCACCTCAGCCTACCAAAGTGCTGGGATTACAGGCGTAAGCCACCACACTCGGCCCTGATTTTTTTTTTAAGAGACAGGGTCTCCCTCTGTTGCCCAGGCTGGAGTGCAGTGATGGGATCTTGGCTCACTGCAACCTCCACCTGCCGGGCTCAAGCAGTCCTCCCACCTCAGCCTCTCAAGTAGCTGGGACTACAAGTGAGGGCGCCACCGCGCCCAGCTGGAGTCTTTATTGATGTCATTAGAAATCCCAACCTCCAACTAACTTTCCTTTTTTTGTGGAGTGTGTGTGGGGTCAGGGTAGGTGTTTAGAGGGCAAAAGGGAAAAAAGAGTTAGGGAAGGGAAAAGGACAATGAAGGAAACTTTCACAGAGAATCTATACGGGACCAATAGTTGATTTCTGGGCTCCTAAAGGCATTGTCTACCCTACTGTCCACCCTACTGGCTGATAGGAATTTTTCGCCAACAAGAAAGGAAATGCCGGAACACGCTATTAGATCATCTTCAGCACAGAATCTGACTCACCAGCGAACGAACAAGACACTCACATCTAAGTGACTGCTCATATGGAATGAAACCATTTGCCTTGCACTATGTAACTTATAACAGTTGATGCCAACAGCCCAGCCTTTCTGTCACTGGAGGTCTCTAAGAAGGCTCCTTGCACGGCTCCCAGTATAATCCTGGGATGCAGAATACGTGTGCTGCTGTATTCATTTCATTAAAACAATCAGCTCGGCCAGGCACAGTGGTGGAAGGGAAGGGGAGGGGAGGGGAGGGGAGGGAAGAAAGAAAGAAATGTATGGAAGAGAATTTAAAAAACAAGCAGCCAAATATAATGGAAAAACATGGATCTGGGCTCAGAACTCCAGCATTCAAGTGCTGACTTCTCCACGCACAAGTTATGTGACCAAGGGCAAGTCCCTGAACCTCCCTGAACTTCCGTAAAACAGGAATCATTTTAGCACCCCAGCCATGACATGGGAACACGTGTGTAACCAGCTGTACAAAGATGTGGTAGGCAGAATAATGGCTCCCTAAACGAGTCCACCTCCAAAGCCCCAGAACCTGTGAATGTTTATCTTATGTGGCGAAAATAACTTGGCAGATGTGATGAATACAGGACCTTATTCAGGTGGGTCCGATGAATCACAGGGTCTTCATTACGGAAAGAGAGAGGCAGAGAAGAAGATATGACTATGGAAGCAGACAGACAGAGATTTGAAGATGCTTTGCTGCTAGCTTTGAAGTTAGAGGAAGGGACCATGAGCCAAGGAAAGCGTGGCCTCCAGGAGCTGGGAAAGACAAGGAAATGGATTCTCCCCCAGAGCCTCCAGAAGCAGCACAGCACTGGCTGCAGACACCTTGATTTCAGCCCAGCGAGACCACTGCAGATTTCTCATCTCCAAAAATGCAAGAAAATACATTTGTGTTGTCAAATTTGTGGATATTTGCTACAGCAACAATAGGAAATGAATGTAAAACCTTCTAAGAGAAATGGCTGTTCTTCAACAACTTTTTTTTTTTTTTTTTTTGAGACGGAGTCTCGCTGTGTTGCCAGGCTGGAATGCAGTGGAGTGATCCTGGCTCACCACAACCTCCACCTCCCAGATTCGAGCAATTTCTCCTGCCTCAGCCTCCCGAACAGCTGGGATTACAGGCATGCGCAACCACGCCTGGCTAATTTTGTATTTTTAGTAGAGACAGGGTTTGTACATGTTGGTCAGGCTGGTCTCAAACTCCTGACCTCAGGTGATTAGCCCGCCTCGGCCTCCCAAAGAGCTGGGATTGCAGGCATAAGCCACCGCCCCTGGCCCCAGCTACTTTTTTGTGTTTTTAGCACAGATGGGGTTTCACCATGTTGGCCAGGATGGTCTTGATCTCCTGACCTCGTGATCCACCCACCTCAGCCTCCCAAAGTGCTGGGATTACCCGCTCAAGCCACCACGCCCAGCCTGGATCAACTCTTAAAGGAGAGTAGCTGGGGTTCCCTGGCTCTGCTGAAAATTATGAAGCAGGATATCTTAGTCAATTTGAGCTGCTGTAACAAAATACTGAAGGCTGGTGGCTTAAACAATAAACATTTCTCTCTCACGGTTCTGGAGATTGAGAAGCCCAAGATCAAGGTGCTGCCAGGTCTGATGTCTTGTGAAGGGCCTCTCCCTGATTTGCGAATGGCCACCATCTTGCTGTGTCTCACATGCTGGAGAGAAAGCGCTGGTGTCTCTTCTTCTTTTGGGGGCACTAGTAATTCCATCACAAAGGCACCACACTCACGACCTCTTCTAAACTCACTTATCTCCCAAAGTCCTCCTTCAAATACCATCACATTGGGGATTAAGCTTCAACACATGAATTTTGGGGGAGTAGGGGGATAAAACACATTCAGTCCATAGCACATGGCATCCTCTCTTGGGAAACCATTGAAAACTGTGCCCCAAGAGAGGATGCCACGGGCTATGGACTGAATGTGCCACACTTAATAGGATAAGCAGCCAAATCAATCAGTCTATCCATTCATATGTATTCTAGTTATTAAGTTGTAAGGCAAATGGCAAAACAAATACAATTTCTCCCTTCAGTGAACTGATGACCCATTAGGGGAGAGGAGAAAAGACAAGGCCACAGAGTTCTCATTTCTTTCACATCCCAAAGTGGCTGTCTAGTGAATGTGTCCCACACACAGGCTCTGAAACCTACGGGGATGGACATCAGCAGATCCATCAGCCTCCTGAAATAAGATGCCACATTCTAAGGGAGATTCATAGAGTTAGATGTCAAAAGTGTTTGGGCTCAGAACCCGAAAGTTCAGAACCATTTATATAACAAGAGAAAGATTATAGACAGAAGATTAAAACACATAATAGATATTTCACTAACAATCCAAATATTTGTGATTTACTTTTAGTATGGAGAAGATGGGACTCCGAAGGAAGAGAAAAACTGAATCAGCCCCTCCACGGCTCTACATCTCATGATCAGGGTTGTTTTGATATTTGCTAGGGCATACAAAAGGGTCATTCAGAACAAGTTCCGTTAAGCATATTTTTCCTCTCTCCTGTGTCCGCATATGTAAGCTATTCTCTACCTCACACAACGCTCTCTCAATCCCACCTACACCTGCAGCAACTGCCCCAGTTCCAATGAAGCATCTCCAATGGCCATCTTCACTTCCTCTCCCAGCTCCTCTTGAACCTGCTCCAATCTCTAAAACCGTCCTTTCCACAGTTGCCAATGACCTCCACATGATAGCATCCTAACATCGATTCCTGAGCACTCGGCAGCCATGTGAGAAAGGCGGCCCTCCTCTTCCACCTTTGCTGCACCTGCTGTCTGTGGCCCCCTTACAATATAAGCCCCTTGAAGGCAGAGTCTGTTTATTTTACTGCTGTAGCCCCAGAGCCTGGCATATGATGGGCTCTTGAAAATATGTGTTGGATGAATGAACATCACACTTCAGGGAAATGTGTGAAAAAGGCCCAGCTGTACAACCGGAAAGAGATAACAAATTAAGGGCAGTCAGTCTGCTGTCTGAGTCCATTCCCAGCAGAGGCTACCTTCTACCAGTCAAGGTTCCAGTAACTGCCATACCACAGCGAGGGTTAAGTAGGACAGTGAAGCGTGTGTGAGACAGAATGTCGGTTAGGAACCCACTGCGGTCATGCTGCTTCCTGCCCAACCCGCGGTTCTGATAAGGGGTGCAGATAACAATCATGTGTGCATGTGCACAGACTGCGGGTGCCCCTGCCACCATGCTGTGGTGTGCAGTGGGCATGAAGGGAGCTGCTTCGGCTGCCACCTGGACAGGTCTTGACAGTGCCCAGAGACACTTCCAGGGGGCAAAAGCAGCCAGCACGGTGACCTGGGCTTATGACCCCAGGCGGGGGTTGGCAAAGGACCCAACAGCCATTTCCCGGACAGCGGGAACTTCTGCACTCTGATAGAAACATTTCCTTAATACATTTATTCAATATTTTTTAATTATTACTTTTTATAGAGACAGGGCCTTGCTATGTTACCCAGGCTGGCCTCCAACTCCTGGCTTCAAGTGATCCTCTTGCCTAGGCCTCCCGAAGTACTGGGATTATAGGCATGAGCCACTGCAATGGGCCTAAAAAAACTTTATTATGGAAATTTTCAGACGAACAAAAAAATAGAATAAAGTGAGCTCCCAGGTACTCATCACCCAGCTTCAACAATGATCAAATCAGGGTCAGTCCTATCTGATTTTCCCCTGAGGTGTCCACGTCTTCGTTTGCTGGAACAACCCCCGTTCAAGCTTGTCGTCTTGGTGTAATAGCTCCCTCTTTCAGTTTCAGACATGCCTGGGACTGAACGATAAATTACATGGTCATCTGATCTTTATCCCAACTCACTCTCCCTGATCCAGATTATTTTGAAGAAAATTCCAGACACTAAATAAATCCACCCATGAATATTTCACAATGTGATAGTAAAGGCTTAAATACAGCTCCACACCCTTTAGACACCCACTTATGCAGCACTGTGCCCTCTCCTCTCAAGGGGCTGTTGGAAGGGTCACCCACTAGGCTCTGTGCCACATGCTGGCACATGGAGCCCCACCGGGTGGCAAGACCCCAGCTTAGGGATGGGGCTGACACACATGCAGAGAAGAGACTTATGCCAGCCTGACTCCACTGCATCGCCTCCTTCCATGGCACCACACTGCCTCCATACAGGAGGTCTAGAAATGGTCACGGACAGCAGGAGAGCAGAACAGACCAGCAGTCTGTGGCTCATTTTACACATGCACACAGAAGGAGCAGCACGAGTTTCAATCATTCAGAGTGAAAAAATGCAAACCTCAAACCGACCCACAGAGAATAAAATCCCAATCTTTATCTTTGCTCTCTGGGTGGTATCACTGTAAGATTCCAGAGCTAGGCTGACAGGGTATTTTAAGCAACCTACCTTCCTGACATTTACGAGAAAACAGTGAGAGAAAAGGGACATAATCATGTTTTCTGAGTCCTCAGAAGTGAACCGCAAAGTTCACTGGTCTATGATCCGGCAACTCTATTTCTGGGTATATTTCCTAGCAAAATCCTCACACAGGTCAATCAGAAGACAGCACAAGGATGTTGGCCACAGAACCATGTCAGGTAGCAGATGAGCCCCACGGGAATGGGCAAGGTCCCTGCAGAGCATATACACGATGAATACTATGCAGCAGCCACAAGCAATGGATTCAATGTGCACACTGGACAGATCCAAAAATAGTGCTGAGAGAAAAAAAGAAACAAAAGAATCTGTAGCACCAGGCCATTTGTGCCATTTTACCTAAGTTAAAAACATATGCACACAACGAAAACCCTAGATTAACAAAACCATACACACAAAACCCATGTATGCACAGAAATCAGCAATTAATAATAAACCAATACACCAAACATATTCAATTGGCTATGGCAGGGAGGGGAATGGACAACAGGAATCAAAGAACAGATCAATGTATGAATGAATAAAACCAAGACAGCAGCCTTGTCAAGACCAGTGAGACCAGCAATAGTGTGTCACACATGTAATAGCATTAACTCAACACCATGCACTGGAGGGAGGTCTAAAAAGAAAGGAAAAATAAGAGCTATTAATAAAAACTAGCAAGCAATCAACGATTGTGCAAAAAAAAACTTGCCTCAATTTTATATTTATGTAATACATACATATACATAAATACACGTATATAGTGTGTATATATATATACATTGTGTGTGTGTGCGTATGTGTATATCCTGAGAGAGAGAGAGAAAGGTAGGGGGGAGATGGGGTCTCACTTTGTTACCCCAGCTGGTCTCTTAACTCTTAGGCTCAAGCATTCCTCCCACCTTGGCCTCCCAAAGTATGGGATTACAGGCATGAGCTACCGTACCTGCCTGGCCCCTCAATTTTTTAAATGTTTTCTTTCACCAACCAGACAACAGTAGCACTGGGGCCCATCACTACACCAACACAGTACCTGCATCTCAGAGGTGAAGATGGAGGGGCTCAAATGGAGGCCTTCACTGTAATGCCTCCCTCGCAGTGAGGGCCTGGGATTGCTGGTCACAGGGCCACCTGCTTCCAATTGGGTGAGCCATGTCACAGCTCTGTTTACATTTCTTACTTGCAAAAGGAGGGGTTCAATGGGACAATCTACACCTAAAATTGCTTCCTGCTCTAACACTTGACACTTGCACAAGTGTACATGTGTTTGTGTATACTACAACATAGCTAATCCTATGTTCTAAACTGTGTTAATGCTTAATTTTGTGCATATGTTACTGTCTCTAGCGGGTGGACACTGAAGGCTGAATCCACTTTCTCCATTTAACTGCAGGTTACTCTGTGTGGGGCACTGGACTGGACACTGAACAGTACAAGGGGCAGTTTCAGCTCCTTTCTGGAGCTTAAACCTAATGAGGGATCCAGACAAGTAAACAAGCCAGAGTACTACCTTGTGATCAGCATTATGACAGGGACAGGACAAGGTCCCAAAGGAACGAGGAGTGGGGCCTGCACTGCCATTTTGGGGCCAGTGGGTTCAGGTGACAGTGATGTAAGGAAAGCATTCTTTGAAGAAGGGAAGTTTAGGCTGAGACTAAAAGACAAGCAGGCCAGACATGGTGGCTCATACCTGTAATCCCAGCAAATTTGGGAGGCTGAGGCAGGAGGACTGTTTGAGTCCAGGGGTTCGAGACCAGCCAGGCCAACATGGTGAAACCCTATCTCTACAAAAAATACAGAAAATCTGACTGCATACCATGTATCTGATAATTAAAAAAAAAAAAATTAACTGGGCATGGTGGCATGCACTTTGTAGTCCCAGCTGCTCGGGAGGCTGAGGTGGGAGGAGCGACTGAGCTCAGCAGATTGAGGCTGAAGTAAGCCATGATCGTGCCACTGCACTCAAGCTGGAAAGACCTTATCTCAAAAATAATAAAAAATAAAAGATAAGCAACAGCTAGCCAGGCAGACAAGGGATACCCCAGGTGCAGGAGTCAGGGGTGAAAAGGAAAGAGTTCCCGGTCGAGGGGGCATCCTGTGCAAAGCCCCGGGGTGACAGGGAGATTGTTCTTTCAAAGCACTGGAAGAGTAATGATGCGGTTGGATCAGAAAGGTAGACACCTCAGCAGCTGGGGGTACAGTAGACTGTATTTTCCCCAAACAGTCCCAGGACTATTTCCTGTCCCACACGCACTTCCAGAACCTTGCCACCCTTCATCAAGCGCTGGGGTCTGTTTTCCCTCCCCTTGAACCTGGGTGGGCCTGGGACTATTCTGACCCAGAGTACAACCAAAATGCTATGACTTGTAAGGCTAAGTCACACAAAAGATGCAGCCTCTGCCTAGCTTTCAGGACCCTCACCCTTGAAAGCTTGCCACCATGCTGTGAGGAAGCCCAGGCCACATGGAGAGGCCACCGTCAGTATTTGGATTGATGGCCCTTGCTGAGGTCTCTGTGGAGAACCAGACATGTGAGGGAATGAGCCATCAAAAGATACCTGTGGCCGGGTATGGTGGTTCACAACAGTAATGGGGAGGCCAAGGCGGGCGGATCACTTGAGGTCAGGAGTTCAAGAGCAGTCTGGCCAACATGGCGAAACCCTATCTCTACTGAAAATATAAAAATTAGCCAGGTGTGGTGGTGGGTAATCCTCCTGTAATCCTAGCTACTTCTGAGGCTGAGGCAGGAGAATCGCTTGAACCTGGGAGGCGGAGGTTGCAGTAAGCCAAGATCGCACCACTGCACTCCAGCCTACGTGACAGAGCCAGATTCTGTCCCAAAAAAATAAAAAAAGGCCGGGCGCGGTGGCTCAAGCCTGTAATCCCAGCACTTTGGGAGGCCGAGACAGGCGGATCATGGAGGTCAGGAGATCGAAACCATCCTGGCTGACAAGGTGAAACCCCGTCTCTACTAAAAAATACAAAAAACTAGCTGGGCGAGGTGGCGGGCACCCGTAGTCCCAGCTACTCGGGAGGCTGAGGCAGGAGAATGGCGTAAACCCGGGAGGTGGAGCTTGCAGTGAGCTGAGATCCGGCCACTGCACTCCAGCCTGGGTGACAGAGCGAGACTCCGTCTCAAAAAAAAAGAAAAAAAAAAAAAAAAAAAAAAAAAAAAAAAAAAAAAAAAAAAAAAAAAAAAAAAAAAAAAAAAAAAAAAAGACACCTGTGCCTGGCCTTCTAGTTTTCAGCTGAGGCCCCAGACATCATAGGCTAGCAGAGACTAGCTGCTTCTGCTGTGCCCTATGCAAATACAGTACCTGACCCACGGAGTCCATGAGCATAATAAACAGTTGCTGTAGGTGATCAAGTTCGGGGGTATTTTGTTACGCAGCACCAGTACGAGAATAAATGGATAAAGCATATTTTATTCACACAATGGAAAACTATTACAGCAAGCTGATGAAAACTCTACAACCATACAGAACAAGATGGGCGGCTCTCACACACGATGTGAATGAAGGAAGCAGACATATGAGTGCACGGGGATCACTATCTGATCCGATCTACTTAAGATACAAAACAGGCAAGGCAAGTCCATGCTGTTACAAGTCAGGAAAGCAGTACCCGCCATGGGAGCTGCAACTGGGAAGGGGTATGGCGGGCGGGGTGGGGGGAGGGTTCCTAGGATGCCAGTACACAGAGGTGTTTAGTTTGTGAATGCATCAGGATGTATGCTTATGATGTAATATAAGCACTCCTTTGTATGGAGAGTAAACGGCAATAAATAGGTTTCCTTTTAAAAAATGCTGACAGAGTGGCAAAAAAATGTGCACGTGGATGCTAAAGAGGAAAGCAGGATCAGTGGGCAAGGCCCATTGAGGGTTTAGGTGCATCATTCCAGAAACACTGCAGAACTATCGAACAGTTCAGAGGTGGCTTCTATTTCAGAAATATTACTTTGGCCACAGTGCAGTAAATGGATTGGGAGGGGTTGAAAAGCTTGCAGAGCAATGGGGAGTTACTGCAGTCATTCAGGCTATTGGTGGTGTGAATGGAGAGGCCAGCCTGGGCTAGGCGGCCCTGCTGCCCTGCCAAACATGAAGGTCCCTATGCTCCTGGGGCCCCTGGGCTAGCTGCCCAATGGGCCATCTGCTGGACTTAGAATCCAGAAGGGACATCTGGTCAACTCGACTCTGAACAATTATTTGTCTTGATTACTGAGTTTTTTGGCATCCCCTTATATTTTCTGCCTGGGTCTGGCAGAAAGTGTATGGATTAAAAAGATTTTTAAAGGGTTTACTCTCTTGGACATGTTATTAGCTTAGAAGTCAGAGAATTAGGGGTGTAGAAGTTAATGATATTCAAGCGGCTTGCTTGGGCAATTGGGTAAATGGTGGTTTTCGTGGAGACATGAACTCTACAAGGGGAATGGGCTGCTAGAAAGGGGGCAGGGGTGAAAATGATGGTACAGTTTGGGGCATACCAAGTTCTAGGAATGTGAAAAACATGTAAGTGGAGATAGCTGGTTTATCTGGTGTGAGGGGCTGAGGCCCAGAGGGAAGATCTGGACTGGAGATATGGATTAGGATACAAACAGTTTTAAAAAGCCTGGATGAGGCTGTGCACAATGACTCACACCTGTAATCCCAGTACTTTGGGAGGCTGAGGCGGGTGGATCACGAGGTCAGGAGTTCGAGGACAGCCTGGCCAATAGGGCAAAACCCCATCTCTACTAAAAATACAAAAATTAGCTGGGCGTGGTGGTGCCCGCCTGTAGTTCCAGCTACTTGGGAGGCTAAGGCAGGACAATCGCTTGAACCCGGGAGGTGGAGGTTGCAGTGAGCCTAGATGACGCCACTGTACTCCAGCCTGGGCAACAGAGCGAGACTCTGTCTCAAAAAACAAAAGCCCAGATGAGCCCACTCCAGGAGAATGTACAAAGATCCAAGACTAAGTCTGAAGGGAAACCATTTAAGGGAACAGAGTTAAACACTTGGGCAAAGATGGTGGATACACGAAATAGAAGAGAGCAGTGAAGAATATTTACAGCAGGGTCAGAGGAAAAAATAACCCCCCCACCAAACAAATGATGTTCCCAAACTGGAGATGTCTATGTGCAAAGCAACTCTTCTTGCCTTCCTTTTTTTTTTTTTTTTTTTTTTTTCCTTTTCTGAAAAGGCAATAGTGCTACTAAAAGATTACCTCCTAACTTTGGTTGAACAACTCAGATCTTTACAATGATGAGCCAATTAACCCTGTTCACCCCTTTGGCTAAAAAGCAGCAGAAAGTACCATTTTTCTGACTTTCTTGGGTCCCTTTGATGTTCCTCGGGCATCAACTTGATTCCATTCATTTTCTGAATGAAGCAAGGGACGACGGGTTGGGACCCTCATATTTTTTAATGCACTCAAAATAATTGAGTGAGGAACTTCTGGCCCATTTCACAGAAGAGGAAAAAAAAAAAGACTCAGACAAGTAAAGGAATAGATGTTGGGTGAAAAGGGAAGTGTGTTCTCTGGCCTTGGCTACTAGGGCCAAATTTTAAGTGTGGATCAGGGCGATTTCATTTCGTGCCTTAGAGGTGTTGGGCTGCGTGTCTACAGAAGTGGTGAGGAGCTTGTTGCACAGATGCTAGACCCCAGGGCCAGCTCCAGCCCTGCCCATCCACTGTGGCAGCTGGTCTCAGAGGCCCTCACACACACCTGGGGTAGTCTTCCTCCAAAGGTCCTGCTATACAGCAGGATCACTGGGTCTGTAGCTTTTTGGACAAATATTTGAGTTTGGCTTTAATAGGCAAAACCAATTAACTAGACAATCCGCGAAAAAGGAGCGGTAGGTATGGATCAGAACCCACTCCCCACTCTGCTGCCGGAGGAAGGGATTGGCCACAGCAGCACAGCTGCTCCACTGCTTGTGCCCCTGAGACCCTGGCCGGTCCAGGGTTAATTGGTTCATGATTTTTTTGAGACAGGGTCTTGCTCCGTCAACAAAGATGGAGTATAGTGGCGTGATCACAGCTCACTGCAGCTTTGACCTCCAAGGCTTAAGCAATCCTCCCACCTCAGACTCCGGAGTAGCTGAGACTACAGGTGCATGCAACCATGCCCAGCTTTTTTTTTTTTTTTTTCCATAGAGACAAGGTCTCGCTCTTCCTGGCCAGGCTGGTCTTGAATTCCTGGCCTCAAGTGATATTGCCACCTAAGCCTCCCCAAATGCTTGGATTACAGGCATGAGCCACTGTGCCTGGCCCTTTCATACTATTTTAAAATTTTTCTGAATGAAAGTTTTTATAATAATAGTTTTTTTAAAAAACTGCAGTGAATTATATGATATTCACATTAAGCAGGATAAATAAATAATTATAAATAGCTTCACCTCAGCTCAAGTTTTGCTGCCATGTGGGTTAAGAAAAAGCATTTAGTTTTCAGAGCTTTCTGGATTTCAGATTTGTAGGTAAGAGATGTATTAACTTTGTGGTGTTACCATTCTCATTTAGGTCTTTAACCCCTTCTAGAGTATACCACTGTGTATAATATTCTGTGCAGATCCAGTTATGTTTCTCCATTTTAATTAGTCAATTCTCCTAACATTTTCTATTAAGCAGTCCATCCTTTTCCCATTGATTCCTGGTGCCCCCCTTTATCATATATTAAATTCCCGTATATATATGGGTCTTCCTCTGAGATCATTATTCTATTTCATTTGTCTATTACCTGTTTTTGCGCAGATGGCTTGGAAGGTTAAAGTTTCCTTTTCTCTTCTTTCTGAAGTTTAACTTAGGTAATCCAAATGCATTTAAAAATAAGATTTCTTCAAAAAAATCCAATTAGAATTCTGAATGGGTTTTACTTGTAGCAGACTGTATTTTCCAAAGATAGCTGCACCAATATATATCTCATCCCACATGACCTTCTTACAAAGTGATATTAACACTCCTCTATCAAGACATGGGGTCTATGTTCCCTTGTACCTAGAGTGACCTTCCCACCTGCCTCAACCAACGGAATGTGGCAGATGCTGTGTGACTTCCAAGGGGCAGTCAGAAAGGCAAAATGGCTTCTACTTGGTTCTCTTTTGGGCCAAGGGCTGTGGGAGCCCTGAGTCAACATGTACTTAGTGCAGTGACCCAGAAGGCACCACATTGGAGAGATCACATGGAAAACGTACACATAAACAGATGACGGAGAACTGCAGCTGTCCCAGCCTCAAACTGCTTGAGTCTTCCCAGACCAGGCATTAGGCATGTGAGTGAAAAGCCTTTGAGATGGTCGCAGCCACAGCCACCATCTGACTGCAACCTCAAGAGAGGCTTCGACAGCCAAAAAATGCCTGGCAGAGCTGCTCTCAAGTGCTTGGTTCACAAAAACTGTGAGAGAGAATGATTATTACTGTTTTAAGCTATTAAGTTTTGGGGTAATTTGTTACCCCCCAGTTACTGAAATAGCATTGAATTTCTAAGTAAATGAGAAAGGAAGATTCATTTTATAATACTAGATCTAGGCTGGGCGTGGTGGCTCACGCCTGACGCCTGTAATCCTAGCACTTTCGGAGGCCGAGGCGGGTGGATTACCTGAGGCTGGGAGTTCGAGACCAGCCTGGCCAACACAGTGAAACCCCATCTCTACTAAAAATACAAAAATTAGCCAAGTGTGGTGGCACATGCCTTACAGTTACTCGGGAGGCTGAGACAGGAGAATTGCTTGAACCCGGAAAGTGGAGGTTGCGGTGACCCGAGATCGCACCAAGGCACTGCAGCCTGGGTGACAGAACAAAACTCTGTCTCAAAAAAAAAAAAAAAATCTTCCATTGAATGCAATGTTTGCTGTAGATTTCTGGTACAGGATTTTAAAATCAAATTAAATGTTCCTTAGTCAATATTTTATTGAGAATGTTAAACATAAAATGGTACTGAACTCATCAAATTTGTTTTCTGCATCAAATGAGATAATCATATCTTCCCCTCCTTTGGTCTATTGATGTAACAGGGTCTCTGATGTTGAACCAGTCTTGTATTTTGGGGGAAAACAGTATTTGTAATATATGTCCTCAATACACTATTAGGTCAGTTATCTGACTTTATTTGGGGTTTTTGTAACAGAGGTAACAGGGGGCTGTTTCATTTGTGATTAAACATTAGTATCTCTTTAGTCTTTTTTCTGTAGTGTTCAGTTTCTTCAAAGGGCAAGCCTCCAAACTCTTGTCTCTACCCCTGAACTTCTGGAATTGAATGGGAAACAAGTTTGGAGCCCAGCTGCAGAGATGCCTTCTGACCCTGCGGTTTGGCATTGCACTACTACCTTCCCTTCCTGGTGCTTGGCCAAGTCCACACACTCCTGCTCTCCAGAGGAGCTCTCCCAACAGGTGCAGGACTCGGAAAAAGTCACCTGACAAGAGGAGCAGCAGTGGCTTCCACATGCAGGACTTTCCAACAGTCCTCTTGTCTCTAAGGTTAATCGTGATCTGGCTAATAATTGGTAGAGTGTCCACAGGAGGGGCTACCGGGAGCCCCCAAAAGGGTGAAACTTCCATATACTGACTTGTCCACAAATTGAATTAAAGGGAAAAAAAGCAAGTTACAGACACGAAGAATGTGACACCCTTAGCAAACAAAACCCATTCCTGCTTGCATACGCATAAGGAAGGATACACTTCTGAGCATACACACCCATGTTTTCACAAGGGCTACCTGGTCACCCAAGAGCAGGGAGACCAGGGCAGAAGAAGGGATAACACCTTTAGCTTTAAGCTCTCTATATTGTTTGATTTTGTGACGAATTCAAATTACTTTTATAATTAATTAAAAACAAGTCGCCCCACACCCTAATCCCTACCCTAATTATCCCTGGATCTCAGCTAAACGTCACAATAGTTGGCACTGCTACTACAAAGGCATAAGTAACAAACGGCTAGAGCGTGGCTCTGGCCAGAACAAAACAACAAAACCCTGGAGGAGTTGAGGCGCTGCTGTCCACAGCAGTGGTCTAAGGTATCCCCGTCTCAGGGAGGTGCTAACACGTCCAACTCTGCAACACGCAGGGCTGACCTGCCAACCCCAGTGCAGGAGCCTCGGCCGCAGGTGCCTCTGGGTTGGGTGACTATACTAGAGTAAGACGTGAACAGCCTCCCCCAAGCTTTCTTATCATTTTTGCTTTTCATCGTCTTCAGCTCTGGCTGCCAGATATCACTTATAATACTACAATTACCAAGGCAATGGAATTAGTATAATTTCTCGTTCCATGAAAACACATTCCCGTTTTTCCTTATTTGAACACACAAGAGTTACTTAGCAAGGATCACAGGGACACGGCCTATCTCTCAAGTGAAGTGGGGCGAGATAGGCCTACTCTACATTCCTGCAGGACCAGGTTTGCAACCCCATGCACCTGCTGGTTTGCTGGGCCCTGTGAGGGGCAAAGGACGGCACACCCGCTGCTGAGGGAGCAGCAGGGAGAGCTGGGGCAGGGCCCAGCAGTCGGTTCTTCCGAAAAGCCCTCTCTGGCTTTCCTTGATACAAGACACACAGGGTGTCAGGTATTACAAGAAGGGCCAGGGGCAGCCTGAAAAGGTCTCTATTCTCTCCACAGCAGCTCTGAGTCCACTGCTCATTTAGCTCTTCCATGGAGTGGGGCGGGTGAGTAGGAGGAAGAAAAGACCAGAGCGGCAGGCCACATTTCTAGAGCCACTCCTATGTGCCAGGCAGGTTTCTGGGAGATTTATTTACATTGTTGCATTTAATCCCATGAACCTCTGGCTCTAAGCATCTTTTTTTTTTTTTTTTTTTTGAGACGGAGTCTCACTCTGTCACCCAGGTTGGCCTGACCTCAGGAGTTTTCTTATGTATTTAATTATTATTATTATTTTTGAGATGGGGTCTCGCTCTGTCACCCAGGCTAGAATATAGTGGCACAATCTCAGCTTACCGCAATCGCAACCTCCCCGGCTCAAGTGATCCTCCCAACTCAGCCTTTCGAGTAGCTGGGACTACAGACACACACCACCACCCCGGCTGTTTTTTGTATTTTTGGTACAGATGGGGTTTCACCATGTTCCCCAGGCTGGTCTCGAACTCCTGAGCTCAAGTGATCTGCCTGCCTCAGTCTCCCATAGTGCTGGGATTTACAGGCGTGAGCCACTGCACCAGGCCAAAACCCTGTCTCTTTAAAAAGAAAAGAAATATCAAGAATGGAGCCCTGTATTTTAACAAAAATCCTAAGCCAGGAGACTATCTCCAATAATTCTCTAGGGCCGCCTAGCATGACGGGGGCAGACACACACAGGGAGGTCACAGCCAACCCAAAAGGCCACTTTTCTCTCCTCGTTGCTGAACAAAGGCAGCGACTGTGCTGTGCCTGGAGTTTTCCCTCCTCTCATTCCTTCTCTGAGTCTTCCACTCACAGAGCTTAGTGGCGGGTGCACGTCTGCAAGGTGCTAGCAAGCATTCACCTCCCTTGACAGCCACTGAATTTCAGAGTTCACACAGTAACTTCACAAACATCATCACTCACTCTAGAAACTACCAGCAGTGTCTTCCTTGATTTATTAATTCAAATACTTTTAAGAGTAGATCAAGGTCTTTGGGCTAAAATTAAAAACACGCCAACAAAATATCACCATGTATTTTTCCAAAGCTAAATGCCATGCACACCTATCCACAGCAAACACTGAATGCAGCGCCCAGGATGCCAAGCAGGATGGAGGTGGAAGATGTCAGAGATGAAGGGAGATAAAGTAAAACAGGTGGGGCCTGGCTGGTGGCGCCCACCCCAAATCTAGGCTGGAATTAAACCCTCACCTCCAGGAATGTGCACACGCCACAGGCAGGCTAGAGGGTCTGCTCGGGCCTCGCTGAAGGCACTCCCTGAAGATCAGGGTGGGAGGAATGACCTGGGGCTTTCCAGTGTCCAGCTGTGAACACCCAGCTTGCTGCTGGCGTGGCGCAGGGCAAGCGGGGCTACGTGGGGAGCTGAGAGCAGGTACGTTTTCATCCAGGCCTGTCCCTAACCACTCGCATGACTCTGCACAAATCTTAGCTTTGTCTCCTGTTTTCACTTGTGAAGTGAGGCTTATGCCTCTAAGTTTCCTTCCCATTATAAAGCCTCTGGAAAGTTAGAGATTATTGTCATGTTTCTTTCCTACCACAGGTCTCCTCAAGGGGAAGTTCCGGAAGAACCCTGGGTTCTTCCGCTCTGAAGAAAGGGGGCACTATCTCCAGGTGAGCAAAAGGAGCTGGGAAGCCCCAAGGCCTCCCACGTGGTAAATGTTCTATAATATTGTCAGAACTGACACCTCACTTAAAAAAAGTCTGTTTTAGAAAAGGCAAGGGGGTACTTGCTATTCACACACAGCCTATAACTTAGAAGATTCCTCCTCTTTCCTCCCATGTGTGGCATACGGCCAGGCCCTCCAGACGTCTCTCCTAGCAAGCACTAGCCCCACCCGGTATGAGCCTCCATCACCCACAGTGGCGTGACGTACGGACGCTCTCACAAAGACATGAAAGACTGAAGACCGCAGGAACATTCATCTTGCTGCAGGCGGCCAAGAGAAGCCTGATAAGGGGGCATCCCTGCTCCTCCTGGGTAACCCTGCTATACACATAGATGACAAAGGGAGCTTGGGGGCATGCGGCCAAAGCTGCTGTGGAAAGGTAAAGACAGTCCACATTTGCACTCTCTTTAACTTAGCTCTTTTTTTTTTTTTTGAGACGGAGTCTCGCTCTGTCGCCCAGGCTGGAGTGCAGTGGCCGGATCTCAGCTCACTGCAAGCTCCGCCTCCCGGGTTCACACCATTCTCCTGCCTCAGCCTCCCGAGTAGCTGGGACTACAGGCGCCCGCCACCTCGCCTGGCTAGTTTTTTGTATTTTTTTAGTAGAGACGGGGTTTCACCATGTTAGCCAGGATGGTCTCGATCTCCTGACCTCGTGATCCGCCCATCTCGGCCTCCCAAAGTGCTGGGATTACAGGGTTGAGCCACCGCGCCCGGCCTGACTTAGCTCTTTTAATTGACTCTTTCTGATAAAGAATTCATTTCACTTCAGCAACTGCCAACTTTAGCAAAAGGTCAGAGCACTGGCCATGAGCCACTGTCGATGGAAACTTCTCAGCTGCCTTCAGAGATGCCTTGAGAGGCTGGTGCTCGATGGGCATGGGCCTCTGCTACCTTCATCTCCCGGGGCTATGCTCCACGCTGCTTCCCAGGGAGACAACGACCAGGCGTTCCCTTCTTCTGACATGCTCTTGAACGCAGAAGGTTCTAAGCATGTTATTACAAATGAGCTGGAACAGCTCTGTCAAAGCAAGTTCTGTAAGTTGTCTCAATTCTTCTGAAGTGATTGAACAACTATTTGCTTAGATTTCTCACTTGGCTTAGATCTTGCAGCATAACAACGAGAACATGAATATTTTTTCATTGACACTTTGTCAAGTCAAAAGTGTAACCTAATTTTAAGCTTCTCTCACAGATTACCTTGAGGGAAATACAATATAAACCATCATCTTCTACTGTCTCGGCAGCAGGTTCTTGGGCAAGGGAGCCTCTCCCAACTCTACTACACCTGGCCCAACTGTCAGTAAAAGGTCTCGGCCAGGTCAGAAGCTGACGCAAAGCACCTGGTTCCTCAGATGAGCACCTTAAACCAAGCTGGTGGCAAGACGACTCGTGTTAAGAAACCTGGAGGAGTGAAAGTCATACTGTGGTGCAGGGATGAATTAAGAAGTCCCATACTTCTTATGTCTTCTTCCCTAGGTAACTTCGCCATCACACACACATGCTGGCAAAAATATCAGAGCTGTCCATCAACAGATGAATGGATAAAGAAAACATGGTACATATACACTATGAAGTACGATTCACCCATAAAAAAGAGTGAGATACAGTCATCTGCAACAACATGAATGGAACCGGAGATCATTATGTTAAGTGAAATAAGCCAGGAAAAGAAAGACAAACATTGTATGTTCTCACTTACTGGTGGGATCTAAAAACCAAAACAACTGAATTCATGGACACAGAGAGTAGAAGGATGGTTACCAAAGGTTGGGAAGGGTAGTAGGGGTGTAGGGGGAGGCGGGGATGGTTAATGGGTGCAAAATAATAGAAAAAATGAATAAGACCTACTATTTGATAGCACAACAGGGTGACTATAGCCAGTTAATAACTTAATGGCATATTTTAAAATAAAGAGTGTAATTGTTTTGTAACTCAAAGGATAAATGCTTGAGGGGATGGATACCCTATTCTCCATGACCTGCTTATTATTTCACATTGAACGCCTGTATCAAAACATTTCATGTACCCCATAAAAATGTATACCTACTATGTACCCACAAAAATTTAAAAAAAAATTTTTTTAAATCAGAGCTTCATATTAGGGTCTGACTTCGTTAGTGTCCCGTGAAGGGGAGTCGCCACTGCACAGCCTTCTTGAGAACTTCCTTCCCCATTTTCTTAGCCTCCTCCTCCTCCTCATGCAGTTATAAAACTCTAGTACCCTGATAGTACAGGGGAAAAACAGAGATGACCTCAGAAGTCTACCATTAAAATCAAAGGTGCAGCCAAGATTAAAATCCAAGTTTCCGGCCGGTTGCAGTGGCTCACTTGAGGTCAAGGAGTTCAAGACCAGCCTGGCCAACATGGCGAAACCCCATCTCTACTAAAAATACAAAAATTAGCCGGGCATGGTGGTGTGTGCCTGTACTACCAGCTACTTGGGAGGCTGAGGTAGGAGAATCACTTGAACCCGGGAGGCAGACATTGCAGTGAGCCGATATCGTACCACTGCACTCCAAGCCTAGGTGACAGAGTGAAACTGTCTTAAAAATATATATATGTATTTTCTGAGTCTGGTATGCTAGGGTCGATTTCACGGTCATGGTGCTCAAATGTAGAGATAGGATATATTTCCCTGCTCCTGCCACAGGCAAGGTGGGACTACCCTAATTCAGAAAACTGTCAGCCGGGCACAGAGGCTCACGCCGATAACCCCAGCACTTTGGGAGGCCGAGGTGGGTGGATCACGAGGTCAGGAGTTTGAGACCAGACTGGTCAATATGGTGAAATCCCGTCTCTACTAAAAATACAAAAATTAGCTGGTTGTGGTGGCATGCGCCTATAGTCCCAGATACTCGGGAGGCTGAAGCAGGAGAATCTCTTGAACCCGGGAGGCGGAGGTTGCAGTGAGCCGAGATTGTGTCACTGCACTCCAGCCTGGGTGATAGAGTGAGACTCGTCTCAAAAAAAAAAAAAAAAAAAAGAAAAGAAAAGAAAAGAAAACTGTCACATCACCTTGGTTTATAACAGCAAGTCCAAGTGCTGCTGGGTTTCCTACAACTGAGAGAAGCTCCTAATATCCTGGGCTGTACCAAATAATCAAACCAGGCCTAGTCATAAAATCCAGCCAAACTGTCTGTCTCATCCCCTAGACTTTGCAAAGGAGTGAAGAGAGAAATGAGATGAAGGAACATAAAGAATGTGACTTCAAGGGTCAAATGAAACAAAGCCAGCCTGAAGGAGAGAAAGGAGCAGTCAAATCCATCAGCCTAAGACCTTTAGTCCACGTTTAAATTGATTTATACAATTTCCAAACATTACAGGTAGAGTAAAAACTTCGAACTTTTGGCTCCAAACACTGCTCACATTCAGAAATGGAAGGATCAGATAAGACCTGAGAACAAACTTCAAGAGATAGATGGGAGTCTTTTTGAGGGCTGAAAAACCGGTTCCTAGGAGATATGAGCCATTTCACCACAAACAAAAGTAAGAAAATGGGTAGTTTTCTCTGATACCCCCACTGCATCTGAGATTTCTTATGCTTGATCAGAATTCATCATGCTGTTCTTTTTGAAAATCCAAGATATCCAACCTGGCCAACATGGTGAAACCCTGTCTCTACAAAAAATACAAAACTTAGCCAGGTGTGGTGGTGCATGCCTGTAGTCCCAGCTACTTAGGAGGCTGAGGCGGGAGAATCGCTTGAACCGAGGAGGTGGAGATTGCAGTGAGCCAAGATTGCGCCACCGCACTCCAGCTTGCCTGGGGGACAAAGTGAGACTCTTTCTCAAAAAAAAAAAAAAAAAAAAAAAAGAAAAGAAAAGAAAAGAAAAGAAAGGTAAAGAGAAGAAAAAAGAAAATCCAAGATATCTGGGGCCAAGCCTACAAGGGTGAAGGGTAGCTGCAAAGTCCTGAGAGCTACTCTGAAAACAGTCCTAACGGTGGGCAGTTTCTCGGGCTCTTCCTAGAGCAGGCAGACCTGACACATTCTGAGGCTTCCTTCACTGCTCCCCTCACACAGCTGGGGATCAAGGCCAGTATCTAGTTGTTTATACTCAAGTATGAAAAGCCTAGCGGGTAGCAGCCCCTTGGAGGGGAAACGTTTGGCAGCAGCTCATCAACAGTCCAAGGAAAACACAAGGTGGTCAAACACTCTCAACTAAGGCACACAAAAAGCCCAGCTCATATCCTGGGGCGTAAGACCGATTTATTTAAAGGAGAAATGGAAAGGAACCACGAGGATGTGAAACAACTCTCCTGAGTCCAACCAGCAGAGCAAGATGAGTACCAACACCCACTGCCATCTACCCTCTGCCTCGTCTGTCATCAGGTTACCAAATTCAACCCAAACCCCTTTTCCAAAGCAGCGCGATGAGGTTTGCTGCTTACTTTCTGCCCAAGTGCTGGGAGCCCTATTGTCCAGTAGGGCTCTGATTCCCCTTTAATTGATCCCCACTATGGCAGTCATTTCTGGTCTAGAGTAGTTGTCCCATCTTTAACAATTTATCTCATTCTTTCGAGAGGCCTTGGCCACTCTGTTCTTCCCCTTAGTTCCTGCTGCCTACAACAGTGTTGGGCCAGCAGGTTTAGGAAAATAATCCTCGGGTCTAACAGTTATTGTTATTCTTAGAGGGCTCCTTGCAAGCAAAGCTACTGAAAGCCAAAGTAGAAAAAGCTGCACATAATGGATGAGAACAGCCCACCTCAAGGGACCAGCCACAGCACTCCTCAGATCTAAATGCTCCCACACAGAAAGCAAAGGAGCGGCCATTGTGGCACATGCTTGTAGTCCCAGGGAGGCTGAGGTGGGAGGACTGCATGGGACCAGGAGTTCGAGATCAGCCTGGACAATAGAGTGAGACCCCCATCTCTAAAAGAATAAAATAAAATAAAATAAAATAAAATAAAATTTAAAAAAGAAAGAAAGCAAGCAAGCAAGCAAACAAGAAAGAAAGCAAAGGAAAAAGGGCAGGTCAAGTATCAGTGTATTTAGAGGACCAGAAAGGATGGAATAGGGTTCTGTCTCAGGCCTCTTATTTGTTGAGAAGGTTTACAATAGCAGTGGTCCCTACTTTTCTCCACACACAGCCCATGTCTAAATAGCACTTTCTGGCCGGGCATGGTGGCTCACACCTGTAATCCCAGCACTTTGGGAGGCTGAGGCAGGTGGATCACCTAAGGTCAGGAGTTCACGACCAGCCTGGCCAACATGGTAAAACCCTATCTCTACTAAAAATACAAAAATTAGCCAGGTGTGGTGTGGTGGTGCACACCTGTAATCCTGGCTACTCTACTCGGGAGGCTGAGGCAAGAGACTCGCCTGAACCCGGGAGATAGAAGTTGCAGTAAGCTGAGATTGTACCACTGCACTCCAGCTGGGGTGACAGAGCGAAACTCTCAAAAAAATAAAAATGAAAAATAAATAGCAGTTTCCAAGGCAGAAGGAAAGAACCAATTCCATCGACTTCCTTGCAAAGCAGCTGTTATGACGATACTGAGGCCAGGGAAGATGAATCCCTTATTTATAAAAATGAAAGAGGTCAAGAAAGCACCTGAAAGACCAGAATGAATCTGGTCACTCTGCCATACCAAACAGGCCAAGCCCCTGGCTAAGGAATAAACTGCTCCTTAAGAAGCTTTTCTTAATCTAGCACCTCTTCATCCAGGACCAAATCAAAACGTTAAAAAAAAATCTCCAAGTGTTAATCAAACCTGGTGATTCTAGCAGAGCAAAGAAGAAAACAAAACTGTGTTGCCATCTGTATTTGTATTAGAATAACCTTACTAAATTCCATTTAGATTAGAAATCTGGCATGAATAAGCAAGAAACAAGCACGTGAACTATACTGCAGTCAAAGGAGCAGGGACATGCAGCAGGATGGCAGGGTGGCGGTATTCCAAGATGCCCTGGTGGTACCTGATTCTGAATGAGAGAAACCCCCAGGAGATTCTGAACAAATCTGAAAGAAAATGCAACAGCATCACAGCACTCTGTATGGAGAAATGTCCATCAAAACAAGAATCTAAATCTGTAATACCAGCCATCCAAGACACTGAACTGGAGGATGCCACAGGCCTGAATGCATCAGGAGAGGAATCTAGTGGCATTAAAAAGTCTTTTCCTGGCCGGGCACGGTGGCTCAGGCCTGTAATCCCAGCACTTTGGGAGGCCAAGGCGGGTGGATCACAGGAGGTCCTAAGTTCAAAACCAACCTGGCCAACATGGTAAAACCCCATCTCTACTAAAAATACAAAAATTAGCCAGGCGTAGTGGCACACACCTGTAATCCCAGCTACTTGGGAGGCTGAGGCAGGATAATCACTTGAACCCAGGAGGCGGAGGTTGCAGTGAGCTGAGATCATGACATTGCACTCCAGCCTGGGTGACAAGAGGAAAACTCCATCTCAAAGGAAAAAAAAAAAAAAAAAGTATTGCCCATGAGCCAGGTCCTCAGAATGAAAATGAAGATCTATCCTCTCACATCATGATACTTGTAAACTTCAGTATCTGTAACTTCAGTATCTTTGTCCAAACATATAGTTTCCATTCTTGTCAGAGGACCAATACCAGATCAACATCACACATAACATCAACATCATACATAATATTATACTTAACTTTCAAACCTATTCTTTTCAGAACCACTAGAACTTATGAGCAGTACTGTCACTGAAAACGATGGACTCCTCCACCATACTCAACCCTTTCAGGGCCTCTGGCCAGAGCTGCCTGATGAAAATGTGAGTGAACACACTGTCACTTGGCTTGCAAGCTGGGCTGTATAGAATGAAAGTGATCCTTTTACAGTTCAACTTCCTTAAGCCCATAACTCTTAAAAAGAAGATTCCAATTCATCTTTATGTATCCTTAAACTTCGAACTGTATATAAAAAGGAGTCTTAATGTGATAGGGGGAGGGGCACCTGCAGAACTGACCATCAGCTATTAATGGCTAAAATGATTACCGTCCTCAGAATTTTCTCCATTGGCAAATATGCCCGATTACATAGAAATGTAACATGCCTGCTCAGCAAAGGAAATGAGCTATATTCTGAGCAGCTTAGGTCACGCTTGGGTCACTGGTTGGCAAATGTCTTTATTGAGGAAATACTGGAACAGAAACATTGATGGTTTTCTTAGAAGACCCTCTTGGTCCTTCAAGGATGTGCCCAGTTGGAGACAAGGCCGGCTTTCCTAGGTAATGCTACTTTTAGTAGGAAAGGCAATAATTACCCCCATAAGACTGAGTATTTATGCTGTTTTTCTTCTGTAAAATCAAAGACCTTTAATCTCTAAGGTGACTTGGAAAGCATGGTAGGGTCCCGAGGTCAAGTCTGCAGCATTCTTATGCCTTTCCAGCAGAAATGAGACTCCACAGGCTGGTAGGCAGGAGCTCCTTCCTCCAGGCAGGCAGCTGGTGTGTCCACAATGATCTGTGGGCAAAGGAAGGAAAAGGCCTCTCACAGGGAGACGAGCAATGTCTGTCATCAGGCCTGCAGTCTACCCAAGACTCCAATGTTCGAGGACAGAACACAACCTACTCCTGGGCTGGTAGTATGGAAAGTGCTGGAACGAAGTTCTTCACAACAAAGACATCCAATAACTTAAATCAGGGCACTGGTTCTGCTGCAAGAAGGTGAGATTCTAAATCATATGTTGGGGACTGGAAAGACAGAACAAATACGTACAAATGAAGGAGTGGTTCTAAATTCTAGTAAGCCTGGGCGATAGAGCAAGACTCCGCCTCAAAAATAAATAAATAAAAATAAATAAGTTCTAGTTAGCCAGTGTTGCCACTTTATTTAAACCTGAGAAACAGTTCCTTTAGAAAGCATTAAAATGGGAGCAATAGGAAGAGTCCAAATGACGTTCCCACACTTCTCAATTCACTTCCTCCATCAATGCAGCATGGGGTGATGCCTGGCTCTGCTTGTTGGGAGAGGAAAGCCATCTCTTTACAAACGAAAGCCTGCCCACCCACTCTGCCTGTTACAAAGGGCCTTCTTTCTGAATTTGCTCTGGAAAGCTGATATGATCACAGTAACAGTTTCATCAAGACACCCTGCTCCTTTAATTTCTGCTCTAAAACAAGAAAGCTATACAGGAGAAAAGACCAAGAAGAGAGTCAGATCCTCCTGTCTGGACTTGACCTGTAAAAAAGGTTACACAGAGACAAGGAGGCCTGGGATGGTCCCAGTGATGTGGGCAGTGAAGGCCAAAGCACCATCACCATGGAGCAGTTCCCACATTCCTAGAAACGTCACACTCCACGTGAAGAGGCAAGGCCAATTCCCAGGGCTGGATTAGTATCAGGGGAGAAATCAAGTAACGCCACCACAGAACTTAGCTTGAGAAAACAGCCAGGGGAGCACAAAGTGCCAGTATTACCTGATGGCTAAATTATTAAATTGCTGCTTAGGGTAAAAAGCAATGATTCCTTAGACCCTGAATTAAAGGCACCTGACACAGACCAGCATGAGAACTGAGAAGCCCACATAGTGATCTCCCCTCTGGCCACACCCAGCTTTCCCCCACTTCCCTGCAGATCCTACGGAGAAATTTGCCCAGAGAATCAGGCAGGAAAAGATGAGCCAGTGCCTAGCTTGTCCCTTGAGCCACCAAAGTCAACAAAGCAGACAGAACAGGCAGGGTGCCAGGGAGGCAAAGTGGCGTCAGCTTCTCCCAGCAGGGCCACCCCTTACCACAAATGGACTTTTAGAACAAGAGTACCCTACACTCACAACAAAGGTCACTGCATTTATTTTCCTTCTCCAGAGCAAAACGGCTGAAGCCAGGAACTGCACTTCTGGTCAACAGTTAAGGTCCCTCCCACTCTGGAAGACAAAGCGCACTCTGCTTGCTGAAACACAGCAGGATGAGGATTTTCCACACGGGCTTCTGCCTTTTCCACAGGAACCACGAAACCAGAGGGAACTAAGGGTCCTTGCTTAGGGCCTTGTAGGAGTACAAAGGCAATTGTCAACAAGGAAGGAAGAACTAATCTCAAATGGGATCAGTCCTATTCCCTGAAGGAGAAGATACACAGTTCATACGAAAAGTAAAGTTTTGACCAGGGCTTGGGAAGACTCCCATCACCAAAGGGAATATGTAACGAAGAACTTGTGTGGCCACAATGAGCCAAAGCCAGCAGACGTGACCTGAACGGGGAGTACAGGAGCCCAGGAACAACCTGGGAATACCCTAAAGGCTCTTTTCTAAAGTCTAGACTTTCTCCAAAATGTGATGTGTACATACCAAAGTACAAATGAAGAGACATTTTCCGAGCTTGTGAGGAAATTACGACTTACATGAGTCCACTCTGCTTATTGAATAGGTGGATGTGTTTTACAGCATGGAGCACATCTATCATGGGCATCAGGGAAGCTCACAAATAGCTCCTGATGGTGACAGCCCCTGGACACTGGCGAATTTCTTTCTTTTTTCTTTTTTTTTTTTGAGATGGAGTTTCGCGCTGTCGCAGATAGCTGGAGTGCAGTGGTGTGATCTTGGCTCACTACAACTTCTGCCTCCCGGGTTCAAGTGATTCTCCTGCCCCAGTCTCCTGGGTAGCTGGGACTACAGGCGTGTGCCACCAGGGCTGGCTAATTTTTGTATTTTTAGTACAGACGGGGTTTCACCATGTTGGCCAGGCTGGTCTTGAACTCCTGACCTCAGGTGATCCACCTGCCTTGGCCTCCCAAAGTGGTGGGATTACAGGCATGAGCCACCGCGCCCAGCCATTGGCGATTTTTATGTTTTTAGCTGGAGTCCTCAAGTTAGAGAACAGAAATGCTTTTCTGACCCTCTATTCCTACCTCATATGTATATTTAGATAATTGGTGTTTAAGGTTCTAGCCACCCACCTGAACCAATTTTATTAAGTGGGGTGGGAAGTGAGATCAACCCCCCTAGATTTCCTCTGCGGTCTATAAATAGAGCTTCGGGAAGGCAATCAGCCTACCTAGGGCAGGAATTTCAGTCCATTTCCTCAGGAGGCTCCTCCCTCACTTTCAATCCAGAGGCCCCATGGAGCTAAGTCAGAGGGTGCCGATTCACATCATGTCCCCAATGGCAGCAAATGAAAAGGCTCAGATTCTCCTCATTTTCACATGGGTTGCCAGCCCTGCTTTAACTCTGTAAGTCTGTGTTCCTCAGAGCAAAATCACAAAAGAGATCATGCAATGATTAAGAGTGCATTTGGTGAAATGCATCACAACAGTAAGCTGGACAGACAGACGGATGGAGGGAAGGTTGTATAGACAGTTTGTGATAAAGCAATATAGATAATGTTGGCTGAGGTCAAGGTGGTGGTTACATGGGTGTTCACTGAGCAGTTCTTTCCATTTTACTGTCTGACACACCTGCCTGCTGGAAATGGAGGTGGCCTTGAAGAAGTGAGAACGGCAGTCATAGCCCTGAGGTCGGAGGACATGGCCTCACCTTAAACAAGCCTGCTGACCTGGAGGAGGACTTTCGCATCCCCAAGGTTCTTTACTTAAAAGGGTAGTGGTCAAAATCAGGGACCTTTTTACAAATGTCTCATGTTTGGGCCCAACTGCAAGTCTATTGACAAATGTGAGGCAGGTGGGGTAACATAACATTATCTTTTTTTTTTTTTTTTTTTGAGACAGGGTCTGGCTCTGTCACCCAGGCTGGAATGCAGTGGTGCCATGCTGGCTCACTGCAACCTTTGCCTCCTGGGCTCAAGCAATCCTCCCACTTCAGCGTCCCAAGCAGCTGAGACTAGAGGTACACACCACCACACCCAGCTAATTTTTTTGTGTTTTTGGTAGAGATGGGGTTTCACCATGTTGCCCAGGTTGATCTGGAACTCCTGGGTTCGAGCAATCCTCCAGCCTTGGCTTCCCAAAGTGCTGGGATAATAGGCGTGAGCCACCACGCCCGGGCACGTTCTCTATCTTGATAGGGTTTTGGGTTTTGCTGATGCATGCACTTGTCAAAACCCAGTGAACATGTACTTAAAATGTGTACATTTCATTGTATGTAAACTTACCATCAAGAGGAAAAGCTATAAAGAAATATTTAACACCAGTGAATGATGTACATATCGAAATATTTAAAGATAAGTATACAGATGTCTGCAGTTTACTTTGAAATGTGTACAAAATAAGAGGTGGATAGATACATAAAGAAGTGGATAGATGAATAGATACGTGATGATTAAACAAACATAGTTTAAAAAAACATGGGCTGTGCGCTGTGGCTCACACCTGTAATCCCAACACTTTGGGAAGCCGAGGCGGGTGGATCATGAGGTCAGGAGTTCAAGACTAGCCTGACTAACATGGTGAAACCCCATCTCTACTAAAAATACAAAAATTAACCGGGTGTGGTGGCACACGCCTGTAGTGCCAGCTACTCAGGAGGCTGAGGCAGCATAATCGCTTGAACCCGGGAGGCGGAGAGTGCAGTGAGCCAAGATCGCGCCACTGCACTCTAGCCTGGGAGACAGAGCAAAACTCCGTCTCAAAAAAAAAAAGGGAAAGATGTAGGCTGGATGCGGTGGCTCATGCCTGTAATCCCAACACTTTGGGAGGCCAAGGCAGGTCAATCACTTGAGGTCAGGAGTTCGAGACCACCCTGGCCAACATGATGAAACCCCTTCTCTACCAAAAACATAAAAAATTAGCCAGGTGTGGTGACATACACCTGTAATCCCAGCTACTCGAGATGCTGAGGCAGGAGAACTGCTTGAAACCTGGAGGTGGAGGTTGCAGTGAGCTGAGATCTTGCCACTGCACTCCAGACTGGGCGACAGAGTGAGACTCCATCTCAAAAAAAAAATGTATTTGGAGGTGGGTAGTAGTGGAGGGGGTGGTCTGTCATCCATACGGTGCAATCATAGCTCACTGCAGCCTTGAACTCCCAGGTTCAAGTGGGCCTACTGCCTCAGCCTCCTGAGTAGCTGGGACTATAGGCATGTGCCATGACACCCAGGTTTTTTTTTTCCTTTTTGTAGAGACGAGGTCTCACCATGTTGCCCAGGCTGGTGTTGAACTCCTGAGCTCAAGCAATCCGCCTGCTTCAGCCTCCCAAAGTGCTAGGATTACAGGTGTGAGCCACAGTACCTGGCTACAAGTATTTTTATTTATTTTTTTAATATCAGGAATACACTATTGATTGATTGATTGACTGTTGAGACAAGGCCTGGCTCTCTCGTCCAGGCTGGAGTGCAGTGGCACAATCTCAGCTCACTGCAACCTCTGCCTCCCAGGCTCAAACCATTCTCTGATCTCAGTCTCCCAAGTAGCTGGAACTACAGGTGTGCACCACCAAGCCCAGCTAATTTTTGTATTTTTGGTAGAGACAGGGTTTTGCCATGTTGCCCAGTCTGGTCTTGAATTCCTGGGGTCAAGTGATCCTCCCGCCTTGACCTCACCAAATGCTGGGATTACAGAAGTGAGCCACTGCATCCAGCCACAAGTATTTTAAAAAGATCCTCGGATGGATTAAACAAACTGTGGTCCATCCATACCGTGGACTACTACTTAGCAATAAAAAGGAATTGACTATTGAAATACACAAGAGTTTGGAGAATTACGCTAAGTGAAGAAAGCCAATCCCAAGAATTACATGCCATATGATTCCATTTATATAGCATTACTGAAATGATGAAATTCTACAGCTGGTGAAGAGACTAGTGGCTGACTGGTATTAGGGATGGGGAGGAGGGAAGAGAAATGAGTATGACTATAATGGGCAGCATTACGGATCTGTGAGGTAGTGGAACAGTTCTTTATCCTGATTGTGATGTTGGATATATAACCCATGTATGTGATAAAACTGCACTAAACCACACACACGCACCCACAAATGGGTGCATATGAAAGTAATGAGATCTGAATATGGTCTATGGATTGTACTAACAGCACCCATGCCCATTTCCTCATTTTGCTATTGCACCATAATTATGTAGGATGTACCACTGAAGAAAACTGGGCGAAGGTACAAAGGACCCCTCTGTGGTCTAGTCTTACTGTACAGAAGTAAGTAGAAACAGCGAAAAATTTTTTTTGTATTTTTTGTAGAGATGGAGTTTCACCATATTGCCCAGGCTGGTCTCTAATTCTGGAGCTCAAGTGATCTGCCCATATCTTGGCCTCCCCAAGTGTTAGGATTACAGGTATGAGCCACTGCACCCAGCCCCTACAAGTATTTTTAAAAATTATCCAGGTGTCGTGGTGCACACCTGTGGTCCCAGCTGCTCAGGAGGCTGAGGCAGGAGAATTGCCTGAGCCTGGCAGGCTGAGGCTGCAGTGAGCCACGATCGTGCTACTGCACCCAGCCTGGGCAACAGAGCGAGACCTGGTCTAAAAAATTTTTTAAAGATTAAAGACATAAGAAAAAGGATTCCAGGCCGGGTGTGGTGCTCACGCCTGTAATCCCAGCATCTTGGGGGGCCAAGGCGGGCAGATCACCTAAGGTCAGGAGTTTGAGACCAGCCAGGCCAAGATGGTGAAACCCTGTCTCTACTAAAAATACAAAAAGAAGCTGAGTGTGGTGGTACACACCTGGAGTCCCAGCTATTCGGGAGACTGAGGCAGGAGAATTGCTTGAACCCTGGAGGCGGAGTTCGCAGTGAGCTGAGATCACACCATTGCATTCCAGCCTGGGCGACAGAGTGAGACTGTCTCAAAAAAAAAAAGGATTCCGAATTCCAGCAAATAAAATACTAATAAAGAATGGAAGGAGGGAAGGACAAAAGAGACAAGAAAAATAACTAAACAATTTCTAGAAATGAAAAGAATAGTCATTAAATTTTTTTTAATTCAATGAATGTAAGGATTATCCATGGGTTGGATAGGAAGAATCAGTATCGTGAAAAAGGCCATACTGCCCAAGGTATTTTACAGATTCACTGCCATCCCCATCAAGCTACCAATGACTTTCTTTACAGAATTGGAAAAAACTGCTTTAAAGTTCATATGGAACCAAAAAAGACCCGCATTGCCAAGACAATCCTAAGTCAAAAGAACAAAGCTGGAGGCATCACACTAGCTGACTTCAAACTATACTACAAGACTACAGCAACCAAAACAGCATGGTACTGGTACCAAAACGGAGATACAGACCCATGGAACAGAACAGAGTCCTCAGAAATAATACCACACATCTACAGCCATCTGATCTTTGACAAACCTGAGAAAAACAAGAAATGGGGAAAGGATTCCCTATTTAATAAATGGTGCTGGGAAAATTGGCTAGCCATAAGTAGAAAGCTGAAACTGGATCCTTTCCTTACTCCTTATACGAAAATTAATTCAAGATGGATTAGAGACTTAAATGTTAGACCTAATACCATAAAAACCCTAGAAGAAAACCTAGGTAATACCATTTAGGACATAGGCATGGGCAAGGACTTCATGTCTAAAACACCAAAAGCAATGGCAACAAAAGCCAAAATTGACAAATGGGATCTAATTAAACTAAAGAGCTTCTGCACAGCAAAAGAAACTACCATCAGAGTGAACAGGCAACCTATAGAATGGGAGAAAAATTTTGCAATCTACTCATCAGACAAAGGGCTAATATCCAGAACCTACAAAGAACTCAAACAAATTTACAAGAAAAAAACAAACAATCCCATCAAAAAGTGGGCAAAGGATATGAACAGACATTTCTCAAAAGAAGACATGCATACAGCCAACAGACACATGAAAAAATGCTCGTCATCACTGGCCATCAGAGAAATGCAAATCAAAACCACAATGAGATACCATCTCACACCACTTAGAATGGCAATCATTAAAAAGTCAGGAAACAACAGGTGCTGGAGAGGACGTGGAGAAATAGGAACACTTTTACACTGTTGGTGGAATTGTAAACTAGTTCAACCATTATGGAAAACAGTATGGCGATTCCTCAAGGATCTAGAACTAGAAGTACCATATGACCCAGCCATCCCATTACTGGGTATATACCCAAAGGATTATAAATCATGCTGCTATAAAGACACATGCACACGTATGTTCATTGCGGCACCATTCACAATAGCAAAGACTTGGAATCAGCCCAAATGTCCATCAGTGACAGACTGGATTAAGAAAATGTGGCACATATACACCATGGAATACTATGCAGCCATAAAAAAGGATGAGTTTGTGTCCTTTGTAGGGACATGGATGCATCTAGAAGCCATCATTCTCAGCAAACTATCGCAAGAACGGAAAACCAAACACCGCATGTTCTCACTCATAGGTGGGAACTGAACATGAGATCACTTGGACTCGGGAAGCGGAACATCACACACCGGGGCCTATTATGGGGAGGGGGGAGGGGGAAGGCATTGCATTGGGAGTTATACCTGATGTAAATGACGAGTTGATGGGTGCAGCACACCAACATGGCACATGTACACATATGTAACAAACCTGCACATTATGCACATGTACCCTAGAACTTAAAGTATAATTTAAAAAAAAAAGGATTATCCATGGGTTTTAAAAACCACTGGTCAAAGGTTACTGGGAAACGAGAGCTGCACACCATTTCAGACTTGGCAGCTGCAGATCACCTTTGCCAGCAGAGACCACCTGAACCAAGCCACGGACAGACGGACATCATGAGCTTCCTGATAGGATGCAGTGGGAAGGACACATCATCATCTGTGCAGTCCTTCTGCCAAAAATGCTTAACTGGCAAAGGCAGGCCCTAACGGTTCTATTCTTGAGAGCCGACAAGTTACAAAAGGGAATTTCTTTAACTCGGTGAAAGTATCTAGAAACTGACATCAACTGCCACTTATAATGGCGAAATTTTAAGAGCATTCTCTTTAAAATCTCTCTATGGTCAGGAACAAAACAAGGATGCCCACTTTCATTGCTTTAATTCAATGGTGAATTAGAGAGCCAAGTCAGCATTATTCAATGTTAGGGGCTGAATAGTGTCCCCTCCCAAATTTATATTTTGAAGTCCCAACCTCCAGTACCTCAGAATGTGACTATATTTGAAAATAAGGCCTTTAAAGAGGTAATTAAGTTAAAATGAGGTCATCATTTTAACTTAGGTGGGCCTAAGTTAATTAGGGTGGGCCGGCCCTAATTCAATATAACTGGTGTTCATATAAGAATAGGAGATGAGGGACTGGGGCTGGCTCATGTCTGTAATCCCAGCACTTTGGGAAGCCAAGGCAGGCGAATCACTTGAGTCCAGGAGTTTGAGATGGGCCTGGGCAACAGGGCAAAACCCCATCTCTATAGAAAATACAAAAATCAGCCAGACGTGGCGGTGTGCCTGTAGTTCCAGCTACTTGGGAGGCTGAGGCAGGAGGATCCCCTGAGCCTGGGGAGGTTGAGGCTATAGTGAGCCATGATCACGCCACTGCATGCTAGCATGGGCAACAAAGCCAGACCCCTGTCTTAAAAAAAAAAAAGAATGATTAGGACACAGACACATACAAAGGGAAGACCATGTGAGGACAGAGACCACCATCTGTAAGCCAAGGAAAGAGGCCTCAGAAGAAACAACCCCAATGATACCTTGATCTCGGCCGTCATGCCTCTAGAACTGTGAGAAAATAAATTTCTGTTGTTTAAGCTACCCTGTTGGTAGCACAGCAGCCTTAGCAAACTAACATGGTAGGCAAAAGATGTAAGGGCTAAAAAGGAGGAAACAGCTGTGATATGACTATATTAGGAAAGGCAAGAAAATCTACAAACAGCAATAACTAAAACAAGTTCGGCAAAGTTGCTAGACACAAGATCTACACGCACGAAAGTCAACAGCACTCCTCCACATGCCACTAACAATTAGAAAACAGACACAAAAGTGTTCATTGTGACTCTATTTCTAACTGCTAAAATGTGGAATTAAATTAACTGCCCCTCGCTATGAATACAAATAAATAAATTGAGCCAGGCACAGTGGCTCATGCTTGTAATCCCACTCTCTGGGAGGCCTGCTTGGGGCCAGGAGTTCGAGACCAGCCTGGGCAACATAGCCAGACTCCATCTCTACAAAAAATTTAAGAATTAGCTGGGCATGGTGACATGCACCTGTAGTCCTAGCTACTTGGGAGGCTGAAGCAGGAAGACTGCTTGAGCCCAGGAGTTCAGGGTTACAGTCAGCTGTGATCATGCCACTGCACACCAGCCGGGGTAACAGAGTGGGACCCCATCTTGTAAAATAAATAAATACATCTGTTGAGGTATATTTATCCACATATTAAAGGAACACTATAAAGCAGTTCAAATGAATGGGGTGGATCTGTATGAAAACATCTCAAAAACATAATGCTTAATTTTTGTTTAATGGCAATAGACAGATACATTATATCCATTTTTAACATACACACAAAATTGTGGGGATTCATATAAGTGGTACAAATGCAGAGAAATCCACAGAAATAATAAAATATAAACATTTCATTTTGGTGATAACACATAGATGTTTGCTATATTATTTTTCTGTACTGTCCTGTATACTTGAAATACTTCATTCTGGGCACGGTGGCTCACACCTGTAATCTCAGCACTTTGGGAGGCCGGGGCGGGCGGATCACCAGGTCAGGAGATGGAGACGATCCTGGCTAACATGGTGAAACCCCATCTCTACCAAAAATACAAAAAAACAAAAAAATTAGCCGGGCGTGGTGGCGGGTGCCTGTAGTCTCAGCTACTCGAGAGGCTGAGGCAGGAGAATGGGGTGAACCCAGGAGGTGGAGCTTGCAGTGAGCCAAGATCGCGCCACTGCACTCCAGCCTGGGTGACAGAGCGAGACTCAGTCTCAAAGTAATAATAATAATAATAATAATAATAATAAAAGAAAACAGCTGGGTGTGGTGGCGCACGCCTATAATCTCAGCATTTTGGGAGGCCGAGGCAGGCAGATCACCTGAGATCAGGAGTTTGTGATCAACCTGGGCAACATGGTGAAACCCTGTCTCCACTAAAAATACAAAACTTAGCTGGGACTGGTGGCGCATGCCTGTAATCCCAGCTACTTGGGAGGCTGAGGTATGAGAATCACTTGAACCCAGGAGGCAGAGGTTACAGTGAGCTGAGATCATGCCACTGCACTCCAGCCTGGGTGACAGAGCAAAACTCTGCCTCAAACAAAACAAAACAAAACAAACCCCCCAACTCATTGAGGCCTATATAAATGCAAACACTTGGCTGGGCGGGTGGCTCACACTTGTAATCCCAGCGCTTAGGGAGGCCGGGGCAGGTGGATCACCTGAGGTCAGGAGTTTGAGAACAACCTGGTTAACATGATGAGACCCCATTTCTACTAAAAATAAAAAAAATTAGACAGGCGTGGTGGTGCGTGCCTGTAATCCCAGCTGCTCGGGAGGCTGAGGCAGGAGAACTGCTTGAACCCAGGAGATGGAGACTGCAATGAGCTGAGGTCGCGCCATTGCACTCTAGCTTGGGCAACAAGAATGAAACTCCATCTCAAAAAAAAAAGCAAACATTAAATTCTAAATGACAGCTGGACACAGTGGCCTGCAGTGCCAGCTATTTGGGAGGCTGAGGTGGGAGGATCACTTGAGCCCAGGAATTCAAGACTGCAGTGAGCCGTGACCATGCCACTGCACTCCAGCCTGGGTGAGCTGGCCCTGTCTCTTGAAAAAAACAAAAAAACAACAACAAAAAAGAAGATTCAGCTGAGCAAGCCACGTTTACTGGCACCAGATGAAGGTTCACACTCAAAGTCAAGACCATGCTATGGCCATGGCAGGATGATCACTTGAGCCCAGGAGTTCCAGTCCGGCCTGGGCAACACAGCAAGACCCTATCTAAAAAAAAAAAAAAAAAAAAAAGACTATTACTATGGATAGCTCAGATAAAGCCAGTGATTGATACTGTCATAGCATCTTCATTGCTAAGTTAAAAAAAAAAAAAAAAAAAAAAATCTCGCACCCAGCACAATTTGCACTGGTCCTACCTCCACTTATTAACAGTAATCTTCACAGCTCATCCATCCCCTCTCTGTGCCTAAGGTAATGACTTAAGCTTCTCCTTCCCAGCCTTTTCCTAAGAGAAAAAAAATGGTCAAGAGTATCTAACAAAAAACCATAATGCAAATGCAAAAGGGCAGGCAGAGTTCATGCATTTAATTTTAGGTCTGTTACCAGGTTTTTCTTGAGCCCTGGCCAGGGTTATTCTGGTCCTGGCATAGAGAACATGGTTTGCATGGGTGTGGGTTAAATTAAAAACAAACAAACAAATAAAACTCTCACATCAAGTGCTCAAAGAACATGTCCCTAGGCCGGATCCTTGAGGCGGCCGGACAAGCACCACCCACGATCCAACCAGGATGCCTGCCAGAAGTTTGTTTCCCATATTACAGAAAAGGGACAGGGGCAGCAGCTAACATCATCATCATTTCAAATACTCTACCACCTCCTTCTTCTGGTGGAAGTATTACGCAACATTAGAGAAAGGAATTCCATTTTTAATAGGCCCATGGGTGACACAGCACCATACTAAGCTCTCCTTAGGGAATTATATTAAATAACAGGTAAGCTGCTTAAAATACTATGTTACTTCACTTTTAAGTATGTCACTCATGGTTCATTTGGTTCATTTGTTATAAATGCAGTCCCTTTTCCAAGGCAAAGGGGTATGCCCATCAAATAACTTAATTAAAAACATGGCCATACTGCCTTGTGAAATTAGTGAGAGAAAAGTCAACAGGACGAGGAAGCCTAAAAGTCAAGAGCTTGGGCCGGGTATGGTGGCTCACACCTGTAATCCCAGCACTTTAGGAGGCAGGATCGTTTAAGGCCAGGAGTTTGAGACCAGCCTGGGCAATATAGCAAGACCCCCATCTCTATTTAAAAAAAAAAAAAGGTAGGGTGCAATGGCTCACGCCTGTAATCCCAGCACTTTTGGAGGCTGAGGCGGGCGGATCACTTGAGGTCAGGAGTTTGAGACCAGCCCGGCCAACACGGTAAAACCCAGTCTCTACTAAAAATACAAAAATTAGCTGGGCATGGTGGTGCATGCCTGTATGCCTGTAGTCCCAGATATTTGGGAGGTTGAAGTGGGAGGATCGCTTGAGCCCGGGAGGCAGAGCTTGCAGTGAGCTGTGCAACTCTAGACTAGGCAACAGAGAAAGACACCGCCTCAAAAAATAAAATAAATTTTAAAGAAAGTCAAGAGCTCTACCTGTCCTACACCTAGGAAAGGTGACATCTAAACCACTGTAAGAAATTCCAAAGTTTAAATTCTGAAAGTCAAGATCACATTTTAAAAGTACAAAGCAGCTGGGCATGGTGGCTCACGCCCATAATCCCAGCGCTTTGGGAGGCCGAGGTGGGTGGATCACCTGAGGCCAGGAGTTCAAGACCAGCCTGGCCAACACAGTGAAACCACATCTGTACTACAAATACAAAACTAGCTGGGTGTGGTGGTGCATGCCTGTAATCCCAGCTACCTGGGAGGCCGAGGCAGGAGAATTGCTTGAACCTGGGAAGCAGAGGTTGCAGTGAGCGGAGATCGTGTCATTACACTCCAGCCTGGACAACAAGAACAAAACTCTGCCTCAAAAAAAAAAAAAAAAAAGGTATAAAGCAAGAATGGCTGGTTCCTGATTTGCAACAGGTTTCTTGGAAAACCAGTACTCCACCCAGCCAGGGATCCTCCATGTCTCTTAGATGCTATCTTCTATACCTATCTGTGTATATATACCATACACTGTCTCTTTTATCAGATTTTATCAGATTGTGAGCTCTATGAGGGCAATAACCATGTCTTATCCATTTCTGTCTATCTATCAGGACTGAAAATGATTCCTTGCATATACTATAGTTTATTTTATTATTATTATTATTTTTTGAGACAGAGTCTCGCTCTGTCGCCCAGGCTGGAGTGCAGTGGCGGGATCTCGGCTCACTGCAAGCTCCGCCTCCCGGGTTCACGCCATTCTCCTGCCTCAGCCTCCTGAGTAGCTGGGACTACAGGCGCCCGCCACCGCGCCCGGCTAATTTTTTGTATTTTTAGTAGAGACGGGGTTTCACCGTGGTCTTGATCTCCTGACCTTGTGATCCGCCCGCCTCAGCCTCCCAAAGTGCTGGGATTACAGGCGTGAGCCACCGCACCCGGCCGCATATACTATAGTTAAATGTTCAGTAAGTATTAGCTGGGTTTAAGTGAATCCAGCACAAAAAGGCCTGGTGAGGTAGAAGCAAGATAAGAACTGTACAGTTTTGGAAGGCAGCCTGTTCAAAAGAAACACATGTCTAAAGAACATGCCAAATTTTGCAAGAAAGAGATAAAATGTTCCCTCAAAGTAAAACTGAGGAAGGGAAGCACCAGTTTCCTCTCACAAGCTTCTGAAACGATAAAAGCATGTCTGGTTTCAGTGATAATGTGTTACAGGCTTAGGCAAGAACAGGTGAAAAAAATCTGATAAATGCAATCAACCACGAAGCTGGCCACAGCTCAGGGCTGAGGGAACCAGACTCGGCCAGGCTGCTTAAAAACTCACTGGTATAAATATGGCTTTAAAACAAGGGAGGCTCAAAAAGAGGAGGGATGATAAAAGCATCAGTCTCAACTTGTTCTTTATTGTAGACAGTCTCCCACTTCTATTGAAGTATTTTTGGAGTGCCAACTACCAGTGGTGGGATGACACCAAGTATAACACCAAGGGAAACACTCGAGGGTCATCTTTACCGTTCTGGAGCTGGCCTTGGCCTGCGTTCCCACTGGCTGTTAAACCCAACATGCCACACCCGGAAGAACACCGACACATCATGCATTGACGTACAGCAGGCCTTCGCTTATTATAACCTCTCAAAGAGCAGTGAGCCAATTTCAGACCCTCTGTGAGAGGTTACAAGAACCCTTGAATGAAAAAATATCAGGATTCAAAAACCATTCTGCAGAAATTAACAGGCTGATCCTAAAACATACATGGAAATGCAAAGAACCTAGAATAGTCAAAACCCAACATTATTTTGAAAAAGAGGAAAAAAATGGAGACTGTACACCACCCAATTTCAAAACTTACCATAAAGTTACAAGTAACCACAAGAGCAAGAGACACATAAATCAATGGAACAGAATTGAAAGTCGAGAAATAAACCACTACATTTATGACCAGTTGATTTTGCCAAGGGAATTCAGGGAGAATGGATGGTCTTTTCAACAAATGATGCTGGTACAACTAGACATACATGCGTTTACAAAAAAAAAAAAGAAAAAAGAAATAGACACTCCCTCCCTCATACCATATTCAAAATTAACTCAAAATGGAACACAGACATATGTAAGAGCTAAAACTATAAAACTTCTAGATGAAAATAGGAGAAATTTTTGTAAATTTGGACTAGACACTTTTTTTTACATATGATACCAAAAGCATCATCCATAAAAGCAAAAATTGATAAATTAGACAATCAAAATTAAAAATGTTTGCTCTTCCAAAGATACCATATAAGCAAATAAAACCACAAGTCACACACTGGGAGAAAATAGTTGCAAATCATATCTGACAAAAGACATATTCATAATATATAAACTCTTACAACTTAGTAAGAGGACAACTCAATTTTTAAAAATGAGGATATACAGAAAATCATTGGACCTTCCTCTTAATTTTGCTGTGAACCTAAAACTGCTCTATTAAAATAATTAAGTCTTTTTTTTTTTTAGACGGAGTTTTGCTCTTGTTGCCCAGGCTGGAGCACAGTGGCATCATCTCAGCTCACTGCAACCTCCGTCTCCCAGGTTCAAGAGATTCTCCTGCCTCTGGCTCCCGAGTAGCTGGGATTAGAGGTGTCCGCCACCATGCCCAGCTAATTTTTTTTTTAATACTTCTTTTAGTAGAGATGGGGTTTCACTATGTTGGCCAGGCTGGTCTCGAACTCCTGACCTCGGGTGATCCACCCACCTCAGCCTCCCAAAGTGCTAGGATTACAGGCATGAGCCATCACACCTGGCCCAAGAATTAAGTCTTAAAAACAAAAAACAACAAGCAAGCAAAGATTTGAATCGACATTTCACCAAAGAAGATAAGTGAATTGTTAATAAATACATGAAAAGGGATCATCGCTAGCTAAGGAAATACAAATTAAAATCACAGTGAGGACTGGGCGTGGTGGCTCACGCCTGTAATCCCAGAACTTTGAGAGGCTGAGGCGGGCGTACCACTTGGGACAAGAGTTGGACACCAGCCTGGTCAACATGGTGAAACGCCATCTCTAACAAAAAATACAAAAATTAGCCGGATATGGTGGCATGCACTTGTAGTGCCAGCTACTCTGGAGGCTGAAGTGGGAGAATTACTCTGCCAGGAGGCAGAGGCTGCAGTGAGCCAAGATCGCGCCGTTGCACTCCAGCCTGGGCAACAGGGTGAGACCCTGTCTCAAAAATAAATTAATTAATTAATTAAAATCACAATGTGGTACCACTATATACCTACTAGAATGACTATAATCCATAAGTCAACAATACACGGTGTTGGCAAGGATGTGGCAAAACTGGAATTCTCAACCATTGCCCATGAAAATGTGAAATGTACAGCCACTTTGGAAAAGGCTGTCAGTTTCTCAAATGTTTAAAAACAAACTTCTCATATGGAATCTTATGTCCACATGAAATCATGAACATGAATGTTCGTTCACAGCAGCATCATTCATAATTGTCTTAAGCTAGAAACAACCCAAAAGTCTATCAGCTGGTGAATGGATAGACTGAGTGTGGTAAATTCATATAATGGAATACTATTTAGCAATAAAAACTACTGATATCAGCACAAATTACTGATACATACTCAACACATATGAACTTAAAAACATGGTGAGTGGGCCGGGTGTGGTGGCTCACGCCTGTAATCCCTGCACTTTGGGAGGCCAAGGCAGGTGGATCACCTGAGGTCAGGAGTTCAAGACCAGCCTGGCCAACATGATGAAACCCCCTCTATACTAAAAATACAAAAAATGAGCTGGGAGTGGTGGCACACGCCTGTAATCCCAGCTACTCAGGAGGCTGAGGCAGAAGAATCGCTTGAACCCGGGAGGCTGAGGTTGCAGTGAGCCAAGATCGCACCACTGCACTCCAGCCTGGGCAACAAGAGCAAAACTCCGACTCAAAAAAAAAACACACACACACACAAAACAAAAACAAAAACAAAAACATGGTGAGTGAAGGACACCAAATGGAAAATAATACATACTGTATGATTTCATGTATATGAAATTCCCAGAAAAGGCAAATCTAGAGAGATAGCAGTTGCCAGTTGCCTGGTGGGGAGCAGAGATTGACTAAAAACAGAAGGGCCGGATGTGGTGGTTCACATCCATAATCCCAGCACTTTGGGAGGCCAAGGTGAGGGGATCGCTTGAGCCCAAGAGTTTGAGGCTGCAGTGAGCTACAGTCTCACCACTGTACTCCAGCCTAGGTGGTAGAATGAGATCCTCTTTTTAAAAAAAATAACAATAAAAAAAGAACTTTTTGAGAGATAGAAGTATTATAAAATTGGATTTTAAGCCATGCGTGGTGGTGCTCGCCTGCAGTGCCGGTTACGTGGAAGGCTGAGGAAGGAGGATTGCTTGAGCCTAGAAGGTCAAGGCTGTGGTGAGCTATGACAATGCCACTGCACTGTAGCCTGAGTGACAGATTAAGACTCTATCTCAAAAAAAAGAAAAAAAAAAAAAAAAAAAAGATTTTAGTGATGGTTGCATAACTCTCTATGTTTACTAAATATCATTGTACATTTATAATGTATGGATATTATGGTATGTCAACTATACCTCAGTTTCAAAACAGTAACCACCAATATCCCACAAAATCTGGAGGATCCCTAACTGCAGGTTCCTATATACAGTGAAAACCTTTCGGGAAACTTTCTGGTAGAACTGTGGTTTTCTGGCAAAGAACTATGAAAGGGATTTCTCCATTAACGGTGCTTCTTCAAAGTCAGCACATGTAAGAATCACCTGGAAAACCTGTTGACAGACCAGCCCCTCTCCTCCCATGTGGATTTAGTAGGTCTGGGGTGTGGCCCATAAATCTGCATTCCTAAAAGCTCCAGGACCAGTCATTAAAAACAGAGATTTCGGCCGGGCGTGGTGGCTCGGCCGGGCGCGGTGGCTCAAGCCTGTAATCCCAGCACTTTGGGAGGCCGAGACGGGCGGATCAGGAGGTCAGGAGATCGAGACCATCCTGGCTAACACGGTGAAACCCCGTCTCTACTAAAAAATACAAAAAACTAGCCGGGCGAGGTGACGGGCGCCTGTAGTCCCAGCTACTCGGGAGGCTGAGGCAGGAGAATGGCGGGAACCCGGGAGGCGGAGCTTGCAGTGAGCTGAGATCCGGCCACTGCACTCCAGCCTGGGCGGCAGAGCGAGACTCCGTCTCAAAAAAAAAAAAAAAAAATTTTATCCTTAAATTCAACACAATCCCAATCAAAATTCCTGCAAGCATTCCTTTTTTTTTTTTTTGTAGAAATAGACAAGCTGATTCTAAATTTTATATGGAAATCTGAAAGCCTGAGAATATGCTAAATAATTAAGAATTTAAAAAAAGAATAAAGAAATCAAATAATATTTGACTTCAAGACTTATTATAACACCACAGTAATCAAAGGAACATGGTATTGGCATAAGGACAGACATTAAAGAAAAACAGAATGAAGTCCAGAAATAGACTTTACATGTATTGCCAATAGTACCCTTAAAGCTTCCATGGTAATTCAGTGGAGGAAAGGACAGTCTTTTCAATATGTGACACTGGAACAACCGGGGGAATAATGAACTTTACAAGGAAGTGCAAGACTTGCAGCACTGAAAACTACAAAATATCACTGAAAAAATTAAAGAAAATCAGTAAGTGGCACACCTGTAATCCTAGCACTTTGGGAGGCCGAGTTGGGCGGATCATTTGACGTCAGGACTTGGAAACCAGCCTGGCCAACAAGTGAAACCCCGTTTCTACTAAAAATACAAAAAAATTAGCCGGGTATGGTGTAATCCCAGCTACTTGGGAGGCTTAGGCAGGAGAACTGATTGAACCCAGGAGGCAGAGGTTGCAGTGAGCTAAGATCACGCCACTGCACTCCAGCCTGGGTGACAGGACGAGACTCCGTCTCAAAAAAAAAAAAAAAAAAAAAAAAAAAGAAAAAAGAAAACCTAATAAACGGAAGCAGCTGGGCGCAGTGGCTCACACCTGTAATGTCAACACTTTGGGGCGCTGAGGCAGGCAGATCGCTTGAGCCCAGGAGTTGACCAGCCTGGGCAACGTGGCGAATACCCCCTCCCTACAAAAATTACAAAAATTAGCTGGGCACGGTGGCCAACGCCTATAGTTACAGATGCTTGGGTGGCTGAGGCAGGAGGATTGCTTGAGTCTGGGAGGCAGTTTGCAATGAGCTGAGATCCAGCCATTGCACTCTAGCCTGGGTAACAGAGCGAGACCCTGGCTCTAAACAAACACACACACACATAGAAGACTTCCATGTTCATGGCATCCCATTTTAATACTGTTAAGATGGCAATACTCTCCTAATTGATCTAGAGACTCAACACAATCCCCATCAAAATCCCAATTGTCTTTTTCAGAGATAGATAGATATAAGCTGATCCCGTTCCAAAATTCATATGCAACTGCAAGGGACCCGAAATAGCCAAACAATCTCCAAAAAGAAAATCAAAGATAAAAGACGCATACTTCCTGGTTTTGATATTTACTACAATGCTATGGTTATCCACATAGTGTAGTACTGGCATAAGATAAACATATAGACTAGTGCAATATTAAAAGAAATTGAGAGTAAGGAAATAATCACATACATCTATAGTCAACTGATTTTCAACAAGGGTGTCAAGGCCATTCAAAGGAGAATGAACAGTGTTTTCAATAAATGCTACTGGGACAACTGAATTATCTACATGCAAAAGAATGTGGCTTGAACCCCCAACCTCATACCACATACAAAAGTTAATTCCAAATGGATCAAAGACCTAAATATAAGAACTGAAAGTATAAAACTCTTAGAAGGAAACATAGGTGGAAATCTTCTTGACCTTGCATTAAACAACAAATTCTTAAATATGACACCAAAAGCAAAAGCAACAAGAGACTTAAAACAGATATCATATTAGCTTTCAACAAAATTAAAGACTTTTAGGGCTGGGCGCAGTGGCTCACATCTGTAATCCTAGCACTTTGGGAGGCCGAGGCGGACGGATCACAAGGTCAGGAGATCAAGACCACCCTGGCTAACACGGTGAAACCCTGTCTCTACTACAAAAATACAAAAAAATTAGCTGGGCATTGTGGCACGCTCCTGTAGTCCCAACTACTCGGGAGGCTGAGGCATGAGAATCGCCTGAACCTGGGAGGTGGAGATTGCAGTGAGCTGAGATCCCGCCATTGCACTCCAGCCTGGGCAACAAGAGTGAAACTCTGTCTCGAAAAACAAACAAACAAACAACACAAAAAAATTAAAGACTTTTGTGCTGCAAAGGATACTATCAAGAACATAATAAGACAACTTACAGAATGGGAGAAAAAGTTTGCAAATCATGTTCTGATAAGGAATTAGTATATCTGAAATGTATAAAAATGTCTTAACTCAACAACCAAAAGACAAACAATTCAACTAAAAAATTTACAAAGGACAAGGTGCAGTAGCTCACGCCTATAATACCAGCACTTTGGGAGGCCAAGTCAGGAGGATCACTTGAGACCCAGACCAGCCTGGGCAACACAGCAAGACCCTGCCTTTACAAAAATTAAAAATTAGCTGGGCATGGTGGTGTATGCCTGTAGTCCCAGTTACTCAGGAGGCTGAGGCAGGAGGATCACTTGAGCCAAGGTGTTCAAGGCTGTAGTGAGCTATAAGCATGCCGCTGCACTCCACCTGGGTGACAGAACAAGACTGTTTAAAAAAATAAAAAAATTGACAAAGGACTTGCATAGACATTTCTCCAAGGACTATATATGAAGAGCCAATAAACGCAAGAAAAAGCCAGGTGCGGCAGCTCATGCCTCTAATCCCAGCACTTTGGGCGGCTGAGGTGGGCAGATCACCTGAGGTCAGGAGTTCAAGACCAGCCTGCCCAACATGGTGAAACCCCAACTCTACAAAAATACAAAACTTAGCCAGGCATGATGGCGGACGCCCATAATCCCAGCTACTTGGGAGGCTAAGGCAGGAGAATTGCTCGAACCCAGGAGACGGAGGGTATAGTAAGTCGAGATTGTATCCCTGCACTCCAGACTGGGCGACAGAGCAAGACTCCATCTCAAACAAACAAACAAACAAACAAAACACACACACACACACACACACACACGAAAAGATGCCCAACATCCTTTGCAAATCAAAACTGTAACGAGATACTACTTGAGAATCACTAAGATGGCTACTATCAAATAAGACAGGTAATAATAAGCGTTGGAAAAGATGTGGAGAATCAGAACCCTTATATACTGTTGGTGGGAATGTAAAATGGTGCCACTGCTTTGGGAAATAGTCTGGCAATTCCTCAAAAAGATCCAATTAAAGTTACCCAGCAATTCTACTGGGTAGATCCGGTAGAATGGACCTGACCCAGTAGAATCGACCAAGCAATTCAACTTGTAGGTATATACAGCTGGGTGCAGTGGCTCATGTCTGTAATCCCAACACTTTGAGAGGCCGAGATGGGGAGAATGCTTGAGTTCAGCAGTTAGAGAACGGCCTGTGCAACACGGAAAAACCCTGTCTCTACGGAAAATACAAAAAATTAGCCAGGCATGGTGGCACGCACATGTAGTCCCAGTTACTTGGGAGGCTAAGGTGGGAGGATCACTTGAGCTTTGGAGGTCAGGCTACAGTGAGCCAAGATAGCACCACTGCTCTCCAGCCTGGGGGACAAAGTGAGACCCTTTCTCAAAACAAACAAATAAAAAATCTTAGAGAAAAAAAATTTTTTCTTAAGTAAAACAAGAAAATGTCTACACAAAAACTTGGATATGGCTGGGCACGGTGGCTCACCTGTAATCCCAGTGCTTTGGGAGGCTGAGGCAGGCAGGTCACGAGGTCCGGAGATCGAGACTATCCTGACCAACATGGTGAAACTCTGTCTCTACTAAAAATACAAAAATTAGCTGGGTGTGTAATCCCAGTTACTTGGGAGGCTGAGGCAGGAGAATGGCTTGAACCCAGGAGGCAGAGATTGCAGAGAGCCAAGACTGCGCCAGTGCACTCCAGCCTGGGCAACAGTAAGACTCCGTCTCAAAAAAAAAAAAAAAAACTGGTCAGGCACAGTGGCTCACACCTGTAATCCCAGCACTTTGGAAGGCCGAGGCAGGCAGATCATGAGGTCAGGAGTTTGAGACCAGCGCGGCCAACATGGTGAAATCCTATCTCTACTAAAAATACAAAAATTAGCTGGGCGTGGTGGCATGCACCTGTAGTCCCAGCACTTGGAAGGGTGAGGAAGAACTGCTTGAACCTGGGAAGCAGAGGTTGCAGTGAGCCGAAATTGTGCCACTGCACTCCAGCCTGGGTGACAGAGCAGGGCTCCGTCTCAAAAGAAAAAAAAAAAGGAATAAAGTACTGCATGCTACAATATGAGTGAACCCTAAAAACATCATGGTAACTTAAAGAAACCAGATGCTAAAAGCTATGCATTATATATTATTCCATTTATATAAAATGTCCAGAATAGGCAAGTTTACATAGGCAGAAAGTGGATTAGTGGTTGTCTTGGGTAGGGGAAGATGGAGGAAAATAGAGCTCCTACCAATCGTTATGGGGTTACTTTTTGGAATAATTTAAAAAGGTTCTAAAATTAATTATTTTTCTTCTGTGTTGCTTGTGCTATTGGTGTTATATTTAAGAAACGACTGCCCAATCCAAGGTCAGTAAGATTTCCAACTATATTTCCTTCTAAGAGTTTTATAGTTTTTTCTCTTTTTCTTTAAATATTTCTTTTTTTTTTTTTTCCCAGCTACCGCAGATCAAAGTTTTAGTTCTTATATTTGGGTCTTTGATGCATTTGGAATTAATTTTTGTGTATGTGGTGTGAGGTAGGGGTCCAAATCACATTCTTTTCCATGTGGATATTCAGTTCTCCCAGTAGCATTTATTGAAAACACTATTCTTTCTCTATCGAATGGTCTTGACACCCTTGTTGAAAATCAGTTGACCATAGGTGTATGTGTTTATTTCTGTACTGTCAAGAGTGTGGTAAGTGTGGTGATGGTTATACAATTCTCAGAATATACTAAAAAACATTCAACTGTTTACTTTGAATGGGTGAATCATATTGTATGTGAATGTTTCAGTAACAGTTTTTTTTTTTTTTTTTTGAGACGGAGTCTCCCTCTGTCGCCCAGGCTGGAGTGCAGTGGCCGGATCTCGGCTCACTGCAAGCTCCGCCTCCCGGGTTCACGCCATTCTCCTGCCTCAGCCTCCTAAGTAGCTGGGACTACAGGCGCCCGCCACCTCGCCCGGCTCGTTTTTTGTATTTTTTAGTAGAGATGGGGTTTCACCGTGTTAGCCAGGATGGTCTCGATCTCCTGACCTCGTGATCCACCCATCTCGGCCTCCCAAAGTGCTGGGATTACAGGCTTGAGCCACCGCGCCCGGCCTTTTTTTTTTTTTTTTTTTTTTTGAGACAGCATCTTGCTCTGTCACCAAGGCTAGAATACAGTGGTGCCCTCTCAGGTCACTGCAACCTCTGCCTCCTGGGTTCAAGCGATCCTTGGCCTCCCGAGTAGCTGGGATTACAAGCATTCACCACAACACCTGGCTAATTTTTTTTTTTCTTCACCTGGCTAATTTTTGTAGATTTAGTAGAAATGGGGTTTCACAATGTTGGCCAGGCTGGTCTCGAACTCCTGACCTCAAGTGATTGGCCTGCACCCAGTCTCAATAATAGTTTTTTTGTTTGTTTGTTTTGAGATGGAGTCTCGCTCTGTTACCTAGGCTGGAGTGCAGTGGCGCGATCTCGGCTCACTGCAACCTCCACTTCCTAGGTTCAAGCGATTCTCCAAGCTCAGCCTCAGTCTCAGCTGGGGCTACAGGCACATGCCACCATGCGCGACTAATCTTTGTATTTTTTTGTAGAGATGGAGTTTCAACATGTTGGCCAGGCTGGTCTTGAACTCCTGACCTCAAGTGATCTGCCCACCTCAGCCTCCCAAAATGCTGGGATTATAAGCGTGAGCCACTGTGTCCAGCCAATAATAGTTTTTTTGTTCTGTTTTTTAAAAAAAGGTCAGCTAGGCATGGTGGCTCATGCCTGTAATCCCAACACTTTGGGAGGCCGAGGCAGGCGGATCACAAGGTCAGGAGATCGAGACCATCCTGGCTAACACAGTGAAACACTGTCTCTATTAAAAATACAAAAAAAATTAGCCGGGCGTGGTGGTGGGCACCTGTCGTCCCAGGTACTCAGGAGGCTGAGGCAAGAGAATGGTGTGAACCCAGAAGGCGGAGCTTGCAGTGAACTGAGATTGCGCCATTGCACTCCAGCCTGGGCAACACACCAAGACTCTGTCTCTCACAAAAAAAAAAAAAAAAAAAAAAAAAAAGGCTAAGATTGCAGTTAAGCTGGAGATGTAGCAAAAAAAAAAAAAAAAAAAAAAAAAAGGTCATGATTGCAGTCAAGTTGGACATGTAGCATACACACTGTATTTACAACCACTAATATTTTTTTTTTTTTTTTTTTTTTTTGAGACGGAGTCTTGCTCTGTCCCCCAGGCTGGAGTGCAGTGGCGCGATCTCGGCTCACTGCAAGCTCCGCCTCCCGGGTTCACGCCATTCTCCTGGCTCAGCCTCCCGAGTAGCTGGGACTACAGGCGCCCGCCACCTCGCCCGGCTAATTTTTTGTGTTTTTAGTAGAGACGGGGTTTCACCGTGTTAGCCAGGATGGTCTCAATCTCCTGACCTCGTGATCCGCCCGCCTCGGCCTCCCAAAGTGCTGGGATTACAGGCTTGAGCCACCGCGCCCGGCCTACAACCACTAATATTAATGACTTCACCAAGTTTGTGATATATAAAAAGATGAGCATTGGTTCAAGGACTAAGTTTTCATGCCTTTCAACATTTGAGATAGAGAGAAAGGAGATAAAACTAATGAGAGAGGTAGGAAGAAAACTAAGTGAGCACGGTATTCTAGAAGCAGTGAAGACAGTGTTTCAAGGGGAAGGGAATGACCAGTTGGGTAAAATGCAGCCATTTTTCCCAAACTGAGAACTGACAATAGGCTACTGGATTTAGTAATACAAAGGTCCTCAGTGACCTTGATAAGAGCGGTTTCAATTGAGTGATGAGGGCAAATACCTGAGTGGAGTAGATTTAAGAAGGATGGAAGAAGAAAAATCAGAAAACCAAGAAAAGAGAATTATTGAGAACTTTTGCTGTTAAAAGAAGTAGCAGGGGCTGGGCACGGTGGCTCATGCCTACAATCCTAGCACTTTGGGAGCCCAAAGCCGGTGGATCACTTGAGGTCAGAAGTTCGAGACTAGCCTGGCCAACATTGTGAAACCCCATCTCTACTGAAAATACCAAAAATTAGCCAGGCGTGATGGCACATGGTTGTAATCCCAGCTACTTGGGAGGCTGAGGCAGGAGAATCACTTGAACCCAGGAGACAGGTTGCAGTGAGCCGAGATCGCGCCATTGCACTCTAGCCTGGGCGACAACAGTGAAACTCTGTCTCAAACAAATAAACAAACAGACAAAACCAGAATAGGCTAGTATCTCTAGGGGAAGTAGAATCACGGTAAGTTAATTTGTTATTCCTGTTTTCAAGATGGAAGCAACAGCAGCAGTTAGTTAGTATGCTGATAGGAATGTACCACTAGAGCAGTAACATTTAGCAGAGAGCAGAAGAAGGTTGAAGCAGTGCTCTGGATGGACTCAGGAAGTGGGAATGAAATTTTGCTTGCAAATGGAGGCACTGGCCCTTGCAGTGAGCATGTACAGCTTATACCTAGTTACAGGAAAGGGGGAAAAGGCAGATAAAAAAGCACATGGGTGGATATGGTGGAGAGTGCCACTGTTTTCTCAATGAACTAGGAAGGTCATCAACAAAGGCTAAGAAGGGAGTTTTGAAAAGAGAGGAGAAAGTGTGGAAGAGTCCTCTAGGAGGTTGGAGAATGAAGGAACTATGGAAATACAGCAGGATTCCCAGACAGCATTAGGGGCCTGTTTAAGGTTAGTAATCATGAATTAAGAGTGAGGCCAGCAAACGTGCTCAGTGTTTCTTCTAACCCAGGAGCACACCCACAAAGTAGGCAGAGATTTGGATTTAACCAGAGGTGTGACTTAGCCAAGCAAGTGTGACAAGGCAAAAGAGCGGAAGAGGAGTGAAAAGTGTAGTACATGAGGCAGTGATTATGATGACTGACCATGGAATTTAAGTTATTTAAGGAGAAAAGTACAGGCATGAGGGCGTGAGGGAAAGGGAGAAGAAAACAGGATCAATGAGCTGTAGTTCCTGCTGGAGTCAAAGATGGCTGAAAGGACTGATATTATAAACAGCAGATAAATGCAGACACGGGGGCAACTCTTACGGCTGACATGGTAAGAAAATGTATTTTATTCCTCCACCATTTTACGAAACTACAAAGAATGTCATAGGCCCAGCTATAGGGCTAAAAAGGATTCCCACAATTCAATTTTTGATGGCCAAACTGATTGCAATTTAATAACAACAAGAGATACCATTATTAGAGCCATAGCACTTCTTTTTTTTCTTTTTTTTTTTAAGAGACAGGGTCTTGCTATGTTGCCCAGGCTGGAGTGCAGTTGTGTGATCACAGCTCATTGCAGCCTTGACTTCTTGCGCTCATGCAATCCTCCCACCTCAGCCTCCCAAAATTCTGGGATTACAGGAATGAGCCACTATACATGGCTAGAACCACACCACTTTCTAGTTATGTAATACTGGCTGAGTTCCCTAACCACTGGGTCTTAGTTTCCTTATCTGTGAAATAGGAATGTTAACAGTAATCACCTCAAGGAGTGAGGATTCAATAATTGAATGTTAAGCATTTAGAACTGTGCCAGGCACTTAGTAAGATGAAATAAATGTCTGCTATTAGTGATATTCTTTTTCTTTCTTTTTTTGAGACAGTCTCGCTCTGTTGCCCAGGCTGGAGTGCCACCTCCGGGTTCAAGCGATTCTCGTGCCTCAGCCTCCTGAGTAGCTGGGATTACAGGCACGCTCCACCACACCTGGCTAATATTTGTATTTTTAGTAGAGACGGGGTTTCACCATGTCGGCCAGGCTGGTCTCAAACTCCTGGCCTCAAGTGATCTACCTGCCTCAACCTCCCAAAGTGCTAGGAGCCACTGCGTCTGGCCAGCAATATTCTTATTACATACTACTGTTACAATCTACTTTGTTGTATATTGTTTTTAATGCAATAACCAACAAAAACTGCCATGAAAGCAAGAGTCTCAGTAGGGAAGAGTTCAAACACTGAAGTATTAAGCCTGGCTAAGGCTCAAATCATTACAGAATTTTTCCAAGTACTTTTCCTAATCCGCTCCTGTTTCTCCACTTTCTAGAGGCATGGGGGAAATGACACATGTCATCCAAAAGGACTCTGAGCTCAGGGGAGCGCCATAAACATTGACCTTGCTGTTGGGTAATGGGTTCAACTTCATTCTAAACTCTGTTTCCAGGTTCTATGCCAGTTCCTTTACTTGTGCCCACACAGTTGCTCAGTCACATGTACTAGCAACAGCTTAAAAAACAAAAACAAAAACAAAATAACCTTAGAATGTTTTTCTTATTTAGGAATATTTTAAATGTTTATTTAAACACAGATGAGAGTTCTTTTACAACTCAAATAAGATGCTTAGTTATTGGTCACTGGATTATTCTGCAGATCACTGGAGGAGGGAGGAAAATTCGGGTCCTTGCTGACCTGTCACCTGACTCAAACCATGGGGTTATTGGATCAATCCCACACAAGACCTCTCTGTGGGATCCTATCCCAGACAGATGTATAGGCCTCACCAGCATGCTGCCTATTTGACCGTTTCTGTTGGCAGCACCCCAAGGAAGCAAAAGCACCAGGCTGAGTGCAGACCCATGACTAGCTGCCTCTTGCAGGCCTGACTTGAAATCCCACCCACCCCATCCCCCCACTGCCTGGTGTTTTCTTTCAGAGCTGCTCAGATGTGGATCCAAGATAAAAATTTCTTACAGTCTAGTCTAGCCATTGGCAGAAACAATCACCCCGTCGGAAAGAAAAATGGAAAGAAACAGTGAACTCTGGAACAAGTTAGACACATTCAGATTCTTCAGAACAGAGGGCTGGGAAAGAGAAAGTGGGGCTCCTACGAATCCCCTCTTACGAAATGTCCTCTGCAGTGGGTGCCGAGCTCTTGGCTGGCTTATAATTTAATTTGTCCCTAAGAACAAACCAAGTTTACAGGAGGGGCTATATGATCTTTCCTGTGGTAGTCTTATAACAACTTATGGAGAAATTTTGGCCAAATGGTAGATATGGTCTCTAGCAAAGAGCTAAACGGGTATAAGCATTTGGGGGCACAATTTTTGGGGGATGGTCAGACAGAGGTGTGCTGTGAATAGGTTTCACTTCCAGGTACAAGTTTCCAGAAATTACAACAGAAACAAAAACAAAATAAAATAGGCCAGGCGCGGTGGCTCACACCTGTAATCCCAGCACTTTGGGAGGCTGAGGCGGGTGGATCACAAGGTCAGGAGATGGAGACCATCCTGGCTAACACGGTGAAACTCCGTCTCTACTAAAAATACAAACAAATTAGCCGGGTGCGGTGGCGGGTGCCTGTAGTCCCAGCTACTCGGGAGGCTGAGACAGGAGAATGGCGTGAACCCGGGAGGCGGAGCTTGCAGTGAGTGGAGATGTCACCACTGCACTCCAGCATGGGCGACAGAGTGTGACTCTGTCTCAAAAATAAATAAATAAATAAAATAAAATAATAAAATCCACACATGTACATGGAACAACATGAAACAATGAAGAGGACATTAAATAAGAAACAGAAGTTGTGAAACAAGCATAATGTGCTTTCCACTGCTTTACACACACCTGTTCATCTAGAGGCAAAAATCTGGAGACATATACACCAAAGGGATCATGGGGTAAACTTCTGCTTTCTACATTAATGTTTAAAATCTTTACAGTGAATATTCTGATTATTTTTGTGACCAGGAAAGAAGTAGGAAGAACTTTCGTTTCCAGATTTGCTTAAAAGACAGAAAATACTGGTTTGGAAACCACAAAGGTCTGTTTCTGCACAGTGCGTGCGAGTTCAGCCTTTCCAACTCCCTCACCTGCTCCAGGGCTTTTTGTCTTTTGTAACTTCTTCCTCTTCCTTCCACAAATGCTGCCTCTTTCTAAACCCCTTCCTGTCATCTTGCAAGCCATCTTTTTTGTTTGAGATTAATTTCCTGCAGAAAGTCAATCCCAAGCCACTGCTGCCAACTCTACAAAAATCACCAGAAAGAAGTAACCCAACTCTTTTCCAACACGAACTACCTTTATCTTTACTCCTGTGATAACTGTACTTCTTCATGTGTATATTTACTGAACTTTTATTAGGCACCTAATTTCATATCATAGGTAATAAACACTCACAATAGACTTTTTAAAAAAACATTCTCAACTAACACATTTGGCTCATAACAAGTACTCTGCAATCAGCAACAATATGCCTTCTCTTAATAGCAAACTCCGAGCCTCAATTCCCTAGGCCAAGAACTCCAGCAGTTAGTATGGACTGTGGGCACTTGGAGTACTGTATTAAGAAGGATTCTGGGCTGGGCATGGTGGCTCACGCCTGTAATCTCAGCACTTTGAGAGGCTGAGGCTGGTGGATCACCTGAGGTCAGGAGTTCAAGACCAGCCTGGCCAACATGGTGAAACCCCATCTCTACTAAAAGTAAAAAATTAGCCAGGTGTGGTGGCACGCATCTGTAGTCCTAGCTACTGGGGAGGCTGAGTCAGGAGAATCACTTGAACCCAGGAGATGGAGGCTGCAGTGAGCCAAGATCACACCACTGCACTCCAGCCTGGGTGACAGAGTGAGACTCTGTCTCAAAAAAAAAAAAAAAAAAGAAAAGGATTCTGAGTCCCTGTAGGGCTCCATAATAAACAATGAGGTAAATTGTAACAGTGTCAGCCATGGGCAAAGAACAAGGTTGGGGGTCTGTGACTCTTTTCTCCTATATAGCCTGTTGGGGCCCAGGCTAATATGATTTTTTTTTTTTTTTTTGACGGAGTTTCGTTCTTTCACCCAGGCTGGAGTGAAGTGGCACAATCTCAGGTCACTGCAATCTCCACCTCCCGGGTTCAAGAGATTCTCCTGCCTCAGCCTCCTGAGTAGCTGGGATTATAGGTGCCCGCCACCACACCCAGCTAATTTTTGTATAGTAGAGACGGGGTTTGGCCATGTCAGTCAGGCTGGTCTCGAACTCCTGACCTCAGATGATCTACCCACCTTGGCCTCCCAAAGTGCTAGGGTTATAGGCGTGAGCCACTGCGTCCGGCCCTTCTTAACCTTGGTGTATCTGGAGTCCAGTCACTGTAAAATGATGCTTTATGTAAAGAAGGCGTGGGTATGTGAATGTGGGGAGTGGGGTAGGGGAAGGTATCTTTTCTTGAGAATCTTTAACTGTTCTATAGCAACACAAAGGAGAATGAGATGGCAATTTAAGGGGGTGGAGAGAAAAGATGACTTAATTACAAGGAATTTCCAACTTGAGTCAAATTTCAAGTCGTAAGAACTTAAGCTGTTTTTCTCCAGTCACCCCACAAACCCATCCTCTCTAGTCTCAGATTAAACACAGCTGCATAAAATCAATTTAGAAATTTTTCTCCATTTTCCTCAAAGCTTATTCAACCTTGGGGGTTCCTGCTTACCTGGTTTCTCCTCTTCCCATGGTACCAAATTACAGGCAAGACTAGTAAGCTTGGGATCACCAATGATCCCATAAATCATCTTAAGAATGCAACACCCTCTCTGAATTTTTCCTAAACATAGATGATGCAGAATGGTGTGATGCTAAAGAGAGCCTCCTAGACTCTCAGCACTAGGGCAAGTTCTTTGATCCATTTTTTGAAATTAAACATTTGCTGATTCTCTCTATACTATAAGACCACTAGGGAAGAGTTTCGAGCAGCACTGTCCAACAGGACTTTCTGCAATGATGGAAATGTTCTTCGTGTATGCTGTCCAATTATAGCAGTCACTAACCATTTGTGGTTACTGAACACTGAAAATGTGGCTAGAGTAACTCAGAAATTTAATTTAAATTTTGTTCATTAATTTTCACTAATTTAAATTTATTTTAATTAATTTTTTTTTTTTTTTTTTTTGAGATGGAGACTCGCTCTGTCGCCCAGGCTGGAGTGCAGTGGCGCTATCTCGGCTCACTGCAAGCTCCGCCTCCCAGGTTCACGCCATTCTCCCGCCTCAGCCTCCCCAGTAGCTGGGACTACAGGTGCCCGCCACCACGCCCGGCCAATTTTTTTTGTATTTTTAGTGGAGACGGGGTGTAACCATGTTAGCCAGGATTGTCTCGAGCTCCTGACCTCGTGATCCGCCCGCCTCGGCCTCCCAAAGTGCTGGGACTACAGGCGTGAGCCACCGCGCCCAGCCAATTAATTAGTTTTTAAAAAATTTTTCGAGACGGAGTCTAACTCTGTCGCCCAGGCTGGAGTGCAGTGGCACAATCTCGTCTCACTGCAACCTCCCCCTCCTGGGTTCAAGCGATTCTCCTGCCTCAGCCTCCCGAGTATCTGGGATTACAGGTGCCCACCACCACACCAGCCCACTCCAGTGTGAGCAACAGAGAGAGACAGATGGATGGACGGACGGACGGAGTAGTGTACTGAAAACAGAGATAAGGAATTACCCATAGTAAAGCATATAAAGAACTGGAAAACATAGAAGAGTTTAAGAAATAGGAAGGTAGAAAGAAGGCCCAATACATGACTTCTAGGATTTTCAAATGGAGGGATGGAAGACAATAAAAGCTAAAATCTGAAGAGATAACTAGATGATAATTTCTTAGGTGCCCTGAAACACATGAAATTTGATATTCAAGAACAAATAGCAAATATATATATAAAAATAAATTAAATCTGGAACATATGACAGTAAATTTGGAGAGCACCATGAGTAAAGAGAAGATAAAGCAGCCAAGAGAAAAAAATGTTAACTCTAAGAGTTGAGAAGACTTTTCAAATGCAATAATATCAAAAGCTAGAAGATAATGAAACACAATAACATCATCTAATTGCTGAGAAAAAGTAACTGCCAACCCAGACTTTTATATCCAGCGAAATTATTCAATGCTTATGACAAACAGAAACGAAAGAGTTTAGCACTAATAGACTCTCACTAAAAAACAGCGTTAAAGCCTACCTCTGGAAGAAGGAAATTTAACTCGAAAGGATGAAGTATGATAAAAGAAGGAAGGGAAGGCAAAGAAGTTGGCAAGCAGGTGAGTGAATTCAAATAAGCAGATGTCATCAAATAAGAATAGCAACAACTAATTCCAGGGTATAAAAACAAAGTGGGGCCGGGCGCGGTGGCTCAAGCCTGTAATCCCAGCACTTTGGGAGGCCGAGACGGGTGGATCACGAGGTCAGGAGATCGAGACCATCCTGGCTAACACAGTGAAACCCCGTCTCTACTAAAAAATACAAAAAACTAGCCGGGCGAGGTGGCGGGCGCCTGTAGTCCCAGCTACTCGGGAGGCTGAGGCAGGAGAATGGCGGGAACCCGGGAGGCGGAGCTTGCAGTGAGCTGAGATCCGGCCACAGCACTCCAGCCTGGGCGACAGAGCGAGACTCCGTCTCAAAAAAAAAAAAAAAAAAAAAAAACAAAAAAACAAAGTGGAAGGCCAGGCGCCTGGCTCACGCCTGTAATCCCAGCACTGTGGGAGGTCGAGGTGGGTGAATGACCTGAGGTCAGGAGTTCGAGATCAGCCTGGCCAATGTGGTAAAACCCAGCCTCTACTAGAAACACAAAAATTAGCTGGGCATGGTGGCGCACACTTGTGATCCCAGCTACTTGCGAGGCTGAGGCAGGAGAATCACTTGAACCTGGAAGGTGGACGTTGAAGTGAGCTGAGACCGCCCCACTGCACTCCACCCTGAGCAACAAGAGCGAAACTTCATCTCAAAAAAAAAAAAAAAAAAAACCAGACAAAACAAGGTGGAATTGTAATACTGATCCACGGCAATGTGTAAGACAAACTGTGGGTTTCTATTTGGGGAGAGAATAGAGACATTGATTTAACTTTAAGATTTTATTGAAGTATGCAAGCCAAAAATTTAAGAGTAGCCTGTAACAGAACTGAAAGTTTCCAAATGGTACAATAAAGAAACTCTTTCTAAGAAAAGACTGAAAAGGAGAAAAATGCAAACAAAACATGGTCAATAGCACAAAGTAAGATATGAAATAACAATGTATTTAATGATATTAAATAATAAATTACATAAGGTATTAAATGAGATATTAAGATAATATACAATTGTAATCATAATACTTTTAAATGGGTTAAACATGCTAATCAAGAGACAGTCTCAGAATAGGCTGGAAAAAAATCTAACTATATGTCATTTACAGGAGATACACCTAAGACATTAGGACATAGAGAAAAAGAAAAGGGATAGGAAAAGATGTACCAGGCAAATATTTACAAAAAGAAAGATAACATTAATATCAGACAAAAAAAGACCAAGAGAAAAAGTATTGTTAGGGATAAAGATGCTCTCTACAGTTCTCCAGGAAACAATTCTAAGCAACTATTCACTTAAGAGAACTTCAAATTATATGCAGACACGTTTGACAAAATTATGAAGAAAAGTTGACAAATTCAGTCATTTAAAAAAAACGTTAACATAGTTCTCTCTGGAATCGTTAGATCAAGAACACCCAGCCGGGCGCTGTGCCTCACACCTGTAATCCCAGCACTTTGGGAGGCCAAGGTGGGAGGATCGCCTGAGCCCAGCCTGGGCAACATGGTGAACCCCCATCTCTATAAAAAATACAAAAATTAGCTGGGTGTGGTGGTGTGTGCCTGTGGTTCTAGCTACTCGGGAGGCTGAGGCAGGAGGATCACTTGAGTCCAAGAGTTTGAGGCTGCAGTGAGCTGTAACTGCGCCACTGCACTCCAGCCTGGGCAACAAAGCAAGACCCTGTTTCAACAAACAAACAAACAAAACAAAAAACAAAAAAATCAAAAGTGGGTAAGATATGGAAGATTTTTGGACAACATAACTGATAAGCTTGATATAAGGATATACAGAATAAAACTTCACCCAACATTTTTATTTTTCTGTGCTCCCCGACCCCCTCACCCAACAGTTGTTATACAAACTTCTCAAGCACAAATGAAATATTTATGAAAACTGACTGTGTAGTATGCCACAAATTAAGTATCAATAAAAACCAAACAATCAGTATCATACAGACTGTTCTGTGACTATAATGCAATTAAGTTAGAGGCCAACTTAAAAAAAAAATTGAAAATATTACGATTACGCCTTTGCACTCCAGCATGGGCAACAGGGGAAGACCCTGTCTCAAGAAAATAAATAAAAGGCTCTATTTTGGCCAGGCATGGTAGCTCATGCTTGTAACCTCAGCACTTTGGGAGGCCAAGGTGAGAAGATCACTAGAGACTGGGAGTTCACGACCAGCCTGAGCAACATAGTAGTCTATACAAAAAAACCCATAGTAGACTCTACCAAAAAAAAAGCTATATTAATTTTTTTGTTTGTTTTGTTTTTTGAGATGTCTCACTCTGTCTCCCAGGCTGGAGTGCAGCGGCGCCATCTCAGCTCACTGCAACCTCCGCCTCCAGGGTTCAAGTGGTTATCCTGCCTCAACCTCCCGAGTAGCTGGGATTACAGTCATGCGCCACCATGTCCAGCTAATTTTTATATTTTTAGTAGAGACAGGTGTTTCATCATGTTGACCAGGCTGGTTTCAAACTTCTGATCTCAAGTGATCTGCCCGCCTCGGCCTCCCAAAGTGCTGGAATTACAGGCGTGAGCCACCACGCTTTGCCTTATTAATCTTAGTAAGAGAAGAAAAAGACAGTATAACAAAATTATGAGTGAAATTTTATCACGTGCAAAAATCCAAGGGAGAATATTAACGTATTAAATCTGGAAATGTATAAAAAAAGAATACATCATAACCAAGTAGATTCATTTCAAGAATATAAGGATAATTTAACATTAGAAAATCTATTAACATAATTCAAATCTTTTACAACTGAAAGGAGAAAGACCAGATGATCATCTGAATACAAGGAAAACTTGATAAAATTGCTGTTTGTGATAATTTAGCAAAGTAGGAATAAAACAGAATAAAGGCAATCTACCAAAAACATATGTGATGCTTCCAAAAGCAGGAAACATTCCTTTTAAAAGCAGGAAAAAAATAAGGATTTCCATGATCACAGATTCTAATACGGTTTTTACTGGAGGAACTAGCCAGCAATCCTTAAAATAAGAAAGAGAAGTGACACAAAAGAGGATTACAAAAGAGGAAATAAAACAGTCATTATTTGCAAAGGGTGTGATTCTCTGAATTTTCTGTCGATATTTCTCATTAAAACTATGAAACCTACAAGAGTTTAGCAAGTCTGCTGAATATAACAAGAAACCCAAAACAATTATAAAAAATTTTAAAAGCTACTATTGACAGTAAGGACCAAAAAACTATAGAGTATCTAGTGATAAACCTAACAAAAGGAATTCAAGATCTTCAAAAAACCACAAAGCTTTATCCAGTGACATTAAATATTAACAGCTTACATTACTGATCACTTACTACCTGCTGGGCACTGTTCTGAGTGATGTGGATATGCTACAAACTCATTTGATTCATATAAGAGTCCTATATGATAGATACTGTTATTATTGTTAGCTTCACTTTAGAGGTAAAGAAATTAAGGCATAGGTTGTGAGGTCACTTGCCCAAGGTTCCAAAACTAAAAATTAGCAACACTGGGATTCACACTGAAGACAGTCTGGTGCCAAGCCTGTGACCTTAATTACTACCCTATACTGTCTCTCCCAAGAGAGGGTGTCCCATTCCTGCAATAAAGGCATCTCTGGCTCAGCTGAGCCAAACTTCCAGAAGTCATTCTTATGTCATCCTGATGCCGACTTGATTTGAATTATCTAGCCTACAACTATCTAAGAAGCCCCTCTTTCAACAGACTGGATCTTTCAAGCACCCTGGGTGCAGAGGGTGGCAGTGGATTTATTTCTGTTCACATAAGGATACAGACCAACAATGATTAAAGGAGATCTCGGTCTTACGCCTAGCCTAAGTGACACCATGTCACTTTTAAGATCACATGGCTCTCCAATTCCCAGGAGAAGATCAATATAGATTTCTTAAACTTGAGAAGTTGTATTTATTAAGATCTTAAGCTGCTTTCCAGAGTCAAGAATGCAATGGATGTCAACGATTTCTCTTTCTGATAACCTTTGAGAATTCTGAGAGATGGATATGTAATATTTATTTGTATAAGTTCTGCAACTTTTCTGTAAGTCTGAAATTATTTCTAAAAAGTTTAAATGTAAATAAAATGTTTAAAATTTTTATTTTTATATCTGTAAATCAATTCTATCAGATTCATGGATAAGCCCAAATTTACAAAAATGGCTTACTGATAAACTCAATTTAATTCTAATAAATATCCTAACAGTTTTTTCTCCTCACAGAAAGTTAACAAAGCTGATTCTAAAATTTATCTGGAAGCACAGAGTGCCAAAAATAGCTAACCGGTTTTTGTTGCTTTTACTGTTGTTGCCTGTAACATACAGAACTGTTTATTCTGCTGTTTGCAATACAAAGACATCAGGAAATGTTATTGTTTGTGCAATATAGTAGGGAAAAAAATTGAAACTGCCCATTAGGGTGGGTTTGCCAGATGTCCTGTCATTAAAAAAGAATACCCGCTTTAAACAGAGCAGTTCCTGCTACTCTGTACTTCATTGTGTTGATTCTATCTGGATTCCCTTATTTGTCCCTTAGAAAGATTCAGTTAGCCAACACAGTTTTGCCCTTCCACGTAGCAAGACCTATTACAAAACCATAGTAAATAAAAGAGTAGGCTGGCCACAGTGGCTCACGCCTGTAATCCCAGCACTTTGGGAGGCCGAGGCAAGTGAATCACCTGAGGTCAGGAGTTCGAGACCAGCCTGACCAATATGGTGAAATCCCATCTCTACTAAAAATACAAAAAAAAAAAAGCCGGGTGTGGTGACAGACGCTTGTAGTCCCACCTACTCAGGAGGCTGAGGCAGAAGAATTGCTTGAACCCGGGAGGCAGAGGATGCAGTGAGTCGAGATCACGCCACTGCACTCCAGCCTGGGTGACAGAGCGAGACTCTGTCTCAAAAAATAAAAACAGGCTGGGTGCAGTGGCTCACGCCTGTAATCCCAGCACTTTGGAAGGCCAAGGCAGGCAGATCACTTGAGGTCAGGAGTACAGGACCAGCCTGGCCGACATGGTGAGACCACATCTCTACTAACACTACAAAAAATTAGTAGGGTGTGGTGGCGTAAGCCTGTAACCCCAGCTACTCAGGAGGCTGAGGTGGGAAAATTGCTTGTACCCGGGAGGCGGAGGTTGCAGTGAGCTGAGATAGCACCACTGCACTCCAGCCTGGGCAACAGAGCAAGACTCTACCTCAAAAATAAATAAATAAAAATAAAAGAGTATTAGTACAAGGATAGATGACTTTACTACTCCTCAAATGCTGCTGAGAGAGCTGGTTATTAGTATATGGAAAAATAGGCCGGGCGCGGTGGCTCAAGCCTGTAATCCCAGCACTTTGGGAGGCCGAGGCGGGAGGATCACAAGGTCAGGAGATCGAGACCACAGTGAAACCCCGTCTCTACTAAAAATACAAAAAATTAGCCGGGCGCGGTGGCGGGCGCCTGTAGTCCCAGCTACTCAGGAGGCTGAGGCAGGAGAATGGCGGGAACCCGGGAGGCGGAGCTTGCAGTGAGCCGAGATCGCGCCACTGCACTCCAGCCTGGGCAACAGCGTGAGACTCCGTCTCAAAAAAAAAATATATAAATAAATAAGTATATGGAAAAAGAAAAATATATCCCTATCTTGCCCCATGCAAATTTAATTATAGGCTGGGAGCTGTGGCTCATACCTATCACCCCAGTACTATGAATTAGTTGGATATGGCGGTTGCGCACCTGTAGTCCCAGCTACCCAGGAGACTGAGGTGGGAGGATCACCTGAGTCCAGGAGTTTCAGGCTGCAGATCGCGCCACTACAATCCAGCCTGGGCAACAGAGTGAGATCCTGTCTTGAAACTAAAGAAATAAATAATTTTTTTTTTTTTTTTTTGAGATGGAGTTTCACTCTTATTGCCCAGGCTGGAGTGCAACGGCACAATCTCGGCTCACTGCAACCTCCACCTCCCAAGTTCAAACGATTCTCCTGCCTCAGCCTCCCGAATAGCTGGGATCATAGGCATGCACCACCATGCCCAGCTAATTTTGTTTTTTTAGTAGAGACGAGGTTTCTCCATGTTGGTCAGGCTGGTCTTGAACTCCTGACCTCAGATGATCCACCCCCCGCCCCCGTCCTCTCAAAGTGCTGGGATTACAGGCGTGAGCTGCCGTGCCCAGCCAATAAACATTGGTTTTAAATTACCCATGGATTAAGGATTTAAATACAAAAGGCAAATTTTTAAAACTTTTAGAAGAAAACATAACATCTTTATGACCTCAGGTAAATAAAGTATTTCTTAATACATAAAATGTATAAGCCATAAGAGAAAATACTTGAACATTCAGTCATATTAAAATTAAGTAACCATAAGAAATCACAAAAAGAATAAAGAGATAAGCCACAAACTGAGAGAAGACACATCTACATTACATATGACAACAAAGAAATTATTATCCACAGACAAAACAAAACCAGTAAGAAACAGTTAAACCACCCAATATGAACATGAGTCAGACATGAACAAGTATTTCACAGAAGAAACAATGATTAAACATACAATATTAATACATTAATTATAGATAAATATATATTATCAAATATATAACAAATAAAATCACAACAATATACCATTTACACCCACGAGAGCTTGCCACAACTTAAGGTATGACAATATCAAATTTTGGCAAGGACACAGAACAAGCAAAAATATGTTATTTCAGGAGTGTAAATTGGTATAAGTACATTGGGGATTTACTGGGCAATATTTATGTATGAGTTAAAGATATATACACACACGTGCACGCACACACACACCCTGTAACCCCACTATTTCATGATTAAGGATGTACCCTAGAAAAACTCATTCACGTATGTAAGGAAACAAAATTTTCAAAAACTAAAAATAACTTTAATATCCATTGATAACAGATCAAGAGATCAATAAATAGATCAATAGAGTACCGCTGTGAAAATAAATGCGCTATAGCAATAAGTAGTAAAATGAATTTATATACTACCTCCATTTTGAGGTAGTATATACCTCATAATATCTTTCTCCTTCCATGCCTGCACAGTTTACGTAAAGTTTATGGAAAACAAATGCTGTTTTGGATAGCTACAAGGAGCAAAAGCATGGACACATATGGCGGGAGAAACAGGAGTGAGGGCAGTCGTTTCCTTTGGAAAGGGAAGGAGAAAATGGGAATAGGCCAGGGTACATACAATTATATCTGTAATGTTTTAGTTATTATAATCTGCTTGGTAAGGTGAGTGTATTATCTCTCTTGAATGCGTGGCGTGGCAGCTCACGCCTCTAATCCCAGCACTTTGGGAGGCTAAGGCAGGTGGATCATCTGAGGTCAGGAGTTCAAACTCCATCTCTACTAAAAATACAAAAAATTAGTCAGGTGTGGTGGCGTGTCCTATACTCCCAACTACTCGGGAGGCTGAGGCAGGAGAATTACTCGAACCTGGGAGGCAGAGGTTGCAGTGAGCCAAAACCATACCACTGCCCCTTAGCCTGGGCAATACAGTGAGACTCCATCTCAAAAAAAAAAAAAAAAAAAAAAAAAATAATTCCAAGACACCAAAGAGTTCCCATTCAGAGTCACACCACTATTTGAATTCCTGAAATGTGCAAGTGAAACCAAAATTGAAACAGCACAAACCTCTGTGACTTTTCCATTTAGTAATCGCAGGACTAAAACTCAGAGTTCATTACTAAAAGTGAATGGACAGGCTGGGCTCGGTGGCTCACGCCTGTAATCCCAGCACTATGGGAGGCCAAGGTGGGCGGATCATGAGGTCGAGAGATTGAGACCAACCTGGCTAACATGGCAAAACTCCGTCTCTACTAAAAATACAAAAATTAGCTGGGCATGGTAGTATGCACCTGTAGTCTCAGCTACTCAGGAGACTGAGGCAGGAGAATCGCTTGAACCTGGGAGGCGGAGGTTGCTGTGACCTGAGATCATGCCACTGCACTCCAGCCTGGGTGACAGAGCAACACTCTGTCTCGAAAAAAACAAAAAACAAAAAAACAAAAAACAAAACAAAAACAAAGTGAATGGACAGAAAAAGTAAGAGTCAGGGCTCCAGGCTAGAACTCATGATAAGACTTACCCTGTGGGCCCTCAAGTAAAGAGACAGAGAAGTAATTGCTACTCCTTTATAAAGGTGATCATCACTTTTCTCTGTAAGTGTTCTGAACTCCTTAGTCAAAAGATACTTTATAATTACTTGTATGCCATCATATAAAAGTGTTGAACCTCTACTACATAACCTAAGAAAAATTGGTCCTTTCTGAACAGAGGTTCCTAATTGCTTTTTCCTTGTTTGAAGGAGTTAAAAGTCATTGTTGAAGGATATGCCTGTAATCCTACAGACCTGATGCCTTCAAGAAAATTCTCTCCCACAATTCTCTCTCCTGGTTCCATGCCTGTGCCCTTTATTATGTTTTGCTGGCTCTTATGCATCAAATGCTCACTTCCTGTTTCCCCTTTATTGAGCTCTGGAGACCTGGAACCGGTAACAGGCTTTGAAGAAAAGTACAAAGCCAGGAAAACACAGAAGACAGCCATGACTTTCCAAAGGAAAGCAAATCTTAACACATTTCTAATAACCTTTCAGCCTTTCCCCCTGTCTGTAGCTTACGTAAGATACTGGTTCAGACATGAGTCCCGAGAAACTGTAAATCAATGAAGTTAAAAACAGTTAAAACTCAGGCTAGGTTGGCAGAAAAGTTTAAGACAGGCAGCTGAGATTTTATATCATAATCCTGGCTTGTTCTAAGCTCTCAGTATCCCTAAATGTTTCCTTTTCACTATCCCACAAGGAGGCTGACTGGGTGGCGTTTCCTCTGGGAGGCACTCTAAATGCTTTAGACCTAAAATCTTAGAAGAGCACAGATGACCTTACATGAATCCACTCTCTGTAAAGTGTGCCATGATCACTGCCAAGCACCAAGCTGACCACATAGAAAAGGGGGGCACAGACAGTAAAGAAATTCCCCATGACCTCTAGATGCTCATCATTAGGTCCACAGCCATTCTTTAATCCAGAAAGCTGATGTTCTGCCTATAAATGGCTTCTGGCTCTCTAACTCAAGGCCTCCCTCCATCTCATGATCCTTTTACACTACAACGGTGTTTTAATTGAAACTCCAGTCTCACTGGTCATGCTACTGCAGCAATTCACTGGGCACAGCCTTCTCTGTTCTATTCTGCTGTCCTGCACTTTGAATTCAGGGCTTGGTGTCAGCATGGAAAGCACCAGTGTTCTGATATGGCAGCCTTTGGTTATGTTCCCCCCAAGGGATTTATCATCCACAACCTACTCAAATCCCTCCCCCAACAGCTACCAAAAATTCCCCTGGTGAGAAATGCTATTATGAGAAGGGGTGGCTGCTTTGTGACTCACACTGTTTCATTAAAAAGATTTTTTTTTTTCAAACAAATTTTCAGTAGAGGAATCCAAAGGTTTTCCAAAGCCACAGCAAAACAGAACAGCTCATAATACTATTTCTCAAAGGTCTGCCACTTCATAGGAGATTCCTATATCTCAAAATACTGGAGACATTTAGATTCACTATCCTTTTGTGCTGCACTTGGCCTCTGGGTTGAGAAAGTAGGAAGGAAATGGATGAATTAAACACAGCCAACATGACTGGGCTCGTCAGATATTAAGATGGACGGCAGCTAGCTTGCAAGTCAGCCCTCATCACAGGTCTTAAGACTTGCTTATAGCTTTCCAGGGCACTGGCTGCAATGGCATGAATGTTTCAGTCATAGCTAACCAGAGTTGAGGAAATCTAATAATATATGATGTACATGGGTATTTAGGGACACTTGTTATAGCAGCAGGCAGAGCTATAAAAAAGTGTCTTTGGCCAGGCGTGGTAATGTGTGCCCACAGTCCTACCTACTCAGGAGGCTAGGGTGGGAGGATGTCTTAAGCCCAGGAGTTCATGTCCAGCCTGGACAACACAGTGAGACCCTGTCTCTGAAAAAAGTTTGTTTTTAATTAAAAAATAAAAGTTTCTTTGAAAAGCTGACTTAAATTGCTGTTATATTTTTGATCCTAAATGGTGTTACACCATTTAGATCGTTTACACAATATAAATGGACTAGAACAATATTACAGAAAACTAATTTGTTAGGTTGGAATCCCAAGGGCTCCCCCAAATCCTTGTAGAATTCCCAGAATACTCAGGCAGGCAGCAGGATAAAAGAATCTTAATGGTTCTCTCCAAAAAAGGCACCTTCTCCACAGGGAAAAAGTTATTTAAGATGGAAACAAATGAAAAGATCTCCAAAAAGCTAAGAAGTATGGGCAAAATGACCATGTCAGATGAGGCCTGTGATCTTGGGTTTTCCTACCTCTGTTCCTGAATCCAGGTTAAAGCTTCTCCTGGGCTGGGCGCGGTGGCTCAAGCCTGTAATCCCAGCACTTTGGGAGGCCGAGACGGGCGGATCACGAGGTCAGGAGATCGAGACCATCCTGGCTAACACGGTGAAACCCCGTCTCTACTAAAAAATACAAAAAACGAGCCGGGCGAGGTGGCGGGCGCCTGTAGTCCCAGCTACTCCGGAGGCTGAGGCAGGAGAATGGCGTGAACCCGGGAGGCGGAACTTGCAGTGAGCTGAGATCCAGCCACCGCACTCCAGCCTGGGCGACACAGCAAGACTCCGTCTCAAAAAAAAAAAAAAAAAAAGCTTCTCCTAGCCGGGCATGGTGGCTCACGCCTGCAATCCCAGCACTTTGGGAGGCCAAGGCAGGCGGATCACTTGAGGTCAGGAATTCAAGACCAGCCTGGCCAAATGGCGAAACCCCATCTCTACTAAAAATACAAAAATACAAAATTAGCCGGCTGTGGTGGCACATGCTTGTAATTCCAGCTACTTGGGAGGCTGAAGCAAGAGAACTGCTTGAGCCTGGGAGGCAGAGGTTGCAGTGAGTGGAGATCGTGCCACTGCACTCCAGCCTGATGACAGAGCGAGACTCCTCAAAAAAAAAAAAAAAAAAAATACAGAGGTGACTAATTTCAGAACAACTCTTCATGAAGTATGGATTAATTACTTTTCAGAGGGCTCAAGCTACTACCAACAAGAAAGCTGGAGCACTGCTATGACAAGTCTGATTCACCAAGACCAAGATGAGAGACCATACATACCTAAATACGAGGTGAAATTTCTCCAAAAATTATCCTTCTGAAAGTAAGGCACTACCAAGAGCCAAAGTACTCATAAAATCTCTCGGCATGAAACAATTCATTAAATTCTTTATTTTGAGCAAAATGTACTCAAATATAACACAGATTTATTACTTATTCCCGAGGGGAATACATTACAGTGTTGGCTATCATAAACAAGGCTTTAAAAAGTTTCTTAAAACTACACTAAAATCAACAATAAAGAAAAAAACCACCCAGGCTGGGGGCGGTGGCTCACACCTGTAATCCCAGCACTTTGGGAGACTAAGGCGGGTGTATCACCTGAGGCCAGGAGTTCCAGACCAGCCTAGCCAATATGATGAAAACCAGTCTCTACTAAAAATACAAAAATTAGCCGGGCATGATGGCAGGCGCCTATAATCCCAGCTACTCTGGAGGCTGAGGCAGGAGAATCACTTGAACCTGGGGGGTGAAGGCTGCAGTGAGCTGAGACTGCACCACTGCACTTCAGCCTGGGCAACAGGGCAAAACTCCGTATCAAAAAAAAAAGAAAGAAAGAAAAAAGCAACCTGATTCAAACGTGCATATACAAATAGGTATTTCTCCAAAAAAGATATACAAATGGCCAATAAACACATGAAAAGATCCTCAACATCACTAATCATTAGAGAAATGCAAATGAAAACTATGGGATACTACCTCACATCCATTAAGATGGCTACTATTAAAAAAAAAAAAAAAGAAACAGAAAATAACAAGTATTAGCAAGGATGTGGAGAAACTGGAAGCCTGTGCACTGTTGGTAGGAATATAAAATGGTGCAGCTGCTGTAGAAAACAGTATGGTGGTTCCTCAAAACATTAAAAATAGAATCACCAAATGATGGAGCAATTCCACTTCCGGGTATATCCTCCGAAGGACTGAAAGCAGGGTCCTGAAGAGATATTAAGAAATTCACATTTCTAACAATGAATTACAGCTATTTACAACAGCTAAAATGTGGAAGCAACCCAAGTGTCCAGCAACAGATGAATGGAAAGTGAAATGTGGGAGACAGACAATGGAATACGATTCAACCTTTACAAGAAAGGAAATTCTGAAACATGCTACAATGTGGATGAACCTTGAGGACATTATGCTAAGTGAAATAGGACAGCCACAAAAAGACAAACACTGTATGAGTCCACTTACATGCAGTATTTAGAGTATCACTAAACTGTACACTTAAAAACGGTTAAGATAGTAAATTGTTACATATATTTTATGACAGTTTAAAAAAAAAAAACTGGGGAGGTGGGGGAGAGGGGAGCCAGCACAGAAGTGTAGATGTTATGAAGCTCAGAGACATAGACTTATAATACCAAGGAGGAAATTTCCTTCTGGGTATTTGTGGCTTGGGATAAATTTTACAGAGACAGATTTAAAAAGTGGTGAATCATGCTTCTAGAAAATAGTGTTCAATGACCAGAAAGAAAAGTGGCTCTAGGGATGACAAAGATACTGAAATCAAAAATGCAGATGAAGAGTTTGAAAATCACTTTTTCTTTCGATATTCTCACTGAGAGGACAGAGGATCCCTTGTACTAAGACATATGAGGAATTTCTTGGTGGGTTCTTGGCTGGAACCACAAAGAAAAGATCACCTGCCCCAACCCAGAATTAGGGCTTTGGAAAAAAATGAGTGAAGAGAAGTAGTATATACCCTCGCTGCAGCCTCATGGACAAACACCTACTTTTATCTGTTTATTCAACAGAGGAGCTGATGAAAAGGTGAAATCTCCCAGAAGCTAAAATATACAGACTCTTAAGGAGTGAGGAAGCAAAGATTCTTGGAAATAATAAGTTAATCGCTCTATAATAAATGTATATATTCTCAGCACCTACCATAGGTCCTGGTATCCCAGAGGCTATCAATGGAATAAATGAATGTTTTTGTTCAACAGATCGTCACACACAAAGAAAAAAAAGTCTTATATTTTTAGGTCAGTCAGAGAAAAGGAAAAACAGGTCTTCCAACCTCTTTAAAGCCTGGATTCATCCTAAGCTCTTGACTTGTCTAGCTGCCTGGCTGGGGATGTAGGAAAGAGGGTAACTCAGGAAGCCCTTCTGTAGCACCAGCAGCCAAAGAAGAAAAGTCAGGAGGAAGACAAGTCCAGAAGGAAAGCGGACACTGACACAATTACCTTCTGTTCAGAGCAAATTCAATTCTCAGACCAAGGCGAATTGGCTTGGGCCTATATGCAGGCAATAATGCTTAGTCCCACGTAAAAGAAAACCATCAAATAGCCAACAATGTTGTTCCTGGTTGAACCTACCCTCTGGGAGCTGTAGAGATTGCTTAGCAAATATCTGACTAGAAATTCTGAAAATAAAGGCCAGGCACAGTGGCTTCACACTTATAATCCCAGTACTTTGGGAAGCTGAGGCGGAAGGCTCACTTGAGGCCAGGAGTTCAAGAGCAGCCTGGGCAACATGGTGAGACCAACTTCTCTACCAAAAAAAAAAAAAAAAAAAAAGGAAAAAAGTTATCTGGGCATGGTAGCATAGCATCTGTAGTCCCAGTACTCCAAAGGCTAAGGCGTGAGAATTGCTTGAGACCAGGAGTTCCAGGCTGCAGAGAGCGTGATCTTGCTATTGCACTCCAGCCTGGGCAAGAGAAGAAAAACCTTTCTCTAAAGAAAAATAAGAAGAAAAAATAAATAAAAAGAAAGCCAATGAATACATCAAAAAAGGATTCAGAGTTTATTTCTGTGTTTGGGGAGAGAAAAACTAAATGCTTGGTGGAGTTGAGTTTCAGATGCAGAAGTTCTTCTCACTTGCTTTCAGGTTCATTTGTTAAAAACTTACGATTCTCGGGTCTCCAGCTCTAGTGAATTCTGGGAGTGGGGTCCAGTCATCTGCATTGTTAACTACCTCCCTAGAGAATACTGGGCACCATTAAGTTTAAGAACCCTTTCGAATCATTCACAGAAATCAGGAGAGCTCTTGCTGTATCTGCCTCCTTCTTGTTATAGATCTACGAGTGCACTATAAATTCTCATCATGCCTCCCCTAACTTGGAGTTTACAGGGATCCAGTGAACTCTTCCTTCCCCCTTTCTCCCAACAGAGGAAAGCTGTGTGTTCAAGACTAACAGTTCTAGGGAGGTCTCAAGGTAAACAGTCTCATCAGTCTAGAAACTATTTCAGCTGCTGTTTTAGGATTAAATTTGGGGTCTGGCATGGTGGCTCACACCTGTAATCCCAGCACTTTAGGAGGCTGAGGCAGGAGGATCGCTGGAGCCCAGGAGTTTAAGACCAGCCTGGGCAACAAATGGAGACCCCATTTACACAAAGTTAAAAATTAGCCAGGTGTAGCGGCATATGCCTGTAGTCCCAGCTACTCAGGAGGCTGAGGAAGGAGGAACGCTTCAGCCCTACAGGCTGAGGCTGCAGTGAGCCATGATCGTGCCACTGCACTCCGGCCTGAACTGAGCGAGACCCTGTCTAAAATATATATATATAAAGGACAGAAACCCAACTGCTGGATTCAAGGATAAACCTGTGTTCAAGTGAGAACCTAAGATTCAGAAGTGAAACTGCTGGGTCTCTAAGAATCCCCTTCTCACACTCAAGACTAAATCCATGGTAATTACTATGAACCATCTGATTCAGACTAGGCCATGAGAAAGCCTGGAAAAGAAACAGACTGAAATTTATTTGTAACCATCATCCTAAAAGACTGAGGTGGCCAGGCGCAATAGCTCATGCCTATAATAATGCCAGCACTCTGGGAGGCCGAGGCAGGCAGATCACCCGAGGTCAGGAGTTTGAGACCAGCCTGGCCAACATGGTGAAACCCTGTCTCTACTAAAAATACAAAACTTAGTCAGGCATGGTGGTGCATGCCTGTAATCCCAGCTACTTGCGAGGCTGGGGCAGAAGAATCACTTGAACCTGGAAGGCGGATGTTGCAGTGAGCTGAGATCGCGCCACTGCACTCCAGCCTGGGTGACAGAGTGAGACTCTGTCTCAATCAATCAATCAATCAGTCAATAACTGACTGACTGAGGTTAAGATTTAGGTTTTGAGCTAACTTCAAGATTCTAGAACCACAACCTCAGTGATCCACTGTCATTAAAAACACCCCTACCTGAGGATGAGGAGGAGCAGAATCAATATCCCATTTAAGTTACCACCATTTCCCTACGAAGTTTTTCCAATTTTGAAACTGTCAAAATTGAAGCTTAGTTTTATAATTGGGTATAGAGCAGTACCCCTTGTCCAAGGCTTCACTTTACATAGTTTCAGTTACCAGTGGTCAACAGAGGTCTGAAATATTAAGATACCTTCATGCACCGCCCAACATGCATGGGTCAACAACCAACTGCATACGTGATGGTGGTCCCGTAAGACTATATACTGCACCTTTTCTATGTTTAGACACACAAATACTTACAACTGTATCACAATTGCCAACAGTGTTCAGCACAATTACATGTTGCACAGGTTGGTAGCCTAGGAGCACTAGGAGCAACATATAATCTAGGTATGTAGCAGGCTATACTACCTAGGTCCGTGTTAAGTACGCCCTAAGATGTTTGCCCAGTGACAAAATCCCTTAATGACCCATTTCTCAGAAAGTATCCCTATCATTAAGCAATGCATGACTGTACTTTGAGACAGGGAGAGAGAAAACACATTCATATAACTTTTATCATAGCATATTGTTATAATTGTTCTATTATTAGTTACAGCTATTGAGTTTTTATTGTGCCTGATTTATAAATAAAACTTTATCAAAAGTATGTATATACAGGAAAAGACACAGTAGATATAGGGTTCAGGTTAGGTACTATCCACAGTTTCAGGCATCCACTGGGGGTATTGGAACGAATCCCCTTTGGATAAGGAGGAACTACTACACTCAAATTTCTGTGCCCAATATGCTTGGGGTGAATACCACATATGTAAAATACAAAGCATGTTCCTTTTCCCGAAAGGAACTAGAGCTTGCTTCCTTTCTTTGGCTAAGAGTGGCCTAACTCAAAGTATTCCTTGTGACATGACATATTGAGGTGCATCCTTGTTTAAGATCAAAATGTACATATCCCATAAAACAAATGCTTTAAGAGCTAAGCCACTGTTTCTTACAACACCATTCAAACCTCAGTAAGCAAGAGTTAACTATGACCTTCAAGAAAGTATCTTTGCCTCGGGGTAACTTCTATTTTAAGCAAATAAGCCCTCATGGTAATAAAGAGCTAAAAATTCTGCTTTTTTAAAAAAGTTTTCATTAACAATACAAGTTTTGTAGGGCAGGAGACCCATCATGCTCTCTGGAGACCACAGAATGCTTTTCCTTCTCCAGAAACCAGGTGAAGGCCCATTACTTCAGGCACACCTATGGCAGGGCACAAAGGCTTTCTGATCCACTCCAAGGGAGCTGGCAACTCTCCCCCATTAGCTAACAATAAAAGAAAATTAAATCACTTGAGAACCCTACAGTGGCAGCAAAATAGAACCCAAGAGATATCCTGCTAGCATGTTCAAAGACTTATTAAAAGGCACCTTGGGCCAGGCATGGTGGCTTATGCCTATAATCCCAATACCTTGGGAGGTTGAGGTGGGAGGATTGCTTAAAGCCCAGAGTTTGAGACCAGCCTAGGCAACACAGTGAGACCTCATCTCTACAAAAGATTGTATAAAAATTAGCCAGGCGTGGTGGTGTGCACCTAAGTCGCAACTACTCTGGAAGCTGAGGTGGGAAGATGGCTTGAGCCCAGGAGTTTGAGGCTACAGTGAGCCATGATTACACCATGGCACTCCAGCCTGGGTGACAGAGCAAGACCCTGTCTCAAAAAAAAAAAAAATAACAAAAACAAAACACAATCACCTTGTATCAGTCTCAGTTGATGGCTTGATGACAATAAAGAACAGTTTAGACTTTTCTGAATGTGTGTGTATATATACATATATATACATATATATATACACACACACACACACATATGACTAAGAAGTTGAAGTGAAGCCCTCAATGGCCAGCCCTTTTATAGTAGAACCTAGAAAACAGCAACTTCTTTCAACATGGTGAATCCTGCATGTTTTGTATCCCACATTTGGAAATCCATACTCTGAGACAAACAGAACTACTGAAAGAGAATGACCAGACCTCCAGAATAGTACCGAGGCAGCCATCAGGAGTTACAGCAAAACTTACATTTTAACGTGGAATGGAAGGGACTCACTCTGCTTCTAGAAAGCAGCCCTTATCGGCGGCATTATGAGTAAAAGCAGCCCACCAATGCAGGTCAGACTTTAGGACACAGAACCAGATTCCATTTGGGGGCTACAGCTAGCACAGCTGTAAACCTCTCCACCCATCAAATTCTGAGACGATTAGGCCAGGCATGGTGGCTCATGCCTGTAGTCCCAGCACTTTGGGAAGCCAAGCTGGGAGGATCATCTGAGCCCAGGAGTCTGAGACTGCAGTGAGCTACAATCTTGCCACTGCACTCCAGCCTGGGTAACAGAATGAGACCCTGTCTCAAAAGAAAAAAAAAAAAATCTAGGCCGGGCGCGGTGGCTCAAGCCTGTAATCCCAGTACTTTGGGAGGCCGAGGCGGGTGGATCACGAAGTCAGGAGATCGAGACCATCCTGGCTAACATGGTGAAACCCCGTCTCTACTAAAAATACAAAAAACTAGCCGGGCGTGGTGGCGGGCGCCTGTAGTCCCAGCTACTCGGAGGCTGAGGCAGGAGAATGGCGTAAACCCGGGAGGCGGAGCTTGCAGTGAGCCGAGATCGCGCCACTGCACTCCAGCCTGGGTGACACAGCGAGACTCCGTCTCAAAAAAAAAAAAAAAAAAAAGAAAAAAAAAATCTGAGGTGACTGAAGGCAGACAACTATAAGAGAGTGCCCCCATTGGAACTCCACCACTCTCCATTTAGATGTCCTTTGGCTTTTGTGCACATTATCTCATGAGACCCTCACCATGACTCTGAGAGGTAAGCAGGACAGGTGTCTTCTCCATTTTACTGATGAATAAATTGTGACTGAGGTTAAATGACTCGCTTGCCCAAGGTCACAGGTCATGCAGCTAATCAGCTGTCTAACCAGGAAATGGGCCCAGCACTCTGACTCGCAGGCCAGCACAATCTCCAGGACACCACGCGACTTCCTAATGTTTTCAGATAAGAGGCAGAAGAGGGTACTGGCTAAGAGCCCAGGTTCTGGCACCAGCCAACCTGCATTCCGATCCCATCTCCACCACCTACTAACTGCCTGATCTTGTGTGAGTTCCTTAATCTCCCCCAAACCTGTTTCCTTACCTGTACAATGGGGGTAGGGGAGAACAGTCTTACTTCATAGACTTATAGTGATGATTAAGTGAGATGATGAACATAAAGCACTCAAATTCAGGTACTCAAAAAATGTGAGAGGAAGGCACAGTGCAGGACCCACAGCAGAGATCAAGGAACACAGTCCTGCTCTCATGGAGCTTAGACTTTAGGCAAACTGTATGCAAAAAATGTAAAAGATAAAATGTTTACAAAGTATGTTAAGAATGATTAAGGTGCAGGGCGCAGTAGCTCACGCCTGTAATCCCAGCACTTTGGGAGGCCGGTTCAGGCAGATCACCTGAGGTCGGTAGTTTGAGACCAGCCTGATAAACATGGAGAAACCCCCATCTCTACTAAAAATGCAAAATTAGCCCCAAGCTTATTAGGCGTGGTGGCGCATGCCAGTAATCCCAACTACTCCGGAGGCTGAGGCAGGAGAATTGCTTGAACCCGGGAGGCGGAGGCTGCGGTAAGCTGAAGTCATGCCACTGCACTCCAGCCTGGGCAACAAGAGTGAAACTCCGTCTCAAAAAAAAAAAAAAAAAAAGAATGATTAAGGTAACAAGTGAGTGACTGGAGAGAATAACAGGAGGGGCCAATTTTTAAGAGTGGTCTCTAAGCCCTAAGGGATCAGAAAGAGGATTGCGTGTGAAGAATGGACAGAAAAGCACTCCAGGCATAGGGAATGGGATACGTGGGGGTCACAGCACAGGGAAGCCAGGAACCTAGAGAAGACAAATGTGACCACAGCGCTTCCTCTCCCGGGATTTGTGGAGCAAGGCTGGAGCTCATGAGGATGACCACAACTATCTTAAAAACGACAAAGATGAGGCTCCAGAGAGGGGATATATCTTGCCCAAGGTCACAGCTGCTCAGAGGAGGAGCTGGGACCAGGGCTCTTCCGTATTCTACCTCTAGACTCAGCCTAAGCCCACGCTCTCTGAGATGGCCTCGGATACACTGAACTCCCCCATGTATTTCACTGACAACTGTTTTCTGTACCCATGAAGAGTTGCAAGAGCACCTTGAAAACACAAGGAAACGCATCATATCAACTTCCAGGCATCTAATCAATTGTGCACCAAAATCTTTACCCTTCTAATCTTACAACACAACAGCAAAAGCCGCTTAGACCTTACTCAAAGGCTCCAAAGCAGAAACAAGTTTTGCCTCTTGCAGCAATGAGCAACAGAGGAAACATGTCCTGGAAGATCCCATGGTCTGTTTCAGGTGAGATGGAACCGATGCTGCACACGAAGGTTCATCTCAAATGAACTGCACAGGAAAAGTTAATGACTTTATGTAAATAAAAGAATAAATCCCTAAAGCAGTGGTTCTCAACCAGAGTGATACCACCCACACCCCAGAGGGCATTTGGGAGTTCTTGGGGACATTTTGGGGTGACACACTGAACTGCTGGATGCTATCAGCATTTAGTAGGTGGAGCCAGGCATGCTCAATGTCTTGCAGAAGGACATGATGGTCCTACACAGTAAGGAACAGATTACCTACAATATTAATAGCAGCCTCCCATACACGCTTTTGACACCCTTCCCCAAAGGATTAATGTGCTCCAACTTTCCTGTCCCCACAGTTCAGTGGCTCTCCCTACTCTCACCATAACAGGATGAAAAAAAATAAGCTTTCACAGCTTAGGACTGAAATTCTGGAATCCAATTATAAGCTCATAACTTTAGCATGGAACCTGGCAGTAGCATAATAAATAAATTTTTAGTAAGAGACAGACTGAAGAAATTTCAGCAAAAAAAAAAAAAAAAAAAACTCCCTTTCTTCCTCCCTACATATCTCATGTTTTTCAACACACAAAATTCTGTGATTTTAGAGAAACTTCATATAGTGCTTTTAAGTTCAAAACCAGATGCTCATTACAGTTCTTTTAAACACCTAACCAGTCATCTCAAAAACATGGCTAACTCTCTGAACTAAATTTCATAGGAAAGATTATTAATTTCAAAATGCCTAATTTTAATCAAATGCCTGAAAGAGCCAAAGGCAATCATGTTTTGCATCTCATTCAGGTCAGAGTTCGATGAGGTCAGAAAAGCTCCAATGATATCCGGAGGTCTGTTCAGAGATTAAAATATCATCCTAACAATTCACAAGCTACTTCTAAGGGTTACCCTAAATTAGTCACTAACAGTTCGTCCCCCAACTCTATTTCACATAGTTTATAGAATTGACAAAAAACCGAACCAAATGAAAACAAACCCCAGGATATTTGCAGGGAGGGGGAAAGCGATACCCCAAAAGTCAACCCTATTTCACAGTAGGTAAAACAGTGATCCACGAGATATTACCCTCCATAAAGTACCCTAAAGGCAGGAGCAATCTTTCCCCTACACAATATCTAAATTTTCCCAACTCACCCAAAAGAAACTTAAGATGTAACTTATTCACTCAACTTGCCAATTAGCAAACAGCGGCCCCACACACCTTTTGGCCAATTTTCTAGAAGCCTGACCTAGCAGACAGACCTGTTTTCCTCCTGCCAGGCCTTTTTAGCCCTCCCAGTAGGAGCCTGGGAAATCCCCCTCCAACCTTTTGCTGGCCTGTCACCAGAAGTTCATAAAATGAATTCATCCAGATTCTCTGAATCCTCCTTTCCCCCAGTCATGTGCCAACAGTCAGGCAATAATGCCCCACCTTGACAGGCTCCCTGTTACAAAAAGATGCAGATTCACGGGAAGACCAAGCACTTAGCATGGAGCAGAAGAAAAAAGATGGAGGGAGGTGAGAGTCGTGGAGCCAAGTCTGCTGCATGCAGTACGGGTGACCAGAGCCCTGGTCCTGCAAAGCCCCCGCGAGACTCGCCGGCTGGGCCCTCCGTACAGCAGCCACACCTGTCTATGCCAGCCGCCTGCCGGCTGCTCCATTTTAAACATTTCAAACAGATCTCCAGCAGGGTGGCAAAACTGGGCACCTCTCTCTCCCAGCAAGAGTGAGAGCCCTAATCCAGGCATCACTCGCCCCTAATTTTATTTCATTTTCATACTCTCTGTTTTGGAGACACTGCTTGCTCCAACTGGCTCCATCTCTCCGTTACTGGTGAGGCAGGCACAGTGCTGCAGTGGCAGAATGGAAGCACCCAGGCTGACTTGCTCTCAGCCAGAGAAGACCGCTTCTCTGAGGAGGGAGATGCCAATAAATGGGACTCCAATAGGTAGGCTTCGCTCTGCCCTTCCACAAGTGAACACACGCCGGGAGTCCTACAACGCCAGGCTCCGCAACCTTGCAGAAAGCCTAGTTTCCAGAGGGTAGGTATCCCATTCATCCCTTGGCATCGGGAACCAAAGGGAAGGCAGACAGATCCCGGTCGTGCACTATATTCCCAAACCTTGGCACGCGCGCGAAGGCTTGGGGCGCCCCGGCGCGCCCTCCCTCCGAGGCCTCCACCACCGTGGACTCACCACTGTGCGAGCTGAACCACCTGGGTGCGATGTGCAGAGGTAGAGCATCCGCCAGCGAGGCTCGGGAGCCCAGGTACAGCATCCCGTCTCTATGGTGACTGCCGCCCGTCTCCTGGTAACCATTGCCATGGGCATAGGTGGAGTCGGACGCGGACCCTCCGCCGCCGGGCGCCCTCTCAGAGTCGCCGGTGCCCCGGGAGGCGGGGGTGTAGAGGCCAAAGGGCACCCCCCCTGCTGTGCTGGGGTCCATGCCCATGCCTGCCACCGAGCTGACCGAGCGGCTGCGCAGCCCCATGGCCCCGCCGCCCGTCCGGTAGTGCCCGAAATGGGGCGCCCCTCCCGGCGGCGGCACGGCGCTGTCATCGGTGGAGACCCCGGGGAAGGGGCCCCGGGAGCGGGTCGCCGTGCTCTGCTTGCCCCCCATGCTCGCCCGGGCCCCGGTGGGGCGGGAACCTGGAGGCCGAGACCCTCCCCCACTTCTCAGCAGCGGGGGGAGGGCTGGGCGAGCATAAAGGGGGAGGGAGTCAAAAAGGAGACCCGAAGGGAGAAAAGAAAAAAGCAAAAGAAAAAAGGAAAAAACCCGCGGGGCGGAAGAGGCAGGCGGGCGGGCGGGCGGGGATCCCAAACTCAGAATTTCAAACGATCCAAGCCAAACGCATGTTTCCCCTCAAGGTCCAAAGAGGCGCAGTCCGGCGCGGGCTCCGCGCGCCACAGGCCGCCCCCGGGCTCCGAAAGCCGGGGGAGCCGCAGGGAAGGAGGGAGGGAGGCGGCGGCGAGAGGCAGGCGGGCGCGGGGAGGCGCCGGAGGAGGCCGCCCGCCCCGCGGGAGGAGGAGGAGGACCGGGGGCGCCAGGCGCGTCCCCCGCCTCAGGACGCCGCGACCATGGACGGCGGCCCGGACCTCTCCAGGCCTCGGGCGGGCCGCGGCGCTGGGCGGCCAGGCGCAGCTCGGGAAGCCGCGGTCGCGTCGTGTCGCGCTCTCGCTTCAGTCGCCGCCGGCCCCGCCAGCCGCGCCACCCCGCTCGGTCCCGGGCAGCGCTTGCCGGCGCTCCTGGCCGCCGTGGAGACAATGGAGGGCGGCAGAGCGCAGGCGCGGCCTGCGCCCCCTCCCCCTCCCCCCGTCGGGTTAACCCTTTCGCGGCCCCTGCGGCGCCCGGGCAGCTGACGCCCCAGCAGTCCCCACCCACCGCCCGCCCCCGGCCGGCCTGTGACCTGGGCGGCCTGAGCCACTGGGCGTTAGCCACAGAAACCAGATGTCTTTGAAAAGCAAACACTTCTTAAGTCCCCGAAAATGGCAAATTATTCAGGGGGAACCACGTATGGGGGAGGGGCAGCAATGGTTCGAGGGGGTGGGAAGGAAACACCGGGAAGAAGGAGATTTACTCCTTACGCCTACCTGGCTCTGAGGGTCACCAGTCGAGCTCCCCTCCTGGCACAAATTTGCCCCCACAGCACCCTCTGGTGGACGTGATGTCCATTCTTTCGGGGGTTCCCCATCCAAGCACCCCTCAGGTCCGGAATCTCAACATTTGGCGGGGTTTAGCTATTTGGGGGTAAACAGCGCCATGGGGACACTTGTGAATCCGGAGTGTTGCTGACACTAGGTCAGAACTTCCTATTTTGGGCTTAAGCAAATGAGTAGATTCCTTAGCTAAAATGTAATTTTCAGAATCAATAGAGGTACCATAAAATGTGAATAGATATGGATATGGAAATAGAACAACGTAGCTAGAAGTGATTATAGAAACCTTCTGTCCAAGGTTGGAGCCCTGTTTTGTTTACCATGTTCTGTGTTTCGGCCTACACCACGGCCAAGGACACGGTGGGTACTCAATAGGTGTATTGTTGACCAAGCCTGCATCATTTTGCAAGGGAGGGTTCCTTTGATACCTCAGTCCGTCTTTCTCTCCTATATTCACATTCATTCAGTGAACAATTGTTTTTCTTTTTCTTTTTTTTCTTTCTTTTTTTTTTTTTTTTTTTTTTTTTTGAGACGTAATCTCACTCTGTCACCCAGGCTGGAGTGGAGTGGCCTAATCTCGGCTCATCGCAACCTCCGCCTCCCAGGTTCAAGCGATTCTCCTGCCTCAGCCTCCTGAGTAGCTGGGATTACAGGCGCGTGTCACTGCACCCGGCTAATTTTTTGTATTTTTAGTAGAGACAGGGTTTCACCATATTGGCCAGGCTGGTCTTGAACTCCTGACCTCAGGTAATCCACCCGCCTTGGCCTCCCGAAGTGTTAGAATTACAGGCGTGAGCCACCACACCTGGCCTGTTTTTCTTTTCCTTTCTTTCTTTCTTTCTTTTTTTTTTTTGAGATGGAGTCTTGCTCTGTAGCCCAGGCTGGACAACCTCCGCCTTCCAGGTTCAAGCAATTCTCCTGCCTCAGCCTCCTGAGTAAAAGCCTGTTAAAAATTTGAAAATCAGGCCAGGACATGGTGACTCGCTTGTAATCCCAGCACTCTAGGAGACGGAGTGGGGCGGGGGGCGGGGGGGATCACCTGGGGTCAGGAGTTTGAGACCAGCCTGGCCAACATGGTGAAACCCTGTTTCTACTAAAAAACTAAAAATAGAAAATAAATACATTAGCCAGGTGTGGTAGCTCACGCCTATGGTCCCAGGTACTTGGGTAGCTGAGGCAGAAAAATGGCTCGAACCCGGGAGGCAGAGGTTACAATGAACTGACATCACATCACTGCACTCCAGACTGGGCAACAGAAAGAGAATGTCTCAAAAAATATATATACGTACATACATTAATATATAGTAGAGATGGGAGTTTCCCTATGTTGCCCAGGCCGGAACTCCTGGCCTCAAGCAGTCCTCCCACTTCAGCCTCACAAAGTGCTGGGATTACATCATGAGCCACTGTGACAGCTAAACAACTGTTTATCAAGTGCTAGGTGCTGGCTGTGAGGATCACACAGTCCCTGGCTTAACTGACTTCTACCTATTAAATGACCCCAGACACTTCTAAACTGGGGGGCCAAAACAGGGTGTAGAGAAATATTAAAAGAAAACCAAAAGAGCAAGGCTAGCCTGTCACAGATATTGATTGTTCCAGTGTGGCCAGCCTGGAAACAGGAGGAAAGCTATTTGCAAGCACGAAATACCTGGAGGTGAGCAAACAGCCTTATAGAAGTAAGAGTTGTTTGCTAGAGAAATAAAAATAGGAAGAAACAAAATATGCCAACATCTAATAAATTATCTGTAGGTGCCTATATGAGTATGTGTATACCTAAAGAGGAAAAACAAGAAAGCTTAAATTTAATCCAATTTCCTTGTAGAAGAAAGACTATGGTATCAGAAGAGTGGTTCAGTACTATACTAACAACAAAAGAAAAGGTATTAGACCCCTTGGAAGATCCCTATTAGAGAGATAAATACATGATACCCATTGTAACTATCCAAATAGCTTTTGATTTATCCATTCACTCAACAGTTTTTTAGTGTATTTAACAAAATATTTAGTATGTAATAAATTCCAGGCACTGTAGTAGGTTCTGGGATACAGTGCTGAACCAGACAGATGGAGTCCCTGTTCTCATAGAACTTCAGAAGAAACATTTCATACCCACTTGAATGGCTATAATCAAAGAGAAGGGCAATAGTAAGTATTGATGGGAGGTGGAAAAATTGGAACCCTTGTACCTTGCTGGTGGAAATGTAAAATGGTGCAGCTGCTTTGGAAAATAGTCTATCAGTTCCTCAAAAAGATTAAATATGGAGTTACACGACCCAGCAATTCCGCTCCTACCTAGGTATAGTTCCGAGAGAAAGCAAAACATATGTCTACAGAAAAATGTGTACATAAATGTTCATAGCAGCATTATTCAAAAGAGCCAAAAGGTGGAAACAACCCAAATGCCCATCAGTTGATAAAGAGGTAAACCAAAGGTGGTGTATCTATACAATGAAATATTATTCAGCCATAAAAAGGAATAAAGTACTAATTCATACTACAACGTGGATGAATCTTGTAAAATCACATTACAGGCTTAAGTCACCGCACCCCACCAATACTTATTGATCTATATTGATCAATACTTATTGATCTATATGGAAGCCAGCCATAAAAGACCATATATTGTATGATTTCACTTATATGAAATGTCCAGAATAGGCAAATCCATGGAGACAGAAAGATTAGTGGTTGCCATGGCTTCAGGGAGGGGAGAATGGAAAATGACTACTAATAGGTTTCTTTCTTTTTTTTTATTTTTATTTATTTATTTATTTTTTGAGATGGAGTCTTGCTCCGTTACCCAAGCTGGTGCACAGTGGCATGATCTTGGCTCACTGCAACCTCCATCTCCCAGGTTCAAGTGATTCTTCTGCCTCAACCTCCCAAGTAGCTGGGATTACAGCCACATGCCACCACGTGACACTAATTTTTTTTTTTTTTTTTGAGACAGAGTCTTGCTCTGTTGTCACCCAGGGTGGAGTGCAGTGGTGCAATCTCAGCTCACTGCAACTTCAGCCTCCCAGGTTCAAGCGATTCTCATGCCTCAGCCTCCTGAGTAGCTGGGATTACAGGCGCGTGCCACCACACCCAGCTAATTTTCGTATTTTTAGTAGAGACCGGGTTTCACCATGTTTTGTCAGACTGGTATCAAACTCCTGACCTTGTGATCTGCCCACCTTGGCCTCCCAAAGTGCTGGGATTACAGGCGTGAGCCACCGTGCCTGGCCGCTAATTCTTTTTTTTGAGACAAGTCTTCCTCACATGATCCACTTGCCCCAGCCTCCCAGAGTAGCTGGGATTACAGACATGAGCCACTGCACCCGGCCTCTTTCTGGTTTTTTTTGTTTTTTTTTGTTTTTTAAATTTTTTAATTTTTGATTTTTGTGGTTGCAAAGTAGGTGTCTTTCTGTTTTATTCATTTATTTATTTAGAGACAGAGTCTCACTCTGTCACCCAGGCTGGAGTGCAGTGGTGTAATCTCAGCTCACTGTGACCTCTGCCTCCTGGGTTCAAACAATTCTCACGCCTCAGCCCCCTGAGTAGCTGCGATTACAGGTGTGTGCCACCATACCCGGCTAATTTTTTTTTTTTTTTTGTAAAGATGAGGTTTCGCCACGCTGGCCAGGCTGGTCTCGAACTACTGGCCTCAAGTGATCCACCCGCCTTGGCCTTTCAAAGTGCTGGGATTACAGGCATGAGCCACTACACCTGGTCTTGTTTTTTTAAATCACTTTTTTTTTTTTTGGTAATTGAATGAATTTCTTTTTGAAGTGATAAAAATGTTTGGGAATTGGGTAATGGTGATGCTTGCACAGACTTGTAGATATACTAAGAACCGCTGAATTATACACTTAAAAGGGTGAATTTTAGGGCATCTGAATTACACTACCATACCATATAGATCAATAAGTATTGGTGGGGTGCAGTGACTTAAGCCTGTAATCCCAGCATTTAGGGAGGCTGAGGCAGGTGGATCACTTGAGGTCAGGAGTTTGAGACCAGCCTGGCCAACATGGTGAAACCCCTCTCTACTAAAAAAACAAAAATTAGCCGGGCATGCTGGTGCACGCATGTAATCTCAGCTACTCGGGAGGCGGAGGCATGAGAATCGCTTGAACCAGAGAGGCAGAGGTTGCAGTGAGCCGAGATCAAACCACTGCACTCCTGCCTGGGCAACAGAGTGAAACTCCGTCTTTAAAAAAAAAAAAAGTACTGAAGCAGGTAATAACAATACAGTATGATAGGTAAGCCTAGAATGGTGCCTGACTTGTAGTAGGCACTCAGTAAATATTGTTGAACTAATGAACGAATGAATGACTAAGTGGTATGAGAGAGAAAGAACATGGTGCTGAAAGAAAGGCAAGAGACAGGAATAGACCATTCCAAGCCGATGCCTGAAACGTGAGTTGGAGATCAGCCAGGCAAGGAGGCAGGGCGGGAAAAAAACTGTGTTTTGAGATGAGAATACTGTTCCAGGCAAAGGGAACAGCCCAGATGTGAGAGAACATGGTATATTCAAGGAACTGAAAGAGGCTATAGTGCTGCAATACAAGGGGCAAGAGCCAAAGATGAATCTGGTCCTCAGGAGTAGGCAAGGAGTGTGGACCACATCCCAAGGGCATGGGGAGCTGGAAAGCCTTTTTCGGTATCATTAGAAACTGTCCGTCTAGCACCAGCATCATTGGTACTATCATTAGCACCAATAGGAATGGCCTCCCAGCACTTTGGGAGGCCAAGGCAGGCAGATTACTTGAGCCTAAGAGTTCAAGACCAGCTTGGGTAACAGCAAGACCCTGTTCGATAAACAGTACAGCAATTAGCCAGGTGTTTTGGCACATGCCTCTGGTCCCAGCTACTTGGGAGGCTGAGGTGGGAAGATCGCCTGAGCCCAGGGAGATTGAGGCTGCAGAAAGCCATGATCTCAAAAATAAAATAAATAAAAGGAAAAAAATTTTGATAGATGATAGATAAAACATACCACATGCACATTAATGGTCACACAGCTAGTAAGAGCAGAGCTGGGCTCTTAAGTTTCACAATGAACATGCCCATCAAGGAATTTTTTTTTTTCTTGAGACAGGGTCTCACTCTGTCACTCAGGCTGAAGTGCAGTGGTACAATCTGGGCTTATTGCAACCTCTGCCTCCCAGGCTCAAGGGAACCTCCCACCTCACCCTCCTGAGTAGCTGGGACCACAGGTGCGTGCCACCATGCCTGGCTAAGTTTCCTCTATATATATATATATATATATATATATATATTTTTTTTTTTTTTTTTTTTTTTTGAGACGGAGTCTCGCTCTGTTGCCCAGGCTGGAGTGCAGTGGCCAGATCTCAGCTCACTGCAAGCTCCGCCTCCCGGGTTCCCGCCATTCTCCTGCCTCAGCCTCCCGAGTAGCTGGGACCACAGGCGCCGCCACCTCACCCGGCTAATTTTTTGTGTTTTTAGTAGAGACGGGGTTTCGCCGTGTTAGCCAGGATGGTCTCGATCTCCTGACCTTGTGATCCGCCCGTCTCGGCCTCCAAAAGTGCTGGGATTACAGGCTTGAGCCACCGCGCCCGGCCAGTTTCCTATATTTTTAAAGACAGGGTTTTGCCATGTTGCCCAGACTGGTCTTGAACTCTTGGGCTCAAGCAATCTTCCCGTCTCAGCCTCTCAAAGTGTTGGGATTACAGGTGTGAGCCACTGCACCCAACTGAGGAATTCTTCAAATGACAATTTTGTTTTCTCTGTATACTTTCCAAAGGGGTAAAAAAGACTAGATCTACTTAACAACTGTATTTCTTTTTATGAATTAATTATTTGGCCTTAAGGTTTATATTCCAGTGTGCTAATTATTATAAATCCACCTCTCTCATAGCTGGCACCACTGAACAGCTGAGATCTTGCACTGCAAAGGTGAAGCCCCTGCCCTCTGGAATGTGATTACACTCAGCTTAGATGCCCTGTGGGACCCCGAATGGTAGCCTTTCTCAGAAAACGCCCTGTTATGAACGGGCGCAGCGGCTCATGACTGTAATCCTAGCACTTTGGGAGGCTGAACCGGGTGGATTGCTTGAGGACAGGAGTTTAAGACCAGCCTGACCAACATGGTGAAACCCTGTCTCCAGTAAAAATACAAAAATTGGGGCCGGGCGCGGTGGCTCACGCCTGTAATCCCAGCACTTTGGGAGGCCGAGGCAGGCGGATCACAAGGTCAGGAGATCGAGACCACGGTGAAACCCCGTCTCTACTAAAAATACAAAAAATTAGCCGGGCGCGGTTGTGGGCGCCTGTAGTCCCAGCTACTCAGGAGGCTGAGGCAGGAGAATGGCGTGAACCTGGGAGGTGGAGCTTGCAGTGAGCCGAGATCGCACCACTGCACTCCAGCCTGGGCGACAGAGCGAGACTCCGTCTCAAAAAAAAAAAAAAACAAAAAAAACCCAAAAATTAGCCAGGCATGGTGTCAGGTGCCTGTCATCCCAGCTACTCGGGAGGCTGAGGCAGGAGAATCGCTTGAACCCGGGAGGCGGTGGTTGCAGCAAACTGAGATCGTGCTACTGCACTCCAGCCTGGGCAACAAAGCGAGACTCTGTCTCCAAAAAAAAAAGAAAAGAAAATGTCCTGTTATCTTGTTTTGTACTTACTCACAATAAACCACTGATCCACTTACCACAACAGTCAGGGGGAAGAGCTGATAAAATTGCTGCTGCCAAAGCCCTTTGCAAATGCGAGTGCATATCTGTTCTATTATAGAAAGTCTGGGACTTGCACTGTTCAGAAAATAGGGGAAATGGCTTGTTAGGGCCTACTCCAGAGAAGTAATGGGGAACTCCCGTCCACCTCCCTGTCTCTCCAAGCCAGAGGAAGGCGAGGGTTTCCCACAGCTTTGGAGGGCGTCCCCAGCACCCCCATCACCCCCACTGGGGGTGGACAAATGCCTTTCAGTGAGAAACTTCCTCCTAGGACCTCTCGGAGCTCTTTAAATTTTATTGTTTTGCTTGAAAAGAGACAGCTTAGAGAAATCAAGATAATGAGTAACCAAATACACATGGCCGGGAGGCTGAGCACGGGACCATGTTCATAAATATTTGTTGATTGATGAAGACAGTGAAATTATTACTGGGGCTCAGGGCAGGGGTCCAAGGTTCCCAGATGTAAACGAACTGAGTAGTCAGCTAGCTCCAAATTCTGCAGAAGAGCAAACAGAAGAATAGAAAGATAAAGGATCATGTTCAAATTGCATGGCTCGTTGCTGATAAGAGCCCAGCCCAGGCCCTGGATTTCTGGGTTTGCTCTGTACCCTGCTTTCCTGTGGCTTGGCTAGCAAGTGTACTGAATAAACACGGTTTCATGATAAATCCCCTGTGGCCTGGTCAGCAAAGTGGGATCTACTTGACAAAGGACCCTCAGTAGTCCCCAGCCTCTGATTCAGATGCAAAATCCTAAGTCCCCCAACTGACAGAATGGACCACCCCGGCCACCCCCCCGGGCCAAGGGGACCCCAGAGAAACCTGAAAAACTGAATTTCTGGCCATCATGAGAAAGAAGGTCATTCTACCCCCTACCTTTTGGAGTTTAGGCACAACTGACCCGCATTAAGGTAAAACTAGAGATCATAAGACTGACAGAACAGACGCTTTGTGGCAATAAAATACCAAATTCCAACCGGACTGGTATAGCATCGTATAACAGATAGTAGACCCTGAAGAAATTAAAAGTATTTTACTCCAAAATATATTTCTTTGACATATTTTGAAATGACTCTTCAAAGCATTCTGTTGCGGGGGAAATTTTGCATCTATAGAGAATGCAGCTGGGACTTTCCTGGATTTAAAACAGATTAAGAGGTCAGGTGTGGTGGCTCATACCTGCAATCCCAATACTTTGGGAGGCCAAGGGGGCAGGAGGATCGCTTGAGCCTAAGAGTTAGAGATCAGCCTGGGCAACGTAGTGAAACCCCATCTTAACTTTTTTTCTTGAGACAAGGTCTCGCTCTGTCACCCAGGCTGGAGTGCAGCGGCACCATCTTGGCTCATTGCAACCTCTGCCTCCCGGGTTCCAGCGATTCTCCTGCCTCAGCCTCTCGAGTAGCTGGGACCACAGGTGCATACAACCACACCTGGCTAATTTTTGTATTTTTTATAGAGATTGGGTTTGGCCGTGTTGCCCAGACTGGTCTCAAACTATTGAGCTCAAGTGATCCACTCACCTTGGCCTCCCAAAGTGCTGATCTGTAAAATATTTAAAGAGGTTTATTCTGAGCCCATATGCATGCCACATGAGTGACCATGGCCTGGGGGACAGTCTCAAGAGATCCTGAGAAAGTGTGCCCAAGGCGGTGAGGGTATACATTGGTTTTGCACATTTTAGGGAGACAGGAATTGTAGGTAAAATCATAAGCCAACATATGGAATGTACACATTGGTTCAGCCTAAAGAGACAAGGTATCTTGAAGGGGGTGGTTACAGGTCATAGGTGGATTCTAAGATTTTCTGATTGGCAATTGGTTAAAAGAGTTCAACTGTGTCTAAAGATTTGAAGTCAGTAGAAATGTTTCAGTTAAGATGAGGGAGGATTGCTTAAGCCTGGAAAGTTGAGGTGGCAGTAAACCGAGATGGCACCATTGCTACTGCACTCCAGCCTGAAATTCAGTCTCCAAAACACATACAAAAAGTTTGATTTTGATTTTGTTTGATTTTTTTTGTCAACATGGAAGGAACATTTACATGGGGATCTCAGGGGTGAATAGCAATGAAGAAGCAGCCAGAGAGCTCTGAATGTTGCTCCAGAGTCCCCACTTTGTTTTTTTCTTTTCTCTTTTCCTTTTTTTTTTTTTGAGACAGAGTCTCACTCCGTCGCCCAGGCTGGAGTGCCGTGGCTCGATCTTGGCTCACTGCAACCTCTGCCTCCTGGGTTCAAGTGATTCTCCTGCCTCAGCCTCCCGAGTAGTTGGGATTACAGGGCACCTGCCACCACACCTGGCTATTTTTGTATTTTTACTCGAGATGGGGTTTCTCCATGTTGGCCAGGCTGGTCTCAAACTCCTGACCTCAGGTAATCCACCCGCCTTGGCCTCCCAAAGTGCTGGGATTACAGGCATGAGCCACTGCACCTGGCCGAGTCCCCACTATTTCATGACAGTGTCATGACATATGGGTGGGAGACTCCAAAGCAGGACCCAAGGGGGCAATTGGAAAGGTTCTCCTGTTCCCTCTCCCCAAAATTATGCTGGGCCTTTTTTCTACTTAAGAAAAGAAAAAAAAAAATTGGAAGAACAGAGTGCACCAAGGACTTGAAAACCAAAGTACTATCTTTGCCTATGAACCATGACAGGCAGATTTTGAGAACTAGATAAATATGAACTAAAGAGGTGGGAGTGGGGGAGGGTTGCAGAAATGCTCAGGCACGATGATCTTAGATCCCACTCATTTTGGTGGGAAGCAAATTACCAAGCTATGTATACACAGACAGAGAGCTTTAGAAGAGCTGTGTCTCTATCTGTATCTATGTCCAAAGTAAAACTCAAACGCCTAAGCAGGACTCTTTTTTTTTTGAGACAGAGTCTCACTCTATTGCCCAGGCTGGAGTGCAGTGACCCTATATCTCCTATATCTGCTCACTACAAACTCCACCTCCTGGGTTCAAGTGATTCTCCTGCCTCAGCCTCCCGAGTAGCTGGGATTATAGGCGCCCGCCACCATGCGGGGCTAATTTTTGTGTATATATATATGTGTGTGTGTGTGTGTGTGTGTGTATATATATATATATATATATTTTTTTTTTTTTTTTTGAGACAAAGTCTTGCTCTGTTGCCCAGGCTGGAGTGCAGTGGCTTGATCTTGGCTCACTGCAACCTCTGCGTCCCAGGTTCAAGAGATTCTCCTGCCTCAGCCTCCCAAGTAGTTGGGATTACAGGGCACCTGCCACCACACCCGGCTATTTTTGTATTTTTAGTAGAGATAGGGTTTCTCCATGTTGGCCAGGCTGATCTCGAACTCCTGACCTCAAGTCATCAGCCGGCCTGGGGCTCTCAAAGTGCTGGGATTACAGGTGTGAGCCATGGCACCTGGCCAGCAGGGCTCTTCTTAGTCAGCCCTTTTCAACTTTTCCACTTGTTCTTCTTCTTTGTTTCTTTTAATGTTTTATTAAAAAAAAAAAAAAAAAGGGCCGGGCGCGGTGGCTCACGCCTGTAATCCCAGCACTTTGGGAGGCCGAGGCGGGCGGATCACAAGGTCAGGAGATCGAGACCACGGTGAAACCCCGTCTCTACTAAAAATACAAAAAATTAGCCGGGCGCGGTTGTGGGCGCCTGTAGTCCCAGCTACTCGGGAGGCTGAGGCAGGAGAATGGCGTGAACCCGGGAGGCGGAGCTTGCAGTGAGCCGAGATCGCGCCACTGCACTCCAGCCTGGGCAACAGAGCGAGACTCCGTCTCAAAAAAAAAAAAAAAAAGACCAGGTTCCACCATTTTGCCCAGGCTGGCCTTGAACTTCTAGCCTCAAACAATCCTCCCTGCTTGACTTCCAAAAGTTCTGGGATTACAGGTGTAAACCACAGTACCTGGCCTGTTAGTCAGTTATTCAACAGATATTTATTTATTTATTATTTTACTTTAAGTTCTAGGGTACATGTGCACAACGTGCAGGTTTGTTACCTATGTATACACGTGCCATGTTGGTGTGCTGCACCCATTAACTCATTATTTACATTAGGTATATATCCTAATGCTATCCCTCCCCCCTCCTCCCTCCCCCCACTCCCTGGCAGGCCCCAGTGTGTGATGTTCCCCGCCCTGTCTGTGTCCATGTGTTCTCATTGTTCAATTCCCATCTATGAGTGAGAACATGCGGTATGTGGTTTTCTGTCCTTGTGATAGTTTGCTCAGAATGATGGTTTCCAGCTTCATCCATGTCCCTATAAAGGACATGAACTCATCGTTTTTTATGGCTGCATAGTATTCCATGGTGTATATGTGCCACATTTTCTTAATCCAGTCTATCATTGATGGACATTTGGGTTGGTTCCAAGTCTTTGCTATTGTGAATAGTGCCACAATAAACATACATGTGCATGTGTCTTTATAGCAGCATGATTTATAATCCTTTGGGTATATGCCCAGTAATGGGATGGCTGGGTCAAGTGGTATTTCTAGTTCTAGATCCTTGAGGAATTGCCACACTGTCGTCCTCAATGGTTGAAGCAGTTGACAGTCCCACCAACAGTGTAAAAGCTATTTATCCATATCCTCTCCAGCACCTGTTGTTTCCTGACTTTTTAATGATCGCCATTCTAACTGGTGTGAGATGGTATCTCATTGTGGTTTTGATTTGCATTTCTCTGATGGCCAGTGATGATGAGCTTTTTTTCATGTGTCTGTTGGCTGCATAAATGTCTTCTTTTGAGAAGTGTCTGTTCGTATCTTTTGCCCACTTTTTGGTGGGGTTATTTGATTTTTTCTTGTAAATTTGTTAAAGCTTTTTTGTAGATTCTGGATATTAGCCCTTTGTCAGATGGGTAGATTGTAAAAATTTTCTCCCATTCTGTAGGTTGCCTGTTCACTCTGATGGTAGTTTCTTTTGCTGTGCAGAAGCTCTTCAGTTTAATTAGATCCCATTTGTCAATTTTGGCTTTTGTTGCCATTGCTTTTGGTGTTTTAGTTATAAAGTCCTTGCCCATGCCTATAGCCTGAATGGTATTGCCTAGGTTTTCTTCTAGGGTCTTTATGGTTTTAGGTCTAACATTTAAGTCTTTAATCCATCTTGAATTGATTTTTGTATAAGGTGTAAGGAAGGGATCCAGTTTCAGCTCTCCACATATGGCTAGCCAGTTTTCCCAGCACCATTTATTAACTAGGGTATCCTTTCCCCATTTCTTGTTTTTGTCAGGTTTGTCAAAGATCAGATGGTTGTAGATGTGTGGTATTATTTCCAAGGGCTCTATTCTGTTCCACTGGTCTATATCTCTGTTTTGGTACCAGTACCATGCTGTTTTGGTTACTGTAGCTTTGTAGTATAGTTTGAAGTCAGGTAGCATGATGCCTCCAGCTTTGTTCTTTTGGCTTAGGATTGTCTTGGCAATGCGGGCTCTTTTTGGGTTCCATATGAACTTTAAAGTAGTTTTTTCCAATTCTGTGAAGAAAGTCATTGGTAACTTGATGGGGATGGCATTGAATCTATAAATTACCTTGGGCAGTGTGGCCATTTTCACGATATTGATTCTTCCTCTCCATGAGTATGGAATGTTCTTCCATTTGTTTGTGTCCTCTTTTATTTCGCTGAGCAGTGGTTTGTAGTTCTCCTTGAAGAGGTCCTTCACATCCCTTGTAAGTTGGATTCCTAGGTATTTTACTCTCTTTGAAGCAATTGTAATGGGAGTTCACTCATGATTGGGCTCTCTGTTTGTTTGTTATTGGTGTATAGGAATGCTTGTGATTTTTGCACATTGATTTTATTCTGAGACTTCGGTGAAGTTGCTTGTCAGCTTAAGGAGATTTTAGGCTGAGACAATGGTGTTTTCTAATTATACAATCATGTCATCGTTATTCAGCAGGTTTTTATTGTGCACCTACTACATCCTGGTGTTGACCTAAAAGGGGGAAGCTGAGGCAAAATGAATATAAGCAGAGAATTTATTTGGGCCAAGCTTGAGAAAACAATGTAGGAGCATAGATTCAAGTTGCCCTGAATACATACTCCAGTTAGCAACAATCACAGTCGGTCTCTTTTTTTTTGAGATGGAGTCTCACTTCGTCACCCAGGCTGAAGTGCAATGGCGCGATCTCGGCTCACTGAAACCTCTGCCTCCCGGGTTCAACCAATTCTCCTGCCTCAGCCTCCCAAGTAGCTGGGATTACAGGGACGTGCTAGCATGCCCCGCTAATTTTTGTGTTTTTAGTAGAGACAGGGTTTCACCATGTTGGCCAGGCTGGTCTCGAACTCCTGACCTCAAGTGATCTGCCCACCTCCACCTCCCAAAGTGCTGGGATTACAGGCGTGAGCCACTGCACCTGGCCTAACGTGGGTTTCTAAAGAAAAAGAAGGGGCAGCTCCTAAGGTCTTTACTAAGAATTTACATCAAAATAACAAGCTACTGATTGGCTATACGTTGTTCTTTGTATCACAAATTCCAGAAACATGAAGATAATGGATGAGGTAGCTAGTCAGGAATAAAATGACTTTATTTTAATTTTAAATTTTTCTTTTTTTTTTTTGAGACGGAATCTCGCTGTCACCCAGGCTGGAGTGCAGTGGCCGGATCTCAGCTCACTGCAAGCTCCGCCTCCCGGGTTTACGCCATTCTCCTGCCTCAGCCTCCCGAGTAGCTGGGACTACAGGCGCCCACTACCTCGCCCGGCTAGTTTTTTGTATTTTTTAGTAGAGACGGGGTTTCACCATATTAGCCAGGATGGTCTCGATCTCCTGACCTTATGATCCGCCCGTCTCGGCCTCCCAAAGTGCTGGGATTACAGGCTTGAGCCACCGCACCCGGCCTAAATTTTTCTTAGAGATAGGGTTTTGTGGAGTGTCTCTAGAGTGGTACGCGGGTGAGAAGGGTCCGGGTCCGCGCCAGCTCCCTGCGCGCCTTGTCGCCATGCCTCGGAAAATTGAGGAAATCAAGGACTTTCTGCTCACAGCCCGACGAAAGGATGCCAAATCTGTCAAGATCAAGAAAAATAAGGACAATGTGAAGTTTAAAGTTCGATGCAGCAGATACCTTTACACCCTGGTCATCACTGACAAAGAGAAGGCAGAGAAACTGAAGCAGTCCCTGCCCCCTGGTTTGGCAGTGAAGGAACTGAAATGAACCAGACACACTGATTTGAACTGTATTAAAGTACTAAAAATCAAAAAAAAAAAAAAAAAAAAAAAAGAGATAGGGTTTTGTTCTGTCACCCAGGCTGGAGCACAGTGGCGTGATAGTAGCTCATTGCAGCCTCAACCTCCCAGACTCAAGCAGTTCTCTCACCTCAGCCTCCCATGTAGTTGGACTACAGATGCATGCCACCACGGCTGGCTAATGTAAATTTTTTTTTTTTTTTTTTAGAGATGGGGGTCTTGCCATGTAGTCCAGGCTGGTCTCCAACTCCTTGACTTAAACGATTCTCTCAAATAGCAGGTATGAGCAAACATGTCCAGCCTTTGTTCACACTCTTAATGGTGAGGTGTTTTTTTTGTTTTGTTTTGTTTTTGTTTTTGTTTTTCATAGTGTACCATATCAATATCTTAACATTATACTGAAAAGCTCAGATGTCGGGCCAGGCACGGTGGCTCAGGCCTGTAATCCTAGCACTTTGGGAGGCCGAGGTGGGCGGATCACGAGGTCAGGAGATTGAGACCATCCTGGCTAACACGGTGAAACCCCACCTCTACTAAAAATACAAAAAATTAGCCGGTTGTGGTGGCGGGCACCAGTAGTCCCAGCTATTCGGGAGGCTGAGGCAGGAGAATGGCATGAACCCGGGAGGCGAAGCTTGCAGTGAGCCGAGATAGCGCCACTGTACTCCAGCCTGGGCGACAGAGCAAGACTCCGTTTCAAAACAAACAAACAAAACACAAAGAAAAAGAAAAGCTCAGATGTCATGTTCTTCAGGATTTCAAGATGCCATTTTGGGTTGCCCATTCAGACTCTTCTCTCCTGCCATATTGCCTACAAGTCTATTATAATATACAAGTCATTCTGGCAAGCACATTCCTATTGTAGAATAACCAATTGTCCCAGTTTGCCTGGAAATTACAGGTTTCCTGGGATGCAAGGCGTTTTGGTGATGCAGTGCTAAAATATGAAAAGGGATCAGGCATGGTGGCTCACGTCTATAGTCCCAGCTACTCCAGAGGCTGAGGCTGGAGGGTCATTTGCTTGAAGTCACTAGTTTGAAACCACCCTGGGCAACACAGCAAGACCATCTCTACAAAAAGTAAAACAAACAAACAAACAAACAAACAAAAAAACATAGCTGGGCATAGTAACACATGCCTGTAGTCCCAGTTACTCGGGAGGCTGAGGCAGGAGGATTGCTTGGGCCCAGGAGTTGGAGGCTGTGGTGAGCTATACTTGCACCACTGCACTCCAGCCTCGGTGACAGAATGAGACCCTGTCTCCAAAAAAATAAAAATAAAACATGGAAAAGGTCCAGGCAACAAGTTAGTCACCCTAATTCAAGTCTGTCTTCCCCCTCACACCCAATACTCCAGGAGGGAAGAGACCGCACTTTCTCGTCTGTCTTCATACAGTGACTTGCGCATACAAATAGCGATAATATTAACAACAGCAACAGTTTTATTTTCTTTTTATTGATTTCCTGGCTTCTAGAACTGAATTGATAGTTCACAGTTGAGCATTTTCTACATCCCAGGCCCTGTTCTTAGTTCCTTATAACAACCGAAAGAGGTAAACCATTTTTCCCTTCTCTAGGGAAACTGAGACTAAACCAGTTAAATCAACATTCAAGAGCGTGGAGCTGAAGAGGAAACTTAATCACCACCCACCATGTTAGTACAGTGGTTCTCAAACTTTTTGATCTCGGAATCCCTTTACTGGGCTGTTAAAAATTACTGAAAACCCCAAAAACTTTTTTTTGACAAGGTCTTGCTCTGTCGCCCAGGCTGGAGTACAGTAATGTGATCCTAGCTTACTGCAGCCTCCTGTGCTCAAGCCATCCGTCCTCCTCAGCCTCCCAAAGTGCTGGGATTACAGGCACGAGCCACTGCCTCCGGCCCCCAAAAACTTTTATATGTAGTATATAGAATTTAAAAAATATATTTATTCATTATTTCATTTAAACATTAATTCACATGAATACCTTTTAAAATGAAAAAGAACCATATTTTCCAAAACAAAACAAAAAATTCTGGCAAATCTGTTTTAATGTTAGGCTTATTAGAAAACAGTGGCCGGGCGCGGTGGCTCACGCCTGTAATCCCAGCACTTTGGGAGGCCGAGACGGGTGGATCACGAGGTCAGGAGATCCAGACCATCCTGGCTCACACGGTGAAACCCCGTCTCTACTAAAAATACAAACAAATTAGCCAGGCGTAGTGGCGGCCGTTTGTAGTCCCAGCTACTCTGGAGGCTGAGCCAGGAGAATAGCGTGAACCCGGGAGGCGGAGCTTGCAGTGAGCGGAGATCGAGCCACTGCACTCCAGCCTGGGCGACTAAGCGAGACTACGTCTCAAAAAAAAGAAAAGAAGAAAAAAAAAAAAAATAGAGCTGGATTGCTGGAGGGGGTATAGCTCAGAGGTAGAGCATTGGATCAAGAAAACAGCTGGATTCTCACAATTAAATCTACCTTCATTGTTACGGGAGGCGCTGCTGTATTGTACGAAACAATAAATTGCACATTCAGACTTTTAAATATCTCCATGGGAATCGGGATAGGCATAAGGAAAAGAGATATATTCTGTTTGCACGAACGTTGATTTTTTTTTTTTCCCCCAGACGGAGTCTCGCTGTTGTCACCCAGGCTGGAGTACAATGGCGCGATCTCGGCTCACTGCAATCTCCGCCTCCCTGGTTCAAGCTATTCTCCTGCCCCAGCCTCCCGAGTAGCTGGGATTACAGGCGCCCGCCACCGCACCCGACTAATTTTTTTTTTTTTTTTTTTTTTTGAGACGAGTCTCACTCTGTTGCCCAGGCTGGAGTGCAGTGGCGTGATCTCGGCTCACTGCAACTTCCGCCCTCCGAGTTCAAGTGATTCTCCTGCCTCAGCCTCCCGAGTAGCTGGGATTACAGGTGCTTGCCACCGCGCCCGGCTATAATTTTTGTATTTTTAGTAGGACGTGGTTTCACCGTATTGGTTAGGCTGGTCTTGAACTCCTGACCTAGGCCTCCCAAAGGGCTGGGATTACAGGCGTCGCCCCGAACGTTGATTTTGATTTGTAGACTGGGGCTGAACGAATGCTGGGGACTCCAGCGAGGAGCTAGTGAGGACAACAGGAACCTCACCTCACCCAAACCCAAACCTGCGAGCCCTTCCCGGGTCACCCACGCTTGCTCGAGCTTGGACTACAACTCCCGGCAGAGCTCGCGGTAGGGGGAGTGCCCGCAACCGCGAGGAGCTTTGGTGACTCAAACCGAGTGACGGAAGTGAGCGGGGGCGTGCCTGTTTGTGGCAGGCGAAGTGCAGCAATTGGAGGAGCCAGGAAGAAGGGGCGGAGCCTGTGCTTGGGTCAACCAATGGCTTCCGTTCAGGAGCAACCGGGGTACGGGGCGTGTTGGGGCTGATTCTCCGGCTGTGTGGGGCGCACGGTCCCGGGATACTGGGAACGGCGGGGTGGGAGGGCGCCGTCCTGGGGCCGCGGTGGCCAGGCGGGAGAGATGGCGGCGCGATGGAGCAGCGAGAACGTGGTTGTAGAGTTTCGTGACTCCCAGGTGAGCTGGAGGCCGAGTGGAGCCGTCTGGGCATGCGTCCTCCTCTCTTCCCCTCCCCCACGCGGCTGCTTCCGTCCCGGGGGCTACGGGGAGACCCTCGGCCCCGAATTGAGGAGGTGGGCGGGCTGACTCGACCTCTTAGACCGGGCGGGAGAGGGAAGAAGACCATCGGGGGAAATCGGGGCGGGCACGGACGGAGTTTCGGGGCTCTCCACGCGGGTAGGGGAGTGGGGTCCGCCTTGGGACACTGAGGCAGAGACTGCGCACCGTGAGTGCTGAGGGGAGGCTTCCCATGATCAGGGTGCGGAGCGAGGGAGTGACGGCTTCCCGAGGCCCTTGGCCGCTTTTGGCGACTTCAGGCAAGTCGCGAGACTCCTTAGAGCTTCTGCTGCGTGGACTTTTAACCCTGTAGGGGTGAATTAGTTGAAACACTGTTTGCAAAGTGCCTGTTGCAGTGTCTACGGGATTAAGTGGGTCTTAATGCCATTAGAGTGGAAAATACCGTGTAGTGGATAGGAGCGACACTGCACGTGTTGCCTGAGTTCGAATCCCGCAGCCCCTACCCTGTCATTACTCCCTACAGGTTAGTTTTCTCACCTGTAGAAGGGAGATTGTCATACTTACAAGATTGGCCTAAAGATTTTATTTTTTAATTTTCTATTTTATTTTATTTGAGACAGGGTCTCGCTCTGTCACCCAGGCTTGAGTGCTGAGGCGCGAATCACTGCTCAGTTCAGCCTTGACCTCACATGCTCAAACTATCCTCCCACCACAGCCTCCCCAGTAGCTGGGACTGCAGGCGCACACCACCACTTCCGGCTAAATTTTTCATTTTTTTGTAGAGACGGGGTCTTCCTATGTTGTCCAGGCTGGTATGGAACTCCTGAACTCAAGCGACCCCCCTGCCTCAGCCTCCCAAAGTGTCGGGATTACAGGTGTCATCCACTGAGCACGGCCTCGAGTGAAGATTTTATGTGGTCGTATGTTTAGGATGTGTGACACAGTGAAGTGTGCTTGGTAACCCTCAATAAATGTTTGCACTTACTAGAGAGTTTTATCGTTTTTCTTTGCCATGTCTTCCATATGCCAGGCCTCCTTCGAGGCGCTTTATCTACATCTTTTTCTGATTCATACAATAATCATGCAAGGTAAGTAGGTGTTATTCCTTTTTTCCAGAAGTGGATCCCAGTGACTTGGCTAAGGCTTCCTATAATGTGGCCAATGCCATTGGGATTTGGATGCTGGATCTGACCCCAGGGCCCTGGTTTAGCTCATTAGACTGCTTTACTCATAGTGGGTAGCTCTGAACCTGTCATATACATCCCCTCTTCCCCAGTACCTAGGACAGTGTCTTGGTGATTCTCTTCTATTTTCAATTTATTTGAAATTGAAAGAGATTCTCTTTCAACTTATTTACCTTTTGTTTTGTTTTGTTTTTTTGAGACAGAGTCTCGCTCTATGACCCAGGCTGTAGTGTAGTGGCATGATCTTGGTTCACTGCAACCTCTGCCTCCCAGGTTCAGATGATTCTTGTGTCTCATCCTCCCGAGTAGCTGGGATTACAGGTGCGTGCCACCATGCCCGGCTAATTTTTGTATTTTTTGTAGAGATGGGCTTTCACTATGTTGGCCAGGCTGGTCTTGAACTCCTGGCCTCAAGTGATCTGCCTTCCTTGGCCTCCCAAAGTGCTGGGATTACAAGTGTGAGCCACTCCCCCTGGCCTATTTACTTATTTTTTGTAGAGACAGGGTCTCTCTGTATTGCCCAGGTTGGTCTTCAACTCCTGGCCTCAGGCAATCCTCCCACTTTGGCCTCCCAAAATGTTAGGATTACAGGTGTGAGCCACTGTGCCTGGCCATTCTCTTCATTTATTCAACTAATATTTGTCGAATACCTTCTGTGTGCCACACTTTTATTCACTCATTTATTCAACAAGGATTTACTGAGCTCCCATCAGGTATATACTGTGCCAGGCACAGGTGATTCATACTGAAGGAGATCTGGATTAGTACAAGTGGGTGGTGTGGTTTCTTCTTTCCAAAACCCCATCCTATCTTTTGCCAGAGGATGAGTGAGTGGAGGAGCTACCTACCAGTTTGCTCTGTGTTGCCCTCTGATCAGTAGCCTCCACTGAGAATTTGAGCAGTAGCATTTGGATTAAGGATCTCCAAGTACTGTCAGCACGGAGTCTCCATGAGTCCTGCTCTCCCTAGGGAGGCGCCAGACTCCTAGGGAAAAGGAACTGTATTCCTGTTTCCTTTCTTGTGAATTGCTTTCATTGGGGACTAGGATAAAATAGAATCGTGTATCATGCCTCTAAGCCTGCTAATTTGGAAGCTACTAATCTGCAAACCCTTTAATTCTCACAGAAACCCAGGTAGTCTCACCCCTGCCTCTTTATAGAGATGTAATTGAAGAAACCTGCAGAGAGAGTGCTGACACATATATTAGGATGCTATGAAGTTGTAGCAAATAATTAAATCTCAACAGCAGTTGTCATAGTAAGCGAACAAAGTAAATTGGGTAATTTTACTGGCTTATGGGAGTTTCTGTTTTTTTTTGGTTCTGATTTCTCTGTTTACAAGGTTTCCTCTTTATGTGAATTAGCATGGTTTTGTGGGTGATTCTGGTGATGACTGGAAGGGGCAGGAACCCATTTTATTAACTATTTTGTTAATGTAGAAAGAAAAAGTTAAAACCCTTCATAATGCCTTTCTGAATAGGAACAATAAACTTCTCAAAACACTCTACATCTTTTAAATAATAATTTTATTAAAAAATTTAAATTAAAATATAAAAATTTCTTTCATTTTGCATTTTTTTTAAAAATAGAAATAGGAGCCTCTGTATCTTGCCCAGGTGGTCTTGAACTCCTGGGTTCAAGCGATTCTCCTGCTGCAGCCTCCCAAAGTGCTGGGATTACAGGCCTGAGCCACCGTGCCTGGCCTAAAAAATATACATATATGGCCAGGCGTGGTGGCTCACACCTGTAATCCCACCACTTCGGGAGGTTGAGGTGGGCAGATCACCTGAGGTCAGGAGTTTCAGACCAGTCGGGCCAACATGGTGAAACCCCGTCTCTACTAAAGATACAAAAATTAGCCGGCCTTGGTGGTGCCCACCTATAATCCCAGCTACTTGGGAGGCTGAGGCAGGAGAATTGCTTGAACCTGGGAGGCAGAGGTTGCAGTAAGCCAAAATTTCACCACTGTACTGGGACCGTAGGCACCTGCCACCACGCCAAGCTAATTTTTCATATTTTTTAGTAGAGATGGGGTTTCACCGTGCCAGCCAGGATGGTCTCCATATCCTGACCCCGCGATCCACCTGCCTCGGCCTTCCAAAGTGTTGGGATTACAGGCGTGAGCCACCGCGCCCGGCCAGCCTCAACCTTATGGTATCAAGTGATCTTCCCACCTCAGTTTCCTGAGTAGCTGTGAATACAGGTGCACACCACCAGGCCCTGCAATTTTTTGTTTGTTTTTCTGTAGAGATGGGGCTTTACCTTGTTGCTCAGGCTGGTCTCAGACGCCTGAGCTCAAGTGATCCTCCCACTTTGGCCTAAAAATGTGTATTTTTTTTATTTTTGAGATGGAGTCTCACTCTGTTGCCCAGGCTGGAATGCAGTGGTGTGATCTCGGCTTGCTGCCATCTCTGCTTCCTGAGTTCAAGTGCTTCTCCTGCCTCCTGAGTAGCTGGGATTACAGGTGTGCCCCACCACACCTGGCTAATTTTTATATTTTTAGTAGAGATGGAGTTTCGCCATGTTGACCAGGCTGGTCTCGAACTGGTCTCGAACTCCTTACCTGAAGTGATCTGCCTGCCTCAGCCTCCCAAAGTGCTGCATTACAGATGTGAGCCATTGCGCCTGGTCTGAAAATAATTTTTTAAAATTAAAACTTTTAGATTTTTTGGCTGGGCGTGGGCTCATGCCTGTAATGCTAGCACTTTGGGAGGCCAACACAGGTGGATCACCTGAGGTCAGGAGTTTGAGACCAGCCTGGCCAACATGGTGAAACCCCGTCTCTACTAAAAATACAAAAATTAGCCAGGCATGGTGGCGGGTGCCTGTAATTCCAGCTACTTGGGAGGCTGAGGCAGGAGAATCGCTTGAACCTGGGAGGCGGAGGTTGCAGCGAGCTGAGATCGCACCATTGCACTCCAGCCTGGGCAACAAGGGCGAAACTCTGTCTCAAAAAAAAAAAAAGAGAAGACTTTTAGATTTTTCTTTCTTTTTTTTTTTTTTTTTTTTGAGACGGGGTCTCGCTGTGTCTCCCAGGCTGGAGTGCAGTGGCGTGATCTCGGCTCACTGCAAGCTCCGCCTCCCGGGTTCACGCCATTCTCCCGCCTCAGCCTCCCAAGTAGCTGAGACTACAGGCGCCCGCCACCACGCCCGGCTAGTTTTTTGTATTTTTAGTAGAGACGGGGTTTCACCATGTTAGCCAGGATAGTCTCGATCTCCTGACCTCGTGATCCACCCGCCTCGGCCTCCCAAAGTGCTGGGATTACAGGCTTGAGCCACCGCGCCGGGCAGACTTTTAGATTTTTCAAAGGAAAACCCCAGTCTGAAGTGTGAAAGTGTTTTTTATAGATTATAAAAGTGCCATTTACTTTATAAAACAATGCTTTGGGATATTCCTGTCACTAATTAATAATGAAGAGCCTGTGCTGCTTGGCAACTACTGTGAAGTGGTTCCTGGCATCAATGAGTGTTAACACCATACGAAAACTTAGGCCGGGCGTGGTGGCTCATGCCTGTAATCCCACCATTTTGGGAGGCCAAGGCAGGCGGATCACCTGAGGTCAGGAGTCGAGACCATCCTGGCTATCGTGGTGAAGGCCTGTTTCTACTAAAAATACAAAAAAAATTAAGCGGGCGTGGTGGCGCATGCCTGTCATCCCAGATACTCGGGAGGCTGAGGGAGGAGAATTGCTTGAGCCCGGGAGGCGGAGGTTGCAGTGAGCTGAGATCACGGCATTGCTCTCCAGCTTGGGTGACAAGGGTGAAGCTCTGTCTCAAAAAAAAAAAAAAAAAAAAAAAGCCAGGTGTGGTGGCTCACACCTGTAATCCCAGCACTTTGGGAGGCCGAGACAGGCGGATCACGAGGTCAGGAGTTCGAGACCAGCCTGGCCAATATGGTGAAACCCCATCTCTACTAAAATAACAAAAATTAGCCAGGTGTGGTGGTGGGTGCCTGTAATCCTAGCTACTCAGGAGGCTGAGGCAGAGGAATTGCTTGAAGCTGGGAGGCGGAGGTTGCAGTGAGCCGAGATTGTGCCACGCACTTCAGCCTGGGCGACAAGAGCAAGACTCTGTCTCCAAAAAACAAAAAAAAAACACGCACACACACACAAATACACAACTAAGAGGTAATCTTCTAGAGCAATACTGTTTTGTAGAACTTCTAGTGATGATGGAAATGGGGCTAATGTGTGACAGATGTATTTTCAATTTTATGACATTTTAATTGCCATTTAAACAGTCACCGTGGCTAGTGGCTATGATATTGGAAAGTACAGTTCGGAGTACTGAGAAGTGTGGAGATTAGTTTTCACTCTCAAGGAAAGGTAAGATGCTGGAATGTGCAATTACAAGGCTAACGTAATGATATGTACAAAAGCGCTATGGTGGATGGCTCCTGTGTTGAAGAGAAGAACCGCAGACGCACGGCAGCTGCCTACTTCGTGTCTCCACTTCAGGGTCTGCGAGAAAATCGAGCTCTGTATGTCCAAAGCAGCTGAACATACTTGGAGAAAACTCTTCCCGCACGCTAGCATTTCCCTCTTCCATTTTATCTTCCATATAGCCAGAGTGACTTTTTTTTTTTTTTTTTTAAATCCAGGTTTATGCAGGTATAGTTGTAGAGGCTGTTGGGTTTTGATAAATGGATGTAGTCATGTAACCACTGCCGTAATCATGATGTAGAATGTTTCCATCACTCCAAAGAGTTCCTTGGTCCCTCTGTGTACTCAGTCTCCCCCCCTTATCTCTGGCAGCTGCTGGTAGGATTTCTGTAACAAATGGAATCATGTGATATGATGTGTAGCCTTTTGAATCTGGCTCTCATTTTTGTTTTGTTTTGTTTTTTTGAAGGGACAGAATCTTCCTCAGTTGCCCAGGCTGTAGTGCAGTTGCACAGTCCTTGCTCAGTGCAGCCTTCAGCTCCTGGGCTCAAGTGTCCTCCCATCTCAGCCTCCTGAATAACTGGGAAGACAGGCATGTGCCACCAGGCCTAGCTCTTTTTTTTTTTTTTTTTTGAGACGGAGTCTCGCTCTGTCGCCAGGCTGGAGTGCAGTGGCATGATCTTGGCTCACTGCAACCTCTGCCTCCTGGGTTCAAGCGATTCTCTGCCTCAGCCTCCCTAGTAGCTGGAATTACAGGTGCCCACCACCATACCCGGCTAATGTTTGTATTTTTAGTACAGACGGGATTTCACCGTCTTTTCCAGGCTGGTCTTGAACTCCTGACCTTGTGATCTATCCACTTTAGCCTCCCAAAGTGCTGGGATTACAGGCGTGAGCCACTGTGCCTGGCCAGGCCTGGCTAATTTTTAGAAAATTTTTATGGAGGTGGGAGCTGGCTCCTGATGCCCAGGCTGGTCTTGAACTCCTGACCTCACACAACCCTCCCACCTTGGCCTCCCAAAGTTTTGAGATTACAAGCATGAGCCACCACCCGACCTGGCTTCTTTTGCTTAGCCTAGTGCTTTTGAGATTCATTCTTGTTGTTGAACCTATCAGATAGTCCATTCCTTCTCCTTGCTGAGTAGTGTTCCAGTGTATAGATAGACTGCAATTTGTGTATTCATTCACTTGTTTATGGGCATTTAGTTTTTTTCCAGTTTTTAGTGACTGAAGAAAGCTGCTATAAGTAGCTGTAAGTATCAAGGCCAATTTTTTAAACATACATTTTCATATCCCCCTCAAAAAAGATCCTTCAGTGGCATTCTATTGCACTGAGAATAAAATATAAATTCCTTATTTTGGACTATTTTGTGTCCTGGTCTTTGCATGCTTCTCAGATTATTTCTTGTATCACATTGCTCCTATTTATTTCACTTTTCTTCTACCACAGTATAAGCTGTGGGAGGATGGAGACCTTGTATTTTTGGCTCCTGTGTCCCCGCTGCCTAGAATAGTACTTAGGATGGAGCAGGTGCTCAACAAATATTTGTTGAATGAATAAATTTTAAAAACCAATGATGTCGGCTGTTCATGGTGGCTCACACCTGTAACCCCAGCACTTTGGGAGGCCGAGGCCAGTGGATCACCTGAGATCAGGAGTTCAAGACCAGCCTGGCCAACATGGTGAAACTGTGTCTCTACTAAAAATACAAAAAATTTGCCGGGTGTGGTGGTGGTCACCTGTAGTCCCAGTTACTTGGGAGGCTGAGGCAAGAGAGTCGCTTGAACCCAGGAGGCAGAGGTTGCAGTAAGCTGAGATTGTGCCACTGCACTCCAGCCTGGGTGACAGAGAGAGACTGTCTCCAAAAAAAAAAAAAAATTATGATTATGTCAACCAAGAATTCTAGCAGGAATTAGGAAAAAGTATTTAGGTGTCTCCAGTTTTTTTTTTTTTTTTTTTGAGACAGAGTTTCATTCTTGTCGCCCAGGCTGGAGTGCAGTGGCTCCATCTCGGCTCACCGCAACCTCTGCCTCCTGGGTTCAAGCGATTCTCCTGCCTCAGCCTCCTGAGTAGCTGGGATTACAGGTGCGTGCCATCACACCCAGCTAATTTTTTGTATTTTTAGTAGAGACTGGGTTTTGCCATGTTGGGCAGGCTGGTCTGGAACTCCTGACCTCAGGTGATCCACCTCCCTCGGCCTCCCAAAGTGCTGGGTTTACAGGTGTGAGCCATTGCGCCTGGCTTTCCTTGTTTTTGATGACTTTGACAGTTTTAAGGAGTACCAGTCAGGTGTTTTGTAGAATGTTCCTCAGTTGGGGTTTGTCTGATGTTTTCCCATGAGTAGATCAAGATTATAGATTTTGGGATGAAGACCCTGGAGATAAAGTGCCCAGTCTTACCACACCATGTCAGGGGTTATGAATATGACATGTCACATGTTGAGCACCTGGCCGAGGTAGTGTTTGTCAGGTTTCTGTACTGTAACAGACTCTTTTTGCCCTTTTTCTGTCTTTGGAAGACAGTCTCCAAATGTAGCCCATACTTGAAGAGTGGGGAGGTAATCTCTCTGATTTATTTACTTATTCAGTCATTGTTTATATCAGTATGAACTTACAGAAATTTATTTTATACTTCGTATTATAATCCGGTATAACTTAATTTTGTTACTGAAATTGTTTCAGCTTTTACCATCAGGAGCTTTTTCAGTTGGCTCTTGTATTCCTTTGACACCTTCATCATTGTCGTTTTGTTTAGTTTTTACTTTCTGGCACTGTACGATGCTCAACTTTGATCTTATATATTTCCTGCCCCAGTCCTAAAAGCCGCTTCTCTAAGGAGCCCTGGTTCCTTTTATTGGGGAATATTAGAAATCAAGGCCGGCGCGGTGGTTTACGACTGTAATCCCAGCTGCTCGGGAGGCTGAGGCAGGAGAATCGCTCGAACCAGGGAGGTGGAGGTTGCAGTGAGCCGAGATCATGCTACTGCACTCCAGCCTGGGCGACAGATCGAGACTCTGTCTCCGTAAAAAACAACAAAAACGGCCGGGCGCGGTGGCTCAAGCCTGTAATCCCAGCACTTTGGGAGGCTGAGACGGGCGGATCACGAGGTCAGGAGATCGAGACCATCCTGGCTAACATGGTGAAACCCCGTCTCTACTAAAAAAATACAAAAAACTAGCCGGGCGAGGTGGCGGGCGCCTGTAGTCCCAGCTACTCGGGAGGCTGAGGCAGGAGAATGGTGTGAACCCGGGAGGCGGAGCTTGCAGTGAGCTGAGATCCGGCCACTGTACTCCAGCCTGGGCGACAGAGCGAGACTCCGTCTCAAAAAAAAAAACAAAAACAAAAACAAAAAGTAGTGTAAAGTAGTATTCCATTGTATGAATGTGCCCCAATTGATTTGTCCCTCTTATTAAACATTTGGGTTATTTTCTATTTTAAATCGTAGGTGATGATTGTATGAACATGGTATTTATATAGGAGTACAATTGCTGGGTGATGAGATGTGTATACTTTTTGTTTGTTTTTTTTTTTGAGACAGAGTTTTGCTCTGTTGCCGCAGCTGGAGTGCAGTGGCCTGATCTCAGCTCACTGCAACCTCCATTCTCAGGTTCAAGCAATTCTTCTGCCTCAGCCTCCCAAGTAGCTGGGACTACAGGCATGTGCCACCATGCCTGGCTAATTTTTTGTATTGTTGGTAGAGATGAGATTTTAGTAGAGATGGGGTTTTGCCATGTCGCCCAGGCTAGTCACAAACTCCTAAGCTCATGCAATCCCCCCACCTCAGCCTCCCTAAGTGCTAGGATTACAGGCCTGAGCCACCGCGCCCAGCCAGGATGTGTATATTCTTTAGCCTTATCAAAAAATGTAAAGTTGTTTTCCAAAGTGGTTGAAATTTTATACTCCCAGCAGGAATGCTTGAAGAGTTCCCGTTGGTCTGTATCCTCACCAACACTTGGTATTATCCGACTTTACATTTCTTATCTTCTCATCAGATGTTTATTCAGAGTCTACTGTTATGTTAGGCACGATAAATAAAGCAGTAAACAAAACAGAATTTCTTGCCCACATCAAACTCTTGTTCTTATATTGTACTGATTTTTCACGTATCTGGTAAATGGCCTGTCATTTTTTTAGTTTAATTTGTATTTCCCTGATTACTGATGAAGGTGAATTTTTATTTTATTTTATTTTAAGACACAGTCTTGCTCTGTCACCCAGGCTGGAGTACAAGTGATTCTTCCACGTCAGCCTCCCAAGTAGCTGGGATTACAGGCGCATACCACCATGCCCGGCTAATTTTTTGTATTTTTAGTAGAGATGGACTTTGAGCATGTTGGCCAGGCTGGTCTCAAAACTCCTGACTTGAAGTGATCCACCTGTCTCTTCTCCCAAAGTGCTGGGATTACAGGCGTGAGTCACTGTGCCCAAGGGAATATTTTTTATATGTATAATTGGCAATTTTTTTTTCCTTTGAGACAGAGTATCACTGTGTCCCCCAGCCTGGAGTGCAGTGGCACGATCTCGGCTCACTGCAACCTCTGCCTCTCAGGTTCAAGCATTTCTCATGTCTCAGCCTGTGAAGTAGCTGGGATTACAGGCACATGCCACCACATCCAGACAATTTGTGTTTCTTCTATGAAATACCTGTTTATGTCTTGTGCCCTTTTAAAAATATCATTGTCTCTTTTTTTTTTTTTTACCTTGAGACGGAGTCTCGCTCTGTGGCCCAGGCTGGAGTGCAGTTGCGCGATCTCGGCTCACTGCAAGCTCTGCCTCCTGGGTTCACGCCATTCTCCTGCCTCAGCCTCCCGAGTAGCTGGGACTACAGGTGCCCGCCCCCACGCCCGGCTAATTTTTTTTTTGTGTTTTTAGTAGAGACGGGGTTTCACCATGTTAGTCAGGATGGTCTGGATCTCCTGACCTGGTGATCCGCCCGCCTCGGCCTCCCAGAGTGCTGGGATTACAGGTGTGAGCCACCGCGCCTAGCTGCATTGTTTCTTTCTTCCTTTTTTTTTTTTTTTTTTTTTTTTTTTTTGAGGCGGAGTCTCGCTCTGTCGCCCAGGCTGGAGTGCAGTGGACAGATCTCAGCTCACTGCAAGCTCCGCCTCCCGGGTTCGGGCCATTCTCCTGACTCAGCCTCCCGAGTAGCTGGGACTACAGGCGCCCGCTGCCTCGCCCGGCTAGATTTTTTTGTATTTTTTAGTAGAGACGGGGTTTCACCGTATTAGCCAGGATGGTCTCGATCTCCTGACTTTGTGATCCGCCCGTCTCGGCCTCCCAAAGTGCTGGGATTATAGGCTTGGGCCACTGCGCCCGGCCTGTTTCTTTCTTATAGATTAACAAGAGTGTAAACATTTTTCTGGATTCTAGTTCTGTATGGTTATATGTGTTGTAAATCCGTTCTCCGAGGTCGTAGCTTGCCTTTTCATTCTTTTTATGGTATTTAAAAATTTTTTTAAATTTAAATTCTTTTCTTTTTTGAGATGCGGTCTCGCTGTTACTTGTGGCTGGAGTGCCTATTCACAGGCACAGTCATAGTACAGTGCCTCCTTGAACTCCTGGTCTCAAATGATCCTGCTTCAGCCTCCCAAGTAACTGGGTCTATATATGTGAGCTACCGCTCCCAGCTATGTGCTGTCTTTTTTTTTTTTTTGAGACGGAGTCTCGCTCTGTCGCCCAGGCTGGAGTGCAGTGGCCGGATCTCAGCTCACTGCAAGCTCCGCCTCCCGGGTTTACGCCATTCTCCTGCCTCAGCCTCCTCAGTAGCTGGGACTGCAGGCGCCCGCCACCTCGCCCGGCTAGTTTTTTTGTATTTTTTTAGTAGAGAAGGGGTTTCACCGTGTTAGCCAGGATGGGATGTGCTGTCTTTTGATGAACAGAACTTTACTTTTAATGCAGTTAAATTTATGGATTGTACTTTTTCAGTCTTGTTGTTGTTGTTTTTGTTTTGAGACAGGGTCTCACATTGTTGCCCAGGCTGGAGTGCCATGATCTTGAATCACTGCAACCTCTGCCTCCTGGGCTCAAGTGATCCTCCTGCCTTAGCCTCTTAAGTAGTTGGGACTACAGGCACACACCACCACACTGGGCTAATGTTTGTATTTTTTGTAGAGACAAGGTTTTGCCACATTGGCCAGGCTGGTCTCGAAATCCTGGGCTCAAATGATCCACCCACCATGGCCTCCCAAATTCTTTTTCATTCTTCTTAAGAAAAATGTTTGGGTCGGGCTTGGTGGCTCACATCTGTTATCCCAGCACTTTGGGAGGCCGAGGTGGGCAGATCATGAGGTCAGAAGATCGAGACCATCCTGGCTAACACTCTCTACTAAAAATACAAAAAATTAGCCAGGTGTGGTGGTGGGCACATGTAGTCGCAGCTACTCAGGAGGCTGAGGCAGGAGAATTGCTTGAACCCAAAAGGCAGAGGTTCAGTGAGCTGAGATTGTGCCATTGCACTCCAGCCTGAGTGACGGGGTGAGGCTACGTCTCAAAAGAAAAAAAAGAAAAGAAAAAAAGAAAAACGTTCATATCCTAGGTTCATAAAGATAGTCCCCAGTATTTTCTGTTACCTTGAAATTGAAAATGAATCATCTCAGCAGAAAGTATACTTTTCTGCTGACCTAATAATGGTTGGTGATTTATTAGTCTCAGTATTACAACAGCGTTTCCACAAGCATAAAGATTGAGGACTGGGTTTTACTCTAATAAAAACTAAAATAAAAAAACACAGCTCAAGAAATTCTTTGGCTAGGAGCAAAATTATAAATAATTAATAATCCATATGTTTTTCTGGAGCAATCCAACTTTGGTTCCTGCTTTTCTAGTTTCATACAATGTTCATTTTGAAAAACTATAGAGATGGAGGGGCAGAGTAGGACTTTCTGGTGTGACTATTAATATGTATACTTTGAATTATTTTTTCTTTATTAAAAAATTTATATATATGTATTTTAAAATCGAGATGGGGTCTCACTGTGTTACCCAGGCTGGTCTCAAACTCCTGAGCTTAAGTGATCCTCCCACCTCAGCCTCCCAAAGTGCTGTGATCACAGGCGTGAGCCACTGCACCGTGCCTATTTTTTTTTTCTAGAAAACTTAATATCAAGATGTGGTGATGAATGGGAGGAGAGAATAGCAAAGAGATTAAGGATTTGATGCCAGACTGTGTTAAGATTTAGGTTATGCCACCTGTCTTCCATGTGATCTTGGGCAAGTTACTTCCTTTCTAAGCTTCAGTTTTTCTTTTACATTTTTTTTTCTTTTTTTACTTTTATTTTTTTTTGAGACGGAGTTTCACTCTTGTTGCCCAGGCTGGAGTGCAGTGGCATGATCTCAGCTCAGTGCAACCTCTGCCTCCCGGGTTCTAGCAGTTCTCCTGCCTCAGCCTCCCAGGTAACTGGGATTACGCCCGCCACCACATCTGGCTAATTTTTTGTATTTTTAGTACAGACGGGGTTTCACCATGTTGGCCAGGCTAGTCTTGAACTCCTGACCTCAGGTGATCCACCCTCCTCGACCTCCCAAAGTGCTGGAATTACAGGCGTGAGCCACTGCGCCCAGCCCTGTGTTTTTAGTTTTTATTTTTGTTTTTTTTTTTTTTTTAGTCAGAGTCTTGCTCCATCTCCTAGGCTGGAGTGCAGTGGTACGATCATGGCTCGCTGCATCCTCCACCTCCTGGGTTGAAGCAATTCTCCTGAGTAGCTGGGATTACAGGTGGGTGCTGCCACGCCTGGCTAATTTTTGTATTTTTAGTAAAGACGGGGTATCACCATGTTGGCCAGGCTGGTGTTGAACTCCTAACCTCAGGTGATCCACCCACCTTGGCGTCCCAAAGTGCTGGGATTACAGGTGTGAGACTCAGCGCCTGACTGAGTTTCTTTGTTCATAAAACAAGGATAATAGTGCCTCCTTGTGTTGGGGGTTCCCCAGGCCACGCCAGGCTCAGTGACTTGCAAGGAGGATTCACGGTCGTATTTGCAGTTATGACATATTACAGCAGAAGGACACAATGCAGAATCAAAGGGAAAAGGCAAATGGCATGAGGTGAGAAGGAAACCAGGCCGAAGCTTCCCAGAGTCCGCTCACTGTAGAGGCACACAGGATATGCTTAATTCCTCCCGCATGTAACTGGAACAATGTGTGAGAGACGTTCTGTACCAAGGAAGTTCACTAGGGACTCAGTACCCACAGTTTCTATTTGGGGCTGGTCATGTTGGCACCCTCTGCCTTAACCGGTACCAGAATTCCAGACCTTCCGAAGGAAAGCAGGCACTCAGTGTAAACCGCATCGTTTGTACATGCAGTTGAAGCACAGGGAGCCTCTCTTACCAGTTAAGGAGCAGTGGAACGCTCCCAAAATCCAAGTTCTAGATACCAGCCAAGAGCCACCCTTGCAAGCAGGCCTTGCAAGGGTAGTAGCCTCAGGCCTGCCGTGCCAACTCTTTTCTGCACACTACCTTGTGGACTGGCTGTGAGGATTAAATGACAGTATCAGTGTGGAGCACCTAGCAGAGTGGTCAGTATATGTTAAGTGGTTGATAAATGTGAATTACTATCATTATTAAATTAGAAAACTGGCCTAAGGAAGCAAGACGCTTGGCTTGACAGAATAGCCCTCTCACCTGCCCTGTCATTTTGCAGATGAGGAGCGTGAGCCCCAGAAAGATTAGGTGATGTACCTAGTAGTACCTAGTGCTTGCCATTTTAGTTTGTGGGAAAGTGAGAATGTTCCCATTTAATTAAATTTCATTAGTCAATTAATTTTTTTCTTTTTTTTTGAGACGGAGTCTTGCTTTTGTCCCAGGTTGGAGTGCAGTGGCACGATCTCGGCTCACTGCAAGCTCCACCTCCTGGGTTTAAGCAATTCTCCTGCCTCAGCTTCCTCAGTAGCTGGGATTACAGGCATGCACCACCACACCTGGCTAATTTTTTGTGTTTTTAGTGGAAATGGGGTTTCTCCATGTTGGTCAGGCTCGTCTCCAACTCCTGAGCTCAGATTCAGGTGATCCGCCTACCTCAGCCTCCCAAAGTGCTGGGATTTACAGGTGTGAGCCACGGTGCCCGGCCAATATCTAATTTAAATAGAAATTGGATCTTATCCTCTGAAAGGGTCAGACCCTTTTAATAATCAATTGTTTTTAGTTTGTAGCTTTAGTCTGTAAAACCCTTTTTTTTTTTTTTTTTTTTGAGACAAAGTCTTGCTCTGTCACCCAGACAGGAATGCAGTGGCTCCATCTCGGCTCACTGCAAGCTCCATCTCCCAGGTTCAAGTGAATCTTGTGCCTCAGCCTCCTGCGTAGTTGGGATTACAGGTGTGTGCCACCACAGCTGGCTAATTTTTGTATTTTTAGTAGCCATGTTGGCCAGGCTGGTCTCAAACTCCTGACCTCAAGTGATCTACCTGTCTCGGCCTCCCAAAGTGCTGGGATTACAGGCGTGAACCACCATGTCCGGCCTAGATGTGAGTTTTAATCGAGTTCTCTCTGCAAAGCCCATGTACATCCTTCCTGCTGCACTAGGCTGTCTCCATTTTATGTCTAGAGGAAGGGCAGAATTTTTCTTCTTTTTGATAAATTGTGGTCTCTTGCTTTGGGTTGCTGAAACCAAATGCTTCAGAACACAGCTGCCTTTGGAAGTTGGCTCACCAAGAAATTTTTTAAACAAGGACAGCAGCAATTTGTGTATGTAGTCTAATAGAGTCTCATGGGATTGGTTTCCTTCATTAGCCATCAGTTAGCTTGACTTTTCCAAATTGTTAATTTTATTTTCTCCAAGAGAATAAGTATCAAATATCACCATCAATTTTCGTTTCATAAAGGGCATGTAATTCCTAAAGTGTTAAGTGTGCCAAAAGTCACCATCCTTCTTGCAGTTGTAGGAACAAAGGCTCCTAAGAAGAACTTCATTCTCTTCTGTATAAAGATGCCTGTTTTGATAGAGAGCAGTCCTGGATAATAAGTTTGTTTTCCTACAGTTGAAGAGGACTTTTCAGTATGGAAAAGCAAGAGTTTGGCTGTGTATGGTGGCACATGCCCATAACCCCAGCCATTTGGGAGGCTGAGGCCGAGGCAGGAAGATTGCTTGAGCCCAGGAGTTCAACACCAGCCTGGGCAACATAGTGACTCCCCATCTCTACACAAAATTGTAAAATTAGCCAGGTGCAGTGGTGTGCACCTGTAGTCCCAGTTACTTGGGAGGCTGAGGCAGGGGAATCACTTGAGCCCAGAGGTTTGGGGTTACAGTGAGTGCCACTGCACCCCAGCCTGGGTGACAGAGTAAGACTCTCTCTGAGAGAGAGGCTGGGCCCAGTGGCTCACACCTGTAATCCCTGCACTTTGGGAGGCCCAGGCAGGTGGATCACTTGAGGTCAGGAGTTCAAGACCAGCCTGGCCAACATGGTGAAACCCCACCTCTACTAAAAATACAAAAAACATTAGCCAGGCACGGTGGCAGGTGCCTGTAATCCCAGCTACTCAGGAGGCTGAGGCAGGAGAACTGCTTGAACGCAGGAGGTGGAGGTTGTAGTGAGCCAAGATCGCAGCACTGCACTCCAGCCTGGGCGACAGAGCAAAGCTCCATCTCAGAAAAATAAAAGAGAAAGAGAAAAAAGAAAAAGGAAGGAAGGAAGGCAGGAAGGAAGAAAGGAAAGGACAGGAAAGGAAAGGAGGAAGGAAGGAAGGAAGAGTGATGAAAATTTTATAGTATGAAGTGTATGGGTAAGGTACACAAGTCTTTTTTTTTCTCTTTTTTTGGGACCCCTGTCAGAAACTAAATTTTGTTCATCACATTATTCTAATAGAAATGTCTCACACGGCAGGCTGTGAGCTATTGAAGTTCATTATCCTAGGAGGTATTAACGAAACAAATGAACTTTAAAAGTTCAGATAAACTCATGGGTGATAAATTATTAAGGGGAATCATCAAGAGAAACTACCAAAAATATTCTCAGAGACGTCAAGGAACACCTTGGCACATTGTGAGCTGGAAGGACCCTGATTTTGACCTGGTTCTGACCTACCATCTTTTTTTTGGCTTTTTTTTTGAGACAGGGTCTTGCTTTGTCATTCAGCCAGGAGTGCAGTGGTGTGAACATGGCTCACTGCAGCCTTACCCTCTTGGGCTTAAGCGATCCTTCCCCTCAGCCCCCCAAGTAGCTGGGACTACAAGTGAGCGACACCCTTCCTGGCTAATGTTGTTGTTGTTTGTTTTTTTTTTTTGAGACGGAGTCTCGCTCTGTCACCCAGGCTTGAGTACAGTGGCGTAATCTCTGCTCACTGCATGCTCCACCTCCTGGGTTCACGCCGTTCTCCTGTCTCAGTCTCCCAAGTAGCCAGGCGCCCGCCACCACGCCTGGCTAATTTTTGTATTTTTAGTAGAGACGGTGTTTCACTTTGTTAGCCAGGATGGTCTCGATCTCCTGACCTCGTGATCTGCCCGCCTCGACCTCCCAAAGTGCTAGGATTACAGGTGTGAGCCACCACGCCCAGCCTTATTTTTTTTTAAGTGATGTGGTTTCACCATGTTGTCCAGGCTGGTCTCGAACTCCTGGGCTCCAAGCGATCCTCCTGCCTTGGCTTCCCAAAGTCCTGGGATTATAGGTGTGTACCACAACGCCCAGTCGCAACCATCTTTCATACTACAGATTTTTACAGAGCACCTCTGTGTGCAAAGCACCTTGCTGGGTGCTCTGGGAGAAATGAAACAGACTGTGCTCAGCAGGGGCTCATCAGCTAGTAGGAGAAGAAAAATGTGTATGGCAATAACTAAACACAAAGAAGTTTTGGCAAGTTCTGTGACAGAGGGGCAGAGAAAGTGCTTTTGGAAAAGGTGGAACCTTCTTAGAGGTCCCTGGGAGAGCTTCTTAGAGGAGGTATATCTTGGGACTTAGAATAGAATTAAGTGAAATGACAAATCTGTAGGTATCACATTGCCTGCCTTTTAGTTATACTACAAGTCTGTGGTAACTCAAACAGCGTGGTACTGCTATAAAACTAGACATATAGATCAATGGAACAGAATAAAGAACATAGAAATAAAGCTACATGCCTACAACCACCTGATATTTGACAAAGTCGACAAAAATTAACAATGGGGAAAGGAGTTCTAGACCAGCCAGGGCAACATGGTGAAATCCCATCTCTACCAAAAATACAAAAAACTAACTGGGTGTGGCATGCACTGGTGGTCCCAGCTATTTGGGAGGCTGAGGTGAGAGGATCACTTGAACCCAGGAGGCGGAGGTTGCAGTGAGCTGAGACTGAGCCATTGCACTCCAGCCTGGGCAAAAAATTGAGACCCTGTCTCAAGCAAACCCCCCAAAACCCCACAAAAATTAGTTGGGGATGGTGCTGTACACTCGGGAAGTATCATTTGAATCCGGGAGCTTGAGGCTGCAGTGAGCTGAGATCATGCCGTTGTACTCCAGCCTGTGTGACAGAGTCTCACGTATACACACAAAAGTTTATTGCAAATTGGCAATTTGTGTGTCTTTATTTGGTACAAAATTATGGTATGATTTATGAATATAATGTAGGGTAACCAGGCAAATTAACATATTTAGGAGCAACTACTTTTAAACATTTTGATATGCTTTCTTCAGTGTTTTTCTTTCTTTTTTTTTTTTTGAGACCAACTCTCACTCTGTCTCCCAGGCTGGAGTGCAGTGGTATGAATTTAGCTCACTGTAACCTCTGCCTCCTGCGTTCATGGGATTCTTCTGCCTCTGCCTCCCGAGTAGCTAGGATTACAGGTATGTCACCACACCCAGCTAATTTTTGTATTTTTAGTAGAGACAGGGTTTCACCATGTTGGCCAGGCTGGTGTTGAACTGACCTCAAGTGATCCACCTGCCTCGGCCTCCTAAAGTGCTGGGATTACAGGTGTGAGCCACCATGCCTGGCCTCTTTAGTGTTTTTCTTAAACATATATGTATAGGACCAGGCGTGGTGGTGCACGCCTGTAATCACAGCACTTTGGGAGGCCGAGGCGGCGATCACCTTAGGTCAGGAGTTCGAGACCAGCCTGGGAAACATGGTGAAACCCTGTCTCTACTAAAAATACAAAATGAACCGGGTGTGGTGTCACATGCCTGTAATCGCAGCTACTTGGGAGTCTGAGGCAGGAGAATCTCTTGAACCCGGGAGGTGGAGGTTGCAGTGAGCTGAGATAACGCCGTTGCCCTCCAGCCTGGGCAACAAGAGCGAAACTCCGTCTCAAAAAACAAACAAACAAAAAAACAGGCCGGGTGCAGTGACTCATGCCTGTAATCCCAGTACTTTGGGAGGCTGAGGCGGGTGGATCACGAAGTCAGGAGATCGAGACCATCCTGGCTAATACGGTGAAACCCCGTCTCTACTAAAAATACGAAAAATTAGCCAGGCATGGTGGTGGGCACATGTAGTCCCAGCTACTCGGGAGGCTGAAGCAGGAAAATGGTGTGAACCCAGGAGGCGGAGGTTGCAGTGAGCCAAGATCGTGCCACTGCACTCCAGCCTGGATGACAGAGCAAGACTCCATGTCAAAAAACAAAACAAACAATATATATATATAAAATATATATATATTATATAGGATATATGAGAGTAATGTATGAGATATATTATATATATTATATATATATTTATAAGTAGCCAGTTTAAATTTTAGTCTGTAAGAGGATATAAAATGCCACTTTACATCTCTAACCTGTCTTTAATCTGCAGCAGGCACCTTTCTTCAGACTGCTGGGAAATTCTATCTCCGTCGTTGCAGGGCTTCCTCTCCTCACTTGCAGTGGATCATACAAAAATCCCACAGTCCTGTGGTTCTTGACCGATGTCTAGAATTCCCCACCTGGTGTGCTGAGGGTGGAGAGGAATTGGATTGCAGACTCCTTTCCCCCACAAAGCACTAACTTTCTCTGGTGAGGTCGTTTTCACTTCCCCGTCTCAGTGTTCCCTTTCTCCATGCCTTCTTTGGGACAGCTTAGTGTAACCTTCCTCAGTGTGCTTCTGCAAACATGGTGGTAACCTGTTTTTTCTAGGGTAGTGGTAGGGAAAATCACGTAGGTGGTGCTGTGGTGGTGTTTTTTCTTTTTTTAAATAACTTCCCCTGATATGGATGAGTTATGATACTTTATTTGCCTTTTTTGTTTTGTTTTGTTTTTTTGAGACAGAGTCTTGCTCTGTCAGCCAGGCTGGAGTGCAGTGGCAAGATCTCAGCTCACTGCATGCAGCCTCCACCTCCTAGGTTCAAGCAATCCTCCTACCTCAGCCTCCCGAGCAGCTGGGACTACAGGTGCATGCCCCATCACGCCTGGCTAATTTTTGTATATTTGGTAGAAATGGATTTTCGCCACGTTGGCCAGGCTGGTCTCGAACTCCCGACTTCAGGTGGTCCACCTGCCTCGGCCTCCCAAAGTGCTGGGATTACAGGTGTGAGCCACTGCGCCCGGCCCAGATTTAGCATCTTAAAACAACGTCCATTTATTAGCTCACAGTTCTGTAGGTCAGAAGTCCAGGCACTCTCAGCTCCTACATGCTCTCTCAGGTCCTTGCCGTGTCCTTCTGTCTTTGCATCCAGCAATGAAAATCTTCATGTTGAATCTCTCACCCTTTTAATCTCTGACTTCCTGTCTCTGACATCTAGATGTAGATTTAAAGGGCTGATGAGACTCAGTCTCTCAATCTCCCCGTCCTCTAACTTTTCATCATCCCAAATAGGAGCTCTGTACCCATTAAACAGTAACTCCCCATTCTCTACTTCCCCTAGACCTTGGCAACCTCCATTCTACTTTTTGTTTCTATGAATTCATCTGCTTTAGGTGGAGTCATATAATATTTGTCCTTTTGCATCTGGAATACTCCACTTAGCATGTTTCCAAGCTTCATCCATGTTATAGCATGTATCAGAATTTCCTTCCTTTTAAGGCTAAATAATATTCCATTATATGTCTATACCACGTTTTGTTTATCTGTTCCTCTACTGGTGGATATTTGGGTTGTTTGAGGTCTTTCTATTTTTTTTTTTTTTTTTTTGTGAGTCCGAGCCTTGCTTTATTGCAGAAGCTGTAGTGCAATGGCACGTCTCGGCTCACTGCAACCTCCGTCTACTGGGGTCAAGCGATTCTCCTGCCTCAGCCTCCTGAGTAGCTGGGATTACAGGTGCCTGCCACCATGCCCGGCTAATGTTTGTATTTTTTAGTAGAGATGAGACTTCACCATGTTGGCCAGGCTGGTCTCGAACTCCTGACCTCAAGTGATTCACCGGCCTCGGCCTCCCAAAGTGCCGGGATTACAGGCATGAGCCACCGCGCCCTGCTGAGTTCTATCTTAAGGTCAACTGATTGGGAGGTTAGGGGTAAGGAGGGTAGGAGATAGAAAGGGAAGTTTTAAGATATCCCAGATGCTATAGCCACTGCACTTGCCACTGTACTCCAGCCTGAGTGACAGTCCCTTCCCAATAGTAGCTAGATTAAAATCCCTTCTCAATAGTAGCTAGATTTGTGTTCAGTGAGTGTTGAATAGCAGGGAAAAGGTGTGTATATACCAAGGGCCTGGAATCTTGGGGGCTATCTGTTAGGATTCTGCCTACCACAGACTCCCCAGAAAGATTACTGAGATCTTGTTAGAGGAACAGTCTTGCCCTCCTCCTTGTTGTCTCCTTACTGTCTGTAAATTGCACAGAGGAATCCTGGAAACGGCATCTCATTTCACTGCCTGCCTTTCCTTCTGGGCTTCTCTCTGCTTCTGACTCTGGTGCACTGAAGGATGCATATTAATCACTTTGCAACGTCTGGTGAGAGTACTCCGGCTTCTTGTCCCCAGTATTACCTATGATGTTTCTTGAGGGTGAACGACTTGAGAAACCCACTAAATAAGGCCAGCGAGGGTGAGGGAAAGAATGTGCTTACCATTTGTGATTTGTGATTGTGGCAGAATGTATTAAATGGATTCTTCGTTGATATTCTCTTGGAGGGAACTTAGAGCGTTTAATAACCAAACAGTGGCACAAACTGTTTCATGATATTGACATGAGAATGCAGCAGGATTTGAACTTGTCCAAAGAAATTCAGGGCAATAACTGCCAGGATTAAAATAAGCCTTGTGCTCAGCCTGAATGCACATTCTTTGGACTCAGTGCAGTCTCTTGGGAGTTAGACATCGGATCCTGAAACTATGTGATAGTGCTCCCTGGGAATTGGGAGACCCGGGAAATAGAAACCAGTTAAATGCACTAGAAATTTCAGAGCGAATGTGACCTGGGCATGTCAGTATCAAGCATCTTACCTTGGATTCAGCAGGGATGATGTTTGAATATTGCCAGCTGCCGTATGGCTTGAGGAGAAGTCCATGCCCTTTGGAAAGTCATGGATGTCTTGGGTGTGTGTGGGATGGGGGTGTCCAGGTTAGATTTCACTTGGAAGAGGCTTTTTGTGCATAGTAGCTGCTGTTTTCTCCGAGCTAATCAGCCTCCCCATGGACTCCAGGACTTCTGTCTCTTCCATTTATTTATTTTTATTTTTCGAGACGGAGTCTCACTCTGTCACCCAGGCTGGAGTGCAGTGGCTCGATCTTGACTCACTGCATCCTCCACCTCCCGGGTTCAAGCGATGCTCCTGCCTTGTCCTCCCAAGTAGCTGGTATTACAGGTGTCCATCATAACACCTGGCTAATTTTTGTATTTTTAGTAGACAGGATTTCACTATGTTGGCCAAGCTGGTCTTGAACTCCTGACCTCAGGTGATCTGCCTGCCTTGGCCTCCCAAAGTGGTGGGATTACAGGTGTGAGCCACCCCGCCCAGTCTGTCTCTTCAATTTAGAAGGTACCAGCTTGGTTACGTATAGTCTTGATGTGGGGGTAACAGATAACAACTGCCCTATTGTCAAAAATGAATGTGTACTTGGGAGGCTGAGATGGGAGGATCACTTGAGACCAGGAGTTTGAGTCCAGCCTGGGCAACATAGCAGGACCCTGTCTCTACAAAAAATAAAGTGAATGTGAAATTTGGTTGTGAATTAGAAGTAGGTGGGTAAAAGCATCCACTGTAGAGAACTAATAATACTTGTGAGCTGGGGACTTCTTGGGAGATAGGAAGAGCCACAGAGACCTCTGCCTTATATCCCTGGCTGGGTTTGCTGGCAGCACTGACTGTGTTCTCTCTCTCAGGCAACTGCGATGTCTGTGGACTGTCTTGGGCAGCATGCAGTGCTTTCTGGGTAAGTGAGCTTGCTGAGTTTGTCTGCCATGATTTCTAGAAACGAATTGCAAATCAGGGAGTTTCTGGGAGCTTGGAAGCTATTCTTCTATTTAGGATTATGATCATAGGGTTTAGTTCTGATGTCCTGTTTGCTTCAGGGCTACTTGGAGGGATTATTCGCAGTTTATTTTACTCTCTGCCCTAATAGGTAAGCAATAAAACACCTTTGAAGTTTTAGTGACTGGTAGCTTGAACTTGAAATTGCAATTTTCTGTTTACTACAAGACTCAAGGATGTTTGCTACTATATACCTGAAGGATGTAATCTATTATGGTCAAGCAGGTGGTTCCTAGGATTGAAGGATTCTGAGTTCCAGTTTGACGGTGCCACTAACTATGAGCCCCTGGACATTTATTCAGTTTGGCTTAACTGGACTTTGGTTTTCTCATGAAGGAATTTGATTTCATCATGAAGGAATCGAATGACATAGTTTCTGTAGCGTCTTCTGGCTCAAAATTTTTAAGACTCTGGCAATTAAGGGCCATCTCTGTTTTTGCTAATAACCCTAATATTGTACTATTGGGGTAAAATGTAATAATTAAGCCAGGCGTCGCCTGTAGTCCCAGCTACTTGTGAAGCTGAGGTGGGAGGATCACTTGAGCCAAAGAGTTCAAGACCAGCCGGGTCAACATAGCAAGACACCATCTCAAAAAAAAATTTTTTTTTTTTGAGACAGAGTTTTGCTCATGTCGCCCAGGCTGGAGTGCAATGGCGCGATCTCGGCTCACTCTGCCTCCGGTGTTCAAGTGATTCTCCTGCCTCAACCTCCCAGGTAGCTGGGATTACAGGTGCGTGCCACCATGCCCGGCTCATTTTTTGTATTTTTAGCAGAGACAGGGTTTCACCATGTTGGCTGGGCTGACCTCGAACTCCTGACCTCAGGTGATCCACCTGCCTTGGCCTCCCAAAGTGCCTCCTAAAGTGCTGGGGATTACAGGCATGAGCCACAGCACCTGGTGAAAAATTTTTTTTTGATGGCCACGGTCCCCTTTCCCTTTCGTGTTGCTCTCGATTACAGTCCTTACCTCTAGGATCCACTGTGTTTTCATTAATGTAGTTGTTTATGAACTCCTTTACAAATCAATGAAAATGTTTTCTTTTCTATCAGCTTCATTACTTTATTTTGAAATTGTGTTTTAATTTACCTTTTTAAAAAACCACACAACATAGTAAACATTTAAAAAGTTCAGAAGGATATACAATGAAAAGTAAATTTCCTTCCTACCTCCGACCACCTCCCCAGAGAAAATTATTGATACCATTTTTTTGTGTGTCATACTGGGTGCCTAGATAAGGGAAAATTGGTATCTCTTTTCTGCCTGCAGCTCCCTACTCTTTTTTTTTTTCTTGAGATGGTGTTTCGCCCTTGTTGCCCAGGCTGGAGTGCAGTGGCACGATCTTGGCTCACTGCAACCTCCGCATTCCAGTTTCAAGTGATTCTCCTGCCTCAGCCTCCCAAGTACCTGGGATTACAGGCACCCACCACCACGCCCAGCTAATTTTTGTATTTTTAGTAGAGATGGAGTTTCACCATGCTGGCCAGGCTGATCTTGAACTCCTGATCTAGGGATCCGCCCGGCTCGTTCTCTCAAAGTGCTGGGATTACAGGCGTGAGCCACCGTGCCTGGCACACATTCTTACTATTTTTCAACATGATCTCGAAGGTTTCTATTTAATTTTCTTGTCTTTTTTTCTGTTTTTAGAGATGGGGGTCTTGCTTTGTTTCCCAGGCTGGTCTTGAACTGCTGGACTCAAGCAATCCTCTCACCTTGGCCTCATTTCGTATTTTCTCTCTCTCTCTCTCTTCCCTCTCTCTCTCTCTCTCTCTTTCTCTCTCTCTCTCTCTCTCACCTTTTCTCTCTTACTTTCTTTTTCGCTTTCTTTCTTTTGAGACAGGGTCTCACTCCGTCGCCCAGGCTGGAGCGCAGTTGCTCATGTGATCTTGGCTCACTGCAGCCTCGACATCCCAGACTCAAGCACTACACCTGCCTCTGCCTTGGCCTTTTGAAGTATTTTCTTTTTTAAAAAAATTTAATTTAATTTTAAGTTCCAGGATAGATGTACAGGATGTGCAGGTTTGTTCCGTAGGTAAACGTGTGCTATGGTGGTTTGCTGCACCTGTCAACCCATCACCTAGGTATTAAGCCCCACATGCAGTAGCTATTTATCCTGATGCTCTCCCTCCCCGCCGGCCCCCAACAAGTCCCATTGTGCATTGTTTCCCTCCCTGTGTCCATGTGTTCTCACTGTTCAGCTCACACTTATAAGTGAGAACATGTGGTATTTGGTTTTCTGTTCTTGTGTTAGTTTGCTAAGGATAATGGCTTCCAGCTCCATCTATGTCCCTGCAAAGGACATGATCTCATTCCTTTTTATGGGTACATAGTACTCCATGATGCATATGTACCACATTTTCTTTATCCAGTCTATCACTGGTGGGCATTTGGGTTGATTCCATGTCTTTGCTATTGTGAATAGTGCTTCACTGAACATATGCATGCATGTATCTTTATTTTTATTTGTATTTTTTTTTGGAGATGGAGTCTCACTCTGTCACCCAGGCTGGAGTGCAGTGGCATGATGTCGGCTCACTACAACTTCTGCCTCCCGGGTTCAAGCAATTCTCCTGCCTCAACCTCCTGAGTAGCTGGGACTACAGGTGCACGCTGCCACGCCTGGCTAATTTTTTGTATTTTAGTAGAAACGGGGTTTTACCGTGTTGCCCAGGCTGGTCTTGAACTCCTGAACTCAGGCAGTCCACCCTCCTCGGCCTCCCAAAGTGCTAGGAGTGAGCCACCACGCCCCACCATATCTTTATAATAGAATGATTTAGATTCCTCTGGGTACATACCCAATAATGGGATTGCTGGATCAAATGGTATTTCTTCCTCTAGGTCTTTCAGGAATCTCTCACCACTCCTATTCAACATAGTATTGAAAGTTCTGGCCAGGGCAATCAGGCAAGAGAAAGAAATAATGAATATTCAAATAGGAAGAGAGAGATAAAAAAAGAAAAAATAAATAGAAAAAGAGGAAGTCAAACTGTCCCTGTTTGCAGATGACATGATCCTGTATCTAGGAACCCCATTGTCTCAGCCCCAAAGTTTCTTAAGTTGATAAGCAACTTTAGCAGAATTTCAGGATACAAAATCAGTGTGCAAAAATCACAAGCATTCCTATACAACAACAATAGGCAAGCAGAGAGCCAAATCATGAATGAACTCCCATTCACAATTGTTACAAAGAGAATAAAATACCTAGGAATACAGCTAACAAGGGAAGTGAAGGACCTCTTCAAGGAGAACTATAAACCACTGTACAACGAAATCAGAGAGGACAGAAATAAATAGAAAAACATTCCATGCTCATGGATAGGAATAATCAATATCATGAAAATGGCCATACATCCCAAAGTAATTTACAGATTCAGTGCTGTTCCCATTAAACTACCATTGACATTCTTCACAGAATTAGAAAAAAGTATAAAATTCATATGGAAGCCAAAAAGAGCTTGTATAGCCAAGAAAATCCTAAACAAAAAGAACAAAGCTGGAGGTATCACGTTACCTGACTTCAAACTATCCTACAAGCCTGCAGTAACTAAAACATCACGGTACTGGTACAAAACAGACACATAGATCAATGGAACAGAATAAAGATATCAGAAATAAGACTGTGCATCTACAACCATCTGATCTTTGATCAACCTGACAAAAACAATCAATGGGGAAAAGATTCCCTATTTAACAAGTGGTGCTGGAAGAACTGGCTAGTCATATGCAGAAAATGGAAACTGGACCCTTTCCTTACACCTTATAAAAAAATGAACTCAAGATGGATTAAAGACTTAAGTGTAAAATCCAAAACTATAAAAACCCTAGAAGAAAATCTAGGCAGTACCATTCAAGACATAGGCACGGGCAAAGATTTTATGACAAAAACACAAAAAGCAATCGCCAACAAAAGCAAAAATTGACAAATGGGATCTAATTAAACTAAAGAGCTTCCCCATAGCAAAAGAAACTATCATCAGAGTGGACAGCCTACAGAATGGGAGAAAATTCTTGCAACCTATCCATCTGACAAAGGTCTAATATCCAGAATCTGCAAGGAACTTAAACAAATGTACAAGAAAAAAAAAACATTAAAAAGTGGGCAAAGGACATGAACAGACACCTCTCAAAAGAAGACATTTATGCAGCCAACAAACATATGAAAAAAGCTTATCATTACTGATCACTAGAGAAATGCAAATCAAAACCACAATGAGATACCATCTCTCACCAAAGTGTCAATTATTAAAAAGTCAAGAAACAACAGATGCTGGCAAGGCTGTGGAGAAATAGGAATGCTTTTACACTGTTGGTGGGAATGTAAACTAGTTCAACCATTGTGGAAGACATTGTGAAAGACAGGTGATTCTTGAAAGACCTAGAACTTTCATTTTCTTATGTTGGGTTTCTTTTTGTTGTTGTTTTGAGACAACGTTTCACTCTGTTGCCTAGGCTGGAATGCAGATCAAGGCTCACTGCAGTCTCGACTTCCAGGGCTCAAGTGATCCTTCCACCTCAGCCTCTGAACTGCCGGGACTGCCGGCATGTACCACTATACCTGCCTGGCTAATTTTTTTTTTTTTTTCGTAGAGACAGGATCTCCCTGTGTTGCCCAGGCTGATCTTGAGCTCCTGTGCTCAAGTGATCCTCCTGCCTTGGCCTCCCAAAGTGCTGGGATTATAGACGTGAGCCATGCACCTGACCTTTTCTTATGTTGAATTTTACAGTATGTGTAGTAAATTGTATAAAGTGTGGTAAACTTAAGTAAATAGCTAAAATTTACAAATATATACACTCATGTAATCACCATTGTGATTAAGATACAGATTTTTTTTTTTTTTTTAGCACCGTGAAAGGCCCTTCAAATCTGGAAATCTGAATCTTTTAGTTTAGAGAAATTTTTCTGTATTATGTCTTTGATCATTTTCTGCCTTTTGTGAGGGAGTCTTGCTCTGTCACTGAGGTTGGAGTGCAGTGATGAAAACTTGGTTCACTGCAACCACCTCTGCCTCCCGGGTTCAAGCGATTCTCATGCCTCAGCCTCCCAAGTAGCTGGGATTACAGGTGAGTGCCACCACACCCAGCTAATTTTTGTAGTTTTAGTAGAGACAGGGTTTTGCCACGTTGGCCAGGCTGATCTCAAACTCCTGACCTCGGGTGATCTACCCACCTCAGTCTCCCAAAGTGCTGTGAATCACTGTGCCTGACCTCATTTTCTCTTCTCATTCTTTCTTGTTGGAATTCCTACTAGTAGTCAATGTTGGATATCTTGTATGACTTTTCTTCTGGCCTTGTTGTCAGTTTTGCATTCTGGGAGTTTTAAACTTTAGCTTCTTTCTTTTTTTTAGATGGAGTTTTGCTCCGCTGCCCAGGCTGGAGTGCAGTGGCGCGATGTCAGCTCACTGCAACTTCCGCCTCCCGGGTTCAAGCAATTCTGCTGCCTCAGCCTCCCAAGTAACTGGGGTTACTGGCGCACGCTGCCATGCCCAGCTAACTTTTTTGTATTTTAGTGAGACGGGGTTTCACCGTTTTGCCCAGGCTGGTCTCAAAGCCCTGAGCTCAGGCAATCCACCTGCCTCAGCCTCCCAAAGTGCTAGGATTACAGGCGTGAGCCACGGCGCCCAGCCTAAACTTTAGCTTCTAACACTACTTTCAGATTTTAAAAAAAATTTCAACTATTTTAATTTTCAAAAAATTTCAACTATTGTTTTAATATTTATTATTATTTATATTATCTCTTAACTCTTGGAGAATAGTGTTTCCAAGATTTTTTCTCTTCTGCATTTATCGCTGTTTCCTTTGAATTCCTTCTTTTCTTCTTCCTTTCTCTCTCTTTTTTTCTTTTTTTTGTTATTGTTGTTATTTTGGAGGGCAGTGGGGAGGCAAGGGAGGAGTTTTTTCCTTCCTTTTCTTTTTCTGTTTTGTCACCTAGGCTGGAGCGCAGTGGCGCAATCATGGCTCACTGCAGCCTTGAATTGCTGGGCAAGCAATCCTCCCGTCTCAGCCTTCTTCGTAACTGAGACTACAGGCACATGTCACCACTCCTGGCTGATTTTATTTTATTTTATTTTAATTTTTTTTTTTTAATGCAGAGAGGGTCTTGCCAGGTTGCCCAGGCTGGTCTTAACTCCGGGCCTCAAGCGATCCTTCTGCCTGTAGCACTAAGAGTTCCAGTGTGAGCTGCTGTGTCCAGCCATGAAGCCTTTTCTTCTTTCCGTTGTGTTAGTCTCTATCCTTCAGGTTTCCTCCAGTGGTTGAGATCATTGGCTGCTAATGTTAAAGAGCGATTGGCATCTCTCTTTAAGTGGGTAGATGGTGGAGGAGATCAGGTGGGAACCAGGCCCTGTTAGTGTGTGTCCAAAGGTCATTATCTCCAGGGTTTTGTTGTTATTTGCTTGCTTTTGTTTTTTCCTGGGCTGGTCATTTTCTCCTAAGAAGTGTCTATCTGAGGAGTAAAAGGCAGAGTTGTGAGTGCCGCATACAGAGAGGAATGATTTAATGCAGCACTTCCCACTTCCCAGGTCTGCGGCTGCTCTAGGGGAGAACAGCACCCACTCTCCACTGAGGCAACCACCTGCCTGGATGGGTTGCACATAACCCTCTCCTTAGTGGTTTTTTTTCTTTTCTTTTTTTTTTTTTTGAGACAGAGTTTTGCTCTTGTTGCCCAGGCTGGAGTGCAATGGTGGGATCTCGGCTCACCGCAACCTCCGCCTCCCAGGTTCAAGTGATCCTCCTGCCTCAGTCTCCCAAGTAGCTGGGATTACAGGCATGCACCACCATGCTTGGCTAATTTTTTATTAGCCAGGGGTTTCTCCATGTTGATCAGGCTGGTCTCGAACTCCCGACCTCAGGTGATCCACCCGCCTTGGCCTCCCACAGTGCTGGGATTACAGGTGTGAGCCACTGTGCCTGGCCTCCTTAGTGCTCTTTCAAACAGCTCTCCTACTTTTGTTCTGCCTGTTGTCCTCTAGCCCTACCCCTTGCCCTTGTCTTGAGACTAAAGCCTCCAGTTGGGGGAAAGCAGCTTGCTTTGCACTCACTTCTCTCTTCACGCACTTTGGCTCTATTTAGCTTGTTTTTTTTTTTTGTTTGTTTTTTTTTTTTTCCCAAGATGGAGTCTCAGCCTATCGCCCAGGCTGGAGTGCAGTGGCATGATCTCAGCTCACTGCAACCTCTGCTTCCCAGGTTCAAGCAATTCTCCTGCCTCAACCTCCTGAGTAGCTGGGATTACAGGTGCCTGCCACCATGTCTAGCTAATTTTTTAGTATTTTTAGTAGAGACAGGGTTTCACCATGTTGACCAGGCTGGTCTCCAACTTCTGACCTGAGGCGATCCACCCACCTTGGTCTCTCAAAGTGCTGGGAATACAGTTGTGAGCCACCATGCCCGACCTATTTAGCTTTCTTTAGATCAATTACTGTTTGTCCACTTGCTTTTCATTTCCTGTCTCATTTTCTTTGTCTTTGGAGGTTTTTTGTCTTTCTTTACTCTTACTGTAGTGGAGCACTGGGGAAAATGAAGATAAACACCTATGTTGCATCAGGCGTGTTCACCCTGAAGTGCACACTTTCTGCCTTTGTACATTTGCCCTTAAGGTCTCTGCACCCCGCTATTGATACACACCTTACATATATGATTACTAGGCTTGTCCTGTTGTTCTGATGGGACGATGCCAGCCAGCCATTGCAGGATCAGGTGATTCCTTTGGAGGAGGCCAGAGATTCTATGTGATCTTTGTTCTGCACTTTCTTAGAAGTCCTGGAAATTCTGTGAAATTGTGTATTCCCCTGACTTTTCTTCTTCTCCCTCCATCATCTCTCCTCAGAGTTTCTGCTACCACCTAGAGTTTTGTATGCCATCTCCTGGCTCTTCTGAGCAGGGATGATTAATCTTTTTCTTCATTTTTGAGCCTGCCTATTCTCATTGAACTCCAGGGGCTTGGCGTGGTCTCTAGCAAAGAATCAATAGCTGATGGCTGCAGAGAGGTTGATTCACACACCAAGGATACTTTACTTAAAAAGAAAATAGGTGAATGCAGGACCTCCCTGTTCTCAGATCCTTTGTGTTGATTGGCACCGTGAACATTACTGGCACTTCATATGTTATTTTAATTATTATTCCTTTTGGTTGTTATTGTTAACCCTCCTGATAGATTTAGTTTAGTTTTCTTTTTTCTTTTTTTTTTTTTTGAGACGGAGTCTCGCTGTGTCTCCCAGGCTGGAGTGCAGTGGCGCGATCTCGGCTCACTGCAAGCTCCGCCCCCTGGGTTCACGCCATTCTCCCGACTCAGCCTCCCAAGTAGCTGGGACTACAGGCGCCCGCTACCACGCCCGGCTAATTTTTTTGTATTTTTAGTAGAGACGGGGTTTCACCGTGTTAGCCAGGATAGTCTCGATCTCCTGACCTCGTGATCCACCCGCCTCGGCCTCCCAAAGTGCTGGGATTACAGGCTTGAGCCACCGCGCCCGGCCTAGTTTTCTTGACCAGGGAGTAGTACGGGGAATTTTGAGATTTTCTGCTTCTACAGGATTTTGGCTTAATAATAAGTGATATGTTTAATTTAGCTCATATTTGTTGAGTGCAGAGCACTGTGCCTAGTGATGTGAAGCATACAAAGATATTCAAGACGGCTGGGCACGGTGGCTCATGCCTGTAATCCCAGCACTTTGGGAGGCTGAGGCGGGTGGATCACCTGAGGTCAGAAGTTCGAGATCAGCCTGGCCAACATGGTGAAACTCCGTCTCTACACAAAATACAAAAATTAGCTAGGTGTGATAGCGGGTGCCTGTAAACCCAGCTTCTCGGGAGGCTGAGGCAGGAGAATCACTTGAACTTGGAAAGTGGAGGTTGCAGTGAGCCGAGATCGTACCACTGTACTCCAGCCTGGGTGACAGAGCGAGACTCTGTCTCAAAAAAAAAAACAAAAGATACTTGAGACATGGTTCGTTCTTTGAACACTTAGTTGACTCAGGACAAGAGCCTTAAATTAGTAGTCCTGCTACAAGATAAATGCTGTGGTCAAAATGCAAACTATGCAATGGGAGTAATGTGGAATTAACTAATTTAGTAATTAACCCTAGCTGGGGGATTAGGAAAGGCTGGGAGAGTTGGAGATGAATCCCGGGAGAAGGCCAGACTCTCGTGAATGGATGTGGTAGGGAAGGCCATCTCTGGAGGTAGGACTGTCACAGGGACACTTCTTCTCTTTTTGTGACAGCCATCTTGAGTTACTCTTGTCACTTCTTTGCCTTTCAGAGTAAATAAATGCCATATGTGTTTGGGTTTTTTGGAGCACTGCTTGCAAATTGTATGCAATTCCAATTGTGCTTTTCTATCCTAATGCTAATGATGTTGTGCTTTTATACTATTACAATGTTGATGTTGGTCTCTAGCCGCAGATTCTTGTACATCGTCAATCTGGATGCCCCTTTCGAAGGTCACCGAAAGATCTCTCGCCAGAGCAAATGGGACATTGGAGCTGTGCAGTGGAATCCTCATGACAGCTTTGCACACTATTTTGCAGCTTCGGTGAGCTTATTTAAGGAATACAGGAGAATGCTGTTACATGTGTCATCTGGGGCTGGCAGATCTATGTCCTGTGTAGAGAAGAGAGTGCAGTCCTCATTGCTCAGTTGGAAAAGAGGTTTGGATGGTTCTGAAAGAAAGACAGAGGCAAGTTACAGATTAAATATATGTGGGAATGCTCGCTGGTCCCATCGGTGTCAGGCCTTGTATTTCTAGGGACTGAATCCAGATTTTGAAAGGGAAACAGGCAGATGCATCCATTTCTGTGAGTGATGAGAACCTGTTTCATCAGCGGCAATGTAACTAGCAAGCGGCCAAATGGCAGATGACTTTGAAAGACATTCTAAGGAGGGTAACTGGGGAGCTGGTGTGGAGTTGACCTTCATTGCTTTCAGAGGGATCAGAAGACTTCCCCTACCCTTCCATTCAAAGGAAAGGATTCTTCCTTGATTGGGAATCATTAGATTTCGTTAACCCCATAAAATTTTATGTGCCTGTTTATGTGTGATTTTTTTCCCTTGGGAAAACATGTATAACTTTTGTTAGGTTTTCTAGTACAAAAATCTTTTCTTTATACAAAAAGATTCTGGACTAGAACCTCTCTGGCATCTTTCTCCAGATTCTGTGTCACATTGTATTCTAGAATAATGAGAGATCTAAACTTTTTGCTCTTTTTGCATTGGGCTGGCAGGAGAGTATTTAAAGGAATCTTTCTGATTCACCAGGGGCAGGACCACTGTACAGCCTGTCTCAGTCTGTTCTTGTCAGGAAAGGCAGTCTGCGGAAGGAAAGCATCTGAGCAAAGAAAGAAGAGCAACTTTGTCAGCTTGAGAAGGAACAGAAAGCCGCCCTTCCCAAGCTGTTTCCAAAATAGGATCTGCCTTTAACTGTGGATGTCTGAGGTTGCGCTGATTTTCAGGGCTATTCTGAAAGAGAAAGGGATCGTCAGTCTTCCTGCCTTTCTACTCTCAGCCTCTCTCCTGGGTGATAGAAGGAGCTCTTTTAGTTGGTTTATACCTCGGGACTCTTATTCCCCTCTCACCCTCAGCCCCTGATCATCTAGTCCAGGATTTTTTAACCTTGGCACTACTGGCTTGTTAGGTCACTCTTTGTGGTGGGGGCTGTCCTGTGCATTGTAGGAAGTTCAGCAGCATCCCTGGCCCTACCTGCTAGATCTCAGTAGTATCCTCCCCTCCCTTTGTTACAACAATCAAAAATGTCTCCAGACACTGTCAGGTGTCCTCTGGGAAGCGAAATCCCCTCTGATTGGGAACCTTTGGTTTAGACTGACGCCTCAGTAGTTGTACTCCGTGGATTAACACTGCATTTGTTCGGGAGTGCTAACAAAGACAGCCTTTTTAAAATTGTTCTTTCACAATTAATCATTTTAAAGTGAACAATTCAGTATCCTTCACTGCATTCACAGTGTTGTATAATCACCACCTCTATCCAATTCCCAAGCATTTCTATCCCTCCAGGGTAAAACCCTTTACTCATTAAGCAGTTTCTCCCCATTTCTCCCTCCCTTGCAACTCGTGGCAACCACCAGTCTGCGCTCTGTCTCAATGAATTGATCTATTCTGGATCTTTCATAGACATGAGATCATAAAATAAGTGGTCTTTTGTGTCTGACTTCTTTTACTTAGCATAATGTTTTGAAGTTCATCCATGTTATAGCAGGTATCAGAACTTCATTCCTTTTTATGAGTGAATAATATTCCATTGTGTAATTATTTATCTAGCTGTCCATCCATCAGAGGACATTTGACTGGCTATTGACTAGAGCTGGCATGAACATATGTGTGGATGTACTTGTTTTCACTTCTTTTGGGTATACACCTAAGAGTGGAATTGCAGGGTCATATGGTAATTCTGTGTTGAACTTTTGGAGGGAACCACCAAACTATTTTCACAATTGCTAAACTTTTAAACTCCCATCAGCAATGCACAGAGTTCCAATTTTTCCACATCTTCTCCAAAATTTATTTTTTGTATTTTTTAAAAATTGTAGCCATCCTAGTGGATGTGAAGGTGTGAAGTGGTATTTTACTATGTTTGTTTGTTTGTTTGTTTTGAGCTGGAGTTTCACTCTTGTTGCCCAGGCTAGAGTGCAGTGGCGCGATCTCGGCTCACCACAACCTCCACCTCCCGGGTTCAAGTGATTCAGCCTCCCGAGTAGCTGGGATTACAGGCATGTACCACCATGCCTGGCTAATTTTGTATTTTTAGTAGAGGCAGGGTTTCTCCATGTTGGTCAGGGTGGTCTCAAACTCCTGACCTCAGGTGATCCACCCACCTCGGCCTTCCAAAAGTGCTGGAATTATAGGCGTGCGCCCTTGCGCCCGGCCTTATTGTGGTTTTAATTTACATTTCCCCAGTGACTAAGGATGTTGAGTATCTTATTGGCCACGCATATGTCATTTTTATTTTGAGAAATGTCTATTCAAGGCCTCTGCCCTTTTTTGAATTGGGTTGTTTGCATTTTTGCTGTTGAATCGTAGGAGTTCTTTATATATTCTGGATATTAGACCTTTATCAGATATATGATTTGCAAATGTTTTCTCCCCTTTTGTTGGTTGTCTTTTTACATTCTTGACAGTGTTCTTTGATGCACAAAAGTTTTAATTTTGATGAAGTTTATCTGTTCTTTTCTTTTTTCTTGGTTGGAAGGCAACTTTTTTTTTTTTTTTTTTGGAGACAGAGTCTCGCTCTGTTGCCCAGGCTGGAGTGCAGTGGCGCCATCTCAGTTCATTGCAGCCTCCGCCTCCCAGGTTCAAAGAATTCTTGTGCCTTAGCCTCCCAAGTAGCTGGGACTATAGGCACGTGCCTCCACACCTGGCTAATTTTTGTATTTTTAAATAGAGACGGGCTTTCACCATGTTGGCCAGGCTGGTCTCTAACTCCTGACTTCAAGTGATCTGCCTGCCTCAGCTTCCCAAAGTGCTGGGATTACAGGCGTGAGCCACTGCCCCTGGCTGGAAGAAAACCTTTTGAGAAAGCTTTGGTTAGGGAAATCTGAGGTCACGTCCTAGTTTTAACATTCTGTCTTTTATCTTGAGAGGCCCCACAATTTTCTGAGCCTTGCTTGCCTCATCTATAATGTGGGTGATGATACCCACTGTGGCGTGTGCTGGGGGAGGACAGAGGCCAGATGCGTTAAGGTGGACTGGCACTAGCAGACCCTCCAGAAACGGCAGGGAAAATTATCAGAAGACGAGGGGACTTTTCTTTTCATTCCTGTTCCCGTTGGAAGCTATTTTGAATCCTAACCTTTTCACAAGAATCTTACCTTTTTCAATTTGGAAACTGGTATTTCAGGATAAAAATCTCAGAATTTTATACATCTGTCTCTGAGCTAAAATGACAATCAGTCTATTACATATATATCATTTCGAAAATTATTAAGTGGCCTGCCATTGTTCTCAGCCTATTAGTAATCTTTATCACTTTCAGTGTGTTTCATAAACTCATGGTATGTAGGGAGCCTTTGCTGTTTTGTTATATATTTAAGTGAAATGTACTTTGATGCAAGTTATTTTTCTATTGTAGCTGTGGTTTCTTCTGGTCCATTTTCCCTGTCACTTTCTGCTTAACCCTTTACGAAATTAAATACAGGTATATTTCAAGGAGTGTTAAATAATTTTGCCTTCTAGGACACCCTTTTGATGGTCTTTCTTCTTTTCTTTCTTTCTTTATTTTTTTTTTTGAGATGGGGTCTTGCTGTGTCACCCAGGCTGGAGTACAGTGGCACAATCACAGCTTACTGTAGCCTCGACCTCCCAGGCTCAAGCAATCCTCCCACCTCAGCCTCTTGAGTAGCTGAGACCACAGGCATGCACCACCATGACTGGCTAATTTTTAATTTTTTTTGTAGAGATGTGATTTGGCTATGTTACCCAGACTGGTCTTGAACTCCTGGGCTCAAGCAGTCCTCCTGCCTCAGCCTCTCAAAGTGCTGGGATTACAGGCATGAGCCACCACGCCCAGCCTCTTTTTTCTCTCTTATGCACCTCTGTTTTTAAAGTGTCGTAGGACCCAGTTGTGATGGCGCAGTCTTCACTCCTCACATCTTATCCCAGCTATCCTGGGCTCTGAGGCAAGGGGATCGTTTGAGCCCAGAAGTTCTAGAAAAGCGTGGGCAATATAGATCCCATCTCAAGAAAAAAAAAACAAAACAAAACCTGTGGTAGGTGGACTCTGGCCATTTGATCATGGAAGGGTGAGCTGGAGACATCCAGTATACCAGCAGCTGGGGAGACGAGTGTGACCTTCAGAGGGAGGAGGTTCCTCCAGTGGCCGGGACATTTTCCTGGCCCATGAAGCTCATGTGCAGAAGTGTTTCTGCACCTTCAGTTCAGCTGTGACTGTTCAAGATGTGTCTCTTAAGATAGTCCTGCCTTTCCATTTTGAGATTCACAGACCTACATACTGAGCTGAAGTTAGCTCAAGCTAATGTTAATTGTACTTATTCCTGATGGCTTTTCAAAGAAAAGTTCAGCCTGAAGGATCTCTGCCATGCGTGAGATCCCTGGCTTCCTCTTCTCCGCCTTAAGCTGATTGGGGCAAGAGCATATATACCAACGTACTTGCCTGCGGCCTTCTTTCCCTTCTTTTCAGAGCAACCAACGGGTGGACCTTTACAAGTGGAAAGACGGCAGTGGGGAAGTTGGCACAACCTTACAAGGCCACACTCGTGTCATCAGGTAGGCACCAGTCCTCCACAGCTCCTTAACTGTCTTGCTTTGTCACAGTCCCCTGGGAACGAAATGATGATGCCATCCTCCTTGCATGGCTTGACCGTCTGTGTTACACAGGCCCCGGGTGGTCAGCGGGTTATTAGCATTCACTAAGATGATGGTGAAGAACACAGTGAGGAGCAGCCGGCATTTAGAAAGCACCATCGCGTAGCTGTTGACCCCCATCCCAGACCACATCCCGGACAGATATAGTCCAGTCCATGGTAAAGGATTAGAGCTGATTTTTTTTTTTCTTTTTTTTCTTTTTTTTGAGGCGGAGTCTCGCTCTGTTGCCCAGGCTGGAGTGCAGTGGCCGGATCTCAGCTCACTGCAAGCTCTGCCTCCCGGGTTTATGTCATTGTCCTGCCTCAGCCTCCCGAGTAGCTGGGACTACAGGCGCCTGCCACCTCGCCTGGCTAGTTTTTTGTATTTTTTAGTAGAGACGGGGTTTCACCGTGTTAGCCAGGATGGTCTCGATCTCCTGACCTCGTGATCCGCCTGTCTCGGCCTCCCAAAGTGCTGGGATTACAGGCTTGAGCCACCGCGCCTGGCCTTTTTTTTTTTTTTTGAGACGAAGTTTCACTCTGTTGCCCAGGCTGGAGTGCAGTGGTGCCATCTTGGCTCACTGCAACCACTGCTTCCCGGGTTCAAGCGATTCTCCTGCCTCAGCCTTCCGAGTAGCTGGGATTACAGGTGTGCTCCACCATGCCCGGCTAATTTTTGTATTTTTTTTTTAATTTAATTTTATTTATTTATTTTTTTTTTGTTGTTGTTGTTTTTTTTTTGTTTTGTTTTTTGAGACGGAGTCTCGCTCTGTCGCCCAGGCTGGAGTGCAGTGGCGGGATCTCGGCTCACTGCAAGCTCCGCCTCCTGGGTTTACGCCATTCTCCTGCCTCAGCCTCCTGAGTAGCTGGGACTACAGGCGCCCGCCACCGCGCCTGGCTAATTTTTTGTATTTTTAGTAGAGACGGGGTTTCACCGTGGTCTCGATCTCCTGACCTTGTGATCCGCCCGCCTCGGCCTCCCAAAGTGCTGGGATTACAGGCGTGAGCCACCGCGCCCGGCCTATTTTTTTTTTAGTAGAGACAGGGTCTTACCACGTTGGCCAGGCTAGTCTTGAACTCCTGACCTGAAGTGACCCACCTGCCTTGGCCTCCCAAAGTGTTGGGATTATAGGCGTGAACCACCATGCCTGGCCTAGAACTGATTTTTGTCATAGGAGAGGAGGGATTATGCAGCAGAATCCCCCAGTTCATGGTCAGTGGTGCCTGCGAGGACATGGAGATGTCAGGGAGTGGCCCTTGGCTCTCTCTCTGGTGGCAGTGGTAACAGAGCTCCTGCATCACAGTTCATAACCCAAGGGCACAGCCGCCTCCCAGTCAAGGCTTCCAGTTGGTTTTGAGTCTTCCTTGATCCACTCTTTCCCTGGGTCACTATTTCTGGGCTAAGCTGACCTGGAAGTGCTGGGAAAGGTGAGACACCTGGGTTGGGTGGAATGTTCTGTGGATTCACTGCCTGTCTAGGAAGCAGAGCACGGGTAGGGACCACCACAGGCCTCTGGCCGTCTCTGGGTGCTGCATGGCGGTGTGACGGTTTGCCGCTGCTTAAGGATGTTGAGTTTACCCAAGGTGCCTGTGGTGGAATTTGATTTAGAAAATGATAATGCAAAGATTACTTTGTGTGTTTTTCCTTCGTTTTTTCTGTTTATTTAGAGAGAGAAAGGTTATTGTTTGTTTGTTTGTTTGTTTTGAGATGGAGTTTCACTCTTGTTACCCAGGCTGGAGTACAGTGGTGCAATTTCAGCTCACTGCAACATCTGCCTCCCAGGTTCTAACGATTCTCCTGCCTCAGCCTCCCGACTAGCTGGGATTACAGGTGTGTGCCACCACACCTGGCTAATTTTTGTATTATTAGTAGAGATGGGGTTTCACCATATTGGCCAGGCTGGTCTTGAAGTCCTGACCTCAAGTGATAGCCCACCTTGGACTCCCAAAGTGCTGGGATTACAGTCATGAGCCACCAGGCTCAGCCCTGAGAGAATGTTTTAAGTTGAAGCACTGCATTTCTTTTCTGGGAGCAGATGATAGTATAGCTGGCAACTACAGGGCGAAGGACCTGACAGGTTCCTTCCAAACTCATGTTCATTACCAAGGAACTTTGGAGATTCTCAGTCTAAACCACATTAAGAAGCCCATTAACAATGACATTCTGAAGCCCCTGGAGACTCGATGTGCTAGTGCTTCGGACCTGGACTCTGAAATTTTTTTCTTTTCTTTGTTCTGTTTATTCTTTGTGTCCCAGCGACTTGGACTGGGCAGTGTTTGAGCCTGACCTCCTGGTTACCAGCTCTGTGGACACCTACATCTACATTTGGGATATCAAGTAAGAACAATTAGGAGGTATAACCACTTGGTTGGGGGTGATTTGGGACCTTTGTTTTAGAGATCAAGTGTCTTAGTTTGGTTTCCCCTCAATACCTTGAGGCAAGGATTTGAGTGCAAATGTATTATTTGGGAGTGAAAGACACAGTTGTAGGGGGATGGAGAAGAGAGCTAGGACCTCTCTAGGTAAGACCTTAAGGAGAACTCTCCTTAGTTAGACTTCCTTCCTTCCTTCCTTCCTTCCTTCCTTCCTTCCTTCCTTCCTTCCTTCCTTCCTTCCTTCCGTCCTTCCTTCCTTCCGTCCTTCCTTCCTTCCGTCCCACCCTCCCTCCCTCCTTCCTTCTCTTCCTCCCTCCCTCCTTCCCTCCTTCATTTTCATCCTTACCCCCTTCCCTCCTGTCTTTCCTTCCTTCCTCTCTTTCCTTTCTTCTTTCTTTCTTTTTTTTTTTTTTTTTTTTTTGGAGACATGGTCTCACTCTGTCACCCAGGCTGGAGCACTGTGGTGTCATCTTAGCTCAGTACAGTCTTGAAACCCTGGGCTCAAGTGTTCTTCTCACTTCAGCCTCTTGAGTACCTGGGACCACAGGCACTTGGCACCATGCCCAGCCAATATTTATTTATTTATTTATTTATTTATTTATTTTGAGATGGAGTCTCGCTCTGTCACCCAGGCTGGAGTGCAGTGGCGCGATCTCGGCTCACTGCCTGCTCTGCCTCCCGGGTTCACACCATTCTCCTGCCTCAGCCTCCCAAGTAGCTGGGGCTACAGGTGCCGGCCACCACGCCCGGCTAATTTTTTTGTATGTTTTTAGTAGAGACGGGGTTTCACTGTGTTAGCCAGGATGGTCTCAATCTCCTGACCTCGTGATCCGCCTGCCTCAGCCTCCCAAAGTGCTAGGATTACAGGCATGAGCCACCGCGCCTGGCCTAATTTTTATTTTTTAGGTTTTTTTTGTAGAGACACAGTCTTGCTGTGTTGTCAGGCTGATCTCAAACTCCTGGCCTCAAGCAGTCCTTCCACCTTGGTCTCCCAAAGTGTTGGGATTACATGTGTGAGCCATTGTACATGGCCTATAATTTGTTTTCTTGCTTTTTTCTTTCTCTTTCTTTCTTTCTTTTCTTTTCTTTTCTTTTTTTTTTTTTTTTTTTAGACAGAGTTTTGCTCTTATCTTCCTGGCTGGAGTGCAATGGCGCGATCTTGGTTCACTGCAACCTCTGCCTCCCGGGTTCAAACAATTCTCCTGCTTCGGCCTCCCGAGTAGCTGGGATTTTAGGTGCCTGCCACACCTGGCTAATTTTTGTATTTTTAGTAGAGACAGGGTTTCACCATGTTGGTCAGGCTGGTTTTGAACTCTGACCTCAGGTGATCCACCCACCTCAGCCTCCCGAAGTGCTGGCATGAGCCACCGCGCCTGGCCAGCAGGTCTCTCTTTACACCTCTTTTTAAGGCCCTCACAGCGGATCTACCTACTCCAAGTTCCGGCTAAAAGGAAGGCGAAGAATTGTGTACAAAGGGTGAAAAATACCAGGTTGGTGGTGGCATATAAATTGGGGATTTGATTTTTTATTTTCATATTTCAGAGACACAAGGAAACCTACTGTTGCACTATCTGCTGTTGGTGAGTGTATGCTTCTCCCACCTCGCCCCGGCGCCTCGGTTTGTCTTCATTTTCTTCCTTCCACTTCTTTCCTGTTCCTTCCTATTCCTTTCCATCTTCCTCTCTGACTGCCTCTCCCTGGGCTGCGCCATGGCCGAGTGGAATCGTGAGTCCCATGTTGTTGCAAGAGGCTCACTTTAGGCTGCTCCCAGAAGCCACGGTTAGGACTGTTGGGTGTGGAGCAGGACCTCATTTCAGAGTCCAAGGACAAGAGCCAAGTTGATTTGTTTTAACCTTTTTGTAGTGGAAAATTTCAAACATTCTGTAAAAATAGGGAGAAGAAAATGAACTGCCTGTGTTCATCGTCAGCTTCAACACTTGTCATCATACATCCAATTTTATTTCATCTTTTCCTCCACCCACTATTTCACCTCCACCTTCATTCCCCTTGTGATTTTTTTTTTCTTTTCTGAGACAGAGTCTCACTCTTATTGCCCAGGCTGAAGTGCAGTAGTGCAACCTCGGCTCACTGTAGCCTCTGCTTCTCAGGTTCAAGCAATTCTCCTGCCTCAGCCTCCCAAACAACTGGGATTACAGGCGCCTGCCACCACACCTGGGTGATTTTTATATTTTTAGTAGAGACAGGTTTCACCATATTGGCCAGGCTGGTCTTGAACTCCTAACCTCAAGTGATCTTCCTGCCTCGGCCTCCCAAGTGCTGGGATTATGGGTGTGAGCCACCATGCCCGGCCCCCTTGCGATTATTTTGAAGCTAAGTATTATATCATTTCTTCAACAAGTATTTCAGTGTATATTTTTACAAAAGAAGAATCCCAGTACCATACTTAAAAATACCTGAAAATATTAACAGTAACTCTTTAATATCATCAAGTATCTAAGCAGCATTCAAATTTCCCCAATAGTCTCTCTCTCCTTTTTAGTTACAAATTGTTTGAAAAATGGTTTGAATAAGAATTTACATAAAGTCTATACTTGTAAGTGGTTGACATATTTCTCATCTTTTTAAGTCTCTCTCCTCCTTTTTGGATTTTTGTTTTTCTTTTCCTGTAGTTTATTAAAGCAATGGTTCATCCTGTGGTTTCTCCACAATTAGATTACACTGACTGTATCTGCATGGTGTTTTTTTTTTGTTTTGTTTTTGTTTTTTTGAGACAGAGTTTTGCTCTTGTTGCCCAGGCTATAGTGCAATGGCGGGATTACGGGCATGTGCCACCATGCCTAGCTAATTTTGTATTTTTAATAAAGATGGGGTTTCTCCTTGTTGGTCAGGCTGGTCTCGAACTCCTGACCTCAGGTGATCCACCCGCCTTGGCTTCCCGAAGTGCTGGGATTACAGGCTTGAGCCACTGTGCCTGGCCCATGGTGTTGTTTAACATGGATGAACCAAGCCTTTGTAGTTACATTCTGATCTACCTGTTTTCATTGCTTAGTTGGAACTGACCTTTTCTGGAATTCTCAATTGGGGCTACTAGGGAATATTCCCAGCACTTCCTAAGAGTAGAATGTGGAATAGAACTGGTATGACTTATTCACAGAGATAAAGCTAAATTGTCAATATTTTGGCATCCTTTATAAAAGCATGTATTATCTGTCTCTTAAATTCTGTCCCTTTGCCTCTCCTTGGTGCATTGGAACACACATTTGGTGTTTGCTCTGAAAGGGTTACTGTACATGGTTCTTTTTCCCTCTGTACCCCCACGCCTTTTTATGTAAAGGCCTGTAGCATCATGATTGTATTAGCAGCTGGGTGATATGATTTGTGAAGTTAGAAACCTCTTTTCTTTTCTTTTTTTCTTTTTTTTTTTCTTTTTTGAGACAGATCCTCACTCTGTCACCCAGGTTAGAGTGCAGTGGCGGAATCTCAGCTCACTGCAACCTCCACCTCCTGTTGTTCAAGCATTTCTCCCACCTCAGCCTCCCGAGTAGCTGGGATTACAGGCACGTACCACCACACCCAGCTAATTTTTGTATTTGTAGTAGAGACAGACAGGGTTTTACCATGTTGGCCAGGCTGGTCTCGAACTCCTGACCTCAAGTGATGTGCCTGCCTCGGCCTCCTAAAGTGTTGGGATTGTAGGCGCAAGTCACCGCGCCCAGGCAGAAACCATTTCCTTCTTATTCAGTTCTGTAGACTAGTATATGTATTTGTGCACTACAGGCATTTGTGACTGATCCACGGAGATACTTAATATAGTAATACAGTAATCTCCCCCCTCATTCTCAGAGGACACAGTCCAAGACCCCCACTGGATGCCTGAAACCACAGATAATACTGAACCAAATATACTATGTTTTTTTCTGTACATACATAACTTGGATAAGGTTTAATTTATAAATTAGGCACAGTAAGTGATTAACAACAACAACTAATAATAATAAAATAGAACAGTTATAACACTGTACCACAATAAAGGTTATGTGAATGTGGTCTGTCTCTCTCTCTCTCAGAATATCTCCTTGTACTGTATCGGGGGTGACTGACACTGTAGAAGGTAGAACTGTGGATAAGGGGGACTAAGCATTTGTTGCCTGGATATGTGAATCAAACACCTGTGCTTCTGTGCTAAGTGCTTAACAGTTCTACTGCTCTACCCCCTGCCCCCAACCTGCTTTAGGTACTTATGATCTGAGATACAGACTGGCCGGAGAGGGCGTATAACTGAGTAGAAATATAGATGGTCTACAGATGCCTCAATCAGGTTCTCCTGACTTTGTTACTTACATTTATAGGTTTCTTTTTTTTTTGAGATAGAACTTTGCTCTGTTGCCCAGGCTGGAGTGCAGTGGTGCAATCTCGGCTCACTGCAAGCTCTCCCTCCCGGGTTCTCGCCATTCTCCTGCCTCAGCCTCCTGAGTAGCTGTGACTACAGGCGCCTACCATCACGCCCGGCTAATTTTTTGTATTTTTCGTAGAGACGGGATTTCACCATGTTAGCCAGTATGGTTTCAATCTCCTGACCATGTGACGCGCCCATCTCAGCCTCCCAAAGTGCTGGGGTTACAGGCGTGAGCCACTGCGCCCGGTCACATTTATAGATTTCTGAGTTAGATTGGTTTTAGGGAAACCCTAAAAAGGAAAGTGGCTCTTTTTTTTTTGAGACGGAGTCTTGCTCTGTTGTCCAGGCTGTAGTGCAGTGATGCGATCTTGGCTCACCGCAACCTCCACCTCCTGGGTTCAAGCAATTCTCCTGCCTCAACCTCCCAAGCAGCTGGGACTACAGGCATGGGCCACCACACCCAGCTAATTTTTCTATTTTTTTTTTTTTTTTTTGAGACGGAGTCTCGCTCTGTCGCCCAGGCTGGAGTGCAGTGGCCGCATCTCAGCTCACTGCAAGCTCCGCCTCCCGGGTCTACGCCATTCTCCTGCCTCAGCCTCCCGAGTAGCTGGGACTACAGGCGCCCGCCACCTCACCCGGCTAGTTTTTTTTTTTGTATTTTTTAGTAGAGACGGGGTTTCACCGTATTAGCCAGGCTGATCTCGATCTCCTGACCTTGTGATCCGCCCGTCTCGGCCTCCCAAAGTGCTGGGATTACAGGCTTGAACCACCGCGCCCAGCCAATTTTTCTATTTTTAGTAGAGACGGAGTTTCACCATATGGGCCAGGCTGGTCTCTAATTCCTGACCTCATGGCCCACCTGCCTCGGCCTCCCAAAGTGCTGGGATTATGGCATGAGCTGCCGCGCCCAGCTGAAAGTGGTTCTTTTTTTAGCCTGCTTGTTCTCATTGCTTTTTTTTTCTGTTATAGATCTTTCTAAAAAAATGGGAAGTAGGAGACTTCTTTCCTTTGTACTCAGTGAGGTTTCTCAGTGGTGGCAGAGCTACCGTGGGGGAAAAGAGGCAAGTGAGAGGCTTGTGGACCTTGATAAGCTGCTGGACCTAACATCCCCCGAGTGGTGCAGCCTCAGGTACTGCCTGCTCCCCAGAGCCCATGGTCCCCATCTCTAAGGGGGCACATTATTCATGCCCTTTGGGATAGGGGATCACGTTGTAAGTATTCCAGAGTGTTCTCTGTGTCTGAGAGCTTTCATAGCCCGGGACGTCCATCTGACCCTGGTGTAATGATTTTTTTTTTTTTAGACAGAGTCTTGCTCTGTTGCCCAGGCCGGAGTGCAGTGGTGCAATCTTGGTTCACTGCAATCTCTCCCTCATGGGTTTAAGTGATTCTTCTGCCTTGGTCTCCCAAGTAGCTGGGATTACAGGTGTATGCCACCACGCCTGGCTAATTTTTTTATTTTTAGTAGAGACACGGTTTTGCCATGTTTGCCAGGCTGGTCGCGAACTCCTGACCTCAGGTGATCCACCCGCTGCGGCCTTCCAAAGTGCTGGGATTACAGGCATGAGCCACTGCGCCTGGCCCCTGGTATACGTGATCTTGATAAAGCAGATTGCACTGGGGGGCTTCCCAGAGTCCTTTGTGAGCCCTTGAGTTCTGATGGCTTCTCACCGAGAAAGGTGTGTTCTCTTGGACTCTTAAGTAATCTGTCAAGAGGAGGTAGAGCAAGTTCTTCTCACTCACTTTCTCCTCCAGCTGATATCCTTCCTTGCAAAGAAACCACCTCCTGACACTCTTTCTTGCTTCATCTTCACTGGTCTCCATTTGTTCTTAGATGACTTAAGATACCCTATGTCTCAAGAAAGAACAAGACAGACAAATAGCCTCATCAAAACCAACACAGCATATCCTTGGACAGGACCAAGTTCTGGGCCTAATGCTCTATGTCCTGTTAGGTTCTGAGTCATTGCTCTGTCCTACTCCGGACTTCTTGGATCTAGTAGCTCTCCAAAGCTGTGGATCTACCGTGGGTTTCCCCAGTAATAACCACCAGGCAGAGGGACCAGTGTCACGGCAGTAATGTCATGTGTGCTGTGAGCCAGGGCAGGAGGAGGCAGGAAGTAGTGCTGTCACTTTGGTTCTGGTTTGGTTTTTGATTAATGATTTATTTTTTAGGAGTCAGCTAGAAGTGCCACTATGTCCCAGTTTTCCATGTCTCAGCTCTTTCTGGCATCTCACATTATGCCTCCTGTCTTAAGTAGCCCTTTTGTCACTAATGTATCAATGACACTCTGTACTGGCGGAGAGGGAAAAGGACTGAGGTCACACACTGCCGAGGGTGTTCCCTTACCCTTATCAATGTGGTGCCAGTGGCCATGGCTGACGCAGCTCATGGGGAGATGGGGTGACGGGAGCATGTAACCCTTGGGGCAGAACTGGTCACCACTGGGGCTTATTCTGTAGTTGATCTTCAGCTAAGGCTGTGTTTTTCTAAGACTATCGCTCAACAATTAAAAAAAGAAGAAGGGGCAGGCATAAGAGCTGAGGCTGTTCTGATTAGGAGTGCAAGCAGGTGTCATTTGGGGATGAGAAATGGTCAGGTTGTGTGACAAGTCAATTACCAGCCAGCAGTGCCATGCTCAACTACTGCTCTGTAAGAAACTACGTTTTCCTGCTGATTCTGCTCAGAGTAACCTGTAGATTTTTCCCCTGAGATGATTTCCTCAATTAGGTGACTATGATCCTGTTCCCATGTGTTAATTCATTTATTTTTTGGCTTCATTTTATCTGGAATAGTGGAGTTGGTGTAGTCATAGAAACCTGAAGGGTTCTGGGCTTATTCAGCCAGAACTCATTATCCAGCTCCCCTGGCTGTGCTCCGCTCTGCTTCCGAAGGCACCGAGGGCAGCAGCTTTCTTCCCTGATTTTTCTTTTCAGCGGGTGCCTCCCAGGTCAAATGGAATAAAAAAAATGCTAACTGCCTTGCCACCAGCCATGACGGTGATGTGCGGATATGGGATAAGAGGGTGAGTAATCTCTTTTTTCCCCCTTGTTGGTCTTTGATCCCTCCCAGAGGGTGTGAAGATGACTTTATGAATGCCAGGGCTTGTCTTGAGAGTCCGGGGAACCCTGGGCAGCATGGTAAATGCTCATTTTAAGCTTGTAGTACCAGATGATATTTGCGTCTCCGTCCAATGTTGAAGGAAGCTAGGGAAGTGAGACATTAGCAACAGTGGTTGAAAAAATCAGCCCCATTTTGCCACCTCCTAATTATGACACCAGGTAAGCCAGCCACTGTCACTTCTCTTAACCTCAGTTTCCTCCAAAATAAAGACACTAACAGTGTGTGTATCACTGGGGTTAAGCCGTGGACCCCAGACACTATTCTAAAATTGTCAGCAGGTGTCTTATCCCTGCCCATGCTTGCAAAGTGAAATGTATTTGTTCTCGGATGCCTGCCATCCTGAATACTTCCAGTAACGATGAGCGAGGCAGGGTACTCATGATGCTTAAATTTCCCCTTACAAGCCTAGATGTCCCATCAGCCTCAAAGTAGCCTGCATATCAATCATACGTTCTCACTGCAGCAGCCCATTGGACATCTAGGGATGGAAATAGCACCGGCTCCTTGGCTGTGACTGTAATGGAAAGTCTACTGAAGTTGGTTGTGTTGGCTTCAGTGAGGGTCACGGCACAGGGAAAAGGCCTCCCCCGTATTGACTGCCAGACTGTTGAGTAATAATGAACAGAGCCATCGCTGCCATGAGACCTGGGTGTAAATCCTGCTCACTGCCTGTGAGACCTGGGGCTAGAGATGCTCAGGCGTTGTGGGGATGGCTTGTTCAGGGATGTTTCCACCGTCTTATCTTCCGGCTGCTCCCCTCGCTTCATACATTTGGAAGAGAAGCGGGAAGTGGAGCAGAGATCAGGCGTGGCAGATCCTGTCTGCTGCATTAGGCTCCAGGCATGCTGGGGAAGCCTTATGTGGCAGAAGCCCTCTGCCTTAGGTAGCTCTTAAGTGAGAAGGTGATTTCGTAGAGGTTGGGCGGGTGCATCTTCTTTTTTTATTTTTTCTTGAGACGGAGTCTGGCTCTGTTGCCCGGGCTGGAGTACAGTGGGGACCTTCCCTCACTGCAACCTCTGCCTCCTGGGTTCAAGCAATTCTCCTGCCTCAGCATCCCGAGTAGCTAGGACTATAGGCGCGCACCACCACACCCAGGTAATTTTTGTATTTTTTAGTACAGATGGGGTTTCACCATGTTGGCCAGGATGGTCTTAAACTCCTGACCTCAAGTGATCTGCCTGCCTCGGCCTCCCAAAGTGCTGGGATTACAGGCATGAGCCACTGTGCCCAGCCGCATCTTCTACATGTTAGTTTTTGTCTTCTGTTCCTGTATGGCCATTTTCCCTTTCTCTCTTTTTTTTTGAGTTGGAGCCTTACTCTGTCACACAGGCTGGAGAGTAGTGGTGTGACTATAGCTCACTGCAGCCTCGACCTCTTGGGCTCAAGCTATTCTTCTGCCTCAGCCTCTTGAGTAACTGGGACTACAGGTGCATGCCACCACACCCAGCCAATTTAAAAAAATATTTTTTTGTAGAGACAAGGTCTTCTTATGTTGCCCAGGCTGTTCTTGAATTCCTGGGGTCAAGCGATGCTCCCACTTCAGCCTCCCAAAGTGCTGGGATTACGGATATGAGCCACTGCTCCTGGCCTTCTTTATTTCTTCAATTAGTGATTGGTTTTATTCAATTTGTCACTAGAACAACATTTTCTAGTCTCCTGATTAGAAAGGAGGTAACTGATAACACTAATTTCCCTCAGCAAATCTTTTTATCTATTTTATTGAAAGGGTTTTAGCTTTTTTTCTTTTTTTAAATTAATAATGATACTTAGGGCCAGGGGCGGTGGCTCACACCTGTAATCCCAGCACTTTGGGAGGCCTAGTTGGGTGGATCATGAGGTCATGAGATCGCGACCATTTCTGGCCAACATGGTGAAACCCCGTCTCTACTAAAAATACAAAAATTAGCTAGGGGTGGTGCTGCATGCCTATAGTCCCAGCAACTTGGGAGGCTGAGGCAGGAGAATCGCTTGAACCCAGGAGGCGGAGGTTGCAGTGAGCCAAGATCACGCAACTGCACTCCAACCTGGGCGACAGAGTGAGCCTCTGTCTCAAAAATAAATAAATAAATAAATAAACTAAAAATAATGATACTTAGGACTTCTGCTCAGGTGAGTTGTAGAACTTGTTGATTATATTTTCACTTCTCTGGTGCTTTGTAGTGTCAAAGCAGCACTGATTGCAACAAGCATTACAGACTTCGAAAAGTTCAGTGTCAGCGCTGACAGTGAATTTTAACCCAAACTCATGTATGACTAACATACTAACATTTACTGAGCATTTATTGTACATAAGCATTATTTTAAGAGCTTTACATTTATCGATTAATGTCTCTTTATAATTAGTCTTTAAAGTAAAGGTTGTTTTTTTTTTTTTTTTTTTTGGAGACAGAGTCTCACTCTGTTGCCCAGGCTGGAGTGCAATGGCACGATCTTGGCTCACTGCAACCTCCACCTCCCAGGTTCAAGCAATTCTCCTGCCTCAGCCTCCCAAGTAGCTGGGATCACAGGTGCCCACCACCAAATCTGGCTAATTTTTGTATTTTTAGTAGAGACAGGGTTTCACTGTGTTGGTCAGGCTAGTCTCGACTCCCGGCCACAGGTGATCCACCCGTCTCCGCCTCCCAAAGTGCTGGGATTACAGGCGTGAGCCACTGTGCCTGGCCAGTAGTGCTATTGTTATCCCTGTTCTACAGATGCGTAAACCAAAGCACAATTTGCTGCCAAAATTTGAACCCAGGCAGGCTGGTGCTAGAGACTGCACTCTTTTTTTGTTTTTGAGACAGAGTCTCCCTCTGTCTGCCAGGTCGGAGTGCAGTTGTACAATCATAGCTCACTGCAGCCTCAAACTCCTGCGCTGAAGTGATCCTCCCACCTGAGTAGCTGGGACTGCGGGTATGCACCACCATGATGAGGTAATTAAAAAAAACTTTTTTTTGTGTAGATGGGAATCTTACTGTGTTGCCCAGGCTGGTCTTGACTTCTGGTCTCAAGTGATCCTTCTGCCTTGGCTTCCCAAAATGCTGGGATTACAGGTGTGAGCCACTGCACCCAGCCTGGAGATTGCACTCTTAACCTCATAGACTAATGCTAATTATAGAAGTAATACAAGCTCTTTGTAGAAAATATAAATGAAAAAATAAAAATCATTCATAATCCTACTACCCAGAGACAAATGCTAACATTTTGGTGTTTTCTGTTTTATGCTTTTTTTTTTTTTTAAACTTAGTTTGTCATACTGTATACGTAGTTGTGTACACTTTTTTTCATTTAACATTACAACAGATGCATTATCCTCGTACTATAAGCTCTAAGTATAGCTTTCAGTGGCCACATCATATTGTATCATCATATGGTGTCACGTAGCTGTAGGATATTGATTCAGCTTCATTATTTCCCATTTGTTGATCATTTAGGTTTTTTCTGGTTTTCTAGTGTTTCAGATAACATCAAGATGAACTTCTTTTGTATCTAAAGCTTTTTGTGAGTTTGGATTATTCCCTTAAGACACGAAAAAGTGGGAAAAGTGGCTCAAACCTATAATCCCAGCACTTTGGGAGGCCATGGCAAGAAGATTGCTTAAGGCCAGGAGTTCGAGACCAGCTTCACCATGTTGGCCAGGCTGGTCACGAACTCCTGACCTCAGGTGATCCACCTGCCTTGGCCTCCCAAAGTGCTGGGATTACAGGCGTGAGCCACCGCCCCCGGCCTGTTTATTTTCTATGCTTATTTTTTTATTTTATTTTTTTTTTTGAGACGGAGTCTTGCTGTGTCACCCAGGCTGGAGTGCAATGGCCAGATCTCGGCTCACTGCAAGCTCCGCCTCCCAGGTTCACGCCATTCTCCTGCCTCAGCCTCCCGAGCAGCTGGGACTACAGGCACCCGCCACCTTGCCCGGCTAGTTTTTTTTTTGTATTTTTTATTAGAGACGGGGTTTCACCGTGTTAGCCAGGATGGTCTCGATCTCCTGACCTCGTGATCCGCCCGTCTCGGCCTCCCAAAGTGCTGGGATTACAGGCTTGAGCCACCGCGCCCGGCCTTTTCTATGCTTATTAATCGTGTATTGTTTTCTTTTGTGATGTACATTCATTCTCCTTCGGAATCTTAGCACTCCATCACTTTAAGATGGTGGTTTTACCCTTTTGTTGAAGCTGGGTTCATCTGGATGTCTCAGTCCCTCTTCGTGGGTGATCATGGGGAAGGCAAGTGGGAATTGTCAGATTGCACTATTAAAGTGTGAGGCTGGGCACAGTGGATCGTGCCTGTAATCCCAGGACTTTGGGCGGCCAAAACAGGTGGGTCGCTTGAGCCGGGGAGTTCAAGACCAGCCTGGACAACATGCAAAACCCTATCTCTACAAAAAATGCAAAAAAATTAGCCAGGCAAGGTGGCATGCACCTGTAGTCCCAGCTATTTGGAGGGCTGAGGCGGGAGGACTGCTTGAGCCCAGTAAGTTGAGGCTGCAGTGTGCCGTGATCGTGCCACTGCACACAGAGCAAGACTTCGTCTCATAAAACAAAAAGCGGGGGGAAAAGTACCCACTACCTTGTATCCTCCATTGAAGTGGGAAGAAATGAGGCTCACAGGTGCATTTCCAGAGCATGTGAAGGAGAGTTGGATGAGTCTTTTGGTGATGGTGTTTTGTTTGACTTAACCAAAACAAAGTCTGTGTAGGGTAGAAACAGTATCTGGTAGTATTTTTGCATCCTCACTCACTACCTAGCAGACTTTTATGTGGTAGACACTCAATGAGTTCTTTCTAAATCGATAACATTCGGTGCTGATCTGTTGCAGAAACCCAGTACAGCAGTGGAATATCTAGCCGCCCACCTCTCCAAAATCCATGGCCTGGACTGGCACCCAGACAGCGAGCACATTCTTGCTACCTCCAGTCAAGACAATTCTGTGAAGGTCAGTGGCGCCCATGGGGAAGTTGGAGGAGCAGTGTTTGGGTGGCATCAGGGATGTGGGATTCCACCTTGGGAGGAAAGCTATAGTGTGTTAGCATAGTATGTATTTCATGGTGCATGTGCTTCTTGGGCAATTGAACACATAAATTTGGTTATGTTGACCAGCGCAATGCAACAGAGCGAGACCCAACATGGTGCTGTTCAACGTAACCACGCTGCGTTATGATGGCGGAGTGACATGCCATAGGATCTCCTCTGATACGTCTCTTAGAATTTGTTCAGAAGGTTTTCGTCTTTCCCTATGTGAAAGGAAGTCAGAGATAAAAGTACTTAGAAAGGGAAAGAAGTTGGCCGGGTGCAGTGGCTCACACCTGTAATCCCAGCACTTTGGGAGGCCAAGGCAGGCAGATCACTTGAGGTCAGGAGTTCGAGACCAGCCCGGCCAACCTGGTGAAACCTGATGTCTACTAAAAATACAAAAATTAGCTGGGTGTGGTGGCGCACACCTGTAATTCCAGCTACTCAGGAGGCTGAGACACAAGAATTGCTTGAACCTGGGAGGCAGAGGTTGCACTGAGCCGAGATTGAGCCACTGCACTCCATCCTGGGCGACCGAGCGAGACTCTGCCTCAAGAAAGGGAAAGAGGTTCCCTTGCAAAGAAACTGCAAGGATGTCAGGTATGCATAACAGATCTCAGCAAAGGAGAAAAGCCTACAGAGTTGTTAAGGTTGCAAAGTTTACAATTAGTCTATTCCTGGTGGAAAAACAGCTGCTCCCTCACATGCTTATCATATGTAGAAAGTTCTGACGTTTTCAGGCTAGAGTCATTTTATTAGTGATTCTCTAACTTACAGGAAATGCTCAAGATTTTTTGTGTTTCAGTAACCCGATTATTTTTGGTTTATCACAAGGTACAGCGTTGTTTGTTTGCCTTTCCTCTCTGTGGCATGTGATGTTCACCCTTGGTCAGAATGATGGCAGGGCAGAGTCATCTTTGCTCCAGTAGTTCCTCCTTGTGGTCAGGTCTCTAAGGGCAGGGGTTTGACCACAGAAGTTGGTTTAGCAATTTTATGATTCAGTGTCATTTACTTAATGCTTTGTTGTATTTATATAGTCATATATGACATCTTTGTGATATGATTAGCAAACTACAGTCATACACTAAGTTAAAAGTTAACTCCTGTCTTGAAGTTTGTAAATCCCTCAGGGTTCTAAGTTATTTTTAATGTGCCAGATGTGACTTTTTTGTTTGTTTGTTCATATTGCATTTGGTTTTCCGTTTTTATTTTTATTTTTATTTTGAGACTGAGTCTTGCTTTGTCACCCAGGCGGAAGTGCAGTGGTGTGATCTCGGCTCACTGCAACGTCCGCTCCTGGTTCTTCTACCTTAGCCTCCCGAGTAGCTGGGATTACAGATGCACGCCATCATGCCTGGCTAATTTTTGTATTTTTAGTACAGATGGGATTTAACCATGTTGGCCAGGATGGTCTTGAACTCCTAACCTCAAGTGATCCACCCATCTCAACCTCCCAAAGTGCTGGGATTACAGGCAGGAGCTACCATGCCCGGCCGCATTTGGGTTTCTGTCCCCATACCCCAATCAGCTTGTCTCCCAAGTTCGGAAACCAGAAACCATCCAGTTCAACTCTACCTCTTTCTATGAGATGCCCAAGTTTGTTGATACTCAGTGACATCTTTCCTAACCGTGAGGCTGGGGTTTCATAGGTAATAAAGCAGGTAACAGCAAGTTTCCTGGGAGGACTTTATAGGCATTGTTTCCCCATACAAAGAGCCTTCTCTGTTCTTTACCAGCAGGCTTAGCTTATTAATGAAATGAGATTTTTGGCATGGTATTTGATTTATTCCACTATATCCTGGAAGCAAGACAATTTTTTTTTTTTTTTGAGATGGAATCTTGCTCTGTCACCCAGGCTGGAGTGCAGTGGCACGATCTTGGCTCACTGCAGCCTCCACCTCCCAGGTTCAAGTGATTTTCCCGCGCATGCCACATGGCACCACGCCCAGCTAACTTTTATATTTTTAGTAGAGACATGGTTTCACCGTATTGGCCAGGTTGGTCTCAATCTCTTAACCTCACGATCCACCTGCCTCAGCCTCCCACAGTGCTAGCAAGACAATTTTATTGAATGTATGTAAACAGCATGATCATAAAAAGTGAAGAAATTTATAAAAGGGACTTTGCATAACATTCAACCATTTTTTCAGTAGATAAGGATCAATATGTGTAATTTTTCTACATAATCATTGTTAGGTTTATATGACAATTCTTAGGTGCATATGACAAATGCCCAAGCTGGTGTTTTAGTTTTATTCCTTTTGTATACTATCCATATGATGTAAAAATACAAAATTATTAGCTCATAATTAATATTAGTTATTTTTATTGTATTTTTATTTTCTAAATTCGAAGGGGTCAGCTGGAGCAAGGTTATCACTAAATGTGTATTTCACTTCAGTTTGTAAATTGTTTAACTACAGAACAATTGAGTTGAAGGTTGGGGTAGATCAAGAAGAAAGAAAATAATTTTTCTTATGTGGCCCTTAGAAATAGAACATTAACTATAATTAAATGAGTTCATATCATTTTACATAATCTTTTTGTTTTTCCTGATCTTGGGTTAACAGCAGCCTATTTCACAAAAGTTGCTGCCTTCTAGACAAAGAGAGTCCTGGAAATCCAGACATAGTCCCTTGGTACATTCTTTTTTTTTGAGACAGAGTCTTGCTCTGTTGCCCAGGCTGGATTGCAGTGGCGTGATCTTGGCTCACTGCAACCTCTGCCTCCCAGGTTCAAGCGATTCTCATGTCTCAGCCTCCCTCAGTAGCTGGGATTACAAGGGCGCACCAACATGCCAGGCTAATTTTTGTATTTTTAGTAGAGACGGAGTTTCACCATGTTGGCCAGGCTGGTCTCAAACTCCTGACCTCAAGCAATCTACCTGTCTCGGCCTCCCAGAGTGCTGGGATTACAGGAATGAGCCACCATGCCCTGCCACCCTTGGTACATTCTGATGAGAAACATGTAGCTTTGAGTCTATTTCCTAGGGTATCAACACTCAAGGAAACCTGGTTCATTTTTGACCGAGGCTCTTGTGATATTTCTTTATACCTCTCTTTCTCCATCTGTATGTAGATACGTATATATCTATATCTATATATAAAGAAAAAATATGTATTTTGTCTCACTGTGTTGCCCAGGCTGGTTTTGAACTCCTGGGCTCAAGCAGTCTTCCTGCTTCAGCCTCCCAAAGTGTTGGGATTACAGGTGTGAGCCACACCTAGCCCCTGATATTTCTTCAGAGGACTTTTTTTCTGCTCTGTAGTTTGTAGCAGGAACCCTTTGGCAAGGGTAAATGAAAAGAAGAAATTGTCTGTGAATGGGGGGATGCAATGGCTCCGGCTAATTTGTAATAACTACCTGTATCAGATTGAAATAGAATGAAGTCTTCTGTTTCCAAATGACGTGTAATCATTTTGTAAGACTGCATCAGTGATTGCCTTGAGAGCAAGAGCATGTTATGAATAGTAAGGACATTGTCAAATCTCCAGGGTCCTCTAATTAATCCCATAAATTGTATAATTGTCACCAGTTGGTGAGCATATTTAAATCTAGAAACAAAATCTTTCTTTTTTTCTTAAAAAAAGCATTAATCTTGCTAACAGTTATATGCCGATCTTTGTACATGAATGTGAATGTGTTTCTATCCCAATTGAAAAGTAAACAGTTGCTAGAATGTATTCATATTAACAACATTTTACTTGTATATAATTAATCTGGGGAGGCTGAACTTTTCTTTGCTAGCTTTCCACACACTGTGGGTTTGATAATAGGGCGGCATGCACAGTGTGGAGCTCGTTAGAAATCTGGAGAATGACAAGCATACCTAATTATTTTGAGTATATTCCTTTTATAAGTTGAGGGGCGAATTATAGTTTACCATGTGGCCATATGGGAAACCCAAAAGTAGTTTAAGCTGAAAAGACATCTTGACCATTTTATTATTTTGAACATAGGACCTGAATTTGACAACAAAGAGTTGTCATATAAGGGTCTAAAGATAAGAAATGGCTGGCGCAGTGGCTCACGCCTGTAATCCCAACGCTGTGGGAGGCCAAGGTGGGTGGATCACCTGAGGTCAGGAGTTTGTGACCGGCCTGGCCAACATGGTGTAACTCCATCTCTACTAAAAATACTTAGCTGGGTGTGGTGGCGCATGCCTGTAATCCCAGCTACTCGGGAGGTTGAGGCAGGAGAATTGCTTGAACCTAGGAGGTGGAGGTTGCAGTGAGCTGAGATCATGCTACATGCACTCCAGTCTGGGCAACAATAAATAAATAAATAAATAAATAAATAAATAAATAAATAAAAATAAATAAAAAAATAAAAATAAAAAATAAAAAAACCCGAATAAATAAAATAAAGATAAGAAATGATTACAGTCTTGATATATAGTGAAACTAAAGTTAAATACAGCAGTAAGTGATAAAAATTATTAAGAATGGTAGCATTTTTAAAAAACGAGATTTAGGCAAATAATTCAGGAGCTTTATGAAAAACACAAAAAGTAACAGTATTTTGGTGAACCTCTGCTCTGTAGATATAGACTAAGTTTTTACTGTTTTAAACAAATGATGTGCTCAGAGATCAGTTGCTATTTAAATGGAAAGAAAACCTACATTTTAGATTTTGTTTTTCTTTTTTAGAGACAGGGTCTCACTGTGTCACCCAGGCTGCACTACAAGTGGCATGATCACAGCTCACTGCAGCCTTGAACTGCTGGGCTCAAGTGATCCTCCCACCTCAGCCTCTAGGACTACAGGTGTATGCTACCATGTCATATTATTTTATTTTTTGTAGAGGTGGGGTCTTGCTATGTTGCCCAGGCTGGCATTTTAGTTTTATTCCTTTTGTGTACTATCCATATAATGTTTTGCACAAAAATCTTTTCCACAAGTCATTTTTGTTTTATAAGAAAATCCATAACATTTGGCCAACTCTGTCAACACGTAATATATAAGGCAAAAATATTCTATTTTTCTCCTTGATAAGGCAAGAAATACACGTATTATCTTGCAAACACATCCTCATACAATCATAGATAATATTTGACATTTTTAAGGCAGCAGAAGTAAGCATGTATACCATTGTGATCAAAAGGTATTTGTAAATCCTTTCACCCTATTAATTGGACAATCAATAAAGAATCAAGACTGGGCATGGTGGCTCATGCATGTAATCTCAGCACTTTGGGAGTCTGAGGAGGGAGGATCACTTGAGCCCAGGAGTTGGAGACCAGCCCGGCCAACATAGTGAAACCCCATCTCTACAAAAAATAAACAAATTAGCTTGGTGTGATGGTGCATACCAGTAGTCTCAGCCACCCAGAAGGCTGAGGTAGGAGGATTGTTGGAGCCGAGGAGGTTGAGGCTGCAGTGAGCTGTGATCACACCACTGCACTCCAACCTGGGTGACAGAGTGAGACCCTATCTCAAGTAAATAAATAAATAGTATCAAGGAGCAAGGGTGTGTGTGTAAAAATTATGTTTCATGACTCAGTTTTCAAAAGGTATTCTTGGCTAGGTGTGGTGGCTCATGCCTGTAATCTTAGCACCTTGAGAGGCTGAGGTGGGAGGATTCCTTCAGGCCTGGAGTTTAAAATGAGCCTAGACAACATAGTGAGACCCTGTTTCTAAAAAATAAAAAAATAGCCGGGCTGGTGGCATGCACCTGTCATCCCAGCTACTCAGTAGGCTAAGGCGGGAGGATTGCTTGAGCCTAGGAGTTCAAGGCTGCAATGAGCTGTGATCAAACCACTGCATGCCAGTTTAGGTGACAGAGTGAGACCCTATCTCTTAAAAAAAAATATATATATACATATATATATATATAAAATTATGCCTAGACATTATTTATATATTCAAAGGTTATTCATTAATATCAGTTCAAGGTCTTAAAATTAATCTAAAGATTTTGAAATTACAATTTAAGTTTATATTATAACACAGAAACAAAAGTTTATATTAAGAGTTTGTTAGAGAAATATTAAACATATTTACCTTGATACTGTAATGGAATAGCTAAGTTATTGTTCTTTTTTTTTTTTTTGAGATAAGATCTTGCGCTGTTACCCAGGCTGGAATGCAATGGCACAATCACAGCTCACTGCAGGCTTGACCTCCTGGGCTCAAACGATCTTCCCATGTCAGCCTCCGGAGTAGCTGGGACTACAGGTGCAAACCACAATGCCTGGCTGATTTTCGAGGTTTTTTTTTTAGAGATGGGTCTCCCCATATCACCAGGCTGTAGACTCAGTTCTTGTGATCCTTATTATTATAGAAAGTGCAGCCGGGTGCAGTGACTCGTACCTGAATTCCCATCACTTTGGGAGGCTGAAGCGGGCAGATTGCTTGAACATAGGAGTTTGGGACCAGCGTGGGCAACATGGCAAAACCCCATCTCTGCAAAAAATGCAAAAAATTAGCCAGGCATGGTAACAAGCACCTGTAGTCCCAGCTACTTGGGAGGTGGAGGTGGGAGAATTGTTCAAACCCAAGAGGTTGAGGTTGTATTGAGCCAAGATTGTGCCACTGCACTCCAACCTGCCTGGAAAAGGGAGACCATCTCTCAAAAAAGAAAAAATAAAAGTTCATAAGAGCATGAGAGCAAACATTTTTTTAAGAGCATCAGTTGTTTTCATTCATTTGATTTGATGTAATTTTTACATTTTAATAATTTTAAATATTTTGTGGAAACAATGACAACTCCTATAATCCATATAAATAGTTATGTAATTTAGGAAGTTTAATTAAGCTTTCTATGAGAAAATAAACCCAAGGCTTATTTAAGTTAGAATAGTATGTTAAAAATTAATATTTATGGCTGGGCACGGTGGCTCACGCCTGTAATCCCAGCACTTTGGGAGGCAGAGGCGGGCGGATCACGAGGTCAGGAGATCGAGACCATCCTGACTAACACAGTGAAACCCCGTCTCTACTAAAAATACAAAAAAAATTAGCCGGGTGTGGTAGCGGGCGCCTGTAGTCCCAGCTACTCGGGAGGCTGAGGTAGGAGAATGGCATGAACCCGGGAGGCGGAGCTTGCAGTGAGCCGAGATCGGGCCACTGCACTCCAGCCTGGGCAACAAAGCGAGACTCTGTCTCAAAAAAAAAAAAAAATTAATATTTATACTATGATAGAGTCAGGAAAACACACATAGATATTTATAAATCCAAATTATTAAACTACATAGTCTAATTTCTCCAGGGATTCATCTTCATTAGAACATTACCTGAACTTTTTTCTTTCTTTTCTTTTTTTTTGGAGACAGAGTCTTGCTCTTTTTTTTTTTTTGGAGACAGAGACGGAGTCTCTCTCTGTCATCCAGGCTAGGAGTGTGGTGGCACGATCTCAGCTCACTGCAACCTTCTCCTCCTGGATTCAAATGATTCTCCTGCCTCAGCCTCCTGAGTAGCTGGGATAGCAGGTGTGTGCCACCACATTTGGCTAATTTTTGTATTTTTAGTAGAGACAGAGTTTCACCATGTTGGCCAGGTTGGTCTCGAACTCCTGACCTCAGGTGATCTACCCACCTCGACCTCCCAAAGTGGTGGGGTTACAGGAGTGAGCCAGCATTCCTGGCAGAACTTCTTTCTATGGTTATATATTAATTAAAAAGAAAAGTTTGTTTCAAGGTACTGGAATTTTTTTCCATTTTTGTTTATTTGATTTTTGTGTTTTGTTTTTATCCCGTTGTCAAGCTTCTTATTTTATAGTCTACCATTCACAGCCATTAATTTAACTCACTGCTAATTTTTCCCTGAGGTATAGCTTCAGCAAGCATTTAAGACTTTTTTTTGTTTTGTTTTGTTTTTTTGTTTTACTGTTTCCATTTTTTAAAAAAGAAATTTATGGGTAACTAGTAGGTATATATATTTATGGGGTACATGAGATATTTTGATACAGGTGTATAATGAGTAATAATCACATTAGGGCAAACTGGGTATCCATCACCTCAAGCATTTATCAGTTTTTTCTGTTATAAACATTCTAATCATACCCTTTCAGTTGTTTTTAAATGTACAATGAATTATTGTTTACTGTAATCACCCTGTTGTGCTGTCAAATACTGGCTCTTATTTATTCTGCCTAACTATATTTTTCTTTTTTTTTTTTTTTTTTTTTTTTTTGAGACGGAGTCTCGCTCTGTCACCCAGGCTGGAGTGCAGTGGCCGGATCTCAGCTCACTGCAAGCTCTGCCTCCCAGGTTTACGCCATTCTCCTGCCTCAGCCTCTCAAGTAGCTGGGACTACAGGCGCCCGCCACCTCGCCCGGCTAGTTTTTTGTATTTTTAGTAGAGACGGGGTTTCACCGTGTTAACCAGGATGATCTCGATCTCCTGACCTCGTGATCCGCCCGTCTCGGCCTCCCAAAGTGCTGGAATTACAGGCTTGAGCCACCGTGCCCGGCCCTAACTATATTTTTCTACCCATTAACCATCCCCACTTCTGGCTCCCCCTGCCCTACCCTACTATGCTTCCCAGCCTCTGGTAACCATCATTCTGCTCTCTTCATGAGTTCAATTTTTTAAATTTTTAGCTCCCACAGATGAGTGAGAACATGCAAAGTTTATTTTTCTGTGCCTGGCTTGTTTCACTTAACAAAATTTCCTCTAGTTCCTTCCATGTTGTTGTAAATGATAGGATTGCATTCTTTTTTATGGATGAATAGTACTCCATTGTGTATATGCACCATATTTTCTTTTCCATTTGTCTGTTGATGAACATTTACTTTGCTTCCAGAAATTACAGCAGTTCTACTCCTCCTCTCTCTACCAGTCCTAGCCGCTGGCATCCCCATTACTATTAACAGACCGTAACCTCAATACCACTTTCTTTGATCCAGCTGGAGGAGGTGATCCCATCTTGTATCAACATTTATTCTGATTCTTCGGTCACCCTGAAGTCTATATCCTCATCCTACCAGGGATCGGAATACCTTGCCTATTGAGAATAATACTGCAATAAATATGGGAGTGCAGATATCTGTTCGCTATACTGGTTTCTTTTCTTTGGGGTATATACCTAGCAGTGGGGTTGCTGGATCATACGATAGTTCTGCTCCGTGGTGGCTGTACTAATTTACATTCCTGCCAACAGTGTATGAGGGTTCCCTTTTCTCTACATCCTTGCCAGCATTCATTATTGCCTGTCTTTTGGATAACAGCCATTTTAACTGGTGTGAGATGATATCTCATTGTAGTTTTGATTTGCATTTCTCCGATGATCAGTGATGTTGAGCATCTTTTCACATACTGTTTGCCATTTATATGTCTTCTTTTGAGAGATGTCTGTTCAGATCTTTTGCCATGTTTTAATTGGATTATTAGATTTTTTTCCTATTGAGTTGTTTGAGATCCTTATATATTCTGGTTATTAATCCCTTGTTACATAGATAGTTTGCAGATCATTTTAGATAGTTTGCAGATCATTTCTCCCATTCTGTGTATTGTCTCTTCTATTTTTTTTTTACGACAGAGTCTCGCCCTGTCATCCAGGCTGCAGTGCAGTGGTGTGATCTCAGCTCACTGCAACCTCTACCTCCTGAGTTCAAGCGATTCTTGTGCCTCAGCCTCTCGAGTAGCTGGGCTTACAGGTGCACACCACCACACCTGGCTTATTTTTGTATTTTTTTTTTTTTTCAATAGAGACAGGGTTTCGCCATGGTGGCCAGGCTGGTCTCAGACTCCTGACCTCAAGTGATCTGCCCGCCTTGGTCTCCCAAAGTGCTGGGATTACAGGCACAAGCCAGTGTACCCATTTCATGGAGTATTTTAACATAAAACTAAGGACAGTTGCATAACTTCTTTCAATGTAGCTATCTCATATAAGGCAAATCTGGTCTTACAAGAACAGGGAAAAAAGCTGGGCGCAGTGGCTTATACCTGTAATCTCAGCACTTTGGGACGTTTAGGCAAGCAGATCACTTGAGTCCAGGAGTTCAAGACCAGCCTGGGCAACATAGGGAGACCTTGTCTCTACAGAAAAATTAAAAAAAGTAGCCAGGTGTGGTGGTGTGCCCTTGTAGTCCCATCTACTCACAAGGCTGCTGAGGCAGGAAGATCACTTGAACTGGGGAGGTCAAGGCTGCAGTGAGCCATAATCCTGTCACTATACTCCAGCCTGGGCTACAAAGTGAGATTCTGTCTCAAAAAAAAAAAAAAAAAAAAAGCTGGGCGCGGTGGCTCACACCTGTAATCCCAGCACTTTGGAAGGCCGGGGTGGGTGGATCACGAGGTCAAGAGATCGGAATCATCCTGACCAACGTGGTGAAACCCTGTCTCGACTAAAAATACAAAAATTAGCTGGGCGTGGTGGTGCATGCCTGTAGTCCCAGCTACTCGGGAGGCTGAGGCAGGAGAATTGTTTGAACCTGGGAGGCGGAGGTTGCAGTGAGCCGAGATTGCGCCCCTGCACTCCAGCCTGGCAACAGAGCAAGATTCCATCTCCAAAAAAAAAAAAAAAAAAAAAGAAAGAAAGAATAAAGAAAAGGGGGAAGAAAAGGAATCCTTGATACTTTACTCTTCAAGTCCAGGATCTGGTTCTTTAAATACACATCTTGTGACATGGAAAAGATCTTTCCAAAAAACAGCCATTGAGTAAAGTTTCTCTTGCTGCCACCAAATGTGTCCCTTGGACTGAAAATGAGAAAGCTGAGATTTTTTTTTCTTTTTTTTAAAGAGCAGCAAATCTAAAACATTAGAAGTTTATTAGAAGTTGTTGTTTTTTTTTTTTAATTTTCTTCCTAGAAATTCTTTGTTTTTGTTTTTGTTTTTGTTTTTGTTTTGAGATGGAGTCTCACTCCGTTGCCCAGGCTGGAGTGCAGTGGTACAGTCTCAGCTCACTGCAGCCTCCACCTCCTGGGTTCAAGCGATTCTCCTGCCTCATCCTCGCAAGTAGCTGGGACTCCAGGCGCGTGCCACCTTGCCTGGCTAATTTGTGTATTTTTAGTAGAGACTGGGTTTTACCATGTTGGCCAGGCTGGTCTTTAACTCCTGTCCTCAGGTGATCTGCCCGCCTCAGCCTCCGAAAGTGCTGGGATTGTAGGTGTGAGCCACCGTGCCTGGCTTCTTCCTAGAAATTCTTGAGTTTTCTGATTTTATGTTTAGCTATTTGATGATTAGTCTTGAATCAAAACAGGGATGCTATTAAATTTAGCAGTTATGCCATCTAAACTTTTCAATCTAAATCATTAATTTTTTTTTTTGGAAATAGGCAAAATTACACTCACACGTCTGCTCAGAAATGACTACGTTCACCTCTTCCCACGCACTCAATGGAGGAACCTCATCCAGCCCTCAGGCAGGCTGGGGAACTAAGCAAGAGTTTACAGCTGGGTGTTTGCGTGTTCCTGTGTGCTGTGCTCTGTAATACTCGTTCATTCATATTGTGCATTAAGTAGAGGAACAGCTTCTAAGATTTATTAACACCTCATTGTTGGCACATAGAACGCTCCCTTACATTCCAGGTTGGCTCATTTGTATATTTCTTTGGGATATCGTGATTTTCTTTTGAGAGGAGAAAAGGTCACCCACTTCGAACTCTATTTAGATTTTTCAGAAGGTTATGAAACTCCAGACAAGTCATTTCCATTTCCATTCAGGCTTATTCACAAAATTATTAACCAAACCAAGCAAAACCTTTGGAAAGTCTCTTCCTTTGCTCTAAAACCATGTAAAACCAGCTTTAAACCATTTTGAATATTTTAAAGTGTAGTAAGAGATTTGTGGGTCTGAATATATATCCCTATACTTTATTAAGTCTCTAAAAGTTTTGAAACAGAGAAGGCCAGCGTGACAGTACTTGTGTGGGTCATATCCTTCTACAGCAAAGGTTATGATTATTAAAGGCCGTTATCAAAACTAGTTTCTTTTGTAAGGAGGAGGAAAGTACTTCTCACATCTGTGGCTTGTTGGCCATCCTCACTTTGGGGAAATTTTCAACCATTATTCACTCTTCAATTTTATTTATTTATTTTTTTGAGACAGAGTCTCGCTCTGTCGCCCTGGTTGGAATGCAGTGACCGGATCTCAGCTCACTGCAAGCTCCGCCTCCCGGGTTCACACCATTCTCCTGCCTCAGCCTCCCGAGTAGCTAAGACTACAGGTGCCAGCTACCTCGTCCGGCTAGTTTTTTGTATTTTTTAGTAGAGACAGGGTTTCACTGTGTAGGCCAGGATGATCTCGATCTCCTGACCTCGTGATCCGCCCGTCTCGGCCTCCCAAAGTGCTGGGATTACAGGCTTGAGCCACCGCGCCCAGCCACTCTTCAAATATTACTTCTGTTCTATTCCTTCTCTTTCCTTTCCTCTGGAACAATAATTATACATCAGCTGGGCGCAGTGGCTCACACCTGTAATACCAGCACTCTGGGAGACCGAGGCAGGCAAATCACCTGAGGTCAGGAGCTCAAGACCAGCCTGGCCATGGTAAAACCCCATCTATACTAAAAATAACAAAAAATTAGCCAGGTGTGGTGGTGCGTGCCAGTAATCCCAGCTACTTGGGAGGCTGAGGCAGGAGAATCGCTTGAAATCGGGAGGCGGAGGTTGTAGTGAGCTGAGATCGCGCCATTGCACTCCAGCCTGGGCAACAAGAGCGAAACTCCCTCTCAAAAAAAAAAAAAAAGTATATATTTATTAGACTTCTTCACTGTTTTCCATATAGTCTGATACACTTTTTACTTTTTTATTTAAAACATTTTTTTTGAGACAGGGTCCTGCTCTGTTGCCCACGCTGGCATGCAGTGGTATGATCATAGCTCACTGTAACCTTGAACTCCTTGGCTCAGTCAGTCCTCCCACTTCAGCCTCCCAATTAGCTAGGTGAGGAGACGGGGTCTTGCTTTGTTGCCCAGGCTGGTCTTGAACTCCTGACGTCAAGTGATCCTCCTACCTTAGCCTCCCAAAGCAGTGAGATTACAGGCATGAGCCACTGCACCAGCCTTGAAAACCTATGAAATACACATATGCAGAGTTGCATGTAACTGCCCCCCACACAGTCAGGGTATGGAACAGTTCCATGACACTGAAGAGCCACCTCGTGTTATTCCTTTGCACTCATACCCTCTCCTGCCCCTAACCTCTGGCAACCACTTGTCTGTTCCCCATCACTATAATTTGTTCTTTTTGAGAAGGGCTTTTTTTTTTTTTTTTTTTTTTTTGAGATGGAGTCTTGTTCTGTTGCCCAGGCTGGGATGCAGTGGTGCTGTCTTGGCTCACTACAACCTCTGCCTCCCGGGTTCAAGCAATTGTTGTGCCTCAGCCTCCTGAGTAGCTGGGACTACAGGTGTGTGCCACCATGCCCAGCTAATTTTTGTACTTTTGGTAGATATGGGGTTTCACCATGTGAGCCAGGCTGGTCTTGAACTCCTGACCTCAAGTGATCTGCCTGCCTTGGCCTCCCAAAGTGCTGGGATTACAGGCATGAGCCACTGCACCCGGACTAGTATATAACCTTTTAAGGTTGTCTTTTTTTCATTCAACATAATGCCTTTAAGAGTCATCCAAGTTGTTTTAAAAAGTAATAATGCATAGACTTTTTAGTACTCAGTAGTATTCCACTTATGGATATGCCACCATTAATTTTCTGTTGACCCATTTAAGGACATTTGGACTATTTTTGGTTTTTGGTGATTGTGAATAGAGCCACTATAAACATTCATGTATAGGTTTTTGTGTGAACAGACATTTTCAATTTTCTAGGGCAGTTATGTAGGAGTGGTATTGCTGGGTCATATGGTATGTGTACTCTTAACTTTATAGGAAATTGCCAAAGTAGCCGGGAGTGGTGACTCACACCTGTGATCCCAGCACTTTTGGAGGCCAAGGTGGGAGGATTGCCTGAGCCCAGGGGTTCAAGACCAGCCTGGGCAACATGGCAAGATCCCATCTCTATTAAAAAAAGAAATTGTTACAGCGATTTCCAGAGTGATTGCTGTCATCTATTTTTGAAAATAATTTCCTTAAAACAGTTCCGAGTTTCACTCTTGGCTTTCCTGCCTTTGTGACAAATGCTGGAGTTCTAAGAGTATGTGCCCCTCACGTTAGACGCATAGGTGTCTCTAAGGTAGTTTGTGTGGCTCACTTTGTGTGCTCTACAGTTTGAAGAACTGCACCTCAGGCGTTGGAGGATGATAGCGGGTGTGGACTTGAATGGATTGGCTCCTAGGTTCTCACACAGCTGCCTTTTTCCTTTGTGACCTTGCACATTATGTCTTGTCTTTATATAGCCTCTGCATTTAAAAAAGAGATTAAAAACATGCATTATGTGGTTGGTACAAAGATTAAATGGGAGAAAAAAGTTCTAAATATATGTCTGAAATGTAATGAGTAGTCAGGATACTTCAGCTATTGTTTTGAAATTACCTGCGTGATGTAAACGTGATACAGGATCAAACACGTCTCTTTTAATTTTCAGCTCTAAAGGTCATTTCAAAATCAAGCCTGTTGATAGTGACCTGCCCTGATTAGTGGTCCTCATAAAGTCCAGAAATTCTCCTGTAATGTTTTAGAAATGGAAAGGGAGGTTTCTTTGTGTCTCTGTCACAGTAGTATGGTTATAGGAGCTGAACTAAAAATATGCTGTTGAAGTGTATCTTTAGAGGACCAGAAGCAATGAGTTCAAAGGCTATGCTTATTTCAGTAGAATTTTTTATGGCATTTATTTCACAAACGATCTTGCTTGCTCTCTTCTAGTTCTGGGATTACCGCCAGCCTCGGAAATACCTCAATATTCTTCCTTGCCAGGTGCCTGTCTGGAAGGCCAGATACACAGTGAGTGAGCCACCCTGCCTCCCGATAGGAAACTTCTTTTTGGGTGTTCCAAAAACAAGGAGCCCAGGGACATGTTCTCTTTTTTTCTTTGTGAGGTGATTTTATCTTTCTCTCTTGGTTTAGTGGTGGGACAAATTTGATAATGATGGCATAAATGCTGTTAACTATTTCAAATTTTATTCTTGGCTGGTCGCAGTGGCTCACACCTGTAATCGCAGCACCTTGGGAGGCCGAGTCGGGTGGATCACCTGAGGTCAGGAGTTCAAGACCAGCCTGGCCAATGTGGTGAAACCCTGTCTCTACTAAAAATACAAAAATTAGCCAGGTGTGGTGGCGCACGCCTGTAGTCCCAGCTACTTGAGAGGCTGAGGCAGGAGAATCTCTTGAACCCAGGAGGCAGAGATTGCAGTAAGCAGAGATTGCGCCACTGCACTCCAGCCTGAGTGGCAGAGTGAGACTCCATCTCCAAAAAAATAAATAAGTAAATAAAATAAAAACATTTTATTCTTTGAGTGTTGGGTAAGTATCTATATCAGAATTGCTGATCAAAGCTCCACAGAGAAGCTAGGCCATGTAAAGATACTCACTAATGATAGGGCTGGCAGCAGGGTAGATGGAGAGAGGGTCAGGAGGCTTGAGGTCTGTCAGTTGTGGTGGAGTGAACTCTGGCTTTAAATTCAGAAGACCTGGGCTGGGGGTCATGCTCTATCATTTAATACGGATGTGGCCTTGGGGAAGCCATTTGATGTTTTTGAGCAGAAATTTCCTCTACTGTAGAATATGAATAGTAATTTTTACTATGCCCTCCTTTTTTTAAAATTGTGATAAAATCCACCATTTTAAAGTATACAATTCTGTGATTCACAAGCTGACTTTCTTTTGAAATAACTTATATGAATGTGCTTTTTAAACCATTAAATGCTACAAATAGAGTGGTTAGGCAACTATCAACCTTCCAGTACTTTTCCATTGCCACATGGGTGAGAGATAATGTATTTCCTTTAATGTCAATCTGAAAGCTAGCACAGGGATGAATAAAGCTACCTTTATATATTCGACTGTCACCGTGGGGAGCAAAAAAGATAACTTGGGTATTAAGATAACTTGGGTATTAAGCTGGTTTTGCACCTGGGATCACTTGCCAAGAAATCAGACACCCTTCTTATGAATTGAAATACTTTTCTGGATTAATATGTTTGCTTTAAAAAATAAACAGAAAAGTCCAAGAGTGCTACCAGGAAGGGTGATGAAGATAAATGTGCTCTTAGGTGACTATTTATTCCTTAAATAACAGTCTAATTCAACTAAATGGACCCCTTAGCTACCTAGCAGATTGGGTTTTGCCAAGTAAAACATGTCAGTCCTGAAGTGAGCAAGTTTTCCTCTGAGCAGTTGCGGTGCTGGGGAGGCGGGAAGGTGATGCTTCACATGGATGGCGTGTTTCTGGTGCGTTTCCACGTGGCAAGAATTAGGTTTGCTGCTCCAGGGATTTTCCCTGTCAGCCCTGCATGCTCGTTCTGGGAAAGCACTTAGTAACTCTTGAGCTACTCATAGAGAGTAGCTAGGATGTGAAACAGTGTGTTTCAGTGCATAGCAATCAGAACCATTTGCTTATTTTAAAATTTTCAAAGTTCTTCAAGCGCTTGCCTCAGCCTGAGTTTTTACTTGCTGTGGTGTCTTCCGTAAGCAAAGAGTAAAGTAACGATGTTCAGCTTACGGTGTTTGGGGAAAATTTCTCCAGATGAGTTGGGGCCTTCCATTATCTAATTATTTTACTTAGGAAGAATTCCAGGTTTGGAAACTCAAGACTCAGCCGATCCTCCCTGAAATAATCTGATCATCTGCTTTTGCCTTCTCTGCCTTAGCCTTTCAGCAATGGATTGGTGACCGTGATGGTTCCCCAGCTGCGGAGGGAAAACAGCCTTCTCCTGTGGAATGTCTTTGACTTGAACACCCCAGTCCACACCTTCGTGGGGCATGATGATGTGGTGCTGGAGTTCCAGTGGAGGAAACAGAAGGAAGGTGAGTGGCAGAGGCCTGCTGCCGACTTTCCTTCTGAGCTCTGGTGACAGCAGTGCTAGTCAGTGCTGCCGTGGAGTCCAGTAAGGAAGACATAGAGAGAGCTAGGCTTTAGGAACCAGAGAGCCAGGACTGTTGCCATCTTTCATCATAGGTGGGTAAAGGGACTATATAAGGCTGCTGTTCCTCTTCCAAATTCTGTCCTCTTAATTTTCAGCGTAGTCTCTCTTGCTTGGAAGAGATCTGCTCCAGTAAGAGATGGAAGATAGAGATTTGCTGTTGGATCGTTTCTGGGACTGAAAGACTCTGGGCTCAGAAGTCCAGGACATTTACCCCTTGCCACTCTGTTGATGAGGGAGACCCAAGGTGGTCGTTAGGACTGCCTACTACATACCCTCAGTTGTCTTCATAAGCACGTAGTGCTATTTTACCTCCCAGCCCTTTGAAGATAGATTTGGCTGATAGACTTGCTTTGATCATGACACATGATGTGGTCCCTCCTGGGTTGAAAGGTTAGGGGCTGATGTGCAGTTAAACGCCCTGTTTGCCTCTGCCACATCAGTTGGCAAAGCTCAAGATAGAGCTGCTTCCAGCACATCCTGGCACGAGGATGAGGCGGAGATGCAGAGCAACCGAGGTGTTGGGGTGGTTTGTTATTGCAGCTTCATCATCCAGCCCTCACTCATGCAGGGCCCCAGTGTAATGGGAGTCAAGAAGCCGCAGCCTCAGTTTCTCCATCAGCTCACCATGCAAGTTTAGATACAGCCTGTCTTTTCTTGCGATCGTTTTGCCATGATCTCGAAGTGTTTGACAGAACACAAGTTTATTTGTTGGTGTTTTCATGTTGCACATGGGAAGCCAGGCAGGTGGAGTGATGTGACTTGTCCAGGGTCCCCGGAAAGGTCTCTAGTGGACCTGGGATTAGAGCAGTCATCTTCTGTCCCAGCTTGTTTGTGACTCTCATAAACTTCTTCCAGAATATTTATTAAAGAGACTCTTTTGGCCGGGCGTGGTGGCTCACACCTGTAATCCCAGCACTTTGGGAGGCCGAGACGGGCGGATCATGAGGTCAGGAGATCGCGACCATCCTGGCTAACAGGATGAAACCCCGTCTCTACTAAAAATACAAAAAATTAGCCGGGCGTAATGGTGGGCGCCTGTAGTCCCAGCTACTTGGGAGGCTGAGGTGGGAGAATGGTGTGAACCCGGGAGGCGGAACTTGCAGTGAGCCGAGATGCGCCACTGCACTCCAGCCTGGGTGACAGAGTGAGAATCTGTCTCAAAAAAAAAAAAAAAAAGATACTCTTTTGATCATCCTGTTAACTTTCCTATGCATGTTTCCAAAATCTCTCTTGCTTCTAGAAACATGAGGCTGCCTGATGTTTATCCCACCAATTGCATGCATGGGTTTTGGCTTTGAACTTAATCTCTTGCATTTTGCCATAGAAAACAGATGATGTGGCCAGGCGTGGTGGCTCACGTCTATAATCCTAGCACTTCAGGAGGCCAAGGCGGGTGGATAACTTGAGGTCAGGAGTTCGAGACCAACCTGGCCAGCATGGTGAAACCCCATCTCTACTAAAAATACAAAAAAAATTAGCCAGGCCTAGTGGCACATGCCTAGAGTCCCAGCTACGTGGGAGGCTGAGGCAGGAGAATGACTTGAACCCTCAGGCAGAGGTTGCATTGAGCTGAGATCGCACCATTGCACTCCAGCCTGGGGAACAGAGCAAGACTCCGTCTCAAAAAAAAAAAACAACAAGAAAACAAAACAGATGATGTGATTTCCTCAGTCTAGCGGGAGGGGTTGACCGGTAGTTTTGGATGGAAATAAAGTTTTTAGGAACCCATTTTTAGTTACTGATGTTGTCTTTAAGCTGGTGGGGTGAGTTATGTAAATTGGAACTGCCTGGCCAGTAGCAATTTTGAGTACAAGTTACTATTTAACTTTTTTTTTTTTTTTTTTTTTTAACTGTGAAAGAGGGGAATAATACACACTGGGGCCTACTTGAGGACAGAGGGTGGAGTGGAGAGACGATCAGAAAAAAATAACTGTTGGGTACTAGGCTTAGTACCTGGGTGATGAAATAATCTGTACAGCAAACCCCTGTGACACGAGTCACATGTGTAACAAACCTGCACATGAACCCCTGAATCTAAAATAAAAGTTTAAATTAAAAAAAAATTTTTTTTACTGTGAAATATGTATTTGAAAATTACATGGAACATGTATAGTGCAACAAATAATTATAAAGTGAAAATCTATGTAATTACCGTGCAGGTCAAGAAAGAAAATGATGCCAGGAGCCCCAAAGCTTCCTGATCATAACCCCCTCCTTCCCTGAGAGCACTACTCCCCTAATGCTTACGATAACCATTACTGGATTTTTCCTGTGTGGTTTCACTGCCTATTTATGAATCCCTAGGTAGTTTAAGTTTGCCTGTTTCTGAACCTTTTACAGATTTAATTATTATGCATGTGTGTTTATTCAAATGTTCCTTATGATAGGGTTATGTCCCGATAAACCCATTGTAAGTTGAAAATGTCATAAGTAGAAAATTTATTTTAGGCCGGGCACCGTGGCTTACACCTGTAATCTCAGTACTTTGGGAGGCTGAGGTGGGTGGATCACGTGAGGCCAGGAGTTCAAGACCAGCTTGGCCAACATGGCAAAACCCCATCTCTACTAAAAATACAAAAATGAGCCAGGTGTGGTAGTGCGTGCCTGTAGTACCAGCTACTCGGGAGGCTGAGGCAGGAGAATCTCCTGAACCCGGGAGGCGGAGGTTTCAGTGAGCTGAGATTGTGCCACTGCACTACAGCCTGGAGACAGAGCGAGACTGTCTCAAAAGGAAAAAACAAAAACAAAACAAAAAAAACAAACATATTTTACCCACCTAACCCACTGAACATCATAGCTTAAGTAGCCTACCTTAAACATGCTCAGAACACTTCTATCGGCCTACGTTTGGGCTAAATCCTCTAATACAAAGTCTATTTTATTTTAAAAAGTGTTGAATATCTCATATACTTTATTGAATACTGTGCATTATGTTAAAATTGTGACAGTTTCACGCCATCATAAAGTCAAAAAATTGTTAAGTTGAACCATTGTAAGTTGGGAACCATCTGTATTTTACTTCTTTCTCAACCGAAGGTTGTTCCAGTTTACTTTTACTGCCATGTCTTCGTCATCGATTTTTTTTTTTTTTTTTTTTGAGGTAGGGTCCCACTGTGTCACCCAGGCTAGAGTGCAGTGTGGCACAAACATGGCTCACTGCAGCCTCGACCTCCTGGGCTCAAGCAGTACTTCCACTTCAGCCACCTGAGTAGCTGGCACTACAGGAGTGTGCCACCATGCCACCTAATTTTTTGTGTTTTTGTACCGATGGGTTTCACCATGTTGCCCAGGCTGGTAGTAGTCATCAAGTTTTATTGGACCACTTCATGCTTTGATTTTACTGTGGGGAAGGATTTCTCAAAGAGGTAGGAAGTGAGTCAGGATGTTGTGGCCAGGGGACAAGGATGCCTCCTGAGGGAAGCAGTAGTCCTTGGTTTCAGGTGTTGCTGACAGATCAAAATGTAGAATAAGAGAAAAGCATTTAACTGACCAAATCGGAAGCCATATAATCATTAAGAAAGGAGTTCCAGGCCAGGTGCAGTGGCTCACGCCTATAATCTCAGGACTTTGGGAGGCCAAGGCAGGTTGATCACTGGCCAGGAGTTCGAGACCAGCCTGGCCAACATGGTGAAATCCCATCCCTACCAAAATATAAAAAAAAAAAAAAAAAAAAAAAAAAAATTAGCCAGGTGTGGTAGCGCGTGCCTATAATCTCAGCCACTCGGGAGGCTGAGGCAGGAGAATTGCCTGAACCAGGAGGCAGAGGTTGTTGCAGTGAGCCAAGATTGCATCACTGCACTCCAGCCTGGGTGACAGAGTGAGACCCTATCTCAAAATACAAAAAATTAAATAAATAAAAAAAGGCGTTCCAAAAGCAAATTGAGGAGAGAAGCCAGATCATAGGGTGGCACAAACAGGGGCAGCAGGAACCGGTTTAGGGAATGAAGTTACTCTCAAAGCCAAGGCGTAGAATTAGCCAATTGAGAGAGGCTGCTGCCCTCTCTGTTGGAAGGCAGGGAGAAGATACAAGGGAGTCGGGGAAGCAAAGGGCCCTTTGGGACCAGCTGGGGAGGCACAGGTCGAGGGGTTGAGTTAATTTGTAACCTTTAGAAAGGAATTAGGCACCTTTTCCTCAAAGTCAGGGGCATGAAGAGAGGCCAGATGTAGGGTCAGAAGATTGTTGATGTGGACATGAGGCAAGATGGTGGCACTTGTAACAAGCCATGGTTCAGAATAGTTGCTCTCTGGCTGACCATGCCTAGTTTTATATGAAATATTGAGGAGTGAAATTTTGGTTGAAGGTGGTGACGCAGAGAAGGAACCAACTCACCCTGTGACCTTGGACAGATCATATTCTCTCGTCTCAGTTTCCCCATCCATTAAGTTAAGAAATTGGATGAAATTATTTCTAAATTCTTTGCTCTCTGAAGGTGGCTGTGAAGGAGATTCTAGGTACTGCAAAATTATCTGCAAATGTCCTGATCTTCCAAGAAGTTATTTCATAAAGCACCCTGAACCTTTTCAGGATAATCCCTTTGACCAGACTTAAGATGAAAATATGATTCAGTCAAGTAAGAACATTAAGGATTGATTATTCATTTTACAAAGAGATGCATCACTTTACCAAAAAATTCTTTTGAATGGTAAGATGCTGTGATGCATTTGAAACAACCCATTTTGCAAAAATATGTTCATCTCTAGCTCCTTGAGAGCATGTAAAAGGAGGAACATTTGCAGAGGTGAAAGGTTAGTGTCACATTAAATCCTAGCATCGCTCTTTACCTGCTAATTTGCCAGTTAGTATTTCACTTTATTTAAGTTTCTGCTCAAATGTCATTTCCTTGGGGAGTTCTATCTAAAAATGGTTCCACCGTCAGTCTCTGTCCTCTTATCCTGTGTTATTTTTTATACCAGATGTTTTATCAGATATTTATTTGTCTATTTCTACCACTGGAATGCACTATCTATAAAGATAGAAATTATTTTATTCATGATCTAGTCCCGGTACCTAGAATAGTGCCTGGCATTTCAGAGATGTTCAGTAGATATTTGTTGAACGGATGGATGAATCTCACTCCATTTCAACCTATAGCAAAATGGATGTTGAATCCAGAAGAATTTCCAGGATTCTTATTTGGTGATTTCTAGGGTCCAAGGACTATCAACTGGTGACGTGGTCCCGGGATCAGACCTTGAGAATGTGGCGGGTAGATTCCCAGATGCAGAGGGTATGTATTCAGTGCTATTGTGGAGAAATGTACCTGGATCCACCAAAAATATAAGATTCAGGATTTGTGGAAATTAGAGGTTACAAGATAAACTTTTTTTTGTTTTGTTTTTGAGACTGAGTCTCACTCAATCTCTCAGGCTGGAGTGCAGTGGCATGATCTTGGCTCACTACAACCCCTGCCTCCTGGGTTCAAGCAATTCTCTTGCCTCAGCCTCCCGAGAAGCTGGGATTACAGGCGCCCACCACCACACTAGGTTAATTTTTGTATTTTTAGTAGAGACAGGGTTTCACCAAGTTGGCCAGGCTGGTCTCGAACTCCTGACCTCAAGTGATCCACCTGCCTCAGCCTCCCAAAGTGCTGGGATCACCGATGTGAGCCACCGTGCCCGGCAGGATAGACATTTAATACGTACTTACTGGTTGGCTGAGTGGCTGGTGTGTACCACATCAAGGCTTTGAGGTCTTTAAGAACCAACTTCAGTATTCAGCACTTTAAGGCCAGAGAGCCTCTAAATGTCTTTCCCTCCCTTATTCTAGCATAAGATAGTATGGGTAGCTCCCTGATCATGTGCCCTGTGGGCTTCATTTCTTTCTCTTCTTAATGGACTAAGAAGCCTACCTTGTACTCTGCAAATGCTTAGAGGCTTCTACATCCATCAACAACACCGCTTCTATGAAGCTGTTTGTAACTTTTTCCCGATAAATGATGTCTGTTTCTTACATGAACCACAGTAGTACCTGGTATGAGCTGCTTTGTTGGTCCTTGCTCTTCTCTGCCTTATCACAGGGCTCTGTCCTCTCCTCATTTGATGGCTAAATTTCTTGACAGTGGGAAGGTGTCTCACTTGTATTGGATCTCCCACAGCACTTGGCACACTGCTTTGCAAAGAACGAATAGAAAATACTGGATAAAAATTTCAACACTGCTTAGTATGAAGTCACTCTTGAGCAATTTGGTCAAATCTCCTTACTTTATTGCATTTTCAATCTGTTTTCTCCGAAAGGTACAATTTGCACCAAAATGCCTTGAGGTTATGTTTTTTTTTTTTTTTTTTTTTTTTTTTTTTTTTTTTTTTTTTGAGACAGAGTCTCTTTCTGTTGCCCAGGCTGGAGTGCAGCCAGGTGATCTTTGTTCACTGCAACCTCTGCCTCCTGGGTTCAAGTGATTCTCCTGCCTCATCCTCCCAAGTAGCTGGGATCCACCACCATGCCTGGCTAATTTTTGTCTTTTTAGTAGAGATGGGGTTTCACCCTGCTGGTCAGGCTGGTCTCAAACTCCTAACCTCAGGTGATCCACCCACCTCGGCCTCCCAAAGTACTGGGATTACAGGTATGAGCCACCACGCCTGGCTGGTTGTGGTATTTTTGCTCCTGGATTAGCTGAATAACACCATCAAGGATTGGAGTTTAAATTAATTTTTTTTCTGAGGCTTGCATAAACTCCAAACATGATAAAAAATTTCCAGGGCTGAATAATAGAGTCTATTATCCCGAGTCTTTAACCAGGGAGAGTTGGCAGTGGGTAAAATCTATTTTGATTATGTCAGCTCTTGGCTGACACATCTCCATCCTTTGCCATTCCCATTTTTTTTTTTTTTTTTTTTTTTTTGGAGACGGAGTCTCGCTCTGTCACCCAGGCTGGAGTGCAGTGGCCGGATCTCAGCTCATTGCAAGCTCCGCCTCCCAGGTTTACGCCATTCTCCTGCCTCAGCCTCCCGAGTAGCCGGGACTACAGGCGCCCGCCTCCTCGCCTGGCTAGTTTTTTTTTTTTGTATTTTTTAGTAGAGACGGGGTTTCACTGTGTTAGCCAGGATGGTCTCCATCTCCTGACCTCGTGATCCGCCCGTCTCGGCCTCCCAAAGTGCTGGGATTACAGGCTTGAGCCACCGCTACCGGCCTGCCATTCCCATTTTTAAGTCAGAACTCTTTAATCAGACATGACTATCATTTCCACTGACTTCTCAAGAACTACATCTTCTACCCTTTGTTTCAGCTTTGTGCAAATGACATATTAGATGGTGTCGATGAATTCATTGAGAGTATTTCCCTTCTGCCGGAACCCGAGAAGACCCTGCACACTGAAGATACAGATCACCAGCACAATGCAAGCCATGGGGAGGAAGAAGGTAATTTGTCAAACTGATGTCTCAGGTGAGGTGCCACTCTACGCATTGTAGAGTTGTGGCAGATACCCCATACCTATTCTCTGATTCATTTTCAAAAATGCTTTCCAACATTGAACTTCTCTCTCCTGCTAGCCCTAAAGGAAGATCCCCCTAGAAATCTCCTGGAAGAGAGGAAATCAGATCAATTGGGGCTGCCTCAGACCTTGCAGCAGGAATTCTCCCTGATCAATGTACAAATCCGGAATGTCAATGTGGAGGTACTTAGTTTAATCAGCTGTATCTCATGTTTGCTGATGGCAGTTTGTGGGAGAGAGAACCATTTCAGCCACGATTTCGGTTAGCAAATAACTTCGCAGCTTTAACAGAACTCTCTCTGCTTGCTTTTTTATTTCCTGGGTTTTCTGGCCAGGCGCGGTGGCTTACACCTGTAATCCCAGCACTTTGGGAGGCTGAGATGGGCAGATCACTTGAAACCAGGAAGCCAGGAGTTTGAGACCAGCCTGGCCAACATGGTGAAACCCCGTCTCTACTAAAAATACAAAAAAAAAAAAAAAAAAAAAATTAGCCAGATATGGTGGTGGGCACCTGTAGTTCCAACTACTCGAGAGACTGAGGCACAGGAATCACTTGAACTTGAGAAGCAGAGATTGCAGTGAGCCAAGATCGCACCACTGCCCTCCAGCCTGGGTGACAGAGCAAGACTCTGTCTCTAAATAAATAAATAAATAAATAAATGGATGCAGACTTTGTTTCTAACCCTATTCTTTTCTCCTAAGATGAGCCAAAGGAGAACCTGACGCTTGTGTGCCTTAGCGCCTCCTTAGATGCTCCAGCATCTCATTTTACTATAGAGGAAGATACTTAGGCCCAGGAGGCTTAGTAATTTGGCAGGAGTTGCTGCTGAAGTTAGGGGCAGAGTTGCCTTGGGAAGCCAAACCTCCAGCCCCTCCAGGGCACTCTCTGTGCTGTGCTGTGCTGTGCTGTGCTGTGCTGTGCCATCTTCCCTCAGGCTGGCCATTTCCTGGTGATTTCGATTCATAGTAAGAAGGCGACCAAAATTTCTTTGTTCACTTAGCCTGTGGAACATTTACTCTTTTTGTGGGGGCAAGTATTGAAAGTCTTTGCTTTAGAAAATTGAGTATCTCTCCAGAAAGGAGTTTTAAAGCTTGATTAGTTTTTCCTTTACCCAAATATGTGCTGTTACATAACTATCTCATGTGGCCTTTAAAACAAGTCTGCTGGCTGGGTGTGGTGGCTCACGCCTGTAAGCACTTTGGGAGGCTGAGGTAGGCGGATCACGAGGTCAAGAGATCGACACCATCTTGACCAACATGGTGAAACCCCGTCTCTACCAAAAATACAAAACTTAGCTGGGCGTGGTGGTGTGCGCCTGTAATCCCAGCTATTCGCAAGGCTGAGGCAGGAGAATCGCTTGAACCCGGGAAACAGAGCTTGCAGTGAGCCAAGATTGCGCCACTGCACTCCAGCCTGGCAACAGAGCAAGACTCTGTCTCAAAAAACAAAACAAAAACAAAAAAAAAGTCTAAGTGGTTTTAGCCTCACTTTATAGCTGAGGAAACAGAGACATCAAGAGAAGAAATGTCCAAGATCAGCAGGTATTTGGTGGAAGAAATAACATGTGAATCCAAGTCTCCAGATTTCCCACATGTGGTTCTCCTCACTTTACTCCAGCTGCTGTCTCTAGTTGGCAGCACAAGAAATCGAAAGATATAAAAGATTCTTTGCTTAATTAGTGATCTATATCAAGTCAGTTTATACTCCCTTTGTCGCATTTGAGGACAGTGTGGATTCCTAGTGATCTAGTTGAAGATCTTGATTCCTTTCTTTGAGAGTACTTTAAAAAAATTATTGAGATATAATTCACATACTATAAAATTAATCTTTTTGGTTTTTCTTTGAGATGGAGTCTTGCTCTGTCCACCCAGGCTGGAGTGCAATGGCACTATCATGACTCACTGCAACCTCTGCCTCCCGGGTTCAAGTGATTCTCCTGCCTCAGCCTCCCAAATAGCTGGGATTATGGGCATACACCACCACACTCAGCTAATTGTTTTTTGTATTTTTAGTAGAGATGGGGTTTTTGCCATGTCGGCCAGGTTGGTCTTGAACTCCTGACCTCAGATGATCTGCCCGCCCTGGCCTCCCAAAGTGCTGGGATTACGGGTGTCAGCCACCACGCCCAGCCAGAATTCCCCTTTTTAAAGTGAATAATCTGGCGGTTGTGGGTATGTTCACAAAGTTGTGCAGCCATTACCATTGTCTGATTCCAGAACATTTTCATCATTCCCAGAAGAAACCACATACTCATGAGCAGTTCTTCCCTATTTCCCTTTCCCCCAGCCCCCGGCAATCCCAAATCTACTTTCTTCCCCTATGGATTTTCCCAGGAGCACTTTTTAAGTTGAGTCTGGTGTTTAACTTCTTCCTGCTTTATTTTCCCATCTCAAAGTAAATATAACAAGTTTTAGTCTACCCCACAACTTGGGGAGGAAGCTTCGTTAAAGTCAGAATACTTTGAACTTCACAGTGGCTCACGCCTGGAATCCCAGCACTTTAGGAGGCCGAGGTGGGCGGATCACTTGAGGTCAGGAGTTTGAGACCGGCCTGTCCAACATGGCGAAACTCCATCTCTACCAAAACAAAATAAAAAAACCAAAAAAACAAAAACAAAGATTCCCTGGGCATGGTGGCGCCTGCCTGTATTCCCAGTATTTGGGAGGTAGGAGGTGGGAGAATCACTTGAACCCAGAAGGTGGAGGTTGCAGTGAGCTGCGATTGTGCCACACTGCACTCCAGCCTGGGCGACAGAGTGAGACCCTGTGTCAAAGAAAAGAAAAAAACTTTCAGCTTATTCCATTGGTATGAAAATTTAATAATCTGATATGAAAATTTAAGAATCTTTTTGAAAATGAATTGTCTTCCACACAAATTTGTCTTTGTAGAGTCTTTCCCTTCACCCAATTACTAGGAACATGGAGCGTTCAGTTAAATGCATGTGCATCGAAAGATGCTTTGTGGTTTGTTTGCAAAGCCATTGTGGATTTGTCTCTTGCAGATGGATGCGGCAGACAGGAGCTGCACAGTGTCCGTGCACTGCAGCAACCATCGCGTCAAGATGCTGGTGAAGTTCCCTGCTCAGTATCCAAACAACGCCGCCCCTTCCTTCCAGTTTATTAACCCCACAACCATCACGTCCACCATGAAAGCTAAGCTGCTAAAGGTAGGGGTCTGGGTTCCCAAATTCTCCTGCTGTTCTGCATCATTGTCTAGACTGAGTAGGAAAGAAGACTGAAAACTCTAGTAGATGAGATTCAGAAGTCATCTGTTTCATACACACACTAGTGTTAGCAACGTAACCTCTGCACTTGCCATTTAGTTTGTGTAGAAAACATAAGAGCGGTGGTTCTTAACCTTTTTTGGGTCATGGCCTTCCTCAGAAAAATCTACACAATGATTGCATATGGTTTGAGAAATACTGCCTATAAATATGTGAATTGCATATAATCTGTCCACAGATCTCATTAACGTTATGCATTCATCTCAGGTTATGAGATTTGCAATCTAATTTCATTTAGGAGTCCAGGTTAGGAGCACTGCAGTCCAATTTCGTTTATGTGGAAACAACAAGCAAGATGTATTCTGAAGCTAAAAGATATTTTACAATTAGAAAAAAACATGTGTAAGGTCATAAAAAAAATTTTATCCCATAGAAGGAGCTGGTGTTATCCTAGAGGTAGGCTGGCTAGCTGCACAGTGGGTGTCCAGATGGAGGTGCCACAGCCTGACATCAGTGTTTAATTCTGCAGATTCAGAGACTTGATGTGTCAGTTCATCCAGAGCAAATCAGGTGGAATCTCCATGACAAAGCCCCATGAGCCTCTTCATACCCCTTGTTCAGTTTGAGCAGTGTCACAAGTAAAGGGACTGGAGTTTTTTTGGCAAACTCAGGCCAACCTGAATGTTGCTCATTTTTTGCCCGGTTTGGGTCGTGGACACTTGATTGTTACGCTTTGTTGGGGTATCACATGGAACTAGGACGTTTTCAAGTGGCTTAAGGATCTCTGAAATGCCAGTAACTCAGATCTTGTGGTATTTGACATGTTAAACTTGGAATCTGAATATGTCGTTGCCTAGTTGGGACATACAAAAAAGATAGATTTTTCTATTAGTATAAAATGATACGATTAGATTGCAAATTTTTTGTGTGAAAAATCAGACCTTTTCCCAGTGCAGTGGCTCACTCCTGTAATCTCAGCACTTTGGGTGGCCGAGGCGCATGGATCACCTGAGGTCAGGAGTTCAAGACCAGCCTGGGCAACATGGTGAAACCCCATCTCTACTAAAAATACAAAAAGTAGCCAGGCGTGGTGGCACATGCCTGTATTCCCAGCTACTCGGTAGGCGAATCACTTGAACACGGGAGGCAGAGGTTGCAATGAACCGAGATCGCACCACTGCACTCCAGCCTGGGCAACAAAGACAGACTCTATCTCAAAAAAAAAAAAAAAAAACAGAATAGCCTGTCAGAGAAATGTGTTCCTCTTCTTGACTGTGTTTGGGGCCTTTTCTAGATCCTGAAGGACACGGCCCTGCAGAAAGTGAAGCGTGGCCAGAGCTGCCTGGAGCCCTGCCTGCGCCAGCTCGTCTCCTGCCTCGAGTCCTTTGTGGTGGGAAGCATGAAACTGTTGTACCAACTTATGCTTTGGGGTTTTGTTTCATTTCTTTCTCCCTAAAATCATGGGCTTTTTTTTTTTTTTCCTGCTGGGTGCTTATTTTGTAATTCAACTTCAAGACAGGTTGTGGTTTTAGCTTATGGAATTTTAAATTTCAGAACCAGGAAGACAGCGCTTCCAGCAATCCGTTTGCACTCCCCAACTCCGTCACACCCCCGTTACCGACTTTTGCTCGTGTGACCACAGCCTACGGGTCGTACCAGGATGCCAACATTCCATTTCCTAGGACTTCTGGGGCCAGGTTCTGTGGAGCAGGTGGGTCTCTTTGGTTCTCTGATTCTAGATTTTGAGAGGGAGCAGCTAAGAATGCCATAGATTCCGTATAAACATCTTGAGCAACAAATGTTTGCTTTTAGTCCCAGAGAACTCCAACGAGACTTTCATAGTAGCGTGGCAGGGTGTGAGGCCCAGTCGGTGTCTCTGGACTTATCCTAAGAGTGTGCACCAGAATGCTGGTCTTAACTTTCTTCATTCTGATGAGCTTGGGTTTGAGTCTTTACTCAGAGCCCTGAGTCTTAGCAGGGGACAGTCCCCTGGTAGGGAGCCTTAGAGTCCTGCTGATGACTCTGCCCCGTCCACCTACATCCTCTTTCCTGGACTCGAGTGCTGACCTTTGTTCTTGGTAAGGGTCACCACACTCATGAGTGTTGCAGCTTATGAAAATGTGTCTTACCCTCAGGTATACAGAGATAGAAGAAAGACTGGCCAGTCCTGCCTCAGGATTTCCCACGTCCAGCTTGTTGACACTGACGGCTCATGTGATGTCTTCTTCTTTAGGTTACCTGGTGTATTTCACAAGGCCCATGACGATGCATCGGGCGGTGTCTCCCACAGAGCCTACTCCGAGGTGAGTGCGGGAGATGCAGAAGCCACTCTACGTTCCCGTGGCCAGAGGTGGCCAGAGACCTGGGAAGGACCACGGAGTTTGTCTTTGGACAATGCGTTTTAGTTCTTCAGTAAACTCCTATTACAAGATTTATTTGAGAAAGATTGAAGTCAATTAAGTTGCAAGAAAGCTGAGATTTCTGCTGTACAGTTATTAGCAAACCATTAGAAGAAGTAGATTGATAAAAGCTCTTGTCAAAACAAGGCAAATTGTTTTAAAATATGCCTTTCCCCTATTGCTAGCATATTATTTATTATTTGTTTTTGATTATTTTATTATTCAATTTAACATTAAATAAAACTGGAAAAATAACAAAAAAACCATCTGTAGTTTCACAACATTAATATGCCACTTCTGATATTACCAAACAATGTGTAATTTTATAACATTATGTAAGTAGTGCATTGGGAAAACACAAACGAAATTTTTTTTTTTTTTTTTAAGATAGGATCTGGCTCTGTCACCCAGGCTGGAGTGCAGTGGCACGATCATAGCTCACTGCAGCCCTTACCTCCTGGCTCAAGTGATCCTCCTGCCTCTGCCTCCCAAGTAGCTGGGACTACAGGCGTGCACCACCATGCCCAGCTAATTTTTATATGTTTTTTTAGAGATAACGTTTTGCAGTGTTGCCAGGCCAGTCTCAAACTCCTGAGCTCAAGCAGTCCACCTGTCTCAGCCTCCCAAAGTGCTGGGATTAAAGGCATGAGCCGCCATGCCCGGCCTGGAAGTTTTAAATTACAATGTGAAAGCCTTTCTTTGCCTTTTCCCTGTTTTAGAGATAATCATGTTTAACAACAGAACATGTTTCTGTCTAGTCATTGTTTTTCTGTGCTTTAAAAAAAGTTTTTCTTTATAGGCAATCTAGTGTAGCGGATAGGAATATGGACTTCAGAGCCAACGTGTCCAGATCCAAATTTTGGCCCTGTCATTTTATGACCTTGGGCAAGTTATCTCAACTTCAGCTTCAGTTCCTTCAACAGTAACATGGGATGATCGTAGCACCCACCACCTGTAGTTGCTGGGAAGATTAAGTCCCTCTAAAAACATTTAAAACACCACCTGGTATATCGGAAGTGCTCTGTGTGTCCTGTTATGATTACTGGGTTTTAAAACTTTAGGATTATACAGTAGACTTCTGGTTCTGCAGGCTGGTGACCAAGATATAATAACTTGCAAAGCTCCCTGCTGCAAACCCCTGAAGGCGCTGGATACAGTATAATCAGCATAGTCATTGTATTAGTCCGTTCTCACACTGCTATAAAGAACTGCCCAAGACTGGGTAATTTATAAAGAAAAGAGGTTTAATTGACTCACAGTTCCACATGGCTGGAGAGACCTCAGGAAACTTAAAATCGTGGCGGAAGGGGAAGAGGCACATCTTACATGGCAGCAGGCGAGAGTGTGTATGTGAAGGAGAAACTGTCAGATCTTATAAAACCATCAGGTCTGGTGAGAACTCACTATCATGAGAACAGCATGGGGGACACAGCCCCCATGATCCAATCACCTCCCACTCTGTCCCTCCCTCGACATGTGGGGATTGTGGGGATTACAATTCAAGATGAGATTTGGGTGGGGACACAAAGCCTAACCATATCAGTTATGAATGAATAGCTGAGCCAACAAGAAAGAAAGAGAACTGAATGGGAGAACTGTGTGAGCAGACACTGCTGTTTTGCCAAGAGGTGGCCAGTCTCTGCAGTAACCTGGGCAGATGTGACCTGGGCCCCATGGGAACTGGGGTTCAGTACTAGGGAATACCTACATTACACCCAGTTCCTTATTGGAGTAGAAAATGTCCTGTATTCTCGGCCGGGCGCGGTGGCTGAAGCCTGTAATCCCAGCACTTTGGGAGGCCGAGACGGGCGGATCATGAGGTCAGGAGATCGAGACCATCCTGGCTAACACAGTGAAACCCCGTCTCTACTAAAAATACAAAAACTTAGCCGGGCGAGGTGGCAGGCGCCTGTAGTCCCAGCTACTCGGGAGGCTGAGGCAGGAGAATGGCGTGAACCCGGGAGGCGGAGCTTGCAGTGAGCTGAGATCCGGCCACTGCACTCCAGCCTGGGTGACAGAGCGAGACTCCGTCTCAAAAAAAAAAAAAAAAAAAAAAAAAAAAGAAAATGTCCTGTATTCTCAAAGGGAAAGAAGGAATATCTGTATCCGGACTTCGGATTAGAGGGGAAAATGTTCCTATTAGAATGTTTTTCAACTGACAGTCCTTTACTTAGGTATAGTTTACAGTACACAAATCTGAAGTGTACGGCTCGGTGACCAACACTCACATTAAGATATAGAACATTGTCCTCACCCCCAAAGGTTCCCAGTCCCTTTTCCCAGCCCTTCAGCACCCAGAGGACACCACTGTCTTGACTTCTGTCCTCATAGTTTTGCCTGTTCTTGAACTTCATTGAAGTGGAATTGTGCGGCATGACCTGTTTTATGTCTGGCTTACTTTGCTCAACTTAATGTTACTGACGTTGATCCACATTGCCGCATGTGTCAGTAGGTCCATCGGATGAATATAACACAGTTTGTTTATTCATTGTCCTGTTGATAGATATTTGCATCCTTTCCAGTTTTTGGCCATTATGAGCAAACCTGGATACATATTTTCATAAAAAGACTTGTATATTAATTTCTGCACCTGAGGAGCAGAATTCCTCAGTCATTGAATAGATGTATGTTTAACTTGAGAAATTGCGCAAAAGTTTGTGCATAGTGATTGTGCCATTTACCCTGTCACCAGCAATGTTTCAGAGCACTGGTTGCTCTGTATCCACTCCAAAACTTGGTATTGCCAGTCTTTTCAACTTTAGCCATTGTGATGTGAGTGTCCTCGTATCTCACTGTCGTTTTAATTTGCATTTCCATGTTGATGATGAATGATGTCAAGCAGCTTCTGTGTGCATATTAACCATTTGGGTATCTTTTTTTGTGATGTGCTTAAGTACTTTGCCCATTTTGGGGGAACTGCATTTCTTATTTATTTCTGGTTGTTATCTATTTTGGTTACAAATTCTTTGCTAGATGTATGTATTGATTTTCTCCTAATCTGTGGCTTGTCTTTCTCCCTCTTTAATGTTTTTCAGTGAACAGATTTTCTTAATTTTGATGATGTCCAATTTATCACTTAATTTTATTTATTTTATTTTTTTATTATTATTATTTTTTTTGAGACAGAGTCTTGCTCTGTCACCCAGGCTGGAGTGCAGTGGCACGATCTCAGCTCACTGCAAGCTCTGCCTCCCAGGTTCACGCCATTCTCCTGCCTCAGCGTCCCAAGTAGCTGGGACTACAGGTGCCCACCACGACACCGGCCTAATTTTTTGTATTTTTTAGTTATAGACAGGTTTTCACCGTGTTAGCCAGGATGATCTCGATCTCCTGACCTCGTGATCCACCTGGCTCAGCCTCCCAAAGTGCTGGGATTACAGGCGTGAGCCACCATGCCTGGCCTATTTATTTTATTTTTTATTTTTTGAGACGGAGTTTCGCTCATGTTCCCCAGGCTGGAGTGCAATGGCGCAATCTCAGCTCACCACAACCTCTGCCTCCCGGGTTCAAGCGATTCTCCTGCCTCAGCCTCCCGAGTAGCTGGGATTACAGGCATGCACCACCACGCCTGGCTCATTTTGTATTTTTAGTAGGGACGGGGTTTCACCCTGTTGGCCAGGCTGGTCTCAAACTCCTAACCTCAGGTGATCTGCCCGCCTCAGCTTCCCAAAGTGCTGGGATTACAGGTTTGAGCTACCACACCGGGCCTTGTGTTTCTTTTTGAAAGCTTTATAGAAAAATAAATAAATAAAAATAAATGCTTTATAGATTTAAATTCCTTATTTAAGGTCTGTAATCCATTTCAAATTAATTTTTGCATGTATTGTGAGTTAAGGGATCAAAGTTTGTTTTATTTTGTAGAAAAACAGTTGTTCTAGCACCATTTATAAAAAGATTTCCTTTCTTCATTGAATTTGTATCGATGCCTTTGGTGAACATCAATAGATCATATATTTGTGGTCTTTCTGGACTCTCCTTTTTCCTTTGATCTGTTTATCCTTTATGCCAACACTACGTTTATAATGTACTTTTATATAGTTCAGTCTTCAAATCTGATACGTTAAGTTCTCCAATTATATTATTCTTGTTTAGTTCAGGTTGGGTATTCTAGGTCTTTTAATAAAATTATGAAATCAGCTTATTAGTTCCTACTACAAAGCCTGCTTGTATTTTGATTGGAATTGTGTTGACTCTGTAGAACAATTTAGAGAAAATTGATGTCTTAAGAATACGGACTCTTCCAATCCACTAGCGTGGTGTATTTCTCCATCATTGTATGTCTCGTTTAATTTCTCTCAGCAACATTTTGTATTGTCATGCACATTTTCAAAAATTAAATTTATTCCTAGGTATTTGATGTGTTTTAATGCTACTATAAATGAGCTTTAAAAATACTTATTTTCCAAATGTTTGTTTCTAATTGATAGAACTATAGTAGATGTTTGTAGGTTGACCTTGTATTCAAATTCACTTATTCTAGTAATTTGTAGATTCCTTTGAATTTTTCATGTCTGTAATCATAGAAGCATTCTATGCTTCTGCAGATAAAGCATTTTTCAGTGTTAAAAGTTTTATTGACTTCTTTTTCTGGAGTTTCCATCTTCTCATTTTGTCTTCTCCTCTTGGTATCAAGTGCTAAGAATAGCACCATTGGAAATATGACAGGACTGCAGCCAGTGTGGATAATTATCATTTTCAACTACAGATCTCTCTCAGCCTTGTCTGCTTATCACACTGGCTTGATCGCGCCTATGAAGATCCGCACAGAGGCCCCGGGGAACCTTCGTTTATACAGTGGGAGCCCCACTCGCAGTGAGAAAGAGCAGGTCTCCATCAGCTCCTTCTACTACAAGGAGCGGGTAAGTGCCAGAGCCGCGGCCTTTGATTCTTACCCCTTCTCCTGGATTCTTGTTCCTCAGCTCCTGCCTGGTGCAGCAGCTAGATTAGTAATCCCCCTGTAACCATTCACTTTCATAATCAGTTTGTTCAAGAAAGCCATTGCTTTGTTCCTTTCGGTTGGTTTTACCTGCTCTAAATTGTGTGTGTATGGGTTGGGGGGTAGTTCTTATGGTCCATAATCTTTACTCCCCATTTAACGCTGTCCTTGTAATCTCCATTCACTGAGCTGATTCCCATTATTTCAGGGTAGAATACCTTAGCTTCAGGTCTTCCATGGTATTGTGATGTTTGTCAACAAATTAAGGGGATGCCTCTGAAGTCTTGGGATCTTAATATATTTGGAACTTCATAGTTGTGAGAAGTCTTAAAGTTAATGTCTAAAAGGTTTTTTTTTTTTTTTTTTTTTTTTTACTAAGTCCACATGGAAATACATATCTGAGTGGACCAGATGACACAAAAATCACCTGAGCTTGTCCTTATGTGCCTAGTTTCTTAAAGAACTCATTGTCCCTGAGTAGTTATCATTAAGCTGTCAGAAACCTGTGGTGCCAACAATGTGGAGAATGTTGGCAGAGCATAGGAATGATCCTAAGAAAGCTTTCTGTGTTGGCAGATTGCAGGTCTGGGTTAAACAGACTTTTAGCTGACATGATGTTTTCAACAGAGTTACCACTGAGCACTGCACAAACTCAGGCCTTAGGAATTCTTTGTTGTTATCTCTTGCTGAATGGGAAATAATGGATTGTAATTAATATTTGTTTTTTAAAAAATTGAATTATTTTAGACAAAACACCCATTTCTAGGGAGTATTAGAAGTGCCTTCAGTTCGATTGCAGTAGAATGTCCAACCTTCTTGGTTTACACTGAGAGTTGGCCATCTCTGACTTTATTTTAGGGTTGTATGTGACTAAAATGAGTGGCAGCAAGTAATGTTTGAGACCAGACCAGCCTTGAACAAAACCATTTAGTTGAATAGGGAAAATGGTTTTTTTTTTTTTTTCTTCTGGACACTTTCCTATAGTCCCCTTCCTCACATCTCTGATGGAATTCTGCCCACTTGCTTAGTACAGACCTCCTTGGAACACCCACTCATCTATATCATCTCCAGGTCTTTTCCATTCAAAATTGTTAGTTCTTTTTTCCCACATGTTTGCAGGTAATTGGAGAGATGATTTGATAAACAGGTTGGAACTAAGACATTTCGTTGAGATGAAAGCCAGGCTTATGGTTGGGTACATGTGGGAGTTCTCTTTAGTATCAGGGGCAGGTCAAGGAGATCTTTCAGTCCAAGAGGCACTTCTGAATTCCTCTTTGATTCGTGTCGTGTGCCACCCATGCTTGGGTTCAGATTGGGCAGAATAGACTGACTAGTAATTTTGACTTTGTGGGGGTGTGTAAAGCCCACAAAAGCCCACAGAAATCAAAATAACTCCAGTTCCAAGATGGGGCCTCTTTTAAGCCTGTGTTCATGTTTTTGATGGTATGGACTTTTTGACTACAAACACCATAATTACAAAGAGGAACCAAGAGCAGGTGGGTAATTCTCTCATCAGATAGCATATGCAGGGTAGTGGAGGAAGAGTTGTGAAATTTCAGTTCGGGGTGGTTCCCAGTGTTCTGTTCGGCACAGAAAGTGGGCTGTTCGAGCCCCCTAATAGACATAGTAAGTGGCCTTTTATGTATTATTTCAAATAGTGACCAAATAAAATAGGGTGATGCTTTGATTATAATTTCATATGAAACTCTTGTATTGATATATACCAAATACAGAAAAGTTCACAAATCAAAGGCGTGTACAGTTCAGTGAATTAATAATCTCACAGGTCAAGAAATAGAACATTTTAAGAACCTCAGAAACCTTGGATTATTAGCTTAAGTCATACGAAATTGCTGATATTTGACCATTTTTGACCTAAACAAAGATTCTTGTGGTTCATCTTAATAGGTTAACAAGATAAAAATAAGTCAGTCATTTTGTGATGTATTTGACATAAATTTCTCTCTCCTTGAAGTTTGTTCACATTCATCCCATTTATGTAGGGGCCAAGGAGGGAATTACATAAGTGTAATATGGCCATGATATCTTATGTGGGCTACCTTACCTCCCTTACAAAGGTTGATACCCTTGAGGAGCATTTTCTAATCCTCAGCTGTCTAGTTTCACATGTCAAATGATGTCGCTTTTGTTGCTTTTGTTTTGGAAATGATTCCAGTCTACTAAATTTCTGTTTGTGTTTTTGGGTTTTGGAATTTTTTTTTTTTTTTTTTTTAAAGAGATGAGACTTCACTCTGTTGCTCATTGCCCAGGCTGGAGTGCAGTGGTGTGAACATGGCTCACTGCAACCTCAGACTCCGGTACTCAAGTGATCCTCCCACCTCAGCCTCCTGAGTAGCTAGAACTACAGGAGTACACCTCATCACCCAGTTAATTAAAAACAAATATTTGTGTAGAGCTGAGGTCCCACTGTGTTGCCCAGGCTGGATTTCTCTGTGTTTAGGTCTTCATTTTTAGCCCAAATTTTTCTCCTACATATTTTTATTCCCTTTTAGATCTCTGCCCCTGAGAGCTTTAAATGAGTAAGAAAAACAGAACAGAATGTAACTGCCTTAAGGCATAGCAGTGAGGGAAGTGTAGTGGTTTTTTGGTTTTGGGTTTTTTTTGGTCTGTGTTTTGTAGAGACGAGGACTTGCTATGTTGCCCAGGCTGGTCTCAAACTCCTGGGTTCTAGCAGTCTTCCTACCTCAGCCTCCCAAAGTGCTGGGATTATAGACATGAGTCATCTCACCCAGCCAGTATAGTGTTTGAGACAGCATTTCGTTCTTGTTGCCCAGGCTGGGGTACAAAGGCGCAGTCTTGGCTCACCGCAACCTCTACCTCCTGGGCTCAAGCAATTCTCCTGGCTCAGTCTCCCGAGTAGCTGGGATCACAGGTGCCCACCACCACACCTGGCTAATTTTTTGTATTTTTAGTAGAGACATGGTTTCACCATGTTGGCCAGTCTGGTCTCGAACTCATGACCTCCGGTGATCCACCTGCCTTGGCCTCCCAAAGTGTTGGGATTACAGGTGTGAGCCACCGCGCCTGGCCCAGTAGAGTGTAATAACAAAACATCTTTATAGAGCCATCTAGAGATTATTGTTTGTTTCTCCTGTGGTTTTGTGTGTTTTTAACCTGCCCTACTTAGGTTATGTTGTTTTATTCACCCAAATATTCTCTAGATGGAATGCTAAGGTTTGCTCCTAAAAATTTTAAAACGTGTGATGCCTCAAAAGCCATCAAATTGCTAACATTAATTTGACAAGTGAACTCTTAATAGCTGATGAAGTGTTGTTCATTCCTAGGGTAAATCAGAAGGCCCAGAACTTAGGATAAGCGTTAGGTATTGCCTTGCATACATTTAAACATTGTTGCAACCTCCCACTCTTGCTTTAGTTTATGTTACTAAAATAGCTCTGATGTAAATAACTGGAGAGATCTTTAAGTTAATAGAATAATTTCTGATCTCCATAAACAGATACTCATCTTGTTAGCAAGGGTGCTTTCAAGAAGGTCCCTCCTCAGTGTTAGCCTCTTCCTTCCCCTCGTTTCTTCACGGTTCCCATTTCTCCATGGTGTCACTCTGAAGACAGTCCTGCAGGCCCAATGTCAAGACACTGAATTCCCTCATCGCCCCCCAACCACATACCAGAAAAAATTTGGTATTGAGTCTATTCAAGAATGTCTTCCTTTTAGGAATGAGTATGTGCTCTCAATATATGTTCTCCTTCTTACCTCCTGCAGGGGAAAACGGGCTTCTGCCTATTTCTCCACTTGCACAATGATCTTAGTGTGTGTTAGTGTTCCTCAAACCTATTTGTAGTTCCTTTGTCAGAACTGTGTTGATGTCAGCCTCCGTATACCTTGAAATGTGACTAAAAGAACAATGAAATTGAAGCTGTATTTGGAGTGTGATGGGGTGGGAGGGAGGTGAGGGAAGCCGAATACCGCTGTGCTTAGGATCAGATCTTTTAGTCGTTCCAATCCCAACTTTACAGTGTATTATGGTACATTTGAATCCATCGGATGTGTGAGAAGCTTTCATTTTATTCTATATTTTTCCATTTTAATTTTCTTGGTGTTTTTCTTCCCTCCTCCTGGTTGTAACGTTTTCATGCACAGATGTCTCCTCGCTCTGCCCGGCGGCGTTGGTCCATACAAGCAATTAACGACTTCCCGGTACTGTGCGCTGTGCAAATGCTCTCCTTAACTGATCCTGTCTCTACCCAAGGCCCAAGAATAAAATGCCACCTGCCTGGCTTTGAGGAACCTGAAATGACAGACTAGCTGTTTTCAGGACCAGCAACAGCCAATGTTTTGCTTGGGGGAGTTCAGGCACCAAGGACTGTCTCCTTGTCCAATCACAGAGTTTCAAATGGCTAATATTGTCAGGGATCCTGAATGGACTCTTTTTGCAAAGGAAACTAAATACTGGGTTTCTTGGAAAGAACCCTGATTGTAAGCCGTTAGCTCACCCAATTTCACTTGGAGCATTTGTGTAATTTTTTGGAGCTTTCAAAAGCCTACCTTTGGCATGGGGGGAGCAGAGGAAGATATAAGAGGCTTCCACTATTTTGTCTCTGCTTTTACAATCACAGAGGGAGGTGCCCACCTGCTTCATTGGCATAACACAGAAGCTAGTTTTTATCCTTTGGGAAGTTTCTGGAACAAATTTTTTCCTTACCATCAATATTTTGCGTAGACAGTAAAACCTCCGCTGTGGACATCCTCTCTTCCTTTTCTTTCTTTCTTACTCACTCCTATTGGCCATTTCCCCTCTTCTGTCTTCCTCTCCCATCCCTTCATGTTTCAGTAGTGCCAAGGTGACCTCACGCTGTGCAAGGCAGCCTTGAGGCTTTGTATAAATTTCATTTGGTATAAAGAATACTGAGGGGAATCATCCTATAGTCTTGTCAGAGAAAACCAGTTGGAATCAGAAGCCCCGATTAGCAAGTACCACTGCTGCCAACAGCTTGTAGGTGGAGCCACCAATGGGGCCACCTTCCAAAAGCCTGTCCCAGCCAACCCGACTGCTGAATTTCCACTGATTGTCCAAAAGTCCCTGCTCCCGCTGCTGTTTCAACAGGGATTCATTTAGACTCCCTGCCCGCTCTGCGGATTATACATTGCTAATGGGGTTTCTGTGAAGCAGTTGGTGGCTTATTCTTGGGCTGTTTTTACATTCAACCCATTTATTGGCATTAATGTTGCCTCTGATTGTAGCAGTAACACTGGTGGTACAGTCGCAAGCTGGCTATTGGTTGTCATTCAGTGCTATTTGCACCAGTGCCTCCCTCCTGCCCCCCAACCTCCACCCCACTCCGTTCTTCCTTGTCCTCTTTGCCATAACTCCATGAACACCTTTTTGGTTTGTTCAGAGGGGCAGCCTGGTGCTCATCATGTAATAATTTGTCTGTCTTGCTTTGTCTCTCTTCCCTCAATTTCTTCTCCTGAAATCTGTGGGGACAGGACATTTTCTATTGATGGAGCATTGAAAGGATCAAATCCTTTGCCTCCCAGAGGTACTAACTTTACTGCATAGAGAAGTGTCCATATTTAAGCCCGTCAGAGTGGGACTGGAGCAATGCAGGAAGTTCAGGGGCTTTTAGACCATGGCACCCTTCCCGAGTGCAGAAAGATTAACCACACCCTAGCCTCATGTGTCAGTATGCTCTGGAACCAGAGGATCCTAAAAGAAATCCGTATGTTATTACCTGGCAGACAAGAGAGATTCCGAACATTGCCAGCAAGATATTGAGGTGAAAATTTCTTAGGAGAGATGTGGATGGAACATGAATGGTTCTTATTGCCAGAGCACTGGGGAAAAAACCCTGAAAAGGTGTCCATCTACTCATTAGCTAACAGCAAGGGCCTAAGACCCCAACTGGTATCTGATCTCATTTGAGATTTAGCCTCTCCATTTAGACAGCCTTGTTGGAATCCCTAGAGTAATTGGCCAGTAGGCAGGATTACCAAGAGACCCCTGAAGCCTAAAGGGGAGATATTTATGTTTAAAAACCACTAACCAACACATTATGAAAAACTGACAGTGACAATATTTTTAGTCCCTTAAAGATTTTTGACAATGTTTTGCAGTTATTTCTTGCTGGATTAAAAAAATTTACAGCACTGTTCTGTAATTGCTTTTACAGTTTGGTTCCAGGTAGTGACTCTAATTAGGGTGATCCTTTGTTGGGGAACCTCCTTTATGGCAGGCTTAAAGGCAGATGAGTGAGGTTTCATAAAGCACCTCCTATCCATCCAGTACAGATCAAACAGAAATATCTAGAAGCCTGGTGTCTCAAGAAGTCCCAGGAATTACAGACTGTGATTTTCATAATTCATTGAAGAATCATTGCAAAAAGTTGCAAAGACCACTGTCTGTATTTGCATCAAGTATGGACGGGTCACATAGGTTTGTTTCTACTCATCTTTGTAACCCAAAGCTGCAAATGGGGGAAGAGTCCCTAAGACATCTCTTTGGACTCAGTTTTCTTCTCTCTCAATGTGCCTAATCCTGAATGTGCCTAAACCCCAAAGCCTAAACAGTGTGAGGTGCCTGGCCTGAAATGCAGCATCTTGGTCTGAATCTGGCCTGCCCTGCTATGAAACCATGTAGCTGCAGGAGCTGAAGATCTTCACTAGACACTCGGGCTGAGCAGAACAGAGGCACGATGCTGGCAGAAAGTGACTGAAGAAGTGAGTCATCATAGAAGGGTGGAGCTGGACAGGCATCGCTGGAATCCAGTGCTAATCTCCTTCCTGCAGAAATGGATCCATTAAAAAATGGACCAAGCAATTTCCATATTAACAGGGGGCTTAGAATTTATTATTTATTATTTTTTAATATAAAATTGTATACTGAAAATCAAGTTAACAAGAATGAGCTTAGCAGCCTGACAGGCCTGTATTCACATCTCAGCACTGATGGCTATGACCTAGAGTAAGCCTCATGTCCTCATTTGTAAAATGCAGGTAGTATCCCTCGTCACAGAGCTGTCATAGTGAGGCTTATACTAGCACAGAGTGAGCAATCCAGGAGCAGGAGCTGATACTGTAAGTCCTCAGTCAAACATTTGTACACTTGGACTTGTGTCATTTGTCAATTTCAAATGAGCTAGTCTGTTTTGCAAATGAGCTGCTTTGGGCATATGAATCTTAATGTAATTAATAATATGCTTTCATTAGGTTTGTTTCAAAGGTCAGGAAATTGCGACTTTTTTTTTTTTTTTGCTCTGTCGCCCAGGCTGGAGTGCAGTGACGCGATTTCAGCTCATTGCAACTTCTGCCTCCCAGTTCAAGTAATTCTCCTGCCTCAGCTTCCCGAATAGCTGGGACCACAGGCCCATGCCACCATGCCTTGCTAATTTTTATATATTTTGTATGGACGGGGTTTCACCATGTGGGCCAGGGCCAGGCTGGTCTTGAACTCCTGACCTCAAGTGATCTGCCTGCCTTGGGCTCCCAAAGTGTTGGATTACAGGTGTGAGCCACCGTGCTCGGCCCATGGTTATTTTCCGTGTGTTCTGTAAGCTGGTAGACCTCATCCTTCATTGAGGCCTTCAATTCAGCTGTGTAGTTAAACTGAGCAATAGTGAATTGCTTAATTGTTTAAGCGCTTCTCCTTCTTTTTTTGGAATAAAGAGCCAGAGTGACTGCCTGGATCAGTGTTTTAGAAGCCTTCCACCCTACCCGGAAGATCAAATTAGACGGATCAGATTCCATTCTAGGTGGAATCTTTCTGGCATAGATTTTTTTTTTTTAATCCAGTACCCTGAGTCTCACTTGAGATGACCAATTATGTGGGGCCTGTGGGTGTGTTGTTTCCTGGGCTTTTTTAAGTCCTGGAAACCTGAATGAAAATCACAGTGAATGAGCTTGTGTACCTTGTCCCTTCCCTATTATCCTAAAGCCCCTGTGCTATTCACTGTCACTGCAAGGTAGACACAGGTTAAATGACCCTCCCTAAAACAGGCCCTACCATAGTATTTAGTGCACATGTGACTACGTCTGTCTTAGGTCAGTAACACTGCCTGGCTCCAGCCCATTCTGACAGGTTCTTTGCTCTTTAACATAACCTCCCCTTACTTACACCCATGTCAAGATGATTGTGTCTAAAAGGGTAACACTTTTGTGAGTATGCACATAATGTTTTAGAAAACCAGGGCAAGTAGGAATGGAAGGGCTACCCCATAATAATTGATAAAGCTTCCCCTTGTATTGCAGAATGATGACTTGGGTATGGATAAATGGTAAATAGTCACTGATCTGGTTCTTAAGATCAAATGGGGCCAGGCGCGATGGCTCACTCCTGTAATCCTAGCATTTTGGGCGGCCAAGGTGGGTGGATCACTTGAGGTCAGGAGTTCAAGACCAGCCTGGCCAATATGGTGAAACCCTATTTCTACTAAAAATACAAAAATTAGCCGCCATGGTGGCGCATGTCTGTAATCCCAGCTACTTGCGAGGCTGAGGCAGGAGAATCACTTGAACCCAGGAGGCGGAGGTTGCAGTGAGCCAAGATCACACCACTGCACTCCAGCCTCAGCAACAGAGCGAGACTCTGTCTCAAAAGGAAAAAAAAAAAGATCAAACGGGTTAAAGTTCCAGATTGATAGTGTAACATGCATACATGCATTTACAAATGACAATAAACAATTGACAGATACTTTAGCTAAACTTCTTCATTTACCTGCCCTGAACTAACTCCACATGTCCTGAATTTAGTAGGTTCTAAGACACATGATAACCCTATAGGAAGTTACATGCATTGGACAACTTTGGGGATTAAATGGGATATCAGTGGTCAGAAACCCCTGACTTTAGACCAAGGCTAATTTATGGAAGAATGATTGTATAAAAATCACTTACAGAAAATGAATTTATTTGTGAGTAATCTAAATAATGATCCAATTTAAATTCCCGAGAGCTTATATACATTCATAATAATTACAGGTTTCTAGAGTACACTTTTCTGTTTAATTTGCACCCCTACCTCTTCATTGTACGCTCATTAACCTGTGAGACTGGAACAACAGAGGTCATGATTGGCCATAAGTTGTCAGTGAGCGAACAAAGAGTGACATGCCTTAGGCTAAATTCACAACAAATGAAAACTTGCGCAGGGTCCTACTGAGCCAGTACACGTAGTAATAAGACCTGGAAATCTTGGTTTTTCTCATTCCAAATTGGAGGCCCTTTTTACTAGCTCCTTTTGCCTTTTTTTGCTAATAAATATGTCATTCCTTCCTTAGTTGAATCACTTTGGTGTCCCCCTTTTTAACTTCTGGTAATAAAATAGAATCCTGCTCCTTGGCTTGTCATTTTAAAGATTCCAGATGGGGCTGTGCTCTGATAATTTGAGTTTTCCAGGACATCTCTCATTTCATACATACAGACTCCTCACATATGTAGCCACCCATAGGTAAGCCTGGGGAAATGGGAAACTTGCCCACGATATTTCAAGTCCATTACCCAAGCCCCTCAAATCAGGTATTTTTGACATTGAGAAAGATCACTTTTGGAAATAATTCAAGTCTTCCAGAAAAACGGGGTAATTCTCCTCAAGCTGCAAAATTTCTCTGTCTTCCTACTACAGATTGAGGTTTGCAGAGCCCACACACTGCTATGTCTGAAATAAATTTTCAACAAACGTTGTTCAAACTGCCTAAGGAAAGAAACTTTGATTAGTTTCAGGCAGGAATTTTGAACCTAGGACTGATTTCAATCTAAAAATTGTTCTCCCACATTTTTGTGGCCTTTACTAACTTATTTACTTGCTATTTTCAAATTCATTAATTAATGTATTAATCCTGGCTTCCTGATACATGTTTCTGAGCACCTGCAGAATGTATCTAGCCCGGCAGTAGGTGCTTTTTTCCTGTTAGGATTATTGGATCAAGAGCTCATCCTTTTATTTCCTACAGATGCTGATTCCTATAATTGTAGGCATGATGTAATTTTTAAAAAGTGCAAATTACCAATGACCCCAACATGATGAGCTCTGCAATTGTTGGTTTCCACTTGTCAAAGTCCCCATTAGTTACATCCTTTCATCTACCCCTAGAAATCAAGGCGATGGAAAAGTAAGCGTGAGGGATCGGACTCTGGCAATCGACAGATCAAGGCTGCTGGGAAAGTCATCATCCAGGATGTTGCGTGCCTCCTGCCTGTTCACAAATCGCTGGGAGAACTGTACATGTAAGTACAAAATTTCAAGTCTGCTGTACTCGTCACTTAGCTAGGATTAGCAAACCTTTTTTTTTTTTTTTTTTGAGTGTGGGAATCCTTTCTTCAAAAGCAATTTCAGGAGAAGCCCAGTGTGTTAGCTTTCTGTTGCTGTGTACAAATTCTCACAAACTTAGCTTCCAACAACATTCATTTCTCATCTTCCAGTTTTTGTGGGTCATGAGTCTGAGCACAGCTTTTCTGTGTCCTTGCTCAGGGTCTCAGCAGGCTGAAATGGCATTGGCCAGGCAGTGGTCTCATCCGATGCACAGACTCCTTTTCCAAGCTTGTTCAGGTTGTCAGCAGAATTCAGACCCTTGCAGGTGTAGAACTTGTCTATAAATCTCGTCTTGAGACCAGCAGGAATGGCTCACATATGCTTCACCTTCCCTCTAAGGCCTCACCTGACGAGGTCAGCCCCACCCAGGATAGTCTCTCTGTAGGTGACTTCAAAGTCAATTGCTTAATAACATAATCACAGAAGTGATATCCCATCAACCTGGTGTCACCCACGTTCAAAGGGGTGGAGTATTGTACAAGGCATGCTGCTTTACAAAGCAGAAGAGCTATTATACAAAGCACAGCTACTTTTGTTTGGACGGAAGTGAGAGGTGAGTAATTGGCACGCAGAGGCCACCTGCAGTTCCCCTGCCTCTTCCTAAACTCGAACTCATAACAGAAAGTGTTTCCTTTGTAGTCTGTACATAGCACACTACTCTTTCTGTTAGGAACCATAGTCAGTGTCGCATGTATTTCAATGCATTTTTATTCAACCCTCAAGGCTTGGGAACTCCATAGAAAAGCTGGTTGGTAAATTGGTATTTGAGTATGGCCTCCCCTCCTGACTTTAAAGAGGTGAGCAATTTCATCTTCCCCAGGCTGGAACCCACAGATGTATTAGCATCAGCTCTAGTTAAGCTTTTCCTCTGAGTCAGATAGGAAGGAGGCCCAAGGCAAACACAGAGTAAAACATTTTGAGTAGCAAACAAAGAGGCAGTTTCTCATCTGTTTGTTGATGTGGGAAGTTACACTAGAATGAAATTTTTAATTCTTTAAAAAACATTTCAGATTGAATGTGAATGATATTCAGGAAACGTGTCAGAAGAATGCCGCTTCTGCCTTGCTTGTTGGAAGAAAGGATCTTGTCCAGGTATTGTCCATCCCTTTTGGTGGAGATTTGGATTTTTCTTCAGGAGCAAATTGTTTTTACTTCGTCACTGGCGTTTAATGACATTTTCACAGTGTGTGTCTTGATTTGGAATTCCTTTTCCGTTTTCTTTGCCAGCCTGCAGGGTTAGAGTGCCTTTCCAAATCTGGAAATTTTTCTTCCTGGTGCTTAGTTGGGAAGATCCTAAAGCATTGATTAATTTTTTTTTTATTATACATCTCTTTTCTGTTCCAGTATCACGGTGATTGCTGTGTAGCTAAACTTGCGTGTCCATTTCTTTGCCATTTGCACCCTCAATTCTTTTTTTTTTCTAAAATGCTTCATTTTATGAAATATTTACCAAAGTGTTCCTTTAGATAGAGATGTTCAGTTTTAAAATATGATTTAACATGACAAATATTTAAATTTTCTTCATCTTTGCAGCAACATATCAGTGTATTATAACAAACTATCTCTGTATTTTTTTAAACAGCTTAACTGAGATATAGCCCATCTACCATGCAATTTACTCATTTAAAATACACCATTCAGTGGTTTGTTTTTGTTTTTGTTTTTTTGTGATGGAGTCTCACTCTGTCACCCAGGCTAGAGTGCAGTGGCATGATCTCGGCTCACTGCAACCTCTGCCTCCCGGGTTCAAGTGATTCTCCTGCCTCAGCCTCCCGAGTAGCTGGGGTTATAGATGTATGCCACCAAGACCAGCTAATTTTTGTATTTTTTAGTAGAGATTGGGTTTCATCATGTTGGCCAGGCTAGTCTTGAACTCCTGGCTACAAGCGATCCTTCTGCCTTGGCCTCCCAAAGTGTTGGGATTACAGGCATGAGCCACCACACCTAGCCTTTATGTTCTTTATGCTTGTGTTGAAGATATGTTTACTATTTTGCAAAGAGTTGCAGAAGTAAATGCAAGAGTCACTGTTTCTGTTAAGGACATTTAGGAAATGTATATTATCAGTGAGGAAATAACATGCCTAAATTTTTAGCCAGGGTAGTAAACATCTTATCTTATCCCAGAAAGTCATCAACTTCCTTTAGTACTGATTCACTAGGTCATTGATTATAGAGATGAATGTGAACTTCAGGTTTCTCCTTTTCGATAATACCTTCTATATATTTTTCAACTATGTTAGTGCTACATGATTTAATTGATTTTGCATGCCTAATGCTTCTCTACCTGTTTCTCAGTGTCTTTGTTTGCCTATTCTTTCTCCTTAAGATTGCAAACTCCTTGATTCAAAGTCCATATCTTCTTTCTTTTGAGTATCTCAGAGTCTAGTATAATGTTTTCCAGTTAATGGGTATACAGTGATGTGCTGCTACTAAGAAAGGTTTTCCAGACAATAGTATTTGATTTTTTTTTTTTTCCGAGACGGAGTCTCACTCTGTTGCCCAGGCTGGAGTGCAGTGGCACAATCTTGGCTCACTGCAACCTCTGCCTCCTGGGTTCAAGCGATTCTTCTGCCTTAGCCTCACAAGTAACTGGGACTACAGGCGTGTGCCGCCACGCCCAGCTAATTTTGTATTTTTAGTAGAGACGGGGTTTCACCATATTGGCCAGGCTGGTCTCGAACTCCTGACCTCGTGATTTGCCCTCCTTGTCCTCCCAAAGTGCTGGGATTACAAGCGTGAGCCACGGGGTCCGCTGTATTTGATTTTTAAAGGTATTGTGGGGGTGGGGGCTTTGCTTATGACATGATGGGTTTAGCCTATGCCTTGGACTTAAATAGACACTTAGTGGCTATTGGTTTCTGCTCGATGGCTCCAGGCCCCATGGGATTTCAAGTCGGGAGGTATTCCTCAGATTTGATGTCAACAAAAAGAAAGCCAAATCCATTTTGTCTTGGCCTATTTTTATTATTCTTACATTTTAGCTTCAGAGAGGATACTGAAACTTTTATAATGAAGGCAACAAAGTCTTTCATTATTCAGGTAAAGAAGGACAGATCTTAAATGTGTTACAGACTGTCTTTTTTTTCCTCCCTGCCAACCCCACTTACTGATGAAGCAGCATTTTAAAAAGTCATGTGAGGTTAGGCACAGTGACTCACACCTGTAATCCCAGCACTTTTTGGGGCCGAGGTGGGCGTATCACTTGAGTCCAGGAGTTCCAGACCAGCCTGGCCAACATGGCAAAACCCCATCTCTACTAAAAATACAAAAATTAGTCAGGTGTGGTGGCGCATGCCTGTAATCCTAGATACTCGGGAGGCTGAGGCAGGAGGGTGGCTTGAACCCACGAGGCAGAGGTTGCAGTGAGCCGTGATCGTGCCACGGCACTCCAGCTTGGACGACAGAGCGAGACTCTGTCTCAAAAAAGTAAAATAAAATAAAAAGTCATGTGAGTTAGTGGTTAAGTAGATGACCCATTGAAATTATTACACTGTGTCATTTCTCTGAAGCTTGCTTTTAATGAGAAGTTTTTAAGCCTAGTGTTTCTCAAACTTTAGAGTGCACTTAACTCCCCGAAGGAGTTGGTGAAAATGTAAACGCTGATTCAGTAGAACTAACTGGGACCTAAACTTCTGCATTTCAATAAGGTTCCAGCTTTTGCTGCCCCCAGAGTAGCAAGGCATCGGGTTTTATATGGAAGACAGATGGGGTTGCTTCACGGTTTCGGTTCTTGTCCTTGCCAGTTTGAGTTTGTATTTCTCTTTGATCTGTCCAGGTTTGGTCGCTGGCTACGGTAGCTACAGATCTTTGCCTTGGTCCGAAATCTGACCCAGATTTGGAAACACCCTGGGCTCGACATCCATTTGGGCGGCAGCTGCTGGAGTCCCTGTAGGTTATGAGAGCTAAAAGTGAGAAAAATGAGTGATGTCCGTTTTTGGTCTGTGAACACTTGAAATGTCATCACCTAAGAGAAAGGTGCAGAGGCCCGAGGAATGAAAGGAAGGAGTAGGATCTTTCCTTTCAGTGCTGAAATAATTTCTGTGCAGAACAAACTTCTTACAGCAGACAGAACTATACAATACTTGTCATTTATGACAAGGATTTGAGACCCCTGAGACTCATGTATCCTTTAGAGATTCATGCGTTAGTCCACAAATCACGTCAGTCTGAACACAGGAGTTTGAGCTCAGGAGATGGTAAGTTTCTTCTTGAAAGCTCTAGGGTCTCACCTTTGAGAACTGTGTGTTGGTGTTCATGTTTGCCAGAGACCATGACACTTTCACCCTGTTAGGCAATTCGAGAAAACATTGCCTTCGTGTTCAGTTTATTGCACTGACATGTGGCAAACTGGAATATACTATACAATATAATTTAACACGAAGTAAAACCATTTGAATCTCCATAACTTGGAGGCCCAGGGCCTGGGGAGAGAAACGCTCCTGCCTTCAGGTTGAGGTTTTATTTATGCATTAAGGCCACCCCTGGGACACGTGTTCATGCTTCCGTTTCCTTGTCGCTAACATAGGGATGATAAGGTTTGCTCTACCTACTTCGTGTAAGACTCAAATAAGATAGTGAGTGTGAAAACACAAATATTAGACATTGAGTGATAGGAAGACAGTAATATTATTCATTCTTAAAGGCAAAGCCCCTCTGATTCCTTACTCACATTCTAGCCTAATCTTCCTGAAAGGACAAAGGGGATATGAGTACCTAAAGAGTAGAAACACTCCTTGTTGTTCTTACCTAATAGCTCATCTTCATAACTGCACCTCCAAAGTCGATTGCCTGCTAGCATACTGTGGTGGTCCAGTGTCCTCTGGGCTCCTCCATGTAGCTTTAGGTTATATAAATGGCATGTATGGGAATCCCCCAAAAGCAGTGTGATTCTTCCTTGGAGCTGGGAGGACAGAGCGCGTGTATTGGCTCGTTCCGATGTCAGGTTAGTCCACTTAATTCTTGGAGAAGCCAATTCATGTTTAAGCCCATGCCTGAGTGTTAGCCAGAGGCTTTGAGATGCGTTCTGTAGATCATTTGTAATACGTCGATGTCTTATATTCCAAAACAAGTTTAGGCAAACTCAAAGTAGGTCAAACCACTGGATCTGTAGAAAGCCCCCATTCCTGACGGTTTTTGAGGCCAAATGAAGAATCCTCCCATCCCACCCCATGACAGTAACACGCCATGACTGTGATCGTGTTCCTCCTCAGTCCCTCCTCCTGACTTGTCTTCTTTCCTCTCACCTTTTCCTCAGGTTGGCTCACTATTGCCGGCTCCGGGATGTCCAGACGCTGGCAATGCTCTGTAGCGTGTTCGAAGCCCAGTCTCGGCCTCAGGGGATACCAAACCCCTTTGGGCCTTTTCCCAACCGTTCTTCTAATCTTGTGGTGTCCCATAGTCGATATGTAAGTTTGTCCTTTTCTGGTTTTGTCTGATTTTTTTTTTTTTAGATGGAGTTTTACTCTATTGTCCAGGCTGGAGTGCAGTGGCACGATCTCAGCTCACTGCAACCTCTGCCTCCTGGGTTCAAACAATTCTCGTGCCTCAGCCTCCTGAATAGCTGGGATTACAGGCATGCACCACCAATCCCAGTATATTTTTGTATTTTTAGTAGAGATGAGGGTTCACCATGTTGAGCAGGCTGGTCTCGAACCCCTGACCTCAGGTGTTCTGCCTTCCTTGGCCTCCCAAAGTGCTAGGATTACAGGCATGAGCCACCGCGCTTGGCCTGCTGTTTTCTTAATGTGAACTGTCATGGGGAACAGTATTCTGATGCTAGTCCTGTTGGTTCTTCTCTTTCCATCTGTAGCCTAGCTTTACCTCTTCTGGTTCGTGCTCCAGTATGTCAGACCCAGGGCTCAGCACTGGCGGCTGGAACATAGGTTTGTATGGAAATGACTTAGCCCACGCCGGATTTTTAGTTCTCTGATAGCTGTGCATATGTAAGCTTTAGTTGATGCTTAGTCTCCATATGTTTTCTTGTTTCTTATTTCTCTTTACATGTACTGTGATAGGGATCCTCTTGCTGGAGGCCTGGCTTTGCAGGTTGAACAGGCCACGTTCTGGGGGTCTTTGTGCCTTTTGCTGTGTTGCTTTTCATCTCATAACCTTGAGAAACTGACAATGGGACTTCCCGCTGTTCACCCCCAAAATCCAACCCTTATCCTTTCTCCTTCACATGCCCTTTCCATGTTCATCTGCCACCTACTCCTCCCCACGAACGCTTTCAGTGTAGACAAATACAGCTGGATCTGACTCCAGCTGATCATAAAGCTATTTGCAGAGTAGGTGTATTTGTATTTCCTGGAATTTTTTTAAGAAACAGTTTTTAAAAATGATCTTAATTTTCCTGATTTCAAAAGTAGCTCATGCCCAGTGAAGAAAAGCAAACACGAAGTATTAGAGAAGAAAATTGTAATCGTTGATCTCCCACCTAGGAATAGCATCCGTTAACGTTCTAGAACATTTCCATCCATTCTTTGTGTGCAGGAGTGTGGTCATTCCATATATGTAACTTTGTGTTCTATTTTTAATTAAATCATGAGCAAATATTGTTCAAAAAGTCTTTGTAAATAATGACTATATAACATTCCACTATATCTCTGTGCCATCATTTGCTTTATTTATTTATTTAGTTAGTTTTTTGAGATGGAGTCTTGCTGTGTTGCCCAGGCTGGAGTGCAATGGAGTGATCTCGACCCACTGCACCCTCCACCTCCCAGGTTCAAGCAATTCTCCTGCCTCAGCCTCCCGAGTAGCTGGGATTACAGTCACGTGCTAGTATGCCCAGCTAATTTTTGTATTTTTTTTTTTAGTAGAGATGGGTTTCACCATGTTCGTCAGGCTGGTCTCAAACGTCTGACTTCAGGTGATCTGCCCACCTCAGCCTCCCAAAGTGCTGGGATTCCAGGCATGAGCCACCATGCCCAGCCCATCATTTGCTTTAGCATCATGTGTGTGTACTTAGCTATCAGGTTCTCTTAGTAATAAATACCTGGGCAAAAAGGTAAAGGTAGGAAAGAGTTCTGTTTAGTTACATTTCTCAGAGTATTCAGCCTCATTTACTTTTCTTCTGGGAAATCCATTGGCCACACGCGGTCTTATGAGACTTCAGATATTTTCCATGCCTTCTCTGATTGCCATCTTCCCTTCGCATTTGATTTTCTTTAGCGGGGAGAGAGGTAGAGCACTTGTCCTCCCCCTGGGGAGAATCCTCACCGGAAGAGCTCCGCTTTGGGAGTCTGACCTGCAGTGATCCCCGGGAGCGGGAACGCGACCAGCATGATAAAAATAAAAGGTAACCACCCTCCCAGGTGAGAGCTGCGATGCCAGGACTCCAGTTTCTCCACAATCACAACTCTTGTGCTTTTTTTTTTTTTTTTTTTTTTTGGACACAGAGTCTTACTCTGTCGCCAGGTTGGAGTGCAGTGGCGGAATCTCAGCTCACTGCAACCTCTGCTTCCCAGGCTCAAGTGATTCTCCTGCCTCAGCCTCCTGAGTAGCTGGGATTACAGGCACATGCCACCACGCCCAGCTAATTTTTGTATTTTTAGTAGAGACAGAGTTTCACCATGTTGGCCAGGCTGGTCTCAAACTCCTGACCTCAAGTGATCTGCCAGCCTCGGCCTCCAAAAGTGCGGGGAGTGACAGGTGTGAGCCACCGTGCCTGGCCAGGACTGTTGCTTTAAGAAGGGCATATTAAGTGCCATTTAGGATCAAGCTCATTTTTTCTTAAAGGAACTGACAGGAAATCTTTTTCACTTTCTCCAGGCTCCTGGACCCTGCCAACACCCAGCAATTTGATGACTTTAAGAAATGCTATGGGGAAATCCTCTACCGTTGGGGTCTGAGAGAGAAGCGAGCCGAAGTGTTGAAGTTTGTCTCCTGTCCTCCTGACCCTCACAAAGGGATCGGTGAGTATGCATTTCTCTCTCTCTTCCTATCACTGTCTGAAAGATCCTGTAATTTAATTTGTCCACAGCATCAGACTTGGAATGAAGTTTCAGCTTCTCATTTCTAAGCAGAAATTTCAAAGGCATTTTGAGTCCATTCCAAGCTTCTGAAAAGCCCTTGCATTTCATAACAGGATGAAATCTTTTTTTTTTTTTTTTTGGGATGGAGTCTCACTCTTGTCGCCCAGGCTGGAGTGCAGTGGTGCGATCTCGGCTCACGGCAACCTTTGCCTCCCGGGTTCAAACTTCTCCTCCCTCAGCCTCCCAAGTAGCTGGGATTATAGGTGCCTGCTATCATGCCCAGCTAAATTTTTGTACTTTTAGTAGAGATGAGGTTTCACCATGTTGGCCAGGCTGGTCTCGAACTCCTGATCTCAGGTGATATGCCTGTCTCGGCCTCCCAGATTGCTGGGATTACAGGTGTGAGCCATGGCGCCTGGTCCAGGATGAAATTTCTATTGCAATAGAAGTAGTTTATATACAGTACTCCAGCGTGGATCAGAGGGATGGATATTTCTTCATTTATTCCTCTATGTGTCCAACTCCTCTTAGGCACAGTGCCCACACATTCCTTCCCTGCATGGAGCTTACAACTGAGTGGGGGGGAATATTAAATAATTTCAAATAAATATTCACAAGCAAACAAAAACGATGTGGGGGCAGGGAGAACAGAGAGGGAGAATCTTAAGAGAGGAATTGAGGTGTGTTAGGAAGGCCTCCAAGGAGCTGCGGTCTGAAGGCTTAAAGGAACCATGGAGCCATCAGTGCAGAGTGGTGAAAAGAGCGTCCCACACTGAGGGTCAGGCCCCAGGGAAATGACTGTCGTTGTGAACAAGCGAAGGAAGGTGGCGTGGTGTGGCTGGAGTACAGTGGGGAGAAGAGCGGTATCCAATTAGAGTGTAGAGTACTTAGGATTGTGTCAGGCAGGGGCTTGTAAGTTGCAGTAAAGAATTCGGATTCAGCCAGACATGGTGACTCACGCCTGTAATCCCAGCACTTTGGGAGGCCAAGTCCGGCAGATCACTTGAGGCCAGGGGTTTGAGACTAGCCTGGCCAACATGGTGAAACCCCGTCTCTACTAAAAATACAAAATTAGCCAGGCATGGTGGCGCACACCAATAATCCCAGCTACTTGGGAGGCTGAGGCAGGAGAATCGCTTGAACCCAGGAGGCAGAGGTTGCAGTGAGCCGAGATCATGCCATTGCACTCCAGCCTGAGTGACAGAGTGAGACTCCATCTCAAAAAAAAGAAAGCAAAAAACAACAACAAAAAAGAAACAGTTAAATGAATGGAAAGGATTTCATCTAGGGAGTGATGAGGTGGGCAGTGGCAGGGAATGCTGGGTTTTGTAATAAGATGCGTAGAATGATTTGACTCTCTTTAAATTGTGTAGGTATAGTTTCTTTTCCTTTCTTTTCTTTTCTTTTTTTTGTTTTTGAGACAGAGTGTCTCTCTGTTGCCCAGGCTGGAGTGCAGTCACGCGATCTCGGCTCACTGCAACCTCTGCCTCCCAAGTGCAAGCGATTTTCATGCCTCAGCCTCCCAAGTAGCTGGGACTACAGGCGCCCGCCACCATGCCACTTGTATTTTTAGTAGAGACACTAAAATACAATACAATTAATAGGAATTTTTAGTTGAGATAGTAAAATACAATACAAATACCACTTGTATTTTTGGTAGAGACGGGGTTTCGCCATGTTGTCCAGGCTGGTCTTGAACTACTGGCCTCAAATGATGCGTCCGCCTCGGCCTCCTAGAGTGCTGGGAGTACAGATGTGAGACACCATACCTGGTAGTTTCTATTTGAAGAAACAAACTAGAGTAATATGTAGGTTTAGGTAGTGAATTTCAAGGATTATTTTAACAGAGATTATGTTGGTATGTGTACCTGAAGAAATGTAAAGACACAAAATGCTATGTGGGCAACATTTTTTCAGAGCATCTAAATGTATGAAAGTATCTCAGGAAAAGATTAATGATGGCCTGGAGCAATTTGTCTTTTATTATTTTATTTATTTATTTATTTATTTATTTTTTTGAGATGGAGTCTGGCTCTGTCGCCCGGGCTGGAGTGCAGTGGCCGGATCTCAGCTCACTGCAAGCTCCGCCCCCCGGGTTTACGCCATTCTCCTGCCTCAGCCTCCCGAGTAGCTGGGACTACCCGCCGCCTCGCCCGGCTAGTTTTTTTGTATTTTTTTAGTAGAGACGGGGTTTCACCGTGTTCGCCAGGATGGTCTCGATCTCCTGACCTCGTGATCCGCCCGTCTCGGCCTCCCAAAGTGCTGGGATTACAGGCTTGAGCCACCGCGCCCGGCCCGGCAATTTGTCTTTTAAAAATTAGTTTTCAGGAAAACATATGAATCATGGAGATACAGAGCTGATGTATCAGCCCATCAGTTAGCTAAACCCTTATTGACATCTGCTTTTATAAAGTGTCATGCTGGATTCTGTGGGATGTACAAAGAAATAAAAAGTGTGGTTTGGCGGGTCAAGATGTCTGTAGTGCAGTCAGAGAGTCTGAAATACAAACTCAGGAAGACTTAATGGTAGTTAAGGATGAATAATGTATCCTAATTTCAATAAAAGCAATGTCACAAGGTTTATAAAGCAGGGCAGGATTGTAAAAGATGGACTCACAGACAAAAGCAGTAAAAGAAGTATTTTCTTTTCTTTCTCTTTTTTTTTTTTTTTTTTTTTTTTTTTTGAGATGGAGTCTCGCTCTGTCGCCCAGGCTGGAGTGCAATGGAACAATCTCGGGTCACTGCAACCTCCACCTCCTTGATCATCCCATATCCACAGACTTCAGCATAGCAAATTTGAGGGACAAAGTTAGTTTCATTGGGATTCAGTATTTACAGATGGGGCTCCTGGTTTCATTCATTTTATGGGGATACTGTTAAATAGAGTATTCCCTTAAAGAAAGTCTCAGGATATAAGATGATGTTTTTGTTTTTGTTTCTGATTGTGGTATGTGATGTGCTTGGTCTTAATGGTGGCAGAGCAAAGCGATTGCTTTCCCAGCCTCCTCATGGGGAGAATTCCCTCCCTAGAGGCACAGAGCTGCTCACCTAAATTTCGTTCAGCAGTTTATTGGTTCAGTATATTAATTTAACGTCTTATTTCTTTGGCCAGTTTTATTTACTTTTGTGTAATAGGTGATGTTGATTAATACACAAGACTTTTTGTTGTATGGTTGACAAACTGGAGCCATATGATCCTGCACCTTTGGAGTTCGCTTCCTCCTGGAAGTTTTGAAAAGCCTTGGAATCATGCTTTGATTGTTCTATGTGCTGGGAGTATTTTTATGGTCTTTGTTAGTTTGTCTGTTAGGACCCAAGAATGATTCATTTCATCCCTATCAAGTTTCACTGGCAAAACCTATCCTGTCGTCCTGTGCCTCTTACCTGTGATCCTCAGGGTAGTCAGTGTTTCTGGCCTGTCAGGAAATGACATCTGTACTTTGTGCAAGGCTGGGATTCCCTAAGCCAAAGAAGTTTCCTGGGAGGACTTGTGGGCTGCATGTCCACATATGAAGCAATCTCCTCCCCTTCATAATGACTTATCATACCTAGTTTATTTTATTTATTTATTTATTTATTTTTTTGAGATGGAGGCTAGCTCTTTCGCCCAGGCTGGAGTGCGGTGGCGCAATCTCGGCTCACTGCAAGCTCCGCCTGCCGGGTTTACGCCATTCTCCTGCCTCAGCCTCCCGAGTAGCTGGGACTAGAGGCGCCCGCCACCATGCCCGGCTAATTTTTTTGTATTTTTAGTAGAGACAGCCTTTCACCATGTGAGCCAGGATGGTCTCAATCTCCTGACCTCGGGATCCGCCAGCCTCGGCCTCCCAGAGTGCTAGGATTACAGACGTGAGCAACCGTGCCTGGCCATATCATACCTAATTTAAATGAGATTTGAATCTAAATGTGATGTTTTGGGCACAACCTTGGCTGTAAATTTGATCTATCCATGTATATCATGATAAGGAGGAGGGCAGCTTCTTTTATTTTTTATTTTTTAAATTGTTATAAAATAGAGACAGAGTCTCACTATGTCGTCCATTGTGGTCTCAAATTCTTGGGTTCAAGTGATCCTTCCATCTCAGCCTCCCAGCATGCTGGGATTAGGAGCATGAGCCGCCACACCCAGCCCCAGCAGACTCACTGAACCTGTATAAATATTTTGTCATGGAAAGAAAAGGCCTTTGTGTGGTACTTACCCATTGTTCTGAGCACTTCTGCAGATGAGGTTAATCAACGTATGATATTTCCTATGGAATTATTGTTCTAAGGTTTCCTAATGATTTGGTATCTTGTAGTCTATATTAAGATCTTTTTTGGATTTTTTTTCCTCCTGAAGGTAATTGGAATAAGATACCATTGTCAGAGTGTTTCATTTCAATATTTATCATGTGTTAAACTGAGGGGTAGAGATGGAGCAAAAAAAAGGAAAGAATGTTTTCTCCTTTCTAGTAGAAAATAGATCATTAGCCAGAATTAAATTTTTCCATCAGTTGTATTCAGTCCCTGCTAAGTAATTCTTGTTCTAATTATCTTGGAATCTCTACCCATCTGCTTTCACTAAAGTCATCTGCTTCTGAACCAAAAAGTCCTAGAAATCCTGATCCATTCCACAGCCTGACAAGTGTCTCCTGGTGGCAATGGTGTTTGGCTTGTTTGGTTTTTGAGACAGGGTCTCACTCTGTCACCCAGGCTGCAGTGCAGAGGCATGACCACAGCTCACTGCAGCCTCGACCTGCTGGGCTCAACAACCCTCCCACCACAGTCTCCCGAGTAGCTGGGACCACAGGCATACACCATCATGCCCGGCTAATTTTTTAGAAAATGTTTTTGTAGAGATGGGGTCTCGCCATGTTGCCCAGGCTGGTCTCAAACTCCTGGGCTCAAGTGATACCCCCACCTCGGCCTCGCAAAGTGCTGGGATTACAGGCATGAGAAACTGCTTCTGGCTGGTGTCAGCTTATTTGGAAAGTTGGTATTCAGGAATCTTCAGTAATATCAGTAGTGAAGAGTACCTTTATTAGTGCCTAAGGAGGCTTTATTTTGACATGTCTTCTATAAGTTTCTATTTCTGACCTATTGTTTATAGCAGGTGACTTTAGGCAAGTGTGAGGCAAAAGCAGAAACTGGCAGTTGGCAATAATGCGAAATGGCTCTGGCTAGTTTATGATAACAGTATCGTATGGAGCAGAAAAACACGTAATCATTTCCTAAGGATTCAGTTAGTGATTCCCCAACACTAAAATATTTTGGACTCTGAGGATATTGACAAATCTCCAGGCTCTTTTAATTCATCCCGTAAAATGTTTGTAAGGTTACTGCCAAACGAAAGGAGTACTCTATTTTCTTTTTAGTTTTGTTTTCTTTTTTCGTGGAGGGGGTGCTGTGGGGGGAACAAGGTCTCTCTCTGTTGCCCAGGCTGGAGTGCAGTGGTGCAGTCTTGGCTCACTGTAACCTCTGCCGCCCAGGTTCAAGCAGTTCTCCTACCTCAGCCTTCCAGGTATTATAGGTGTGCACCGCCACGCCCAGCTAATTTTTTTGTTTTTAGTGGAGATGGGTTTTGCCATGTTGGCCAGGCTGGTCTCGAACTCCTGGCCTCAGGTGATCCACCCACCTCGGTCTCCCAGAGTGCTGGGATTACAGACGAGAGCCACGGCACCCGGCCAAGTACTGTATTTTCATTTTAAACATAAGTTTAAAAAATAAATTTGTTGAAAGATATGCCAGTCTTTGTAACAGACATGAGTATCCTTCTATTGATCTTGAAAGAAGTTGTGGAAAAATTCCCATTAATAATCTTGCACTTGAGTAAAGTTCCCCAGGGAGGTTGAACTTCCCTATTTGATTTCTCATATTGTGGGTTTAACAAATACAAGAGCTTTTACAATAATGCTAAACTATTAAAAGTATAGAGAATGCCAGACATTCCCAGTCATTTCTGGCTTCCCTCCTTCCTATAGTGAGGGAACAAATCTGTAGTGTTGGCCACTTGTCATCTGGAGAGTTCTACATGTAGCCGACATGTGAAGACAGTGAGAGCTTTATTTTTCCAAATTTGGGAAAAGGCATTTTGAGAAAGAGTTGTCAGAGGTGATTCGATATAAGCATAAGTTATTATATGCCTAAAGACAAGACGTTGTAACATACTTGGTTCAGAATGATGATATTTAAAATAAACACAGCAGGCGGGATGCAGTGGCTCATGCCTATAATCCCAGCACTTTGGGAAGCTGAGGCAGGCGGATCACCTGAGGTTAGGAGTTTGAGACCAGCCTAGCCAACATGGTGAAACCCCCTCTCTACTAGAAATACAAAAATTAGCCGGGCATGTTGGCAGGCACTTGTAATCCCAGCTACTCGGGAGGCTGAGGCAGGAGAATCGCTTGAATCCGTGAGGCGGAGGTTGCAGTGAGCTGAGATCGCACCATTGCACTCCAAACTGGGTGACAAGAGCGAGACTTCATCTCAAAAAAAATAAATAAATAAATAAAAATAAATAAATAAACACAGCAGCAAATAATTAAGAACCCTAGACTTTTCAGAAGTAGATTTTTGTTTAATATAATTCAAAAGCATGACAAAAAGCACCAGAAATTAACCAGCTGTCAAGTGAGATTATTTTGGTGCTGTAGGGAACCCTCTTATCCTGGCACAGAATCACATTTGACATTTTCTTTGTCACTAAACAGTTTTCTTAGGAAGTATTGTTTTTTTCCTCTTAAAGTGTATATCATTTGATTTTGTTTAAAAATGCTAAGATACCTTTGTGTGTTTGTGTGTGCGTGTGTGTGTTTTGAGATGTACACAAAACCAGCAAATTTAAATATTTTAACTTTAAAATATACTAACTTTATCAGCACATGCAGTAAAACAATACCCTCAGCACATTGACTGATCATTTTAATAAAACTGGAACATTTCTTTGATGAACTAACAGAACACGTCGATTATATTGAATATAGATTCATATCTCATACTTGGCAAGTGGTATCTGCTTTGCAACTTGTATCTAGTAGAGCCCCAGCCTCCCGGAGTCATTCTTCTTCCCTCAGAGACCCAGAGAAAACCTGGAACCGTTGGCGACCGACACTCTTAGTGGATTGTCAGGGAAAATTCTAAAGGCAACCAGATGTGAGACACCTTGCCCGCTCTGTTTGGGGAACACATTCCACATCCCTTTGTGTGCCCTAAAGTGGTGAGAGGAGGCGCGCACCAGCAAGGCCCACGGGCGTCTGCCCATCCTTCTCAACCGGTTCGTCTGCTGAGCCATCCCATTGTGTATATACCGGGAAGAGGCAAGGGAGGGCGTCCTGGGGTTTTTGTGTTTTCTGTCTTTGTGAATTTAGATCTCCTTAGAAATTGTCCAGATCCCCCCAAAGATCATTCACTAATTAATGAAATGAAATATTAGTTCAGGGTCTTAAAGTTAACAAGGATCTTGAAACCTATATTTAATCTGATTCACTGTAGAGAAACACAATTATTAATGGTACTGTGAGATGACATTTTAATAATTTTACCCAGATAGATATGGAGAATAATTAAGTTTACAGTTATCTCAAGTACCAAAGAACAAGCCCTTTTAAACATTAGAATTACATTTACCTGAACACACAATATTTACATTCTCTTAATGTTAAATGTTGGCCAATAAAACCAGTAATGAAAATTTGAGAGTTTTCAACTAATTAGGCTTTTCATGAGAATATAACCAAAGTTTGTACATAATATAAAAAATTATGCTTAGAGGGAGAAGACGTAGCTATTTTGAAACCAAAATTATCAAACTAGTCTGATTTGTCTCAGGATCTGCCTTAATTGGGACTATCATAAAATATGCCCTTAGGTACCACATATCAGAGGAGTTTTTACTGGCGTATTTTTCTAACCACCAATTGTCATTCAACAGAGCAGCCAGTTCTGCTGGAAGAAAGGACCCTCCCTCCGTTGTAAGAGGGAAGGAGAGGTGGGAGATTGGAAGATGCCTGGTGTAATGATGAGGGGAAGTGAGAGGAGAGGCCGGCGGGTGCAGGAGCGGGGAGAAAAGGCCTGAGGGAGGAGTTTGCTGAATGTGGCGGAGGCCCGAAGTCACCCTCCCGGGGACAGAAGGGAACACAGGCTCTGTGCAGGACTAGTGTTGTGTCTATTGGTGATCGTGTGTATGAAGTGAGATGCATTTCTTGACCATGGGCCTTTCTGCAGGATTGTTCAGCCTCTTGTGGGCAGGCATGGAATGGGCAGGTGATATGGTTCATCCCGGGTAGAGGTTTTGCCAGGTGGTGCAGGAGATGGGCAAAGGAATTGAAGGCATTTGCAAAACAAGTGATTATTATAAAGTGAGTCCATGTAATTCAGGTTGGCCAAAGGGCAAACTGCAGCTAGAAAGGGGCAGGTGGACCAAAGGGTTAGTGGTGGTGGGTTAGGGATGAGGGCAAAGACCTGAATGGCCGGGTGGGCACAGGGTTAGTGGTGTAGGTTTGGGAGACCTCCAGGATTGTGCTAAGATCTGGGGTAGAGAGAAAATTGAGAGCCGAGAACAAGTCTCCAGTGAATGGGGGCGTGTCTCCAGAATGTCCGTAGATGACACAGAGAGAAGGGGGAAAGGCTGGTGAAGCTGGGTGACGTTGGCCTCCAGCAGAAGGTCCATGGTCTGGAGGCGGTGATGGGGCCCAGTCCCCACCCCACTGCCCCTGCAGTCAGAGGACTTAAGTAAGAAATGGCCTTTCATCCAAAGGCCAGCAGAGGCGGGAGGGTCAGTTGATGAGGAGATTATTGCCAGCAGAGTAGACAGAGCAGGTTTCACTCGGGGTAGCCCAGTGGAACCAGTCCTTGCCTGGCGGTGGAGCAGCACCGTGGTGTCCTGACTTGGGCCAGTGGCGAGTGGGCAGTAGCAGGCGTTGGTAAAACCAGTCTGCCCTCTGCTGAAGCGTTACTACTGAGTCATTCAGTTCTTTCACCTGTTCAACATCTCCTGCGTGCCAGGCCCTGCCAGCTGTCGGGGTGGGAAGAGGCATCAGATGCAGCTGCCCCCTGCTGTGGGGCACTGGGTTTCCACGTGGGACCCCTGAGAAAATGCAGTACTCAACCAGGTGCAGTGGCTCAGAAGGAGTTCTGATTTAAAACAAACAAACAAAAAACAGAAAATGGGCTGGGCACGGTGGCTCACGCCTGTAATCCCAGCACTTTGGGAGGCCAAGGCAGGTGGATCACCTGAGGTCAGGAGTTCGAGACCAGCCTGGCCAACAAGGCGAAACCCCGTCTCTGCTAAAAATACAAACTTAGCCCCAGGGGTGGTGGCAGGCGCCTGTAATTCCAGCTACTTGGGAGGCTGAGGCAGGACACTTGAACCCGGGCTGTGAAGGTTGCAGTGAGCCAAGATTGTACCATTGCACTCGAGCCTGGGCGACAAGAATGAAACTCTGTCTCAAAAAGAAAAAACCAAAAAAACAGAAAATGCAAACCACTGGTCTAAGAATCTGCCGGAGTCTTAAGAGGAGACGTCCTTCTTCCCAGCAAGCCCCAGTTTCCTTTTTCAGAACTCAACTCATGCTGCCTCTTGTTTTGCCCATCCCTGCCCATTTCCAGAGTTCGGCGTGTACTGCAGCCACTGCCGGAGTGAGGTCCGTGGCACGCAGTGTGCCATCTGCAAAGGCTTCACGTTCCAGTGTGCCATCTGCCATGTGGCTGTGCGGGGATCGTCCAATTTCTGCCTGACCTGTGGGCACGGTGGCCACACCAGCCACATGATGGAGTGGTTTCGGACCCAGGAGGTGTGTCCCACTGGGTGTGGGTGCCACTGCCTGCTTGAAAGCACTTTCTGAACCTGCAGACCACGGGTGTTGTCTGAAATCCCAGATGACCCATAAATGCCCCTGACAAGCTGTCTGTCAGGGGAGAGGCTCCAGAACCTCAATTCGTCCCCAGTGAGATGGGAGGATGGTCCCCCCAGGACTGTGCAGTGTCAGCTCTTGGTGGGCCTCTGCCTTCTCTTCTGCTTGGCTACCTGACGTGGATGTCACTGTGGGAAGATGAGGGGAGAAGTGCAGAGCTGCGCTTGTGTGTTGTCTATGTCGGCTGAGCTGCCAAGGGGGAGGTTTTCATGGAGAACAGCACCTGGCTCCAGGCCGATGTTACCCTGTAAGATGTTAGCCTTAAACCGCCGAGCGGTGTTCTCCTGAAGCCAATGGAGAGACCAGAGTCAGATGGAAAAGACAGTCTCCTGAGCCCGAGGACAGTGGGTCGGAATTGAATCAACAAATGGGCCTATGGCATTGTGGCTTTAGAAGCTGGTACATTTACTGAGCTGATGGACAGTGGCCTTCTAAAATATGACACTTAAAATGTAAATATGCACTGTACTTAAGGATTCTTAAGATGTATTTTTTTGTTTGTTATTTCTCCTCCAGCTGCTATCCCTTGGCTAATAAAATTCTCATAATTATTTGAAAAAAAAGAGAGAGAAAGTTAAACAACATTTTGGTGAATCATTTTTTACCCTACTTCTAATTGCAGGTAGCTATTTTGAATAGGACCAAAGTCAGTGCTCTGATTTTTAAAGGAAATGCTGATTTACTTTTGTCATCTGACAGGAGAAAATAGAATTTGACATTTAAGGTTCTTCCCAACCCCAAGAGTCTTCTTATTTCTTCTAGCAGGAGGACGAGATTGCTGTGCAGCATGGATAGAAAAGTCTCCCTTGGCCAGGCACAGTGCTTCACGCCTGTAATCCCAACACTTCAGGAGGCAAAAGTGGGAGGATCACCTGAGCTCAGGAGTTCGAGACCAGCCTGGGCAACATAGGAGATCCCGTCTCTGCAAAAAATTTAAAAAATAGGCTGGGTGCGATGGCTCATGCCTGTAATCCCAGCACTTTGGGAGGCCAAGGTGGGAGGATCACCTGAGGTCAGGAGTTCAAGACCAGCCTGGGCAACATAAGGAGATCCCATCTCGGTAAAAAATTTTAAAAATAGGCCGAGCGTGGTGGCTCATGCCTGTAATCCCAGCACTTTGGGAGGCCGAGGCAGGAGGATCACCTGAAGTCAGGAGTTTGAGACCAGCCTGGCCAACATGGTATAACCCCATCTCTACTAAAAATACAAAAATTAGCTGGGCATGGTGGTGGGTGCCTGTAATCTCAGGTACTGGGGAGGCTAAGATAGGAGAATCACTTGAACTGGGAAGCAGAGGTTGCAGCGAGCCAAGATTATGCCATTGCACTCCAGCCTGGGTGACAGGAGTGAGACTCCGTCTCAAAAAAAGAAAAAAAAATTTTTTTAAATAGCTGGTTGTGGTGGCACATGCCTGTGGTCCCAGCTACTTGGGGTGCCGAGATGGGAGGATCACTTGAGTCCAGGAGGTCGAGGCTGCAGTGAGCCTTGATTGCACCACTGTACTCCAGCCTGGGCAAAGAGTGAGACCCTGTCAATAAGCCAGTCTTCCTTGCCTCTGTGCAGATGGGCTGGGTTCCAGTGAGTGCCCTCACTCTTCCTTTGGCTTCTCTTGCACACTGCCTGTGTTTGCCTGTGTTCTGAGTAGTTGTAACACCTGTGTCCACCAATTCTTCAGAATGACTTTCTTTTTTTTAAGTTAATTTTTTTTTTTTTTTTTAAGAGAGAGACAGGGTCTCACTCTATCACCCACACTGGAGAGTGATGATGCAATCATAGCTCACTGTAGCCTCTATCACCTGAGCTCAAGTGATCCTCCCACCTCAGCCTCCTGAGTAGCTGGGACTACTACAGGTGTGCACCACCACGCCTGGCTAATTTCAGAATGATTTTCAACTTCACATTTTGTATGTGCCAGTGAAAAGAAATCTTTTTTAGTATTTATATTGAAATATCTATTTCTGTTTCTTAGAATGTTACAGTTCCAAGTAGATTAACTTAGGGACTAGAACATGTCCCATAATATGAGAGTATTGTGTATTCGTGTGTTTCAAACTCCAGTTCAGGACCCATTAGTGGATTGTGACATTGATCTACTGCGGAAAATCAGCATTTAAAACAATGAAACAGTGTAGGAGAAAAATGATCAGAATGTACCATACATAACTAAGGAAAATGTTTTGTGTAACTTGTTTATGAGTGTGCAGCACACGTGTGCACAGGTGTACACCGGATCACAGTGTAAACTCATTTCTTACTGAAAGTTGTAGTCAAAACCATTTTCAGAACTCTTTTTTTTTTAATGAAGCCTACACCTCGTCGCCTGTATTACTGGACATGAAACTTCATGATATAAGAAAGAACTTAGATCCTGTGCAGTGGAACCAGAAGTTTAGTGCTGGGCTCTGGTCTGAGGTAAGGTGCCAGTGTCTCAGTAGAGTGAGCAGGGGGGCCTGCTGGGAGCATGACAGGAGGAGGCCGAGCCAAGAATTTGCACACACAAATTATGTTGTAATAGTGATCACAGAATAGGTTGGCTGATTTACACGGAGAGAAAGGATCTGTTGTGTTCCTCAGTGAAATCACACCGTTGGCAGAGAACAATCTTTTTCTGTTGTTGACCGCTCACGCTAGTGTAAAAATCTGTCCCTATCAGTCCCCATCAAGAATGAGATGTTTTTCTTATTTTATTGTTAGAGGAACATTGACTTTCAAAACTGAAAAATCTTAATAATGGGTGTGAAGAAATTTCAAGTTTAAAATATTACATAATGTCTTCCTTCAATATGGAAATTCCTTTTGAATTTCCAAGTTACCAGAACAGATGTCTAATATTTTTAAAATATTCATGTTTGGAAACAGGTTGGTTGTCTGGTTATGGGCCTTGGCCGATATTCTCTCAGCCGCAGAATAGATGATTACAAGCACCTGAGTCTTTTTTTTGTTGGTTTGTTTTTAAAAGCAATATAAGACCAAGTGGGATGGCTCACGCCTGTAATCCCAGCACTTTGGGAGGCTGAGGTGGGTGGATCACCTGAGGTCAGGAGTTCAAGACCAGCCTGGCCAACATGGCGAAACCCTGTCTTTACGAAAAATGCAAAAATTTTCCGGGGTGATGGCGGTTGCCTATAATCCCAGCTACTTGGGAGGATGAGGCAGGAGAATCGCTTGAACCTGGGAGGCGGAGGTTGCAGTGAACTGAGATTGTGCCACTGCACTCCAGCCTGGGCGACAAAGCAAAACTCTGTTTCTAAATAAATAAATAAATAAATAAAAGCAATACAAACTGTATTTGAAAGTACCTTTGCAAGAAAACAGGCCCAGGAGTCTTATTTGCACACCAGAAACAAAAGGTTGCTCAGGCAGGCTACTGGAAAAGATGGGGCAAGGGGCAAGCCTCAGGGCAACCACCACGTTCACTATTTGTTCCTGTCCCTAACCCCCCAAGACACAAATGGTATAACGCTTTCGTTGGTAATGTCACATAGATAGAATCGATGTTGCTTTTAACAATTTTTGTTTGTGTGTTTGTTTGTTTGTTTTGAGACAGTCTTGCTCTGTCACCCAGGCTGGAGTGCAGTGGTGCGATCTTAGCTCACTGCAATCTCTGTCTCCGAGGTTCAAGCGATTCTCCTGCCTCAGCCCCCTGAGTAGCTGGGATTACAGGGGTGTGCCACCATGCCCAGCTGTTTTTTGTATTTTTAATAGAGACAGGGTTTCACCATGTTGGCCAGGCCAGTCTCGAACTCCTGACCTTGAGTGATCTGCCCGCCTCGGCCTCCCAAAGTGCTAGGATTACAGATGTGAGCCACCCATGCCCAGCCAACTATGTTTTGTTTAATTTAATATAAAAATGCATCAGTCTGAAGACGCCAAGTTCACCTGCTGGGAGCTCCTTCCCTTACTCAGTGTGGTTCCCTAGGTGGCTGAGAGGATTGGGGAGAAAGCCAACTCCTTTTTAGTGGTTTAGTGCAGCAGGAATGCAGGAGAGGACCTAGGCTATAGCCACCCTAGGGTCGGGGTCTTTGAGATGGAGCCTCTCTCTGTCGCCCAGGCTGGATTGTAGTGGCGCACATGATGTCTGCTCACTGCAACCTCCATCTCCCAGGCTCAAGTGATTCTTGTGCCTCAGCCTCCTGAGTAGTTGAGATTACAGGTATGCGCCACCACACCTGGCTAAATTTTTTGTATTTTTTGTATTTTAGACAGGGTTTCACCATGTTGCCCAGGCTGGTCTTGAACTCCTGACCTCAAGTTGTCCACCTGCCTCAGCCTCCCAAAGTGCTGGGATTACAGGCATGAGCCACCGTGCCTGGCCCCTGAACAATTTCTTAAAGGGTTGGTTTTGCTAATTGTAGCAAAATAGTTCCGCAAACAGGGTGACAAATCACACCCTCTTCTTTATGGCTTATCTTTGCATGCCCACCCTCAAAGATTCACGCACCCAGTGGCGGGTCCCGGGCATGGGGGAAACACCTGGGTTTCTACATCCTTCTTAGAATCTAATGGTCTTGTCAGAATCAGAAATAAATCTCCCATGTTGGCATTCTGTCACATTGGCAAGTTTATGTTGCCACAATATCACTAGTTTAGTATTTCTTCCTCAAATCTGAGGAGGTCTGGTACAATTCATCAAGTATTGGACATGAGGATAGACACTTGGGCAAAGATGAACCATACAGAATGTGGTCTCTGGCCTGCTGGAGGCGGAGTCTAGCAGGAAACTGAAGTATGTAAGTGCTTACACCAAAACGTGCTGTTGGCCTCCAAGGAAAGAAGAAACTCTACCAAGGGCCGAGATTGCGCAGAGGAGGTGGCTTTGGCTGAGTTCATATGAAGGGTGTTTTCAATGAGGAAGAGCGGGACAAGACAGCGTGGCATTGGGGGTGCTGTGTGTAGTTTCTTAGTGGAGCCTGTAATGCCCCCCACTTCAGATGCCAGTCTCAACTCCCAGGTTGTGATGCCATCTACCTGAAGATGGTGTCAGATCCCACAGGCTGAGGGTAACCCCCACAACGCTGCCCCCACGTCAGATGCCAGTCTCAAGTCGCAGGTTGTGTGACCTGTGCTTCTGACTTACCGGCTCTAAATTGGGGGTTCCAATGACACCCTGCTCGGGTTTCACTAGGAGGTGTGCCGAATTCAGGGGAACACTTTACTTGCATTTATTTGTGTATTTCTTCTTCTTCTTCTTCTTCTTCTTCTTTTTTTTTTTTAATTGAAATGGGGTCTGTGTTGCACAGGCTGGTCTTCAACTCATGGACTCAAGCAGTCCTCCTGCCTCAGCTTCCCAAGGTGCGGGGATTACAGGCATGAGCCACTGCACCTGGCTCCTCATGTTTTATAAAGGGCCTTAAAAGGATACAGGTGGGCAGCCAGATGAAGAGATACATTGGACAGTCACACAGGGTTGGTTCCCCTGGCAACCAGCCCCCATCCTGAGGCTGTCTGAGAAGCCACCAAGAGTCCACTCATTAGAACAAAAGCCGTTCCTCTCACCAAATTCCAAGGGATTTAGTAGCTTTGTGTCAGACACTCCTATCACTCAGGAAATTACAAAGGTCGTAGGAGCTCTGTGTTAGGAACCCAGATCAAAGACTAAATATCAGAACAGAAGATTCTCTTAGCAGCCCTATTGCTCAGGAAATGACAGGGTTGAGGAGCTCTATGTCAGGAACCAGGGCACAGACCGGATGTACATTTCTTTTTAAATCACAGTATCACACCCAGAAAAGGAAAGCCGTGTCTCAACTCACACTCAGGTCTATCTGACCCACACATTTTTAAGAAAAGATTTTTATGTCTTGATTTTTTTTTGCAATTATAGAAGCACTTTAAATATTGTTACTATTTTGTTCTGTCTGCCTTGTCTCCATATGATTTCCATAAGTAGGGCTTATTTTTATTTTCACAAATCAGGAAAACACAGACACAAGGCAAAAAGAGGTAAAAGCCATTTCCTTATGAAGAAGGTATAGGGAGCCTCAGCACTGCTTCCCAGGGAGAGAGAACAGCTAGAGTTAAGAAAGAGCACAGGAGGCCGGGCACGGCGGCTCACGCCTGTAATCCCAGCGCTCTGGGAGGCCAAGGTGGGCAGCTCACTTTAGCCCAGGAGTTCCAGACCAGTCTGGACAACATAGTGAGACCCTATGTCTATATTTTAAAAATATATATTCAAAAAAGAAAAAGAGCATAGGAGCTTCTATGTGAGGGCGAGTCTTTCTACGCACAGGAAGGCACGACAAAAGAAACAGAAGAACAAGAAACAGGAAACAGAAAACAAAGACTCAAACGGCAGATTTGTAATAGCCCCAAACTGAAACTCTCTCAGATGTCCTTCAGTAGGCGAATGGTTAAACAGACTCTAGCCTCTGTCCTGTGGAATGCTACTCAGCGATAAAAGGGAATCAGCCCCAGAAATGAAGCAGTGTTGTGGTTTGGGGCATGTCTTGGCATGTCATTGCCTCGTGCCAAGGAAATCAAGGACACGGACGCACATGGAGTGAGGTTAAGAGTGGAGGTTCAATAGGCGAAAGAGAAGAGAGAATAGCTCGCTCTCCTGCGAGAGAGAGGGGCACCGAGTGGGAATTCTGGCCCGAGGCTGAGTGCACCAGATTTCATAGACAGGATTGAGAAGGCAGTGTCTGGTTTACATAGGACCCAGAGATTGGGTGGACCAGGTGTGACGTTTAGCACACAAGGAAGCTGGTGGCCCCACCGTAATCTTATTATGTAGATGGGGTCTTTGCCTGGCCTGCGCCGTGCTGTGTCTTCCTTACTATACACGTGGTTTGGCAAAGAGAAGGGAAGATGGAGCCGCCATGCTGAATAGGCCTAGTCCCAGGTATCTCTTTTTTGTTGGCACAGCTGCTGGCATTCACTTGTGCAAGCTTCTAGCTTGCTTATCTATGTCTGCAGCTCGATTTTACAGGCTGCTCTTTGTTAGAAAAGACAATGATTTGGGAGCTGCTTTTCGTTAAAAAGGAAACCTTACCGAGGACTCCCATACGCACACTAGCTGCCTGAGTAATTTCTTCTTCACCCTTATATCATCAGATACACATAGCAATCTAGATGATTCTCAAGCGAATTAGGCTGAGTGAAAAAAAAGCCAACCCCAAAAGGTTACCTTCCACATGACTCTTTTTTTTTTTTTTTTTTTTTTTTGAGATGGTTCACTCTGTTGCCCAGGCTGGAGTGCAGTGGTGAGATCACGGCGCTCTGCAACCTCCGTCTCCTAGATTCAAGCAATTCTCCTGCCTCAGCCTCCTGAGTATCTGGGATTACAGGCACCTGCCACCTGACTCCTGGCTAATGTTTGTATTTTTACTAGAGACGGGGTTTCACCATGTTGGCCAGGCTGGTCTTGAACTCCTGACCTCAGGTGATCTGCCCACCTCGGCCTCCCAAAGTGCTGGAATTACAGGCGTGAGCCAGTGCGCCTGGTTGATAACTGTTATTATATAACATTCTTGAAGTGGCAAAACTCTAGAGCTGTGAAACTGCCTTTGCAAAAATTAGAGCAGTGAGAAAATTATGACAGTGAAAGAGACCTGATCTAACAAACCCCCATCTTGCCTTTAACTTCCAGACTGCCCTTAATGATTCCTGGGCTTGTGCCAAGCTACTTTGGGCGACAGGTAGTTTATAGTTTAAATAATAATAGCCCTTCTCCAAAACTAAACTGCCTTTGTAAAGCCAATAGAAGACCACCAGGTTAGGAGGATAAGAAGAGCCTGAATTCTGCTACGATGTAGACATAAATGATTACCAGCCATTATTCTGGAGGTCACAAGATTTGTCACTTCCCAATTACTCCTGCAGATAACATCACTATTGTAGAAACTAAGATTGGGGCTGGGCACAGTGTCTCAAGCCTATAATACCAGTGAGGCAAGAGAATAGGGCCTGGAAGTAGGGAACCTAAGGGCTTCCTAGAACAAAATCAAATGGAAACACTTCAGCAATAACAGGGAATATCCTCTTCATTTACACAGGGTGTACACCAAGTAACCAATGGGAAACCTCAAAGGGTATTGAACCCCAGAAAATTCTGTAACTGGAGCCCTTGAGCCTCTTTTCTGGGCTGCTTCCACCCTGTGGAGTGTGCTTTCAGTACATCTCTATTGTTGCTTCATTCTTTCCTTGCTTTGTGCATTTCATCCAATTCTTTGTTCAGAATGCCAAGAACCTGGAAAACTTGCAGTCCAGACCCTCCACCAGTAACACCAGCACTGTGGGAAGCCAAGGTGGGCAGATCGCATGAGCTCAGGAGTTCCAAGACCAGCCCGGGCAATGTGGTAAAACAGCATCTCTATAAACAATACAAAAATTAGCTGGGCATGGTGGTGCGCACCTGTAGTCCCAGCTACTCAGGAGGCTGAGGGGGGAGGATCGGTTGAGCCCAGGAGACAGATGGAGGTTGCAGTGAGCCGAGCGAGATTGCACCACTGCGCTCCAGCCTGGGTGACAGAGATACCTTGTCTCAAAAACACCTCAAAAAACTAAGGTTGGTCTTTTGAGATGTTTTTTCAGGCCTTTTTTTTTTTTTTTTTTTTTTTTTTGAGATGGAGTCTCACTTTGTCGCCCAGGCAGTGGTGTGATCTTGGCTCACTGCAACCTCCGCCTCCCGGGTTCAAGCAATGCTCCTGCCTCAGCCTCCTGAATAGCTGGGATTACTGCCACCTTTTAGGGAGAGGACAGGGTTTCGCTCATGTTGCCCAGTCTGGAGTGCAATGGCGCAATCTTGGCTCACTGCAAACTCTGCCTACCGAGTTCAAGCAATTCTCCTGCTTCAGCCTCCCAAGTAGCTGGGATTACAGGCATGTGCCACCATGCCCAGCTAATATTGTATTTTTAGTAGAGACGGGGTTTCACCATGTTGGTCAGGCTGGTCTTGAACTCCTGAAGTCGTGATCCAACCTCCCAAAGTGCTGGGATTATAGTCATGAGCCACTGCACCTAGCCTAATTTTTGTATTTTTAATAGCGACTAAAAATAGAAAAATTGGCCAGTCTGGTTTCAAACTCGTGACCAAGTGATCCGCCTGCCTCAGCCTCCCAAAGTGCTGGGATTACAGGTGTGAGCCACAATGCCTGGCCATCTTTTCAGGTTTTTGCACTTCTGACTATTGATGGCTCCATTCCTACCCGCCAACCAGTCCTGTGACCCCACCCAGAAGCAGACTCAGCCTGTGCAAGGACCGTGTTCCACACTCCCAGGATTGCACCCCCAACCAGTCAGCAGCACCCTGGCCTGCCAAACTGTCCTTGAAAAACCCTAGGCTCTGAGCTTTTGGAGAGACTGATTTGAGTAATAAAACTTCAGTCTCCTGTTCAGCCAGCTCTGCACCAATTAAATTCTTTCTCTATTGCAGTTCCCCTGTCTTGATAAATGGGCTCTGTCTGGGCAGCAGGCAAATGAACCCGTTGGGTGGTTACGGCTGGAAGAGAGTTGGGCGGTGATGAGCGGTGGGCAGGGGCAGGAGGTTGGGAGGTGTGGCTATAAAAGGGCAGCACAAAGGACCCTTGTGGGGATGGGATAAATTGCACAGAACTAAGTACCCACCATGAAGTGCAAGTAACACCAGGGAAATCTGAGGAAGATGGGTGGATTGTCTGAATGTCAGTATCCTGAGTTTGATACTGTACTGTAGTCTTGCAAGATGTTACCATTGGGGGAAACTGGGCAAAGCATACACAGAGTATCTGTTTTCTTTCTTCTCTCTCTCTCTTTTCTTTCTTTCTTTCGATAAACTCTCGCTCTTGTTGCCCAGGCTGGAGTACAATGGCGGCATCTCGGCTCACCACAACCTCCGCCTCCTGGGTTCAAGTGATTCTTCGGCCTCAGCCTCCAGGGTAGCTGGGATTACAGGCATGCGCCACCACGCCCAGCTAATTTTGTATTTTTAGTAGAGGTGGTGTTTCTCCATGTTGGTCAGTCTGGTCTCAAACTCCCAACCTCAGGTAGTCTGCCTGCCTCGGCCTCCCAAAGTGCTGGGGATTACAGGCGTGAGCCACTGTGCCTGGCTGTCTGTGTTGTTTCTTAAAACTGAATGTGAATCTACAATTCTATCAAAATAAAAAGTGTAATTATTTTTTAAAAGCTGCATACTGTGGGCCGGGCACGGTGGCTCAAGCCTGTAATCCCAGCACTTTGGGAGGCCGAGGTGGGTGGATCACGAGGTCAGGAGTTCCAGACCAGCCTGGCCAAAATGGTAAAATCCCGTCTCTACTAAAACTACAAAAATTAGCCAGGTGCGGTGGCAGGTGCCTGTAATCCCAGCTACTTGGGAGGCTGAGGCAGGAGAATCACCTGAACCCAGGAGGCAGAAGTTGCTGTGAGCTGAGATCGCGCCACTGCACTCTAGTCTGGGCAACAGAGCAAGACTCCGTCTCAAAAAAAAAAAAAAAAAAGCTGGGTACTGTGATTCACCACATTTGGGTCTGATAAACAACTATGAATTTTGAACATCAACTTAGCTGTGCTAGAACCTCTCTGGATGTAACTGAAGACTTCTTTTTTTTTTTTTTTTTTTTGAGACAGAGTGACTCTGTCGCCCAGGCTGGAGTGCAGTCAGAGCTTCCTGCAGCTTCTGCCTCCTGGGTTCAAGTGATTCTCCTGCCTCAGGCTCCTGAGTAGCTGGGATTACAGGTGCCTGCCACCATGCCCAGCTAATTTTTGTATTTTTAGAAGAGATGGGGTTTCACCAAGTTAGCTGGGCTGGTGTCAAGCTCCTGACCTCAAGTGATCTATCCACCTCAACCTCCCAAAGGGCTGGTGTGAGCCACTGCACCGGGCCAGTGGGACTTGTTTTAACTAATTGCACAGGGGCTTGTAGGCTCATTCTGTCCTACCTCGGGAGCAGGATTTGATCCTTCATTAGCACACTCACTCCCCGACACACACACCAACACCCCAGCTGCTCTCTCTTCTGGCCGAGCCATGCATGGTGTGTGCCCCCTTGCCTGACAAGCAAAGAAACTCGTGGCTCGTTGTGGGGGTCATGGTAAAGATTTTTGTCTTTCCTTTGAGTAAAGGGAGTAACAGTAGTGAGTGAAACTCTTTTTGATAAGGAGTAGCAATGGAGAGAAGGGGAAAGAGTCAGATATTTAGGTGGTCGACTCAGTCGGACTGACTTCAGCCCTGGTTTGCCACTACTAGAAGGGTTGTCTGATGTTAAATAATAAGCATATCTAGTGTATTAGTCTGTTTTCACCCTGCTGTAAAGAACTGCCCGAGACTGGGTAATTTATAAAGGAAAGAGGTTCAATTGACTCACAGATCTGCATGGCTGGAGCCTCAGGAAACTTACAATCATGGTGGAAGGAGAAGCAGGCACATCTTACATGGTGGCAGGTGAGAGAGTGTGTGTGTGTGTAAGAGAAACTGTCAAACACTTATAAAACCATGAGATCTCCTGAGAACTCACTATCACGAGAACAGCGTGGGGGAAACTACCTCCATGATCCATTCACCTCCCACCAGGTCCCACTCTCCACACGTGGGGATTATGGGGATTACAATTCAAGATGAGATTTGGGTGGGGACACAGAGCCAAACCATATTGTCTAGTTTGTGTTCTGTTTTGAGTTCTCTTTCTATATTTCCCTTATGGTAGTGGTAATTATTTTCCAGTTACACTTGCAGTTGAGAAGCAATATGAACTTTCAGGAATAGCGGACAACCATGTTTGCCATCACTTTGGAAATAGACAACTAATCTCAGGAGACTGGTTATATCCTCCCAAACCAGATATCAGAAAATCCCACTGCTGCCATCAGAGAGAATGCCTATTAGCATATGGGAAGGCCCATGGATAAGCTGTTTTCACGGAGTGCTAACTAGAAAACGTAAGAAAACCACAGCCACAGCCGGGTGCGGTGGCTCATGCCTGTACTCCCAGCACTTTGGGAGGCCGAGGTGGGCAGATCACCTGAGGTCAGGAGTCTGGAAACCCCGTCTCTACTAAAACTACAAAAAAATTAGCAAGCATAGTGGTGTGTGCCTGAAATCCCAGCTACTCGGGAGGCTGAGGCAGGAGAATCACTTGAACCCGGGAGGCAGAAGTTGCACTGAGTCGAGATCCAGCCACTGCACTGCAGCCTGGGTGACACAGCAGGACTCTGTAAAAAAAAAAAAAAAAAAGAAAGAAAAAAGAAAGAAAGAAGAAAGAAAGAAAAGAAAGAAAACCATGGACATGAGGACCCAGCTCTTTTATCATAAATGTTTTTCTCTTATAGCAACATAAGTTACAACACGATATCTAACTACTGCCTTTATTTTGCTATGTGAATCCAAGATACAATATAAAGGATGAGAAAAACAATGAAATAGAAATGGCAGCTCTTTTTTTCACTGAACTCAGCTCGTTGCTGTCATGGGCCTGAATTGCCATTCGGGAGAACATTTCTCTCCACCTTGGGTACTTCTGTATTGAAAGTTCTTTCAGCATTAACTGGCCCAAGCTACTGGTTGCTTGTGCAGTATAAATAGAGGATACATTCTTTCTTGTTTTTACCACAAAAGGCTTTGAAAGAATTGGAAATCCTGTAAGAGATGGCTGCAAGAGCTCGGAGTGTAATATTTAGAGCTGAGGGTGTAATCTTTAGAACATTCATCTCTTCCTGAACATTGACGTCTTTAAAACTGAGAAATTATTAACACTAGGTGGCAGCAGAGACCTAGTGCAGGTGAGTGCATCATCCATCTGAAGTGCAGATAAGAATGAGAGTTAATTCAGTCTAGTCTACACTCGTTTTGCTAGTTGTGAAATGAAAGATCCGCTCACTTGTAATTCATTCTGGATTTGTCAATGCAGTGATTGACAAACATAACATCAGAAAAGCTGTTTGAAATCCTGCCTCTCACCTTCTTGGGCATGAACGTGTCTTACACATTCTTGCTAAAATCAGAGCTCTACACATTAACTTGAAATTACATTTTCTTTTTCTTTTCTTTTTTTTTTTTGAGATGGAGTTTCACTCTTGTTGCTCAGGCTGGAGTGCAATGGCGTAATCTTGGCTGTCTGCAACCTCTACCTCCTGGGTTCAAGCAATTCTCCGCCTCAGCCTCCAGTGTATCTGGGATTACAGGCACACACCACCACGCTCGGCTAAATTTTTTTGTATTTTTAGTAGAGAGGGGGTTTCTCCATGTTGGTCAGGCTGGTCTCTAACTCCTGACCTCAAGTGATCTGCCTGCCTGGGCCCCCCAAAGTGCTGGGATTACAGGTGTGAGCCACTGCACCTGGCCTAAAGTTCCATTTTAAAATGAGAAACATAGTTACAATGCACATATAAATAAGGAAGATAGATGTGGTCACATGAAATCCAGGAGCCTGGTCAGTAAGGTGGTAGGGGATTCCAACAACATAGAGCCCAGCATTGGAGGAGAAAGGCGGAACTGAAATAAGCAATAAAAGATAAAAAATAAAAACGAGCTGAAACCAGGTTCATGTCTTTCTGTGTATTTCACCATTGACCTTCACACCAGCCCTATCAGAGACAAAGCTCATTTGACAGTTCGGTGAGAATAAAGCTCAGAGACTTTTGCTGCAGTTCACAGGAAGGACAACGAAGCTAGGATTGGAACCCAGCTCTCCTATAGGTGAGCCTGACTTCTTTTGCTCTAGCGCGTTGTTTTAACGGCAAGAGTGTGTAGCTCCCCGGGTGGGGACAGTTCACAGACAACATATCCTTCTAAGATGGGTCGAAGCCAGAGAGCTGAGATAGTAATTCATGTGCTGGATAATTGCATCGAATCCAGATGAAAAAAATCTCAACAAATGATGGTTGTAGATCCAGGCTGAAAAGATAAGTTTTACGAAGGGGCTGGGTGCGGTGGCTCATGCATGTAATCCTAGCACTTTGGGAGGCTAAGGTGGGCAGATCAGGAGTTCGAGACCAGCCTGGCCAACATGGTAAAGCCCCGTCTCTACTAAAAATACAAAAATTAGCTGGGCGTGCTGGTGCATGCCTGTAATCCCAGCTATTCAGGAGGCTGAGGCAGGAGAATCACTTGAACCCAGGGGGCAGAGGTTGCAGTGAGCCAAGATCGCACTATTGCACTCCCGCCTGGGCGACAGAGCGAGACTCTGTCTCAAAAAAAAAAAAAAAAAAAAAAGTTTTATGAAGGATGGATGCAGAGTCTCCAGTTGGTTGGAAATAACTGTAGAAGTGCAGGATGAGGGTGTTCCTATGAAAAAGGCCCACAGGTTTTAGCGAATTGCTTGGTATGAAGCAACAATGTGCATTTATGACCAAAAAAAGTCAATGAAATCTCAGAGTTCACTGAATGGAGAGAGAAAAATAGCCCCATTTATTCTACTTTATTAACCTACTTGTGAATCATTCTGTTCAATTATAGGACATTGTTAGAGGGACAGAGTTCAAAGGATGGGCAAAGTGGTGACGAATTTGAAAACTATATACAATGAAGAATTACTGGCCAGGCGTGGTGGCTCATGCCTGCAATCCCAGCACTTTGGGAGGCCGAGGCAGGTGGATCACCTGAGGTCAGGAGTTCAAGACCAGCCTGGCTAACCTGGCGAAACCCTGTCTCTACTAAAACATACAAAGGTTAGCTGGGCACGGTGGCAGGTGCCTGTAATCCCAGCTGCTCTGGAGGCTGAGGCAGAAGAATCACTTGAACCTGGAAGACGGAAGTTCAGTGAGCCGAGATCGCTCCATTGCACTCCAGCCTGGGGAACAGAGCAAGACTCAGTCAAAAAAAAAAAAAAAAAAAAAAAAAAAAAAGAATTACTGCAAAATTGGAAAATTTTAACCTGGTAAAGGGAAGATATAGAGAAGATATGAAAAGCTGACTTTTTTTTTTTTTTTTTTTTTTTTTTTTGAGACGGAGTCTTGCTCTGTCGCCCAGGCTGGAGTGCAGTGGTGCGATCTCGGCTCACTGCAAGCTCTACCTCCCGGGTTCACGCCATTCTCCCACCTCAGCCTCCGAGTAGCTGGGACTACAGGCGCCCGCCACCACGCCCGGCTAGTTTTTTGTATTTTTAGTAGAGTCGGGGTTTCACCATGTTAGCCAGGATGGTCTCGATCTCCTGACCTCGTGATCCACCCGCCTCGGCCTCCCAAAGTGCTGGGATTACAGGCTTGAGCCACCGCGCCCGGCCTTTTTTTTTTTTTTTTTTTTTAAAGAGACAGGGTCGGCCGGGCGCGGTGGCTCACGCCTGTAATCCCAGCACTTTGGGAGGCCGAGGCGGGTGGATCACAAGGTCAGGAGATCGAGACCACGGTGAAACCCCGTCTCTACTAAAAATACAAAAAATTAGCCGGGCGCGGTTGTGGGCGCCTGTAGTCCCAGCTACTCAGGAGGCTGAGGCAGGAGAATGGCGTGAACCCGGGAGGCGGAGCTTGCAGTGAGCTGAGATCCGGCCACTGCACTCCAGCCTGGGCGACAGAGCGAGACTCCGTCTCAAAAAAAAAAAAAAAAAGAGACAGGGTCTCACTTTGTTGCCCAGGCTGGCGTGCAGTGGTGCAATCACAGCTCACTGTAGCATTGAACTCCTGGGCTCAAGTGATCCTCCCAAGTAGCTAGGTCTACAGACACGTGCCATCATGCCTGGCTAATTTTTAAATTTTTTGTAGAGATGGGGTCTTGCTTTGTTGCCCAGGGTGCTCTCAAACTCCTGGCCTCAAGCAATCCTCCCACCTTGGCCTCCCAAACTGCCAGGATTGCAGGCATGAGCCACCAAGTCTGGCCTGAAAAGCTGACTTTTAATGGCTAAAAGTAAATTAGATTTATTCTGTAGTTCCAGAAATCAAAAGTAGGATTAATGGAATCAAGCTACAAGGATATGGATTTCAGCTCAGTTTAAGTGTAGCAGAAAAAAATAACTTAAATCAATTGATAGTACTGACTCACATATTATGGCTATAACATAACTCAACTGAGAGTATTTCTGTTTAGGAAGATAACCTTGATGAGCCTCTTTGGCTTTGCAAGGTGAGTTGCCTCTAGCTGCAGTCATAGGGGGAAGATACAAAAAATAAAATCCAATTCCACTGCCTGGTAAGGTGGGAAGAATGTTTGCTTTCCCCAGGGAGCTATGGAAAGAAGGAAGAAACATGAGGAGGGCTGGGGAAAGTCCAGGACTCACGGAGTGAGAAATTTGCCAAGGTGGGGAATGGCTGTTAAATTTCTCATTAAGTTTGACATTATTTCCTGTTTGGTGCCATAATTACCCTCGACGACCACTAACTCTTCAGAAAAGTGTGCCAGACACAGTGACCCTGTATCAGCGGTGTTTGACAGGGGAAGTGACAGAAGAGGACTGGAGTTCATGGTAGATAGAGGGGCCCCGGAGGGAAGACAATGAAGGTGGACACTGAATGGTGGGCAAGGAGGGCAGGTGAGCGGCAGCCTGGACAAACTGCTCAATATGGGGAACGCTGGAGGAGGCTGCCCACAATCCGCCTTCCTTAGTTCTTAAAGGTGACTTCAGCAGGACAGGGGGATTGGGGTATCTAGATTACACTAGGGGAGACTTAAAATTGTCCAGTAATGAGGTAGTGAGCTCCCCGTCACTGGAAGAGTTCTCTTAGGAACATCTGTCAAAGCTGTTGTAGAGGGAATTCTTGCATTGGCTAAGAGGGTGCACCCATGAGCTATAAAGATCCTTATGAAACCCAGGCACAGTGGCTCATGCCTGTGATCCCAGCACTTTGGAAGGCTGAGCTGAGAGGATTGCTTGACCCTGGAGCTTGAGATCAGTCTGGGTAACATAGGGAGACCCTGTCTCTAAGAAAAAAAAAAAAAGTACAGCTGGGCATGGTGGGGTATACCTGTGGTCCCAGCTACCCAGGAGGCTAAGGTGGGAGGATTGCTTGAGCCCAGGAGGTCAAGGTTGCAGTGAGCCATGGTCACACCACTAAACTCCTGCCTGGAGATGGAGTGAAACCATATCTCAAAAAAAATAAAATTAAAAAAAAATGTTAAGATCTTTATGAAAGAAGCTGACTACCTTTCCTTTTACCCACCTGATTATGTCCTATCATTCAAAGGTCAGCTTTGGGTTGGCAAAAATTTCATGGTACTCAATAAATTAATATTTAAATCACTGACTATTTTTTAAAAGGCCTGATTCTACTTTTCCATCCATCCATTTAAGGAGTATCTGTTCAGTTTCAGGCAATTATGCTACCCTTTGTAGAGACACACTTGTTAATTAGACATGGTTCCTGTTCTTTTATGATACATTTTTGTATGCACCGTGCTTATTGGAACGAATTTTCTGGATTAGGATATCGGGGCAGTGGGAATAGCATCTGTGAATCTGGAGACCTTTGTTCTAACTCCAGCTTTGCTGTGTGACTGAGAGAAGACACAGAACCTCTGTCAATCTCCAATTACTCATCTGTAAAATCAAGATGCAGAACTGTTCCAGGTGTTGCAAACTCCAAAGCCTACGGGGTTCAGGCACCATGAAGCAAGCAGGTGTTATGATTTGTTTCATAAACACATTAAGTAGAATTCCCCAGGTGGGCACTTCACCTGTTAAGCATATTGCACTATTTTCTCTTCCATAGAGAATTGTGTTCTCCATGGACAGAAAGAGGGGAACCACGAACACAGGCTCACTTGAGGGTGGAGGGTGGAAGGAGGGAGAGGTTCAGAAAAACTATTGGGTACTACACTTAGTACCTGAGTGACAAAATAATATGTACACTAAACCCCCAAGTCACGAGTTTACCTAAATAGCAAACCTGTACATGTAGCCCTGAACCTAAAATAAAATATACAACTAATATCTATAATAAAACTAATATATAATAAAAAATATATAATATATAAAAAATTGTGTTCCGTCCCATTTTTCTTAAAACACTCAGCCTTCTAGATCTTTCATTTATTTTTCCACATTGATAGAGACACAGTGTGAGGGGTTTTAGTGGCACACAACAGTCTCCACTACAGCTATGTTAAGCAGGAAAGAGATTTATGAAAGAGATACTGAGCCGGGCACAGTGGCTCATGCCTGTAATCCCAGCACTTTGGGAGGCCAAGGCAGGCGGATTACTTGAGGTCAGGAGTTCCAGACCAACCTGGCCAGCATGGTGAAACCCCGTCTCTGCTAAAAATAAATAAAAATAAATTAGCCAGGTGTGGTGGCACACACCTGTAATCCCAGTTACTTGGGAGGCTGTGGCAGGATAATTGCTTGAACCAGGGAGGTGGAGGTTGCAGTGAGACAAGATCATGCCACTGTACTCCAGCCTAGGCAACAGAGCAAGACTCCATCTCAAAAAAAAAAAAAAAAAAAAAAAAAAAAAAAAAAAAAGATTACTGAGTAATTCACAGAAATTCCAGGAAGGCTGGAAAACCAGGCTTGAAGGCTATGAGAGCCAGTGTGGGTACTGTCAGATAAAATGCAGGATCCTCAGGCAAATCTGGATGTCATTTGGAACATACTTATTTGTTCTTAACCTGAAGTTCAAATTTAAATGGACATCTGCTATTTTTATTTGCAAAATCTGGCCACCCTAGCCAAGGTGGCTAAATGCCTAAATTATACTCTGAGATGATTCTAGGTCCTAATACCAGCGATGCTACGCAGCCCTGACTCTGAACAGGCAGTGCCCCCCCCCCACCCCTACCAGGTCTCTGCCAACTCTGACTCTGAAAACATGCTGTCCCAATCTGAACCTGTTCCTCACGGGTTCCCCTCTGTACACCTCTCCACATCGAGGTCTTGGAAAGAAGTCCAATAGCCAATCAATCGAAAAAGATGCTCCTTCTCACCAGTAATCAGGGAAATGCAAGTTAAGACAAAAGATCGCATTGGTGAGTCAGTGGGTAGTAATTAAGAGCCTGGACCCTGTGGCCAGACAGTGTGGACTTGCAGCTCGGCTTGGTGGTATGTTTGGCACTGTGCCTCAATTTCCTCCTCTGTAAAGTGCGGGTAATAGTCTTACCTCAATACATTGGAAGAATGTATTTCTAAATTTCTAATATGCTTTAAAGTTTTGTTTTGTTTTTGATTTTTTTTTTTTTTTTTTTTTTTGAGATGGAGTTTCACTCTTGTTGCCCAGGCTGGAGTGCAATGGCACGATCTCAGCTCACCGCAACCTCCGCCTGCCAGGTTCAAGTGATTCTCCTAGCTCAGCCTCCCAAGTGGCTGGGATTACAGGCATGCGCCATCACGCTTGGCTAATTTTGTATTTTTAGTAGAGATGGGGTTTCTCCATGTTGGTCACGCTGGTCTCATACTCCTGACCTCAGGGGATCCACCTGCTTCGGCCTCCCAAAGAGTTGGGATTACAGGTGTGAGCCACTGTGCCAGCGCTTTGAAGTTTCTATGCTCTGGCGTGGAGTTCTGCCTGCTTTCCTGGTGGGGCCTCCTGGAAAGGACGTGCCCTTCCTGCCTCTTAATACTCAGCCTCGCCACCATGATTTATGTTGGAAACCATCAGGACTCAACCCATCACGCCCTATATCCTTGTTTATGCCAACAGGAAAAGTTTAGAAATGCATTTCACTCAGGCCATCAAGGCCAACACCAACGGTGATGACAGTCATGTCGGTAGTAAGATATGTTATTGGTATGATGCAGTGAAGATGGCATTTTGCTGCTGTGGCCATTCTCGTCTAAAACCAGAACCTCAGGCTAGGTTCGTGAGAAAGAAACTGAGAGAAAGAAATGCCATACGAGGGACAGTCTACAAAATGCTTGACTGGCACTCCTCAAAACTGTCAAGATCATCAAGACCAAGGAAAATCTGAGAAAGTGTTACAGCCAGGAGGAGCCTACGGAGGGAGAGAAGAAAACTAAATGTCGTGTGGGATCCTGGATGGGACCCTGAAACCGAAAAGGGCCATGAGGTGAAAACTAAAGAAATCTGAGTTAGGCCGGGCGTGGTGGCTCAAGCCTGTAATCCCAGCACTTTGGGAGGCCGAGACGGGCGGATCACGAGGTCAGGAGATCGAGACCATCCTGGCTAACACAATGAAACCCCGTCTCTACTAAAAATACAAAAAATTAGCCGGGCGCGGTTGTGGGCACCTGTAGTCCCAGCTACTCGGGAGGCTGAGGCAGGAGAATGGCGTGAACCCGGGAGGCGGAGCTTGCAGTGAGCCGAGATCGCGCCACTGCACTCCAGCCTGGGCGACAGAGCGAGACTCCGTCTCAAAAAAAAAAAAAAAAAAAAAAAAAAGAAATCTGAGTAAAGTGTGGGACTTAGTAATAATGTTCCAACACTGGTTCATTCATGATGACAAATATACCACGCTAATGTATGATATTAATAAATAGCGTAACCTGGGCACGGGATGTAGGAACTCTGTACATCTTTGCAATTTTGCTACAAATAAAAATCTTCTAAAATAAAAACCTTATTGGTAGGTTTGTGGTTTTTGTTGTTGTTGTTTGTTTGTTTGTTTGTTTGAGACATGGTCTTGCTCTGTCTCCCACTCTGTCACCCAGGCTGGAGTGCAATGGCACGATCTCCGCTCACTGCAACGTCTGCCTCCTGGGTTTAAGCGATTCCCTTGCGTCAGCCTCCAGTAGCTGGGATTACAGGCGCCCACCACCACACCCAGCTAATTTTTGTGTTTTTAGTAGAGATGGGGTTTCACCATGTTGGCCAGGCTGTTCTTGAACTCCTGACCTCAGGTGATCCGCCCACCTTGGCCTCCCAAAGTGCTGGGATTACAGGCGTGAGCCACCGCGCCCAGCCAGTAAGGGTTTTAAGACCTCATAACGGCAGTAATTACTTTCTTCCAAAGCTGTTCATTAGAGGTAAAGAAAAGGTGTGAGATTTACCATACTTATACTTGATTTATATTTAGTATATTCTTGAGAATGTTTGTATAAACATACAATATGGTGACCCCTATGAATTGTTACCATTACCATGATTTCAAATGACTTGTGCTAAATTTTTTCTTTTCTTTTCTTTGAAATGGAGTCTTTCTCTGTCACCCAGGCTGGAGTGCGGTGGTGCGATCTTGGCTCACTGCAACCTCTGCCTCCCAGGTTCAAGTGTTTCTCCTGCCTCAGCCTCCCAAGTAGCTGGGACTACAGGTGCATGCCACCACGCCTGGCTAATTTTTGTATTTTTGGTAGATATGGGGTTTTACTATGTTAGCCAGGATGGTCTCGATCTCCTAACCTTGTGATCCACCTACCTCGGCCTCCCAAAGTGCTGGGATTACAGGTGTGAGCCACCACGCCCGGCCTGACTTTTTTTAAATGGAGTCAGTGTCTCGCTAAGTTGTCCAGGCTGGTCTTGAACTCTTGAGCTCAAGTAATCCTCCTGCCTCAGCCTCCCAAAGTGCTAGGATTACAAGTGTGAGCCACCATGCCTGTACATGAGGTGACCTTTCTAAATAATTGAATCAAAATTGTAATTACTCTTTATGTTATCTTGAGGTTGTCTTGATTCTTAGCTTGACATTTTGAGATCAAGGAGTAATCAGAAAGTGGCACAAAAGTGCTACTTAGTCCCTGAAAATCTTTCCAATTTAGGCTGCAAAGCCAATTAATCATGCTTAGAAATAAGGATAGACCGGGCATGGTGGCTAACGCCAGTAATCCCAACATTTTGGGAAGCCAAAGTAGGAGGATTGCTTGAGGCCAGGAGTTCGAGACCAGCCTGGGCAACACAGTGAGACTTGTTCTCTACAAAAAAATTTGAAAATTAGCCAGGTGTGGTGGTGCATGCCTCAGGGCTACTCAGGGAGGCTGAGGCGGGAGGTTTGCTTGAGCCCAAGAGATCAATGCTACAGTGAGCTATGTTCGTGCCACTGCACTCCGGCCTGGGTGACAGAGCAAGATCTTATCTCGAAACAAACAAACAAAAAGCCAAAAACCAAAAAGATAAACTTTTGAAATAGCATTTATACCTCTTACTACTCTGCATTTATTTAACTGGGCTCCTGTATTCAGAAACGGCAGCAACCTTGAACTCGTTGTGTACTGGCTAAAAGCACACACACGTACATAGGCAATCCCACTTCCTACCTCTCTGGCTGGCAGGATTAAAAGCTAAGAAAACACAGTGTTTGCAAGTGCATGGGGAAGCATGCAGAGCTGTACGCTGCTGAGAGGAGTGTGAATTGATGAAGCCTTCTTGAAAAACACTTTGGCAACAGTGCTCTCAATGTTCAATACTCAGTCCTTTCATTCAACTTCATTAGAGGGAATTGACCCCATCGGTGTGCTTACACGAATGCACAAAAATGTTTGTATGAGAATGTTTTTCTTTCTCACTCTGTTGCCCAGGCTGGAGTGCAGTGGCGAGATTATCGCAGCCTTGAACTCCTGGGCTCAGGCGATCCTCCTACTTCAGCCTCCTAAGTAGCTGAGACCACAGACATGATCCACTGTGCCCAGCTAATTTTTTTTTTTATTTATTTTTTGTAAAGATGGGGGAGTGTTATTTATGTTGCTCTGGCTGGTCTTGAACTCCTGGGCTCAAGTAATCCTCCCACCTCGGCCTCCCAAAGTGCTAGGATTATAGATGAGAGCCACTGGACCTGGCCAGAATGTTTACTTTCACTTTGTTCATTACAGTGAGAAAAAGGGGAAGCAGCCTAAATACATGTTCATCAACAGGAAACTGATAAAAGAAATTGTGGATATATTCATACAATGGAATACTACAAAACACTGGGAAAACATGGATCCGGATCATATATGCTGCCGTAAATATTGTTCAAAGAACACACAGAGAAATTACATATCAAACGTGCTTCTATTTCTTTTCTTTCTTTTTTTTTTTTTTTGAGATAGAGTCTCGCTCTGACTCCCAGGCTGGAGTGCAGTGGCACAATCTCGGCTCACTGCAAGCTCCACCTCCCAGGTTCAAGCCATTCTCCTGCCTCAGCTTCCCAAGTAGCTGGGATTACAGGTGCCCGCCACCATACCTGGCTAATTTTTGTATTTTTAGTAGAGACGGGGTTTCACCACGTTGGCCAGGCTGGTCTCGAACTGCTGACCTCGTGACCCGTTCGCCTCAGCCTCCCAAAGCACTGGGATTACAGGTGAGCCACCGCACCCAGCCAGTATGGTTCTATTTCTTAAAAATGATATATGATATATAAACTATATCAATATTTAAATATATATGTGATATATATAATATATAAATTATATATAAATGTACATTCTAAATGTATTTATAAATACATAGACAATTTCTGGAAGGCCACATTGTTAATGGGAATTTTCTCTGGTGAATCGGCCTGAGGGAGTTGGGATGGGAACAGAATTTTACTTTTATATTTTTAATGTTTTGTACTGTTTGATTTTATTTTATTTATTTTTTTTTGAGACAGGGTCTGACTTTGTCACCTAGGCTGGAGTGCAGTGGCACAATCTTGGCTCACTGCAGCCTCGACCTCCCAGGTTCAAGCAATCCTTCTGCCTCAGCCCCGCAAGTAGCTGGGACTACAGGCGCATAACACCACACCCAGCTAATTTTTTTGTATTTTTTGTAGAGACGTGGTTTCACCGTGTTGCCCACGCTGATCTTGAACTCCTGAGTTCAAGTCATCCGCCTGCCTTGGCCTCCTAAGTGCTGAGATTACAAGCATGAGCCACCGCGCCTGGCCCTGTTTGATTTTTTAATGTTTCTTTGAGTTTTTACATGTAAACAAAAGCTAGTTGACACTTTGGGAGGCTGAGGCAGGAGGATCCCTTGAGCCCAGGAGTTTGAGGCTGCAGTGAGCTGTGATTGCACAACTGCACTCCAGCCTGGGTGACAGAGTGACAGTGTGAGACCATGTCTTAAAGCAAAAACAAAACAAAACAAAAGCTAGTTAAATATTGTAAGGTTTTCTTGCCACAAAAACCCAAAACAAAACTTTTTTAAATATAAAAAGGGAAGTTTTTGCAGGCTGCTCAGTGCGTGGCTAAGAAGAATGACATGTATTTTATTATTAGTCTTTTCTTTTTTTTTCTTGAGAATGACACGTGTTGGAGGCAGCACTCAGCACCCATTGTTGGGTGCAAACCACTGTCATTCGTACACTTTGTTTTAATTGGGATGGCTATACCTGGAGCCAAATGTTTATATGGGTCAAATAAAGCACACACCCAAAGAATGTGTGCTTATCAACAGATTTATTACAAGGCAGCTTTCATGGGTGTGTTTGATATTTCAAATGTTATGCCAATATGGCCTGAAGTCATCAGCCTGACATTAAGGTTAATAGCTGACTTAATAGATAGTGACAATTAAAATTATATTGGAAAAGTCCCTCCCCAAAGAGTTTTGGCATTCTGAATATTACATAGTCCATGGAAATAATAGTGTCACCCAAGAAAACTTGACTCTTCTTCCCAATAGTCTCAAAAGCCGATTGCAGAGAGTGAAGGAAAGAGAGGTTTTGTTAATAACTCAAACAGGCCAGCTGAAGTCAGTTCTCAGAGACTTGAATGCAAGGGGTTTGGAACAATTTGGAGCAAATAATGATAATATATTAAGTAAAAAAGATATGACAAAGCACTTATATTTATGTTAGTAGTTTTTGTTTAAAACCAAACAAAATTCTGCAGATATACACATTTTAAATCATGGAAAAATTATCCCATTCACAATTCCAGTCCATCCATCTGCTTTTCCTATACCAACCGGCTGCTGAGGTCTAGGGGCTGACAGGTGTAGTGAGGCCTTGGGCCGCCCACTAGCAGGGTTTAAGTGCTTGCCAGTCAGCTCGGGGCCCTGCAGGTGGGCCTGGAAGTTTCCTGGGTCCTGTGAAAGCAGATCTACTCTGGCTTCGTCTCTGAGTGCCTGGGTCTTGGGGGCTCCTGGAAGTCAACTTGTTGGACAGGTAGGCTGAGTGGGAGAGGTTACTTGAAAAGTGGGGTTAGTGGTGGTTACCAAGAGAAATGGGAAATGGATATCGGGAAGGTGGTCATTAAATCCACTGTGGGAAGCAGTTTTTAATGAGGGTTGGCCTATGAGTATTTAGGTCAGGATTCATTGTTTTTCTTTCTTTCTTTCTTTTTTCTTTTTTTTTTTTTTTGAGATGGAGTCTTGCTCTGTCACTCAGGCTGCAGTGCAGTGGCACAATCTCAGCTCACAGTAACCTCCGCCTCCTGGGTTCAAGCGATTCTCCTGCCTCAACTTCCCGATTAGCTGGGATTACAAGCACGTACCACCATGCCCAGCTAATTTTTGTATTTTTAGTAGAGACGGGGTTTCACTATGTTGGCCAGCTGGTCTAGAACTCCCTATCTCAGAGAATCTGCCTGTCTCAGCCTCCCAAAGTGCTGGGATTACAGGCGTGAGCCACTGGATCCACCGTTTTTCAAGTTTTAAAGAAAATCTCTGTGAATACCTCCAGCCAAAGACCACCAGGAACACACCTGCAGTTAAGCAAGTTGGGTTTATTGCTCATTTCAGGGAAGGAAAACCTCACACCATGGAAACCTGGGGCATTTCAGAAGGAAAGTGCTCTGAGGGCCTTGTTGCAGGATTTGCACTTCTGCCTGGTGATTTGGGGGTGGGTTTATGGAAGTGGAGATTTGCTCAGGGTTAGATGTTGCTGTTGGAAGCAAGGATAATTCTATGATTGGATATCTTACTAAAGCTTAATCATAGGAAGGGTGGATGAGAGTGAGGCTACAGCTGTAATTGGTAAAGAAGTAGCCATCCCTCATACTGACTGGGAGAAGGCGGGGCAATGGTTGGTATTTGTGACTTCGAAAATGTTCAGGTTTTGTCTGTGTTCGAACACCATACCCAAGTGGTCTTGGTTTTTGTCTTGATCTGTCACCATCGTGGAGATGCTTGTCTGATGTAGATGCTGTGTGAAATTGTGTGTGCTCACCAGCAGAACAGCGACACACAGCTAAGGGCGTCAGGGGTGCCTTCCTCTATCCCACACGCAATTATGACAGATTTTGTCAGACCAACTCCACTTTCAAAGTAACAAACCCCGTTTTTATCTACTCAGCCAAATCCTTAGCATCTCGGTAGCTTTGCTTATTCTCCAATCTTTTAGTCTCTTCCTCTCTTCCTTCTTTTCTTTCTTCCTTCCAGCGAACGATGTATAAGTCTGTTTCTTAATGATCACATACTTTTAATCGAGATTCATAGAACACTCAGATGACAGCAAGGAAGGAGATGGAGACGAATGTATTAGTCTGTTCTCACTCTGCTGTAAAGACATACCTGAGACTGGGTAATTTATAAACAGTTTTAATTGGCTCACAGTTCTGCATGGCTGCAGAGGCCTCAGGAAACTTACAGTCACGGCGAGAGGCAAAGGAGAAGCAAGGCATGTCTTCACATGGTGTCAGGAGAGAGAGCGCAAAGATCTGATTGTTTATAAGTGTGTAACACCCTCACCCCGCCCACCTTCGCGCTGTCTCTTGTCACTCACTGTCCCGAGAACAGCAAGGGGGAAACCTGCCCCCATGATCCAATCACCTCCCACCAGGTCCCTCCCCCAACACTGGGGATTACAATTCAACATGGGATTTGGATGGGGACACAGAGCCAAACTGTATCAACAAGCACACAGAAATACACAAAATGGGCCAGGTGCAGTGGCTCATGCCTATAATCTCAGCACTTCGGGAGGCTGGGGCGGGCTAATCACTTGAGGTCAGGAGTTTGAGACCAGCCTGACCAATATGGCAAAACCCCATCTCTACTAAAAATACAAAAAAATTAGCCAGGCATGGTGGCACATGCCTGTAGCCCCAGCTACTTGGGAGGCTGAGGCAGGAGAATTGCTCAAACCTGGGAGGCAGAGGTTGCAGTGAGCCGAGACTGCGCTACTGCACTCCAACCTGGGCAACAGAGAGAGTCTCCATCTCAAAAAACAAAACAAACAAAAAAAACAAAATGATGCCTTATGTCTGCTATGGTACATGTATATATCTAAATACACAGAGAATGTTCTGGAAGGAGACACCAAACCGATAACTGGTTACCTCAGAGCAGCAGGGAGACCAAGGTTGGCAGTGATGCTCAAAGGGAACCTTGCTTTTTTAAAAAATAGACTATGTTTTAGAGCAGTTTTAGGCTCACTGCAAGTTGAGCGGAAAGGACAGAATTCCCATAGAGCATATCATTAAAACTATTTTAAATAACAAAGTCAGACAGACTTCAGCATGGTGGCCCCCATTCATCTGAGCACCCCAAACAACAGGCACTTTATAAATAGTTCATTACCTTTAATCCTTATAGCAGTCCTGAACGGGAGGTATTTTCTTCCCACATTTACACGTGAGGAAATAGACCCAGTTAAGAGCGGTGCCCAGGGCCATTAGGCTAGTATGTGGCAATGCTGGAGTCAGAGGTACATGGTCAGATTCCCGAACCCATTCTTCTTTTATTCTGAAAACCTAGGTTGGCCTTGGCATGGACCCCTCTTTCCCAGCTCCCACCCATTGGCTGGTGACCCACCTGTGAATGGACCCTGTGGTGTGCTGCTGACCCACTGGCCACAGGGCCACAGTCTGACACAGGAGATGACCAATGCCTCTTGTGCTTAGAGGGGCTTTGTTGGGGCTTCCTGTGTGTGGTTTTCAGGCCCCACAAATTTGAGCAGCTCCTGGAAGCCCACCCTTTACCGCTTATATCACTCACCACCTCTAATCTGCCTACTGTAATGTAAGGCCTCTCCATCTGGATTAGACAATCACAATGTTTAATTTATTATTATTTTTTGAAATGGAGTGTTGCTGTGTTGCCCAGGCTGGAGTGCAGTGGGGCAATCTCAGCTCACTGCAACCTCTGCCTCTGGGGTTTAAGTGATCCTCCTGCCTCAGCCTCCCATGTAGCTGGGACTACAGGCATGCGCCACCACATTCAGCTAATTTTTGTATTTTTAGTAGAGATGAGGTATCTCCATGTTGGCCAGGCTGGTCTCGAACTCCCGACCTCAAGTGATCTACCTGCCTCGGCCTCCCAAAGTGTTAGGATTACAGACATGAGCCACTGTGCCCAGGCTGGTTTAAGTTTTAACATTTCCTTTACTATAAAAGCCATATAAACTTGTTTCTCCCTCGTGTAGGATACTCGTTTCTTGTTTCCCTGGTAGTGTAACTGACATGCACACACAGTGGACCTGTGGCTGAGGGCTCCAGCCTCCCCCCTGCTCTTCCCTTTATGCCTTGAATGACCAGTAGCCGAGTTACAGCAAAAACCTGGGGGTAGACTTTGGCAAATGTATCGTGATTTTTATCTCCTGGTTCTAAGATTTCAGAAATGATCGTTTTGGGCTTACGGGAATTTCTTAGGCAGCAACAAGAAAGCCTTGGTAATAATTCTGAAAAATCATTTAGCTTTTCCAAGTTGACATCCAAGAGACCAGATATAAGCATTTGTCATTACTGTTCACAGGCAACGAGAGTGCAGGCGTTCTGGAAAAAGGAGTCGGCATTTGCTCCCCAGCATTTGAGGAAGCCAATAAAAAAAAAAAAAAAAAAAGCATTCTTAGTCATTATTGTGGTAAAAACAAAATAAATCCAAAGAAAAAAGAATTTAAAAATTAATTATAAAAAGAGCATTTCTATCAAATGGACCTTAATTCGTGCATAGTTCAGATCCACTTGGTGAATAGATGCTTTTTTTTTTTTTATTGTGGTAAAATATATATAACATAAACATTTACCATTTTAAACATTTTCCCCCATTTTTACCATTTTAAAATGGTATTTTACCAGTTCAGTGGCGTTCAGTACATTGATGATGCTGTGCAACCATCACCACTATCCAAATCCAGGACTGTATCTTCCCAAACAGAAAGTCCATACCCGTTCAATAAGAAACCCCCGCTCTCTGCACTGCCCAGCCCTTGGTAACCTCTACTTTCTGTATTTATGAATTTGCCTGTTCTGAGTTCTTTCCTATACCTCGTGAAATCATAATATTTGTCCTTTTGTGTGTAGCTTATTTCACTCAGCATGAGGCTTTGCAGGTGCATCCGTGTGGTAGCGTGTATCAGAACCTCATTCCTTTATATAGAGGAATCATATTCCATCGCATGGATACACCACATTCTGTTTGTCCATTCATCTGTTGATAGACACTTGAGCTGTTCCCACCTTTTGGCTATTGGGAATAAAGCTGCCATGAGCATTGGTGTACAAGTATCTGTTTGAGCTGAGTGTCTGTATTCTTTTGTTTTGATCCCTGTTACTAATACAATATGGCGGAAGTGATACCATCTCACTTCTGAGATTGGGTTATAAACACACTGTTGCTTCCAGTTTGCGTGCTCTTTCTCTCATCACCACGGTGGCTAACGTTGAAAAGATTAGCAATCTCTTCTCGGCCATTTGGCCAAGATCAAGTGTAAAAAGATGGGCAGTACCACGTTTTGCAAAGAATGTGTGGCAACCAGTGCTCTGAAACATTGCCGGTGACAGGATAAATGGCACAACTGCTGGGCACAAACTTTTTGGCAATTTCTCAAATTAAACATAGCTATCCAATGACTGAGGAATTCTTCTCAGGTGTAGAAATTAACATACAAGTCTTTTTATGAACATATGTGTCCTGGTTTGCCCATGACAGCCAAAAACTAGAAACGATGCAAATATCTATCAATAAGACAATGGATAAACTGTGTTATATTCATATGATGGACCTACTGACACTGACCTACTGATGCGGCAATGTGGATCAATGTCAGTAACATTAAGTTGAGCAAAGTAAGCCAGACATAAAACAGGTCATGCCTCACGATTCCACTTCAATGAAGTTCGAGAACAGGCAAAACTACGATGACAGAAGTCAAGATAGTGGTGTCCTCTGGGTGCTGAAGGGCTGGGAAAAGGGACTGGGAACCTTTGGGGGTGAGGACAATGTTCTATATCTTAATGTGAGTGTTGGTCACCGAGCCATACACTTCAGATTTGTGTACTGTAAACTATACCTCAGTAAAGGACTGTCAGTTGAAAAACATTCTAATAGGAACAATTTTCCCCTCTATTCCAAAGTCCAGATATAGATATTCCTTGTTTTCCTTTGAGAAAAGGGGACTGTTTTCTACTCCAATAAGGAATTGGGCATGATGCAAGTGTTCCCTAGTACTGAACCCTAGTTCTCACGGGGCCCAGGTGTCATCTGCCCGGGTTACTGCAGAGACTGGCTGCCTCTCGGTAAAGCAGCAGTATTTGCTCATACACCTCACCCAGTCCCCTTTCTTTCTTGTTAGCTCATCGTTCACAACTATGTTGATTATACTGTTTCCACTGCGTTCAGGGGTTTGCAGCAGGGAGCTTTGCAAGTTATTATATCTTGGTCACCAGACTGCAGAACCAGAAGTCTACTGTATAACCCTAAAGTTTTAAAAGCCAGTAATCATAACAGGAAACATGGAGCACTTCCAATGTGCCTGGTGGTGTTTTAAATGCTTTTCTTCTTATTATTTTATTATTTATTTATTTATTTATTTCATTTTGATGCAGAGTCTTGCTCCGTCACCCAGGCTGGACTGCAGTGGCGCGATCTCAGCTCACTGCAACCTCTGCCTCCCGGGTTCAAGCGATTCTCCTGCCTCAGCCTCTTGGATTACAGGCACCTGCCACCACACCCGGCTACTTGTTTTTGGTATTTTTGATACAGACGGGTTTCACCATGTTGGCCAGGCTGATCTTGAACTCCTGACCTCAAGTGATCCTCCCACCTCGGCCTCCCAAAATGCTGGGATTACAGGTGTGAGACACTGCACCCGGCCTTTTAAATGTTTTTAGAGGGACTTAATCTTCGCAGCAACTGCAGGTGGTAGGTGCTATGATCATCCCATGTTACTGTTGAAGAAACTGAAGTTGAAGTTGAGATAACTTGCTCAAGGTCATAAAATGACAGGGCCAAAACCTGGACCCAGCAGTCTGGCTCTCAAGTCCACACTCCTATCTGCTGTACTATATTATCTGTAAAAAAACAAAGAAAGAAAATAAAGCACGGAAAAATAATGGCAACTGGACAGAAATATGTTCCATTATTAAACACGGCTCTCTCAGAGACATGGAAAGGGTAAAGAAGGGCTTTCACATTTTAATTTAAAACTGCCGCATTGTTTAAGTTTTCTCAACATACTTCTTATGTAATTTTTTTTTTTTTTTTTAGATGGAGTCTCACTCTATCACCCAGGCTGGAGTGCAGTGGCACGATCTTGGCTCACTGCAACCTCCAAGCAGTTCAAGCAGTTCCCCTGCCTCAGCCTCCCGTGTAGCTGGGATTACAGGCACCCGCCACCACACCCGGCTCATTTTTTGTATTTTTAGTGGTTTTTAACAATGTGAGCTAGATGGTCTCAAACTCCTGACCTCAGGCTATCCACCTGCCTCAGTCTCCCAAAGCGCTGAGATTAAAGGTAGAAGCCACTGCGCCTGGCCTACTTATGTAATTTTTAAAAATTACATGTCTTGGTAAGGTTAGAAGTGGCATATTAGTGTCATGGAACTATAGATGATCATTCTGTTATTTTTTCAGTTGTATTTAATATTAATTAAATAATAACATTAAAAAATTTTTTTAAAATAAATAATACTTTAACAGTAGGACAGCCTGGGCAACATGGTAAAACCCTGTCTCTCCAAAAAAAAAAAAAAAGAAATTAGCTGGGCATGGTGATGCACACCTGTAGTCCCAGCCACTCAGGAGGCTGAGGTGGGAGGATAACCTGAGCCCAGGGAGTTCGAGGCTGCTGTGAGCTGTGGCTGTGCCACCGCACTCCAGCCTGGGCAACAGAGTGAGACCCTATCATAAACAAACAAAAAATAGGAGAAAAGCACATTTAAAGAGAATTTGCCTTGTTTTGACAATAGCGTTTGTCAAGCTACTTCAAATGGTTTGATAGAAACCTTATAGCAGAAATCTCAGCTTTTTTATAATTTAATAAACTTCCATCTTTCTCAAATAAATCTTGTAATGGGAGTTTACTGAAGAACTAAAACGCATTGTCCAAAGACAAACTCCGTGGTCCTTCCCAGGTCTCTGGCCACCTCTGGCCACGGGAACGTAGAGTGGCTTCTGCATCTCCCGCACTCACCTCGGAGTAGGCTCTGTGGGAGACACCGCCCGATGCATCGTCATGGGCCTTGTGAAATACACCAGGTAACCTAAAGAAGAAGACATCACATGAGCCGTCAGTGTCAACAAGCTGGACGTGGGAAATCCTGAGGCAGGACTGGCCAGTCTTTCTTCTATCTCTGTATACCTGAGGGTAAGACACATTTTCATAAGCTGCAAGACTCATGAGTGTGGTGACCCTTACCAAGAACAAAGGTCAGCACTCGAGTCCAGGAAAGAGGATGTAGGTGGACGGGGCAGAGTCATCAGCGGGACTCTAAGGCTCCCTACCAGGGGACTGTCCCCTGCTAAGAATCAGGGCTCTGAGTAAAGACTCAAACCCAAGCTCATCAGAATGAAGAAAGTTAAGACCAGCATTCTGGTGCACACTCTTAGGATAAGTCCAGAGACACCGACTGGGCCTCAGACCCTGCCACGCTACTATGAAAGTCTCGTTGGAGTTCTCTGGGACTAAAAGCAAACATTTGTTGCTCAAGATGTTTATACAGAATCTATGGCATTCTTAGCTGCTCCCTCTCAAAATCTAGAATCAGAGAACCAAAGAGACCCACCTGCTCCACAGAACCTGGCCCCAGAAGTCCTAGGAAAGGGAATGTTGGCATCCTGGTACAACCCGTAGGCCGTGGTCACCCGCATAAATGTCAGTAAGGGGGGTGTGACAGAGTTGGGGAGCGCACATAGGTTGCTGGAAGTGCTGTCTTCCTGGTTCTGAAATTTAAAAATCCACAAACTAGGCCGGGCGCAGTGGTTCACGCCTGTAATCCCGGCACTTTGGGAGGCCGAGGTGGGTGGATCACCTGAGGTCAGGAGTTCAAGAACAGCCTGGCCACCATGGCGAAACCCGTCTCTACTAAAAATACAAAAATTAGCTGGGCATGGTGGCAGGTGCCTGTAATCCCAGCTACTCAGGAGGCTGAGGCAGGAGAATCGCTTGAACCTGGGAGGCAGAGCTTGCAGTGAGCCAAGATCACACCACTGCACTACAGTTTGGGCAACAGTGCAAGACTGCAAGACTCCATCTCAAAAAAAAAAAAAAAAAAAAAAAAAATCCACAACCTGTCTTAAAGCTGAATTACAAAATAAAGACCCAGCATTACAAAACCAGAAAATCCATGATTTTAGGAGAAAGAAATGAAACAAAACACCAAAGCATAAGTTGGTACGACAGTTTCACGCTTCCCACTGCAAAGGACTCAAGGACTCCGGGCAGGAGACGAGCTGGCGCAGGCAGGGCTCCAGGCAGCTCCGGCCATGCTTCACTTTCTGTAGGGCGGTGTCCTCACGCACCCCCAGGTTTTCAGAGGAATCACTGGCTAGATTCAAGTGGTCTGTAAACAGATGGGAAAAATAGCATTTTTTTTCCCCAGTGAATTCTAATTTAAATTTTCATTTATTTCAATTATGAAGGCATGCAAACTTACAGATGATAGTGTCTTAATATTCAATTTTTTAAGTTTTACAGTTAGATCTTAGTTTTTCTTAACCTCCCTTTTAAAAACTTTAAAAATTTTTCACATATGTGCAAAGATAGGCTAACATAGTGAACTCCTATCTCCCCCAGCTTCAGAAATTATCAACACCTGCTAATTTTTTTTTTTGAGACGAAGTTTGACTCTGTTGTCTAGGCTGGGTTGCAGTGGCATGATTAGCCTTGAAGCTGAGACTACAGGCACGTGCCAGCATGCCTGGTTTATTTTTAAATTTTTTTGTAGGGATGGGGTCTTACTGTGTTGCCCAGGTTGGCCTTGAAATCCTAGGCTCCAGCAATCCTCCCAAAGAGCTAGAATTAGAGGTGTGAGCCACCGTGCCCGGCAGCGCTGGCTAATCTCGTTTCATCTCTGTTCTCTTCCCTCCCACCTTGTCACAGCATTGTTTTGAAGCAAATCTCAGGCATTGTATCATTTCATTTATAATACGTCAGGGTATATCTTTAAGAGACAGAAATTCTTTTGTAAAACACAACCATGGTACTTTAAATGTTTAACAATAACTCCTAAATATCTACTGGTCTTCAAATTTCCTAATTGTATCATAAATGTTTATTAAGTCCAAATAAAGTCCACAATTAAATTTATTGCCAAGCCTCTCTTCTTTTTCTTTTTCTTTTTTCTTTCTTTTCTTTGTTTGTCCTTCTTTCTCTTCTTTGTTTCTCTTTCTTTCTTTGTCTCTCTTTCTTTCTTTGTCTCTCTCTCTCTTTCTTTCTTTCTTTTTCTTTCTCCCTTCCCTCCCCTCCCCTCCCCTCCCCCCTCCCCTCCCCTCCCCTCCCCTCCCCTCCCCTCCCCTCCCCCCCCCTCCCCTCCCCTCCCCTCCCCTCCCCTCTCCTCCCCTCCCCCCTCCCCTCCCCTCCCCTCCCCTCCCCTCCCCTCTCCTCTCCCCCCTCCCCTCTCCTCTCCCCTCCCCTCTCCTCTCCCCCTCCCCTCTCCCTCTCCCCTCCCCTCTCCTTTCCTCCCCTCCTCTCTCCTCTCCTCCCCTCTCCTCTCCCTCTCCTCTCCTCTCCTCTCCTCTCCTCTCCTCTCCTCACCTCATCTCTCCTCTCCTCCCCTCTCCTCTCCTCTCCTTCCCTCTCACACTGTTGCCCAGGCTGGAGTGCAGTAGAGTGATCTTGGCTCACTGCAACCTCTGCCTCCCAGGTTCAAGCAATTCTCATGCCTTAGCCTCCCGAGTAGCTGACACTACAGGTGCACGCCACCACACCAGGCTAATTTTTGTATTTTTAGTAGAGACAGTTTCGCCATGTTGGCCAGGCTGATCTGGAACTCCTGACCTCAAGTGATCCGCCCTGCCTCACCTTGGCCTCCCAAAGTGCTGGGATTACACGGGTGAGCCACCGTGACTGGCCCAAGTCTCTTTTAATCTAAAGAATCTATTGATTTTTCTCCCTCTTTCATTCCTGCAACTTATTTGTCAAAGAACAAATTGGTTTTTTTCCTTTCAATGAGCAAATAAACTATTGTTTCCTTGCAATTTATTTTTTGAAGAACATTTGTCCTGTAGCATTTTCTACATTTTAGGCTTTTCTGGCTGTGTCTCTGTATTTCCTGTGAACTGCTGTTTAGATTTAGAGTAGGTTTTACAGATAAAATGCAGCTTGCTCAGTTAAATTTGAATTTCAGCTGAACAATGAATAATTTTATTAGTGTAAGTATGCCCCCTGTAATATTTAGACATCCTGTATTTTTTTCTTTTGAGACAGGGTCTCACTTTGTCACCCAGGCTACAGTACAGTGATGGAATCTCGGCTCACTGCAGCCTCAACCTCCTGGGCTCAAGTGGTCCTCCCACTTCAGCCTCCCAGGTATCTGGGATTACAGGCACATGCTACCATGCTTGGCTAATTTTTGTATTTTTTGTAGAGACAGGTTTCGCCATGTTGCCCAGGCTAGTCTTGAACTCCTAAGCTCAAGCAGTATGCCCACCTGAGCCTCCCAAAGTGCTGGGATTATAGGCGTGAGCCCCTGCGCTTGGCCCCTGTATTTTTTTTAATCATTCTGCATTTTTGTTTGCTAAATTTGACAACTGTAACCTAGAGAAGTGATCACACTCAGGAGTGGTTTTTTGGCAGGACTGTGTTCTAGGTGGTGGTGTGTACTTCCAGCAGGAGACGGAAATCTGGCTATTCCTCTTTTTGTGATGTGATGTGATGTGATGTGATGTGATGTGATGTGATGTGATGTGATGTGGAGATGAATGGATTCAGGTTTTATTAATATCAACCAGATAGACTGGGTGCAGTGGCTCACGCCTGCAATTCCAGCACTTTGGGAAGCTGAGGCGGGTGGACCCCTTGAGGCCAGGAGTTCGATACCAGCCCGGCCAACATGGCGAAATCCTGTCTCTACTAAAAATACAAAAATTAGCTAGGTGTGGTGGTGCACGTCTGTAATTCCAACTACTTGGGAGGCTGAGGCAGGAGAATTGCTTGAACCCAGGAGGCAGAGGCCGCAGTGAGCTGAGATTGTGCCCCTGCACTGCAGCCTGGGTGACAGAGCGAGACTCTGCCTCAAAAAAAAAAAAAAAAAATATATATATATATATGTATATATGTATATCTATGTATATATGTGTATATATGTATATATATGTGTGTGTATATATATAATACATATCATCATTCCACAAATACTAAGAAAATAGTGATTCTAGACCCTCAGCTGCCAAAACCATCAGATGAACAGCCAACGGGACACTCCCGGATGCGTGTGTTGTGAGAGTGTCCCCTTGGCTTTTTACCTGATAGTTTTGGCCGCTGAGGGTCTAGAATCATTACTTTCTTAGTATTTGTGGAATGATGATACTCCAAGGCATTCACTCCTGCACTCATTAGTCTATATTCTTCCAAAAGAAGAACTTACCCTGCAGTTCACATAGGAAAGTTCAGCTCTTTCTTTCAATCTGATTTTTGCAGGCACCATATCGAAGAATAAAATTTTGATAGGGATTTAGATAACTCTTATAAGTCAAATATACATTAATCAAAATTTACCTTTAGTAAGATGAAAATCTTAAAGTGTTTCTAGATGTTGAAAATCATACTTATCTATTTAGAAAGTCAGAATCTAGCATTTAAACGTTGATTGCACACTTAAATAGCTAAAGCTTGCTAAGGATTACAATTAAAATTGTATGTTAAATTCTCTAGTGTGTCGGGCTTGAAATGTTTCAAACCACTGAAAACTGAAGAAAGCATATAAAAAGAAACACAATGATTACAAAACTTTTCACACCAGGATTGATATAGTTTGTGTTGCAATTTATTTTCTTTGTCACCTATATGGTTATTTCTTTTTTTGTTTTTTATTTTTAAAATTTTAAAATTTTTAGTTTTTAGAGACAGGGTTTTGCTATGTTGCCCAGGCTGGTCTCAAACTCCTGAGCTCAAGTGATCTTCCTGCCTCGGCCTCCCAAAGTGTTGGGATTATAGGCGTGAGCCACCATGCCCGGCCTATGCTTATTTATTATGACTTTCTAGGATTGCAAATTCATGAATCCGCTTAAGCAGATCTGAGTGAGTATCTCAAGCTTGTACTGTAAACACCATTTCACAGGAAGTGCGTAGGGATGCAACCAGAAAGGTCTAGAATATAGAAAACTCTACAGGACAAATGTTCTTCACAATTCAAGAAATAAATTGCAAGGAAACAATAGTTTATTTCCTCATTGAATGAAGAAAACCTGTTTGTTCTTTGACAGATAAAGGGTGAGGTGACTCAGGGCTACTGGCTAAAGGCAGCTGGAACACAGGAACCTGGGTTCAACAAACTGGAGGCAGACCAGCGAAATCCATTCTCAGTGTGTGGTTCTAGAGGTCACATCTTCAAACGAGTTAATTGTAAATTTCTCGACCCAGTGCATCATACATTCCAATGATCTTTCAAATGTCATTCTTACCAATTTTGCTTTTCAGATTTCAGTAGATGGAATTCAGCAACTCTCCTCATGCCCCCAACTGGGGTTTCTTCCTGCTGCGTGTTAAGAGTGGGCTGAATTCTGGCCGGGCGCGGTGGCTCAAGCCTGTAATCCCAGCACTTTGGGAGGCCGAGACGGGTGGATCACGAGGTCAGGAGATCGAGACCATCCTGGCTAACACGGTGAAACCCCGTCTCTACTAAAAAAAAAAAAAAATACAAAAAACTAGCCGGGCGAGGTGGCGGGCGCCTGTAGTCCCAGCTACTCGGGAGGCTGAGGCAGGAGAATGGCGGGAACCCGGGAGGCGGAGCTTGCAGTGAGCTGAGATCCGGCCACTGCACTCCAGCCTGGGCGACAGAGCGAGACTCCGTCTCATAAAAAAAAAAAAAAAAAAAGAGTGAGCTGAATTCTGCACTCTCCTTATGTCGAGGACATCCACCCATTAGCCGCCATCCTGCAGTGTTGACAAACTAAACTCAGAACTTCTAACAAAATGTGAAAAGTGCCCCCTTGCTAAGTTTCTCTTCCCTGTTGGTATTTTTTTCAGGTAAAGAAATAGCCACTGAGAAATGAAGCAAGTGTCTCTCATTACGAGATTTCAGTTGAAAGGCCAGGGCTATAATCAGCGCTGCTTACTGACTAGGTCAAGAGTAGACAACATGTGAGTTGGCTGCTCCTGGGCATCTGCAGGTGATGGTCTCGTTCACCCTTCAACTGCCTGCCTCTACTCTTCTATTTCTTCATACCTCTATAGGTGAAAGATCATGGGAAAAAATTTACAAAATACTATGATGCAACAAATTGACTGTGACATCTGTGTACCACAAACGCAAAAAAGTGTCTTACAGTCATTGTTCACTAAGTGATATAAAAAACTGACATCCACTGTCTTATTAGAACAGGCCTTGGGCTTTCAGGCAAATATATTGTTTAAATTATCCTATATCACTCCCTTTACTATTAACACATTCCAATCTAAAGACACAGATTAAAGATTACTGTTGCCTCAGCTCATTTAGCCCATGCTTATTGTTGATCTGTCCATATGTTATACGAAAGCATGAGTTTCTATTATATCTGAAATAAAAATCTCTGCAAATACCTAAATGTAAATAAATATATACATATACACATACATATATATGTACACAACTTAATTTATAAAGTTTGGAGTCAATTAAAATATGTATATGATCCAATTCTGTACAGTAGTTAATTTTTTAAAAAATTTATATTATTAATTTTATGTTATTATTTTATCTTATTATTTTTGAGACAGGGTCTCGCTCTGTTACCCAGGCTGGAGTGCAGTGGTACAATCTCAGCTCACTGCAGCTTCCACCTCCTGGGCTCAAGTGATCCTCCCATTTCAGCCTCCCGAGTAGCTGGGACTATAGACTCACACTAGCATGCCTGGCTAAAAACATTCTAGATGCTTGTTTAAAAAGAAAACGCCAGATAGAATTTACATGATGACATTCTAGTTTGGCACATTGATTATTATGTATGGGGTGACTATAAAAAGGACTGTTATTTTTCTTCCTGATTGTAATAGCTTTCTTTTTTCTCGCAGACTCTGATTTTTTTCTTTTTTTTTTTTTGTTTTAATATTTCATTTGGAAGACTGTGTGATCTTGGGAGTGGAAAAGTACTTTGTAGTTGGAAACATCCCAAAGGAGTAAAACCAGCCATGCCTTGGCAAGCCCACAGAGAAGAGAGGCCATAAGCACCCATTGTCTCTAACCTTTTCAAATGACATTTATGCAGCTCAGTCTTAAAGGGATTTTTGCAAACTCTCTGAAGTTCCCATGCTGGCTGGCTCTGGCCACAAGATGCCAAGTTGGTAAACAAGAGCTGAGCGAAAAAAATCAAGACCAGAATTAAAATTCTATTTTCTATTAATTTGTAAAAGCCTTGTTTTAGGCACCTTACCATAGAAGATCTTACTCTGGTAGGCTAAACAATCCCCCTGTAAGGCAGATTCCCTATGCACTAGCACCATGTTAGCCCACTGCATTTCAGCTGCAATATCTGCTACTTGCGTGAGTCCAGTGAGACAGAACACTCACACAACTTAAAACAATTTTTTTTTTTGGGAGGGGATGGAGTCTCAGTCTGTCACTCAGGCTGGAGTACAGTGGCACGATCTCAGCTCACTGCAACCTCTGCCTCCCGGGTTCAAGCGATTCTCCTGCCTCAGCCTCCCGAGTAACTGGGATTACAGGCACCTGCCACCACCCCGCTGCCTGGCTAATTTTTATATTTTTAGTAGAGACTGGGTTTTGCCTTGTTGGCCAGGCTGGTCTTGAACTCCTGACCTCAAGTGATCCGCCAGTCTCAGCCTCCCAAAGTGCTGGGATTACGGGCATGAGCCACTGTACCTGGCCACAAAGCAACTTTATTATTCACAGATAGGCAGCAAGGGATGGCAGAAGCCTAGGATTCATGGAGAGCCAGTCCCCTGAGGCTCAGGAGAGCTTCCTGGGGTGGATGGAACCTGCTTGCACCACAGCTGAGGGACCCTGGAAAGGAGGCTGTCCTGGGTTTTAAACTTTGGGAGTCATGAGACTTGTTGGGCTAAGGAGTGAAGGGCATCCTGTTCTAGGAGGAACAGAAACAGAGCCTGGGCTGTTGTGCTGGTTCCTCTCTATCTGAGGGTATTGCGTTCTCAGCACATTCTACAATTGTTCTTGAGAACTAGAAGTGAGAAAGATGGAGTAACTGAATTGGTCCAAGGCCACCTGGACAATGGTCATGCACCCCCCTTCCCCCAAAGATACAGCCTCATACCAGCAACCCGTGAATTCGTGTCACCTTACATGGTAGGAAAGGCTTTGCAGATGCGGTTAAATTAAGGATCTTAAGACGGAGAGGTTATCCTGGATTAAGTGAGTGGGGCCAGTGTAATCATAAGAGTCCTTATAAGAAGGAGGCAGGAGACCAGGTGCGGTGGCTCATACCTGTAATCACGACACTTTGGGAGTCCAAGGTGGGCAGATCACCTGTGGTCAGGAGTTCCAGACCAGCCTGGTCAACATTTGAGACCCTGTCTCTACTAAAAAATTACTACTTTTTGAGACAGGATCTCACTTTGTCGCCAAATTAACCAGGCTTGGTGGCACCTGTCGTCCCAGCTACTCGGGAGGCTGAGGCAGGAGAATCACTTGAATCGGGGAGGCGGAGGTTGCAGTGAACCAAGATCATGCCACTGCACTCCAGCCTGGGTGACAGAGCTGGAAACCCACAAAGAAACGTGGGTGGCCTCTAGATGTTGGAACAGGCAAAAAAACAAATTCTCCCCAAGCCTCTGGAAGAAAACCAGCTCTGCTGAGTTTAGCCTCAGAGACCCACTTTGGACTTCTGAGATAAACAAATTTGTGTTGTGTTAAGCCAAAAAAGCAAAAGGCATTATTGTAGCTCTTTCCTCTGGCCCAGAAAATATAGCGTAAAGTCAGTGAGGCAAAGAACAAGACAGCAAGAAAGTGTGGACTCCACAGAGGGTAAATGGCCTGTTTTGCCGGGCGCAGTGGCTTGTGCCTGTAATCCCAGCACTTTGGGAGGCCAAGGTGGGAGGATCAGTTGAGCCCAGGAGTTCAAGACCAGCCCAGGCAACAAAATGAGATAAAAATGAAAAAATCAAATGGGTATGATGGCACATGCCTGTAGTCCCAGCTACTCGGAAGGTTGAGGGGGGAGAATCACTTGAGCCTAGGAGTTTGAGGCTGCAGTGAACTGTCACTGTGCCACTGCATTGGCGACAATGCCTGGGCGACAGAGCGAGGCCCTGTCTCTAAAAATAAAAACAAAATTACATTAAGTTAAATTTAATTTCATTTAAAATTCAGTTTCTTAGTCACAGAAGGCACATTTCAAGTTCTTAATTATCAGTGTCAGCTGGGCACAGTGGTACATGCCCATAATCACAGCACTCAGGGAGACTGAGTCAGGAGGATCACTTGAGCTCAGGAGTTTGAGCAAGATCAGCCTAGGCACCATGGCAAAACCCCATTTCTACAAAAAAATACAAAAAAAAAATTAGTCAGTTATGGTGGCACGCAGCCGTAGTCCCAGCTACTTGGGAGGCTGAGGTGGGAGGATCACTTGAACCCTGGAGGTCGAGGTTGCAGTGAGCTGTGATTGCTCCACTGCACTCTAGCCTGGATGACAAAGTGAGATCCTGTCTCAAAAACTAATAATAATCGTGGTTACCATATCTGGATAGCACACATATAAAATATTTCCAAATAATCTACTGGAAAGTTCTACTGGACGGTGCTGCTTTGGAAGGCAAAACCAAGATGTGAAGTGATTCTGATTTAGTAGAGATCACAAGACAAGCCAGTGGAAACGGAGGGAAACATTTTCCCTAAACAACCCCAGAATATTAGATAATTAGAGGGCCGGGGGCGGGGGTGTGGCAATATCCTTCAACTTTGGCTGGTTTCTTTGGACGTCTGTATTTGGGTATGTGCCTGCCAGTCCAGGTCCTCTCCTGACATCCTGATTCTTGAAGCCTCCTTCTGCACAGCTTCCTTCTACTGCAGAATGCAGAGGCAACCAGCTTTTTTTTTTTTTTTTTTTTTGGGACAGTCTTGCCGCTGTCACCCAGGCTGGAATACAGTGGTGTGATCACAGCTCACTGGAGCCTCGAACTCCTGGACTCAAGTGATCCTCCCCACTCAGGCTCCCCAATAGCTGGAACTACAAGCACGTGTTATCACACCCAAATAACTTTTTTTTTTCTTCTTTTTTATGAGACGAAGTTTCACTCTGTCGCCCAGGCTGGAGTGCAGTGGCACGATCCCGGCTTACTGCAAGTTCTGCCTCCCAGGTTCACGCCATTCTCCTGCCTCAGCCTCCCGAGTAGCTGGGACTACAGGCACCCGCCACGATGCCCGGCTAATTTTTTTTTGTTTGTTTGTATTTTTAGTAGAGATGGGGTTTCACCGTGTTAGCCAGGATGGTCTTGATCTCCTGACCTCGTGATCCTCCCTCCTTGGCCTCCCAAAGTGCTGGGATTATAGGCGTGAGGCACCGCATCCAGCCCCAAATCACTTTTTAAACATTTTTTGTAGAGATGAGGACTCAGGATATCGCCCGGACTCCGACTTTGTTTTTGAAGTTGCCCAACCTTCTGAGAATCTGATGCAAGTATCATGACCAGCTGCCACCGCACCCACTCCACTTCTCTCTGAATTAAACAAGGAACTGGGAAGAAATCTGGAAGAGATGACTGTAGTTATGCCTTCGCTTTTAGACAGAGTCACTTATCCACTTCCAAAAGCAAATCAAGTTCAAATGAATCTGTTTTCTAGGAAAATGTGAGTAGACAGAGCCCCAGAGCCTCAGTTATGTATGAGTGAACAAAAGACCTTTCAGCAAGGCCGGGCGCAGTGGCTCACGCCTGTAATCCCAGCACTTTGGGAGGCTGAGACAGGCTGATCGCTTGTAGTCAGGAGTTCGAGACCAGCCTGGCCAACACGGTAAAACCTCATCTCTACTAAAAATACAAAAATTAGGGAGGCCAAGGTGGGCAGATCATGAGGTCAGGAGATTGAGACCATCCTGGCTAACACAATGAAACCCCACCTCTACTAAAAATGCAAAACATTAGCTGGGCGTGGTAGCACGCACCTGTAGTCCCAGCTACTCGGGAGGCTGAGGCAGGAGAATCGCTTGAACCTAGCAGGTGGAGGCTGCAGTGAGCCGAGATCGTGCCACTGCACTCCAGCCTGGGCAACAGAGCGAGACTCTGTATCAAAAAAACAAAAAACAGACGGGCACGGTGGCTCAAGCCTGTAATCCCAGCACTTTGGGAGGCCGAGACGGGCGGATCACGAGGTCAGGAGATCGAGACTAGCCTGGCTAACATGGTGAAACCCCGTCTCTACTAAAAAAATACAAAAACTAGCCGGGCGAGGTGGCGGGTGCCTGTAGTCCCAGCTACTCGGGAGGCTGAGGCAGGAGAATGGTGTAAACCCGGGAGGCGGAGCTTGCAGTGAGCTGAGATCCGGCCACTGCACTCCAGCCTGGGCGACAGAGCGAGACTCCGTCTCAAAAAAAAAAACAAAAAACAAAAAACAAAAAACAAAAATTATCTGGGCATGGTGGTGGGCGCCTGTAATCCCAGCTACTCAGGAGGCTGAGGTGGGAGAATCACTTGAACCCAGGATGTGGACTGGGATGCAGAGGTTGCAGTGAGCCAAGATGAAGCCACTGCACTCCAGCCTGGACAACAGAGCAAGACTCCGTCTCAAAAAACAAAAACAAAAACCAAAAGACGTTTTAGCAAAATCTCTAGAGTGCCCATGGCCCTCTGAGGTACCCATCATTGCTAACATTGATTGGGGTGATCTGGTGTTTCAGGTGTGATGTTGTCTACTTGCCATACTTCATTTCATAACAGCCTCTGAAGGCATTACTATTAACTTCTCTTTACAAGTGAGGAGGCAACTAGAGGTTAAACGCCTTTTCAAGCTCACACAGCTTACATCTCGTAGAACCAAGATTATCTCCTGCTCGTCTGACTCCGGGGAACTTTGTCTTGATTATGTCCCTAGCACAGCGTTTATTATTGGGTTTTGATTTATTTACTGTCTTTCTCTCCTTCAAGATGGGGCACTTTTCAAGGACAAGGTCAGTGCCTCTATCTTCCTGGGCCCAAATGATCCTCCTACCTTAGCCTCTGGAGTAGCTGGAGCTACAGGCGCATACCACCATGCTCAGCTCATTTTCGTATTTTTTGTAGAGATAGGGTCTCGTTCTGTTGCCAAGGTTGGTCTGGTCTTGAACTCCCGGGCTCAGGCGATCTGCTTGCCTCCCAAAGTGCTGGGATTACAGGCGTGAGTCACCGCGCCCGGCCTCCCTTCCTAAAGTTGAGCTCCCCAACCACTGTATGTTTTCCCTCTCACCTTGGAAGTATGAAAGGGTAAGAAATACCCTTTCCCTGTGTCAAGTGACCAGGGCATGGACATGGGACTTGGCTTGGCCAATCACTTTCTCCTTCCTGAGGCACAGAATCTTGAGCAAGTGGCTCAAGACCAACAAAGACCAACAGTTGGGCATCATTCACAGGGATGATGGTGTCCAGCAGTGGTACCTTGTGGTGGCATTGGTAGTAGCATCCTGACCAAATGGCTTCTACTGAAAAATAGTGGTTATCTTCCTGTTCCCTAGCCCTCTGCCGTAGTCCTGTTTCCTGATCATTTTCTAAGCCCTTGCCTCCCATCTGCTTCTTCCAGAATATTCCCTTTCTGTGTAGAGTTGTTTTCTGCAGCTTGAAACCAAGAATTATGACTAACATAGTCATCTTTGCATACCCAAAGGATGGGGTGGCGCATTAGTAAATGCTTGTTGAAGGAATAAATAAATGAAAACTTTTAAGTGTCAATATACCTTTTATAGAAGGAATTTTGGGAAACAGGATGAGAATGAATATGTTAGAATTATAGAAAGTGGAGTGGAGAGGATGTTTCCCATTAAATGTTTCTCCTTGTCACTTGCTAGCTGTGCTTGTAAGAAGCTCTGATAGACAAGGCATGGTGGCTCACAGCTGTAATCTCAGCACTTTGGGAGGCCAAGGCAGATGGATCTCTTGAGCCCAGGAGTTTGAGACCAGCCTGGGCAACATGGCGAAACTCTTTCTCTACAAACAAAACAAAACAAAACAAACAAAAAAACGACGTTAATTAGCTGGGCATGGTAGTGTGTTCCTGTGGTCCCAACTACTCACGGGGCTGAGGTGGGAGAATTTCTTGAGCCCAGGCAGTTAAGGCTACAGTGAGCCAGGATCGCACCACTGCACTCCAGCCTGGGCAACACAGTGAGACCCTGTCTCAAAAAAAAAAAAAAAAAAGAAGAAGCTCTGGCAAATTCAGTGCATGGGAAATGAAATTTCATTCTTAGAAGTGCGATTAAAGGAAGGGATATCCCTCTGTGAAATGTGAGGTGCAAGCCTTCAACTCTCTCTGGAGCTTCCTGTGAATTCCACGGTGAGTCCTTCCACAACTGCTTTTCAAGCATGGTAATCCTGTCCCTGTCGAGATCATTAGTCATTCAGCACTCAGGGTGACATGCCTGCAGGAACCTGCCCCGTGTCCCTGCTTCTGGCAACATGGATGAAGAGCAAGGATTAGTGGGGTTCCGTCTTTCATGAGTCACACCAAGAGATGAAGAAAGGGTAAATCCTGGGTCAGGACATCAGCAAGATGTATTTATGAAGTTAAGCTTCATTAATTCAGCACTGTGATAATCCAGAAGAAATCCAAGTAGACATTTGACTTGACACAAAATGCAAATCAATAAGTGAACAGTGTGAGCAAGAATGCAGGAAAATCATTGAAACTTACACAGAAACAAAAGGTTTACCTCTCTAAAAATGTACCACAGTAGCTCATTATAAATTATTCTTATGCATTCAAAGAAGTTGTTCTTCCTTGAATAATTATTTGGCGGTCTAAACCAAGCTGGACTTTCTTAGTTTGGTTCTACACACTGTTTGTTTATACTTGCATCAGACCCGAGCTCAGTGACTGATGCCTGTAATTCCAACACTTTGAGAGGCCAAGATGGGGGGATTGCTTCAGCCCAGGAGTTCAAGACCAACCTGGGCAACATGGTGAAACCCCATCTCTATGAAAATTAGCCAGGTGTGGTGGCTCACACCTGTAATCCCAGCACTTTGGGAGGCTGAGGCGGGCAGATTGCTTGAGCCCAAGAGTTGGAGACCAGCCTAGGCAACATGACAAAACTCTGTTTCTACAAAAAATTAGCAAGCCGTGGTGGTGTGTGCCTGTAGTCCCAGCTAGTTGGAAGGCTGAAGTGGGAGGATCACCTGAGGCCAGGAAGTTGAGGCTGCAGTGAGCTGTGATTGTGCCATTGTACTCCAGCCTGGGCAACAGAGCAAGACCCTGTCTCAAAAAATAAAATGAAATGATTTAAAAAATAACATTAAGAAATATGCTTGCATCAGTTGGGAGTCCCTAGAAGACAGGAGATACACTCAAGACTCTGCCTGCTGTTCATTCTCTTGATTAGAGAGAGACACAGAGATAGAGACAACAGAATTCACCGCACTTTTGCCCTTTGAACAGACTCCAAACTCCCTGCCTTAGCTAACAAGGCTGGGTCTGACTTATTAGGATGTTGCCCAAATCTCCTACTTATCATCTCACACTGCATGTTCGCTTCCCCAAGACCCTTGGTCTGTTTACTCAAACACGTCTCCATTACTGCCTTTGTTTGTGTTAAATATTTTCTAATGTGCCATTTCAATTCCTTTGTCGCTTCTTCTATATGTTCTGAGTTGGTTGCCATGGTAATTATAATGAACATCTTATAGGAATCTAGTTCTGATTAATACATCTTTATGTTAGTATTACACAAAATCTTTATTCTCCCCTTCCTCCTTTGTGTTATTATCATCTTACAGATTATATCTTTATAGATTATGTGTACATTAACACTGATTTATAATTTTGCTTTATGCAATTGCCTTTTAAATCAGATAGGAGATAAAAGAGTTACAACAAAAATACATTAATACTGTCTTTTATGTTTTTTTTTTTTTTTTTTTTTTTTTTGAGACGGAGTCTCGCTCTGTCGCCCAGGCTGGAGTGCAGTGGCCGGATCTCAGCTCACTGCAAGCTCTGCCTCCCGGGTTCACGCCATTCTCCTGCCTCAGCCTCCCGAGTAGCTGGGACTACAGGCGCCCGCCACCTCGCCCGGCTAGTTTTTTGTATTTTTTAGTAGAGACGGGGTTTCACCGGGTTAGCCAGGATGGTCTCGATCTCCTGACCTTGTGATCCGCCCATCTCGGCCTCCCAAAGTGCTGGGATTACAGGCTTGAGCCACCGCGCCCGGCCCAATACTGTCTTTTATGTTTACCTATGCAGTTATCTTTACAAATGCTCTTTATTTCTTCATATGAATTGAAGTTACTACTGTCTAGAGTCTTTTCATTTCAGGCTAAAAGACTCTCTTTTAATATTTGTTATATGGTGGGATTGCTAGTAATGAATCCTTTCAGGTTTTGTTTATCTGAGAACATCTTAATTTCTCCTTTTTTTTTTTTTTTTTTTTAGATGGAATCTCTGTTGCCCAGGCTACAGTGCAGTGGTGCGATCTCCGTTCACTGCAAGCTCTGCCTCCTGGGTTCACGCCATTCTCCTGCCTCAGCCTCCTGAGTAGCTGGGACTACAGGCGCCTGCCACCTCACCTGGCTAATTTTTTGTATTTTTAGTAGAGATGGGGTTTCACTGTGTTAGCCAGGATGGTCTTGATCTCCTGACCTCGTGATCTGCCCACCTCAGCCTGCCAAAGTGCTGGGATTACAAGTGTGAGCCACCGAGTCCAGCTTCTCCTTCATTTTTAAAAGATAGTTTTGTCAGATACAGAATTCTTAGTTGACAATGGTTTTTCTTTTGTCTTCTGGCCTCTGTGGTTTCTAATGAGAAATCAGCTATTAATCTTACAAGGCTCTTGTGAATATAAACAGTCAATTTTCTCTTGCTACTTTTGAGATTCTCTCTTTGACTTTCAACAATGTGATTATGATGTGTCTTGGTGTGGTTCTCTTTCTATTTATTCCACTTGGAGTTTGTTGGGCTTGGATATGTAAATTTAAAAAACTGGGGAGTTTTCAGCTATTCTTTAGAAAAGATATTTTTAAGACAAGGTCTTACTGTCACCCAGGCTGGAGTGCAGTGGTGCCATCTTGGCTCACTGCAATCTTCACTTCCTGAGCTCAAGCAATCCTCCCACCTCAGTCTTCCAAGTAGCTGGGACCCCAAGTGTGCACTACCACATCCAGCTGATTTTGGTATTTTGTTTTTAGAGATGAGGTTTTGCCATGTTGCCCAGGCTGCAATATTCTTTTTGTTCCTTTGTATCCTTTTTTTCTGGGTCTTATTACGTGTTTGTTGGGATCGTTCTACAGGTCTCTGAGACTCTGCTCATTTTTCTTTCCATTCATTTTTCTTGCTTGTCCTCAGGCTGGATAGTCTCAATTGATCTATCTTCAGGTTGTCTGATTCTTTCTTCTGACTACTCAAATCTGCTGTTGAGCTCCTCTAGTAAATTTTTCATTTCAGTTATTGTGCTTTTCCACTTCAGAATTTGTATTTGGTTCTTTTCATAATTCTATCTTTTGATATTATCTATTTGATGAGACATTATTCTCAAACTTTTCTTTAGTTCATTGTAAATACCTTCATTTATTTGAACATATTGAAGGTAACTAATTGGAAATCTTTAGTAAATCAACATCTGGAATTCCTCAGGGACAGTTTCTATTGATTATTTTTTCTTATGTTTGGATTATACTTGTTTGTTTATGTGTCTCATCTTTAAGTGAAAACTGGATATTTTAACTAATATAATATGGCAACTCTGGGAATAAGATCTTTCTTTACCCTCCCACCAGATTTTGTTGTTGCTGCTATTTGTTGTTGTTGTTCATTTGTTTAATGACATTTCTAAAGTAATTTTATAAAGTCTGTATTCCTTGGTTGTGTTAGCCACTGCAGTCTCTGTGTGATTTGTTTAGTGGTTAACTAGTGATTGGACAGAGATTTCCTTAAATAAGTGGAATCAATAAGTCTTTGTTAAGGGGCTTTGTGTGCATGTTGGAGTGTGCTTTCAATAAGCAATGGAGTGTACAATTGACAACTCTACCTTAGCCTTCACTTCCCATTTGTGCAGAGCCTCAAAGTCAGTCAGAAGTGAGAGCCTAGGGATTTCTCATGTCATTCTTGAGCATGGAGAAAACTCTACATATGCATGGCCTTCTAGATTCCTGGGAATATATCAGAGCTTATCAAAGCTCTGTGAAAATCTCATTCCCAAGCTTTTCCTCTTAAGCCTTTTTGTTAAGTCTATTGTTTGCCCTGGCTGTTATCCATGATGTCAGGCAGCCATGAAATCAAACAATTGCTTCTAAATGTTATTGACAAATGCACTTGGGGAAAAGGACCCTCCTACACTACCCCATGGGGCGAGCTCCAAGTCAGGGGAAATAAAGAAAGCTTTGCAAGTGGTTTTCCAGGGAAACACTAGATGGATCAAATAACGAGAATTCCCTGGAAAACAGACTTTGAAGGTGCTCCAACCCCAGCCCCTTCTGGTGGCTTCCAGACCACTGGATTTCCTCATGAGTCAGTCTGTTGGTTGTCAAAGTTACTATGGAGCTGGATAGAAGGGGTTAGGACTGGAATAAATAAAAACACCGCAATGCTAGCTGTTCTTACCAAGAGCCATTTTTCTTGAATAAATGCTTCCTGGATTCCTGAAACCATGTGGTTAATGTCTAGAATTCCAAAAAAAGTTGATCCTGATTATTTTTGCCAGTTTTCTCTCTGCCCTGTGGAGGACAGAATTTTCGGAAGTTCTGTAGATTCTTGGGCCCCACCCCAAATATACTGAAACAACATTCCAGAGGGTTAGAGTGAAACTCTGCAGTTTTATAAGCATCCAAGTGATTTGTACCAAACCCTAAAATTTGAGAAACTGCTACTTAGAGTCATTGTTTGGTCACCACATTTAAAAAGTCAACCTTACTGAGCCAGCAAAACAACAGAATTTACATGATACCAGAAATTGTAAGGCTTTTAGAATCTGCAGACAAAGATCACGTCACTTTTTTCCTTGCTTTCTCTATCCCTTCCCAAAGCAAACAGAAAACATACTAATCTTAGGAACCCCATGTCCAGATAGTGTAGAAATTGCCACAAGAACTTGGGGTCCTTGCTTTCCTTAGACTACTTCTGAATGACGCTGCTTGTAGCTAGTTCTATAGCACCCTGCAAGCTACCGGAGAAGGTTGAAGGTAATGCAGTTTGGCACATCTAAGCCAAAAATTCAGAACAATTTAAATCACATTGCAAAACATGGATAGAAGTCAAAGCAGCCATTTCCTGTTCTGATCTCTGCTTGAAAAACAACAGCCTGCATAACTGGAAATCATAAATCAATAGGAAAGTAAATTACAACCTTTTAACTTCTGAACTAAAAGTGGATAGATGGATGCAATCAAGCTCACCCCTGATTTCTTAAAAACATTTAAGCAGTCAATGATGTGGTGGTGGTGAGAATTCAGTTGGCCAAAAGGCATGCATGTTTAGAGCTAAATCTTTATTAACTCAGCCTGATAGAGTGTACAGATAGGCTTCTATTTCAAAATGCCCTGTAATAGGAACCTGCTTTAGGTGGTGTATGTGGGGCTTTGGGGAGACCATGTGGAGGCTGTTTGTGGGGACAGCTTCTGCCTGAGGCTTCCTGGCTTGGCTACCTCACTCAGTGGCTATGCAGCTTTGGGCTAGTTTCCTAGTATCTATAATACTCAGTGTCTTCATGGGGAAAGTGAGTGTCATAATGGTGTTTATTTACAGGACTGCTGGGAAGATTAAACACAATAATCCAAGCAAGCCCTTTAGCGGATCACCTAGGGTAGCAGAAGCATGAGGCAGGCGGAGCAGGCTGATCCTAATCATTTGTGTCACAGGGATGTGGGTATAAAAGGCTCAGCATAATAACTACTGTATGATTCAGATGCCCTAAATCTGTGCTGCTCAATATGGTAGCCACATGTGGCTACTGAGCATTAGAGATGTGGCTTATCTGGATTGAGATGTGCTGTAAGCATAAAAGAAAACATACAGTGGGTTCTAAAGACTTACTACATTTAAGGCCGGGCGTGGTGGCTTATGCCTGTAATCCCAGCACTTTGGGAGGCCAAGGCGGGTGGAGTTTGAGACCAGCCTGACCAACATGGCAAAACCCCGTTTCTGCTAAAAAATACAAAAATTAGCTTGGCGTGATGGATTTGGCCTGTGATCCCAGCTACTCAGGAGGCTGAGGTAGGAGAATCGCTTGAACTCGGGAGGTGGAGGTTGCAGTGAGCTGAGATCGCGCCACTGCACTCCAGCCTGGGCAACAGTGAGACTCCATCTTAAGGAAAAAAAAAAAAGTCTTCATTAAAAAAAAAAAAAATCTCACCATGATCTCAGGCAGCCATGAAATCAAACAATTGCTTCTAAATGTTATTGACAAATGCACTTGGGGAAAGGCTCCCCCTACCCTAGCCCATAGGGCGAGCTCCAAGTCAGGTGAAATAAAGTTTCTATATTGATTACATATTGCCTTCATCATATTTGGAGTATGTTGGGTTAAATGAAATATAGTATTAAAATTAATTTCACCTGTCTTCTTACCTTTTTAAATGTAGTTACAAGAAAATTTAAATTTCTATGGGAGGCTTGTGTTTTGTGGCTCCCACCTAATTTCTGGTGCAATATACTTTATTAGATTTACATCCAACCAATTTATTGAATGTCTGCTATGAATCAGGCCATGTGGAGGTGGTCTAACAGGGGAATGTGTCACGTGCCACAGGGGTACACAGAAGGAAAGGCTGGTCCCAGGCATCAGGGAGGTCTTCATGGAGGAGGTGATGTCTGAGCTGGGTCCTTCTCTCTCCGGAGATCAGCAGGAAATTCAAAGGTGCTGATTTGCTGTGGGTTTGCTCCCTTCGGAATGTTCAATCACATTTCAGAGGCGTGGAAGACACCATGAACTTCCCTACCCTACAAAAATCCAATAGCCAGACAAGCCCAGCAAAGGGCCAGGTCAATGTCTGGGATATTTTGATACTTGAACCTTCATCTTACCATTTGGCCTCATGTACTTGTTTGTCCAGTTAGTGAGGAGTGGATAAACATTGCTGGAAATTTTTTTTTTCCTTGTGAGAACATCCAAGTATAGTAATGATTTTTAGAAATACAGTGCCAAGTGAAGCCAAGTGAAGGCTTGGGAAGTCAGTGCTCAGCTTCTGCTGTGATAATCTTGAGGTCTAGGGCACTTTGAGGCCCTATGTCAGGCGCAGTGGCTCACACCTGTAATCCCAACACTTTGGGAAGCCAGTGTAAGTGGATCGCTTGAGCCCAGGAGTTTAAGAGCAGCCTGTAATACCTCATTTCTACCACAAAAAAAAAAAAAAAAAAAAAATTAGCCAAGTGTTGTGGTGTGTGCCTGTGGTCCCTGCTACTCAGGAGGCTGAGAGGGGAGGAGCACTTGAGCTGGGGAAGTAGAGGCTACAGTGAGCCATGATCATGCCACTACACACCAGCCTGGGCAACGGAGCGGTATTCTGTCTTGAAAAAGAAGAAAAGGCCCTGCTAACTCGCCAATTTTCAATCTTTCAAAAACAGTTGAAAGTTTGGAGTTGTTTCAAAAACAACGTCATGAGTGGGATATTCAATGACTCTGTGTTCAGGGAGTCCTACCGTGTTGAAGATGCTGGAAAAGAGGCAATGCTTTGTTCATTTCTACCAGGCGTGGCTGCGTGAGCAATAGAGGGTGCAAGAAGATGCTGTGAATGTTTTTCTGCTTTTTTAAAATTTATTATCACTTCTCAGAGCTTTTGGCTAAGATGAAGTGTAGTATCTGTTCTTACCACTTTACAAATTTATTTAAAAATTTTTTAAATTTAATTTTTAATTTTAAAGTTATCTGTTTGTTTATTTTGACACCAGGCTATGAGACTGGCTAATTTTTTTTTTTTTTTATACTTTAAGTTCTAGGGTACATGTGCATAACGTGCAGGTTTGTTACATATGTATACTTGTGCCATGTTGGTGTGCTGCACCCATCAACTCGTCAGCACCCATCAACTCGTCATTTACATCAGTTATAACTCCCAGTGCAATCCCTCCCCCCTCCCCCCTCCCCATGATAGGCCCCGGTGTGTGATGTTCCCCTTCCCGAGTCCAAGTGATCTCATTGTTCAGTTCCTACCTATGAGTGAGAACATGCGGTGTTTGGTTTTCTGTTCTTGTGATAGTTTGCTAAGAATAATGGTTTCCAGCTGCATCCATGTCCCTACAAAGGACACAAACTCATCCTTTTTTATGGCTGCATAGTATTCCATGGTGTATATGTGCCACATTTTCTTAATCCAGTCTGTCACTGATGGACATTTGGGTTGATTCCAAGTCTTTGCTATTGTGAATAGTGCTGCAATAAACATACGTGTGCATGTGTCTTTATAGCAGCATGATTTATAAGAGACTGGCTAATTTTTATATTTTTGGTAGAAATGGAGTTTTGCCATGTTGCCCAGACTGGTCTCAAACTCCTGGGCTCAAGCAATTGACCCGCCTCAGTCTCCCGAAGTGCTGGGATACAGGTGGGAAGCCACCATGCCTGGGCTGTCATTTGTTTTTCTAATAATAGCTTTATTCTTCACATGTCCTATGACTTACCCATTTAAAGTATACCATTTGATGGCTTGCAACCTGTTCACAAAGTTGTACGGCTATTACCACCATCAATTGTAGGACATTTTGATCACCCCAAAAGAAACCCTGTACTATGTAGCCATCACGCCTAGTAGTGGGTTGAATTGTGGCCCCCTAAATCTTTGTCCATGTGGAATCTTAGAATGTGACCTTATTTCGAATAAGGGTCTTTGCAGATGTAGTTAAGGTAAGGAGCTTGAGATGAGATCATCCTGGATTAGGGTGGACCCTAAATGCAATGATGGGTGTCTTTACAAAAGACAGAAAAGAAAACGCAGAGACATAGACAGAAGGCAACATGAAAACAGAAGCTGAGATGAGACTTATGAAACCCAAGGCATGCGGCACGAAGGGTTGCTAGCATTTTACAGATATATAGCAGTCCCCGCTTATCTGCAGGAGGTACGTTCCAAGAACCCCAGTGGATGCCTGGAACCATGAATAGTACTGGACCCTACATACACTATGTTTTTCTTATCTGTATATATCTATGATAAGGTTTACTTTATAAATTAGGCACACAAAGAGACTGATGACAATAAAAGTAAAATACAACAATTATAACAATATACTGTAATAAACTTAGAGTGAGTGTGGTCTCTCGCCTAGCTCTCAAAATATGCTATTGTACTGTACTCACCTATTTTTGGACCATGGTTGACCATGGGTAACTGAAACTGCAGAAAGCGAAACCACAGATAAGGGGGCGTTACTGTGCCATGTTTTGTTTGTCCTTTCATTGGTTGATGGACATGTGGGTTGCTTGCACTTTTTGGTTATTATAAATAATGCTGTTATGAACATTTATGGGTAAGTTTTGGTGTGGACATACATTTTCATTTCTTTTGGGGACACCTAGGAGTAGAATTGCTGGATCCTATGGTAACCCTATGCTTAACATTTTAAGGAACTTCTAGACTGTTTTCCAAAAGGGTTGCACCATTTGACATTCCCATCAGCAGGGTAAGAGGTGCCCGTTTCTCCACATCCTTACCAACACTTGTTATTATCTGTCTTTTTATTAGAACTATATCCAGGCTGGGTGTTGTGGCTCATGCCTGTAATCTCAGCACTCTGGGAGGCTGAGGTGAGAGGATTGCCTGAGCCTGGGAGGTTAAGGCTGCAGTGAGCCATGTTTGTGCCACTGCACTCCAGCCTGGGTGACAGAGTGAGACCTTGTTTCCAAAAAAAAACAACAACAACAACAACAACAAACCCAAAGACCTGTGTCCATACCACAAGTTCCCTCATGATTTTAACTTCCTCACGGCCTTTGGGTCCACACCACCAGTCCCTTGGGTTAACACAGCTTCTTGTGTCCACAGCACAAACGCTCCCAGGTATATGGAATCTTCCACACCAACCCCGCCAGGTACCTTAGGTACACAGGAGCTCTAGCTCCCACTACAAGTTGTGTCCAATACACACAGCCTTCTCGTCTAACACAGATGAGGCCTCAGTTGCATAGAGCCTCCCTACCCAATCCACACACACCACAATTCCCCTGGACATGAAAAGTCCCCTCAGATGAACACAGCCTTTTCTTTTTCTTTTCTTTTCTTTTTTTTTTTTTTGGTCTACACCACAAGTTTCCTTAGTGTCACAAAACTGCTATGTCCACACCACAAGCCTCTAAGGCATACACAGCCTTTTATCCACATAAGAAGTCTCCTCAGGTACATATAGCCTTTGTGCCACATCACACATGTCCTCGTGTATAACCTCCCCCTGTGTCTACATTAGAAGTCTTGCTGGGAATAAACAGCTTTCTACTCCATTCCACAAGTTGTCTTAAGTCTACATACCTCGGTGTGCATGTCACGACCCCTCGCAGGTATATACCTCCTTCTTGGTCCACATCCAGTGTCCACACCACGAACCCTCACAGGTATATGCCACCTTCTTGGTCCACACCACGAGCCCTCGCAGGTATATACTACCGCCTTGGTCCACATCCGGTGTCCACACCAGAAGTCCCTTCAAGTTCACACAGCCTTGTTTTTTAAACTCCCACGTCCCTGGTACTCTTGAATTACGCAGCCTTCTATGTCCTCTGTCCGCATCACAAGTCCCCTCAGGAACACGATTTTCAGTGTCTGCACCACAAGTCACATCGCATATGGACAGCTTTGGTTTTTTTTTTTTGATGGCGTCTGACTCTGTCACCAGGCTGGAGGGCGGTGGCACAATCTCGGCTCACTGCAACCTCCGCCTCCTGGGTTCAAGTGATTCTCCTGCCTCAGCCTCCCAAGTAGCTGGGATTACAGGTGCCCACCACCACACCCAGCTTAGTTTTGTATTTTTATTAGGACGGGGTTTCATCATGTTGGCCAGGATGGTCTTGATTTCCTGACCTCGTGATCCGCCTGCCTCAGCCTCCCAAAGTGCTGGGATTACAGGTGTGAGCCACTGCGCCCGGCCAAGTCATATCACATATGGACAGCTTTCTACTTTCACAACCACAAGTCCTTTTAGGGACACACAGCCTCCTACCTCCACTCCAGAAGTTCCCTCAGGGATACAAGGGCACCTCCGCCCACACCACAAGTCCTCCAAGACAGGCTGTCTTCTGTGGCCACAGCACAAGTGTGGCCCTCCGCACACTAACCATCAATGTCCACACCACCAGTCCCCTAGGGGCTCACAGCCTTCTATGTCCACACTGTCAGGTCTCCGGGTCACAGACAAATATCATGTCCACATCACAAGTCTCCTTTTTTCTATACAGCCTTCTGGAAACAAACCACATGTTCCCTCAGAAGCACACAGCCTTCCCTGTCCATACCACTGGTCCCCAAGGTTGACACACCCATGCCACACGTCTTCTCAAGTACACAAAGCTTTCCGTGTCCGTGCAATAAGTCTTCTCAAGTACGTACAGGCCTCCATGTCCACATCACAGGTTTCCTCTTGTACTCATCTTCTTGGTCTCAGGCCTCTGAAAGCACTGCCCTAGGCAATCAGTCATCTCATACTTACAAAAATCAGGATGATTCAAGTTCACTGTGCGAGTGCATCAGTCAACACGGGCTGATATTCTCATCAAGTATATTTTTATTTTTTTCTTTCTTTTATTTATTTATTTTTTTTGAGACAGAGTCTCACTCTGTCACCCAGGGTGGAGTAAGGAGTACTCTGGTGCAATCTTGGATCACTGCGACCTATGCCTCCTGGGTTCAAGCAATTCTTGTGCCTCAGCCTCCAGAGTAGCTGGGCCTACAGGTGCATGCTAATTTTTTGTATTTTTAGTAGAGACAGGGTTTTACCATGTTGTCCAGGCTGGTCTCGAACTCCTGACCTCAAGTAACCCACCCACCTTGGCCTCCTAAAGTGCTGGGATTACAGGTGTGAGCCACTGTGCCTGGCCTTTATTTTTTTCTTTCTGGACATTTTTTTTCTATATCCAAGCCACTGATTCTCATGGCTTTTTAAAAAAAAATATCTGGGGATAATTCAACTATTTGTGAAGTATAAGCTGGCTTAGTCAAGCAAGCTTCATATGTGATTTATAATCTTAAGTGGAGCTGTGAAATTCTTTCCCCAGCTTGCTATCTTCTTTTTCTTTTCTTTTTTCCTTTTTTTTTCTTTTTTGAGACAGGTTCTCACTCTGTCACCCAGGCTGGAGTGCAGTGCTGCGATCTAAGCTCACTGCAACCTCTGCCTCTGCCTCTATGGCTTAAGCAATCCTCCCACCTCAGCCTCCCAAGTAGCTGGGATCACAGGCACCTGCTACCATGCCTGGCTAATATTTGTAATTTTTTATAGAGACGGGGTTTTGTCATGTTGGCCAGGCTGGTCTCGAACTTCTGGGCTTGAGTGATCCACCCACCTCGGCCTCCCAGAGTGCTGGGATTACAGGCGTGAGCCACCATGCCCAGCCACCCCAGCTTTCTTGAGGTGTAACTGACAAATAAAAATTGTATATATTTATTTAAAGCATACAACATGATGTTTTGATATTTGTGTACATTGTGACATGATTACCACAGTGAACAGATCCGCCATGTTTGTGTTGGTATGACTTTGCCCCATCACCGCGGACCTGTCAACCCTCTTCGTTAACAGACGCTAAGTCCCACACATCCTCATAGAGCAGAGAAAAGAGAAGCTGGATTATGATAAACCGGTCTCCTAGACTGAATTTGGATCTGGGACTTTGTCAGTTAACAAAAAGTTACCAATTTTCTCTAGTCAACATTCTTCCAGCTTGGCTGTGAAAGGAGGAGAGGTGTTCATGCTGTGTAGTCTTTGGGCAGAGTGAGGTCCGAGGGAGTCATGACAACGGTTAACAGTGAAGCCAGCAGGGCAGGACACATGAGGCTTCCTCACCCATATGCTGGGGTTTGGGCTTGTTCTAACTTCATCATTTGTGTTCAGGGTTGGACTTGAGAGACTACTGGTCTGGAAGCTTCCCCAGGGTTACAGGCTAGCCACAGAACAAACCCTCTCTCTAATCCTCAACCAAACCCAATCCAAACCTTAAAGCCAGCCTTAGAATAGACTGTTTTCTTAGAATACTCTAGAATAGTGATTCTGCCCAATACCCCTTTCCCATCCCCTCTCCTGCTCCTGAGCTTGACTGGCTCCTTGAGGCACATGGCCTGGCTGAGTCTCCCTAAAGTGTCTGATATTGGTAGGATGGAGCAAGGGTAAGCAGGTTTGTTCACTACAGTATTTTTCAGGACCTTTAATAGGCATTTTGACTCTCCAGGAGAAGAATAAAATTGCAGTTGCTCAAATTTACTTGGCCATTAAATTTATTTCTCATCATCTCAGAGGACTGGTGTTGGGTGGGACACTGTTATAGGTTGGGTTTTCCAGAAGCAAGACCTGAAATGGTGATTCTTGTGTACATGATTTTTGAGGGAGGGGTCTCTGGAGAAACTTATATAAGGCAGAGAATAAGCCAAGCAATGATGCAAGTTCAGGCTAAGTTTGGCCTTAGCCCAACCCCACAGGGAGCACTGGAGTATAATAAACTCTACTACAGGGGTTGCCCCTGTACCCCTGCCCAGATAAGGGGGCTGGGCTGTTACATATCCACCTCCATTAGTCATTGGCCACAGGCTGCCCCCTGAAGATGGTACATAATTTTCCAGGCATCTCCAGGCAAGGCAGCTCTGTCCACCAAGAGCAAGAGAAAGAGGTAGGTGTGAGCAGTGGCAACACCCAGGAGCTAGAGGGCAAGGTGTACCAGCCCAGGAAAGAAGATATGGGCAGGGCACCAGGTCTGCTACAGTCACACTTTGTGAAAAACAACATGGCACCTCAGTCCTATCTATGGCTTCTCCCCAAGGCTACATAAGAATCAGACTACTCTTTGGACAAATATTTATCTGGCTGTTCTCATGTCCCATTTTCATTATCTCTAAGGTAGAGAGAAATGATCTTGGAGAGACCTTATCAAGATGAAGAGGATTCAGAGCAATTAGGTAAGATAATGAAATAAAGGGCATCCAGATTGGAAAGGATGAAGTCAAATTATCCCTGTTTGCAGACAATGTAATCTTATATATAGAAAAACTTAAAGACTCTACCAAAAGACTCTTAGAACTGATAAATAAATTCACTAAAGCTGCAGGATAAAAAATCAACACACAAAAACAAGTAGCGTTTCTATACACAAACAACAAACTATCTGAAAAATAAATCAAGAAGACAATCCCATTTACAGTAGCTACAAAAATTAAAATATTTAGGAATAAATTTAACCAAGGGAGTGAAAGACATCTACAAGGGAAACTACAAAACACTGATGAAAGAAATTGAAGAGGATAAAAACAGGCAGAAAGACCTCTCATGTTCATAGATAGAAGAATCAATATTGTTAGAATGACCATACCACTCAAAGCAATCTACAGATTCATGCCATTCTTATTAAAATACCAAAGACATTCTTCAATGAAATAGAAAAAAAATCCTAAAATTTGTATGAAATCACAAAAGACCCCAAATAGCCAAAGCAATCCTGAGCAAAAGGAACAAAACTGGAGGTATCACACTACCAGACTTTAAAACATACTACAAAGCTATAGTAACCAAAACAGCACAATAGTGGCATAAAAATAGACATAAACTAGTGGAACAGGGAATGCAGAAATTAATCCATGTATCTATAGCCAACTGATTTTTGACAAAGGTGCCAAGATCACTCACTGGGGAAAGGACAATCTCTTCAATAAATAGTGCCAGGAAAACTGGATATCCATATGCAGAAGAACAAAACTAGACACTCATCTCTCATGCTATACAAAAATCAACTCAAAGTGGATCAAAGAACTAAAGGTAAGACCCAAGACTATAAAACTACTAGAAGAAAACATAGGGGAAATGCTTTAGGACATTAGTCTGGGGAAATATTTTATGAATAAGACCTCAAAAACACAGGCAACAATAGCAAAAATAAACAAATGGGATTACATCAAACTAAAAAACTTCTGCATAGCAAAGGAAACAACAGAGTGAAAAGACAACCTACAGAATGGGAGAAGATATTTGCAAACTATTCATCTGACAGGAGATTCATATTCAGAATATACAAGGAATATACAAGGAATTTAAACATCTCAACAGCAAAAAAAAAAAAAAATCTTAAAATGGCGATTTGAACAGATATTTCTCAAAAGAAGACATACAAATGGGCCAACAAATAGATGAAAAAACTGCTCCACATAACTAATCACCCAGGAAATGCAAATCGAAACCACAGTGGAGTATCATCTCACCCCAGCTAGAATGACTGTTATCAAAAAGACCAAAAAAAAAAAAAAAAAAAAAAAAAAAGTGCTGGCAAGGATGTGGGGAAAAGGGAACTCTTATACACAGCTGGTGAAAATGTAAACCAGTAAGGCTGGGCACGGTGGCTTATGCCTGTAATCCCAACACTTTGGGAGGCCACAGCGGGCAGATCACCTGAGGTAAGGAGTTTGAGACCAGCCTGGCCAACATGGTGAAATCCCATCTCTACTAAAAATATAAAAAATTAGCCGGGCCTGGTGGCGGGAGCCTGTAACCCTAGCTACTTGGGAGGCTGAGGCAGGAGAATCGCTTGAACCTGGGAGGCGGAGGTTGCAGTGAGCTGAGATCGCGCCACTGCACTCCAGCCTGGGTGACAGAATGAGACTCCATCTCAAAAAAAAAAAAAAAAGAGAGAATGTAAACCAGTAAAGCCAGTATGGAGACCAGTATGGAGGTTCCTCAAAAAACCATAAGTAGAGCTACCATAAGATCCAGCAATCCCACTACTGGACATTTATCCAGAAGGAAGGAAATCAGTCTATTGTGAAGATCTACATCCCCATGTTTATCGCAAGACTATTCACAATAGCCAAGATATGAAATCAACCTAGGTGTCCATCAACAGATTAATGGATAAAGAAAATGTGGTATATACGCAATGAAATGTTATTCAGCCATAAAAAGAATGAAATCTTGTCATTCATGGCAACATGGATGGAACTGGAGGACATTACGTTAAGTGAAACAAGCCAGGGACAGAAAGTTAAACACTGTATTTTCTCACTCATGTGGAAGCTAAAAAAATGTTGATCTCATGGAAGTCGAAAGTAAAACAGAGGATACTAGAGGCTGGGAAGCGTGGGGAAAGGGTGGCAAAAGGAGACCTTTGTTAAAGGATACAAAATTACAGCTAGATAGGAGGGAAAGTTCATCAGTTTTCTGAATATACCACTGTAAGATGACTATAGTTAACAAGAATATGTAGTTTCAAATAGCCAGGAGGATATTGAATATTCCCAACACAAATAAATGATAAATGCTTGAGATGATGGATATGTGAAATATGGAATTATCATAATCTGATCACCACATATTATATGTTTGAAACATCACTATGTACCTCATAAATATGATTATTATGTATTAATTTTAAAAAGATGAAGGGGAAACTTCATCTTGAGATTGCTAGACTATAAAGTCAGGACCAATGTGTGTATATAGAGTAGAGGAAGTTTCTTAGGGAAATGGGCTTTTCAACAAGACCATGAACTTTTTTGGTTTAGAAGGAACAGGTGGAGGAATAGAAAAACTCTCACTGCTCCACAGTAGGGGCAGAGCGGGGTCTGTTAGAGATAGGGGCTCTCGCTTGAATTTCTTGGGTGTGCTACTTCTGGAAGCAGGAAAGGCAGTAATGCTTGGAGTTCTTGGGGGTGGGGGACAGGGAGCCAGTGGCTGTGTGGCCCTGGCTATCAGAGAGGACAAGAGGATGTGCATTCAGCTAGGGGCATGGGGCACATTCAGATCAAGATGAAGGGACTCTGGAATCCACATTTCTGCCCTGCCAGCTGGCTCCATCTTGGGTTCTTGGCAGAGTCCAAGCACCACTAAGTGGTGCTAAAGGGAGACTGAAATGCTGGAAGAAGGGAGAAGGGAGCAGCTTCATCTCGTTCTGCTCTCCATTCCTGCCAGCATCACCACAGCACCTGTTCTTTACCCTGAGAGTGACACTTTTTTTTTTTTTTTTTTTTTTTGAGACAGGGTCTGGCTCTGTTGCCCAGGCTGGAGTGTAGTGGTGCTATATCGGTTATAGCCACCTCCCGGACTCAAGCGATCCTCCCACCTCAGCCTCCCAAGTAGCTGGGATCACAGGCCCAATCTACCGTGCCTGGCTAATTTTTGTTTTTGCTTTTTCGTAGAGACAGGGTTCTGCCAAGTTGGCCAGGCTGGTCTTGAACTCCTGGACTCAAGCGATCCACCTGCCTCAGCCTCCAACAGTGCTGGGATTAGAGGCATGAGCCATCATGCCTGGCCCTCAGAGTGACACTTTGTATGCTCCCCAAGCCAGCTTCATCACCCCCGTCAGAGACAGCAGCAGCAGCCAGGCAGTGCCCACTCCATAGGGATCTGGGTCCTGGCTCTCAGGACCATCCATCCACCTTCCAAGGCACCAGCACCTGCCTGGCAGTGCCATCTCCTCGGAAGCCTGAGCTGCGGTTTCCCCAGACTCCCCTATCTATTCCTTGGTTCTAATAAGTCCACCTCTCCCTCTTGTTCTCCTGGTCCTTGGGGTGGGAGTTACTTCCTGAAGTTCCAATGTCTGTTTTTTGTCCTTTCCTCCAGTATTTGTTAATTCTCTCTATTACATTCTCTCTGTTAAGATAAATATTGTGGTTGCTGTTTTCCTGAATGAACCATGATTGATATGCTTACTAAACATTTCAAAGCTTCCTGGGGCTCAGTGGGGCCATGGATGGCTTCTGGAGGACTTCAGATCAAATGGGAGAGGCGAGGGCAAAGATCATAAGCAAAAAATGGAGAGGGTCAGTCCAGACTTGACTGGCTGGGAGAGAGAAGTCCCATGTGGACTGTGGGAGGCATCTGAAAGGATTACTATCTCTTAAGATTACTATCTCTTAGGATTATTATCTCTTAAGAGTTTTTTTCAACATCAAATCCTCTACAAGACCCGCAAACTCATCTTGTCCCTCCAGCCCCTTCCTAGGCAGCATCCATTCAACCCCACCCCTTCACCTGTGGCAAGACCCTGTCTTGTCCTCATTTCTGCATACCTGTGTCACTGTTCATCTCCTCCCACCCTCAGGCCTCACAGGACTTATGGTCACCATATCAGACTGGGTTAGCTCAGTGCAGGGGCTGCTGGCACTTTCTTCGTTTGCTGCAACACTACTCCCTGGCACACCACCCAGTTACTTCTCTTGATTTGTCCCTGGGTTGCCACAAAGAACTTTCCTTCCAGCAGTTTCCTCATGCATTGCCCCAGGGTTTCTGCAGGCAGCCTATCCGGGAATCCTGCTTGACCCAGATTTCAAGATCACCTGGAAGGCTCTGGCAGCCTCTTATTGTAACACCCACTTTCATCAGGGTGTCCACCAGACAAGTAAATATTTCCAATTCAGGTGGCAGAAGGGGAAATTGTCATTTAGGGTTCTGTTAATCCAGGATTATGTCCTCTTCTTTCTCACAGACGGCAGGAGCTTCACTCCTAAGCTCCAGAAGTGATGATGAAACATCTTTCAGTTATAGGCAGGGCTGAGTTTGTGGATGTGTGACCTGTGTCAATCACATAGGTCCCTGTGCTTGATTTAATGCTCTGCTGTCCCCATCTTGAAATTCTTAATCATTTTTGAAGAAAGGGTCCTGCAATTTCATTTTGCACTGGAATTATGTAACTGCAAATTACGTAGCTGATCCTGGATATAGGGTATGTGAAATCCCAGCAAAAGGCAATAGAGAACATTTGCATATTGAACTATGAACACAACTTGCCCCACATACTCTTTGCTCTAAACCCTGGGCTTCTGCTTGGGACAGGAAAATGCTGGGGGAGTACAGCTCCCTGGAGCTGGGTCACTATTAGACATGAGAGTCTCTGGTCCAGGCTCTAGGTAGGACAGCCAGGGCTGTCCCCATCATCTCCAGATTGAAGCATCATTTCTCCCCTACATCCAACTGCCTCCTCAACAATTGTGGGGGCCAGGCAGTAACAGGCAGAAGGGACAGAGCACAGGAACCAGGGCTCACCATGGACAATCAGCATCTGCCAATGGCTACGACTTCAAAGTCTAATCGATGTCTTGAATTCACATCTCAAAAGCTAAATTCGGGCACTCTCTCCATTTCTCACCACTTCCACTGTGGCCACCCTGGTCAAAGTTGCTGTTGTCTCTTGCCTGGATCATTTGCCATGGCATCCTGACTAGTCTCCCTCTTTCCATCTTTGCCCCCTTCAGTCCATTCTCAGCACAGCAGCCAGGCCATCCTGTTAAAGCAACCATAATTGACCCCTTCTTTGAGAGCAAAAAGAAATGCTATTGATAATTACAATGGATAACAGGAGTAAGCCAGTACTGGCCCTGGCAAACCAGAACATGTGATCACCTTGATTAAAACTAAATCAGATTTCGTTCCTCCTCTGCTCAAAACCCTCTTTTAGTCTATTTTCTGTTGCTGTAACAGAATAACACAGAGTGGGTAATCTATAAACAAAAGAAGTGTATTTAGCTAACAATTCTGGAGGCTAGGAATTCCAAGGATGTGGTGCCAGCATCTGGTGAGAGCCTTTTACTTTCATCCTAACATGGCAGAGGGCATCGCATGGCAAAAGGGCAAAACAAAGCATGTGCAAGAGAGAGCTCACTTTGGTAACAAAGGCATTCTCATGATTACCCAGTCCCCTGACAGTGACAACATGAATCCATTCATGAGGGCAGAATCTTCATTAATTCATGAACCCATTCATGAGGGCACAGTTTCTAACACATGGACTTTTGGCAGACACATTCAAACACTAGTAACTCTATGCCAGGTCCACGTTTCACACAGCATAAAAGCCGAAGTTCTTATAAGAGGATGATTTTCCAGATTGGGTCTCCGGCCACCTCTCTGACCTCATTTACCCTTCACTCTGCCTCAGCTACATGGCTTCCTTCTGGAAGCATGCCAGGCCTATCCACCAGGGCTGCTGCACCAGCTGTTTCCTCTTCTTAAAGTTATTGCATATTTAAATAATAATGGGGCCAGGCGCAGTGGCTCTAGCCTGTAATCCCAGCACCTTGGGAGGCCAAGGCAGGTGGATCACCTGGGGTCAGGAGTTCGAGACTAGCCTGGCCAACATGGTGAAACCCCGTCTCTACTAAAAATGCAAAAATTAGCCAGGCGTGGTGGTGGGCGCCTGTAATCCCAGCTACTCGGGAGGCTGAGGCATGAGAATCACTTGAACGTAGGAGGCGGAGGTTGCAGTGAGCTGAGATCACACCATTGCACTCCAGCCTGGGCAACAGAGTGAAATTTGGTTTCAAATAAAATAATGATGATAAATAAAAATAATAGGGTGGCAAAATTCATGAGGGTGGTGTTGACTGTGCTCAGAAATCAAAAACTGCTGAGACCAGCTCGGTCGGGGAGACCCTAACCCTGCAGCGCTAGAGGAATTAAAGACACACACACAGAAATACAGAGGTGTGAAGTGGGAAATCAGAGGTCTCACAGCCTTCAGAGCTGAGAACCCCAAAGAGAGATTTACCCACATATTTATTAACAGCAAACCAGTCATTAGCATTGTTTCTATAGATATTAAATTAACTAAAAGTATCCCTTATGAGAAACGAAGGGATAGGCCGAATTAAAGGAATAGATTGGGCTAGTTAACTGTAGCAGGAACATGCCCTTAAGGCACAGATCGCTCATGCTATTATTTGTGGCTTAAGAATGCCTTTAAGTGGTTTTCCGCCCTGGGCGGGCCAGGTGTTCCTTGCCCTCATTCCCATAAACCCACGAATTTCCAGCGTGGGCGTTAGGGCCATTATGAACATGTTACAGTGCTGCAGAGATTTAGTTCATGGCCAGTCTTGGGGCCAGTTTATGGCCAGATTTTGGGGGGGTGCTGCTCCCAACATGTCTCCCTTCTCTGATTTGCAAATCGATAAAAGCAAGGGCAGCTTTGTCATGGTGAGCTACTTCTCACAGGAGTCAGGATCCACATCTGCAGACTATACAAAGACAAACAACATAGATTAAAAGCACAATCATCATTGAAATCACAGAGCTTCCAAGTGTTCTAACCATTTTAATGGGTTACTAGTTGCTAATTTGTCTGCAGCTTCTTTAAGCACTCCAGTTCCTGGCATTAAGGTCAGGTGTGCCTGGGATGCTTTAAATATTTGTTCTTTTAATTTTGCTATATCCAAAAACAAGTTTGTAGAGTGTCCTTCTAGAGGCTTTTTTATTCTTTTCCAAAATTTGATCTTATTAAGAGCATTTAATAGTTTCCACAAATCCTTATGTTTAGCTCCTAGAGCGGGCCATATCATTTGAGGTTGAGGTGCCACTATACTGCCATGGTTCCAGAAAATAGGAACTTTTGCCGTACTTCTTATCATTTCTACCATCTGACTGTTTTGTTCAGATCATCTGAACATAGTGTGACCGTGGCACACAGACTGAGAGGTGCAATTCAAGCTAAACATCCTCTTAGGGGACCAATTAATAATGATTCCATAGGAATCGTTGCGCAGCACCTCTGCCTGTTCTGCAAAGCAATCTTCCTAAACAAGTATGTTCATTTTTTCTAACTGGGTCCAATCCTGTTTACAAATAGGTTTTTGAGGGCAGCATGCCTCAATTATACGAGCAGATTTATTATGGTAAATACTGAGATCAGAAAGCATGTGTAACTGTGTCATAGAGTGATTGCATCCAGGCACTCTTACCAGCCCTTATTGAAGGAATACTCACGGCAGTGGTGATAACTGCTATCATAGCTACCATTACATTATTCATTGTGACTGGCTGTCCCGCTTTCCTCAGGTTTTCTTCTGCCATCTGTGACATCTTCTTGATCTGTCCCCAGGTGGGTGACTGTGTTCGACAGGTGTTGCTCGTGACAGTTGGGGTCCTCCTCAGTGTCAGTCTCGACATGGCTGCAACGGGGGGGGGGTCCTTGGGATCTTCCCGGAGTCTCTCCCTTGGCATCTGGCTTGTGATAAGGTTTGAGATGTCTTGATGGTATCCAGATTGGCTGTTGATTTTGGCCTGGAGAAATACAAGCATAACCTCTACCCCAAGTTATTATTTCACCTATCTCCCAATTTTTTGTTGTTGGATCTCTCCATCAAATCAGTTGTTCTGTTTCTGTCTTTGCAGCTGGTTTCTGTAGATGCTGTTCAGCTGCTGATAACATCTGGTCTTTGGGCAGGCTCAAAAAATTTTAAATTAATAATGCTGGGTTCAGTTGCATCTGTGGGGTTCTATATTCTCTGTCTCCCTTCTGCTTTTGCAACTGCTGTTTTAGGGAGAGATTCATTCTTTCCACTGTGGCTTGTCCTTGAGAACTGTATGGGATACCACTAATGTGTTTAATATTCCACATAGAGAAAAATGTAGCTAGAGCTTGGCTAGTATAGCTGGGGCATTATCTGTTTTAACAGAAGCTGGAATGCCCATCACCACAAAACACTGCGAAAGATGACATTTAACATAGGCAGAAGACTTTCCTGATTGGCAGGTAGCCCAGACAAAGTGAGACAAGGTGTCCACACATACATGTACATAAGCTAGTCTCCCAAACGAGGGAATATGTGTGACATCCATTTGCCAAAGAGAGTTAGGTTCCAGTCCTCGAGGATTAACTCCTCCTGTAAAAGATGAGGAACATAACATTTGGCAAGTTGGGCATCGCTGGATAATAGCTTTAGCTTCTTTCCAGGCAATGCTGTATCTGCGTTTGAGAACAGAAGCATTAACATGGGTCAAATTGTGAAAGTGTCTAGCATTAGATATTGCATTAGCAACTAGGTGATCGGCCATTTGATTCCCTTCAGTCAAAGGTCCTGGAAGAGGTGTATGAGCTCTAATGTGAGTGATGTAAAAAGGATGCATTTTACTCCTAACTGCTGTTTGCAATTGGGTAAATAAAGTCATCAGTTGTTCATCTGTATAAAATTGTAACTGAGCATTTTCATTTAACTGTGTGGAATGAACCACGTATGAAGAATCAGAAATCACATTAATAGGCATATCAAAAGCAGTCAATACCTCAATTACAGCTTCAAGCTCCGTTTTTTGAGCTGAAGTATAGGACATCCGGAAAACTTTCCTTTTTCATCCAGAATAAGAAGCTTTACCCTTACTAGAACGATCTGTAAGACAATGAAAACGCTTAGCAGGCTGCAGGTTGTTTACTGCAAGAATTGTAAATGCAAACTGTTCACAGTCTTGCTCAGCTAAAGGGATAGTAAAGAAACAGTCTTTTAAATCTATGACTATTAAAGGCCAATTTGTTGGAATTGTAGCAGGAGAAGACAATCCTGGCTGTACTGCTCCCATAGGTTGTATAACTGAGCTGATGGCTCTTAAGTCAGTTAACATTCTCCATTTTCCTGATTTTTTCTTAATTATGAAAACTGGAGAATTCCAAGGAGAAAATGTTGGAGCTATGTGCCCATTTTCTAATTGTTCAGTAACTAATTTCTCTAAAGTCTCCAGTTTTTCTTTACTTAGCGGCCATTGTTCTATCCAAATTGGCTTATCTGTTAACCCTTTTAAAGGTATAGGTTCTGGAGGCTTAACAATGGCCGCCATCAAAAATTATTTCTTAATCTTTGGCGGGAACTTTGTTTTTCCACTTGAAGAGGTTCTTTTAAACCTTGCAAACTTTTTTCTAGTCCCATACCAGGGACATACCCCATTTCAAGCATCGTATGTTGACTTTGAGGGCTATCTAATTGTTCTGGAATTAGAACTTGTGCTCCCCATTGTTGTAATAAATCTCTTCCCCATAAATTTATAGGTACAGAAGTTATAATTGGTTGAATAGTCCCAGATTGTCCATCGGGCCCTTTACAATGCAAAATATAACTACTTTGAAATACTTCAGAGGCTTTACCAACTCCAACTATGTTAAATTGAGCAGGTTGAATTGGCCACGTGGACGGCCAGTGCTGTAGAGAAATGATTGAAATGTCCACTCTGTATCTACCAAACCTTTAAATTTCTTTCATTGAATAGTTATTTAACAGATAGGATGTTTATCAGTAATTTGATTTACCCAATAAGCTGCTTTGCCTTGTTTATTTGTGCTTCCAAATCCTCCTGTTCGTTTAATTTCACTTTTTCCCATTCTCACATACGGCACAATCAGGAGCTGTGCTATGCGCTCTCCTGGCTCTGCTTTCCAGGGAACAGAAGTAGATGTAACAATCTGAATTTCCCCATTATAATCTGAATCAATGACTCCTGTATGTATTTGTATGCCTTTTAAACTTACACTAGACCTTCCTAAAAGTAATCCTATTGTCCCTGCTGGGAAGGGTCCACAGACTCCTGTTGGGACCTTTTGCAGGGGTTCTCCAGGCAGAAGGCTCACAGCTTTTGTGCAGCATAAATCTACTGTGGCACTGCCGGCTGTGGCGGGGGACAGACATTGTACAGGGGTGAGGGAATGGCCTGAGCTGGAAATGCCTCGGTTTAGAATTGGGCCCGGATGGGCCCCTCATGGCATTTCCCGAAATTGGGTTCCCTTCTTTATTAAACTTAGAGTGACACTGACTAGCCCAATGTTTTCCTTTTTTACATTTTGGACATATTTCAGGCTCAACAGTTTTCTCTTTTCCCCTATCTGGTGGTCTGACTCGCTAATTTTTTCTACATTCTTTTTTAGTATGACCATGCTTCCCACAGTTAAAACAAGCTCCAGGAAATGGAGTATTTCCGTTATCCACTCTCAGTCCTGCCATTGCCTGTGCCAACAAAATAACTTTATGCAGATTACCTCCAATACCATCACAGGCCTTGACAAAATTAACTAAATGTGCTTTCCCTCTGATAGGTCACAGAGCGGCCTGGCAATCGGGATTAGCATTGTCGAAAGCTAATAACTGCAACACTATATCCTGAGCAGCCAAATCTGCAATCATCTTTTTAAGGGACTTCTGTAACTGAGCTGTAAAATTAATGTATGGTTCTCTTGGTCCCTGTTTTATAGCACTAAAGGAAGGGTATTGTTCTCCACCTGAAGTGATTTTTTCCCAAGCTCTAATGCACACTCCTCTAAGCCGTTGTATGGCATCATCCTGCATGACCACTTGTGTATCTAAACCAGCCCAGCCGCCAACCCCCAAAAGTTGGTCTGCAGTTATATTAATTTGAGGTTGGGCCTGGGCATTGGGAGCAGCCCGAATGGCAGCTTCATCTGCCTACCAAGTTTTAAATTGTAAGAACTGAGCAGGAGTTAGATAAGCTCGAGTAAGAGCATCCCAGTCAGTAGGACTCATCCAACAGGAAACAGTAACATTCTTTAACAGTCCCATTACAAAAGGAGAACTTGGTCCATACTCATTTATAGCTTGTTTTAATTCTTTGAGTAATTTAAAAGGAAAAGGCTCAAAAGTAGCTGTAATATTTCCCTGTTGATCTGGGGAGTGTATTCTAGCAGGGTACATTAGTGTATAGCCAAGCCTCTATATCACCCTCTTGTCTAGCTTGCTGAATTCCTGCCTGAATAGACCTAAGAGCGGTTGCTTGAGGCGCTGCTCAAACAGTCACTGGGTCAACTACTTTTTCTCCCATTGTCCTCTGGAAAAGAAAGATCTGGGGGGTCATTTTCTTCAAAATAATAAGGAGGGGGTGCAGAAGGGTAGGGATGAACTTCTCCTTCCTTTGCCACTTTTGCTTTAGCTAGTAAATAAACATGCTCTGTAACCTCTTATGTTACTTCGCTATACTCTTGTTCCTCCTCATTATCAGTGTGAAAAAGTTCCAAGGTGAAACGAATCAGACCCCATACCTGTCCCATTGTTACCCTGATGCTTCCAAGCTCCCCTTCTTACTCACCACAGGGATTGCTTTAAGAGTACTCGGGTGTCCTCCAGCTAGTTTTCTGTTCCAACTGTTGCTCTGGTGACCCTTTGACCTGGATTCGAGCCCCCACGATGGACGTCACTTGCTGAGACCAGCTCAGTCGGGGAGACCCTAACCCAGTGGCGCTAGAGGAATTAAAGACACACACACAGAAATATAGAGGTGTGAAGTGGGAAGTCAGGGGTCTCACAGTCTTCAGAGCTGAGAGCCCAAAACAGAGATTTACCCACATATTAACAGCAAACCAGTCATTAACATTGTTTCTATAGGTATTAAATTAACTAAAAATATCCCTTATGGGAAACAAAGGGATGGGCGGAATTAAAGGAATAGGTCAGGCTAGTTAACTGCAGCAGGAACACGCCCTTAAGACACAGATCGCTTATGCTATTGTTTGTGGCTTAAGAATGCCTTTAAGCGGTTTTCTACCCTGGTGGGCCAGGTTTTCCTTGCCCTCATTCTTGTAAACCCACAATCTTCCAGTGCGGGCATTAGGGCCATTATGAACATGTTACAATGCTGCAGAGATTTTGTTTATAGCCAGTCTTGGGGTCAGTTTATGGCCAGATTTTGGGGGGCTTGCTCCCAACCAAAAGCAATGTCCATCTGGGCATGGTGGCTCACACCTGCAATCCCAGTACTGTCAGAGGCTAATGTGGGAGAATTGCTTGAGGCTGGGAGTTTGAGACCAGGCTGGGCAACTTAGCAGGACTTCATCTCTATATTTATATAAAACGAAAAAAAGCAAGGCCTTTACATGTGACCTGAGTGAATGGTTCCCACCATGCCTCCTCTTCTCAGGGGAAGAGGGAAATGCTCTTCCCCTGAGATCTTCATGGCTCCTCCAAGTCTCAGCTCGTGTCACTTTCTTGGGGAGGCTTACCTGTCCCCTCCCAATTGTCCCCCAGGCTGAAATGGGGAAATGGGTATGGAGTGTGGATCTTTAGCTCTGACCTGAATGACTAGGAGATGCTAGGTGCCGACTCCCTTCTCTGTCTCCGTGTCTGGAGGCTGAACAATTGAGCCTGGATGATATCTCCGCCCCCTCCCAGTCCCCACTTACCCTAGGATCATGCATGCCCTGTACTGCTCATAGCTCCTGACGGTCAAGGCAGAGAGTGGATACTGAGGAGGCCCTGAGCACTAAAGCTGGGGCAAAACAGGAAATGGACAGGGAAGTCTGTTGTGCTCAGTTTAAATTTCTTTCATCTTGCCTCGATTTTCACGAAGAGATTTTTTTTTGTTGTCGTTGTTGTTGTTTTTTCTATTTCTTTTTTTTTTCACCCTGACTGGAAACTGCCAGACACTAAAGGTTTCTTAACTGTAGCCATAGAGTTTATGGGGTCCCTGAACTTGCAAAGGAAAATAATTACATCGTTATTCTCACCCACCTCTAAGATTTTTTTTTTTTTTGTTAGATTTTTTTTTATTATTTTTTCTTTGATTTTGTAGATTTTTTTTTTGTTTTTTTTTATTGTATTTTTTTTTTTTGTTTTTTTTTTTGTCACCGAGTTATTTTTTATTGTTTTTTTTTTTTTTTTATGTTTTTTTTTCTATGTCTTGTTTTTTTTTTCACCCTGATCGAAACTGCCAGACCCTAATGGTTTCTTAACTGTAGCCATGATACTTGGGATTTTCTTCAATTATAAAGCAGGCAGCAAATAAACCATAGTGGTATTAGCAGTGCCAATAGAAATGGAAGGTATGTTCATGTCATATTACAGTCATTACAGTGATCTGGAAAAGTCACTTGTGCTCAGTTTTTCCAAATTCCTAGATCTTGTTATTTATTCCTATCTAGTTCATGAATTTCAAAAGATTATTCTGAGAGGAGCGCCACAGCCTAACCAGGCTTTGTACAAAGTAAGGTTAAGAATCTCCATTAGGGGTTATTTTCATTTCCTTGTGGCTCAAGCAGCTCTGAGATTTGGTTTTGAAGAGGGCTGAGACTGACTTTGCCAAGCCCTGCCCCAGGTGTGCAGGGACCCCAGGGCGGGGGGCCACGAGAGGGCAGGCGTGTCCCAGCCTGTTCCAGCTGCTTGGGCTGCAAGGGGCCACGCTGCTCCCGCTCATACTGGGAGCATGCGTCTACCACCTAGTGGTGAAGCACGGCGCTGCACTCCGCATCCTTGGCCAGGCCCATGCCTGGCCCAGGTGTCACCCAGCCCAGGTGTCACCCAGCCCAGGTGTCACAGACAGCGGGCTGCTGTTCCTGTGCCCTCACTCCAACACCTGCTCCCAAGCCCCCCCAAACTGAGGAACATTGGTAGAGCCCCAAATTTAAATGTCCTCCTCTGCAAGCCCCTTTGGCTTTGGGCATACATGGCCAGGATTACTTGGGGGGAACTATTCGCCCATGTCATGTATAGGAGTGTTCCTTTTTTTTTTCTTTTAATATAAATATAGAGATGGAGTCCCGCTGTGTTACCCAAGCTGCTCTCAAACTCCCGGCCTCAAGCGATCCTCCCACCTCAGCCTCTCAAAGTGCCGGGATTGCAGACGTGAGCCACTGCACCCAGCTGGGCCTTGCCTTTGATTTCTGAGCACAGTTAACACCACCCTCATGAATTTTGCAACACCGTTATTATTTAAATATGCAATTACTTTCCTTAAAGGACTTACTTTTAACCAAAATTAATGTATATAAAATGAAAAGTTTACATCCCTATCACAAATGGAAAACCCAGTATACTTTGCCACAAATAAAAGGTAACTATAAAGACAAATACAACAAAGACAAAACAATTGTTACTGCTAATCAATTCCAGCTAGGCTTAAAGACTTAGTAGCATCAAACAAAGACTTTCTGTTTGACATGATTGGAATGACTTGGGGAGAAAAAGGAAAAGGGGATGGCTTTTTAAAACTTTGGCATTCAAAGTTATTACAGGAAGATCATCCCACCATTTAGAGAATGCTGAGGGAGACGAGGCTGAGTCCGTGGTGGCTTCTCAGTACTCAACAACTGCACATCGGGAGGCTAGCAATGCAGGCCAGGCCCTGGGGTAGGTGTTCTGGATGCTGGAGGGATGGGTTATTCATAGGCTCTACTATCAGTGGGCGTTTTGGAGGACTTCTCCTTTCCTCTAAGTAGATCTGGAGATTCCCCTTCCTCAGCTTCAGTTGGGAGGCCACTTGGTGCACCCCCTGCGTACGTGGCAGATTATTTTTGTAGTTGGGCTCAGGGAAGCTACAGAGCTGGGTGTGGCAGCAGATAGAAGGAGCAAAGCCATGATCCTGGCTGGGTACTGGGCATCCTGCCCACAAGTTCATTGTGTGGCCAAGATCTTTCCTCAGCGGGCGCCTGCTTGAGGTCTGGGCCAGGATTTGGCCCTCAGGGTTATATGTTGCTCTGGTTAAGACTTACCCATAGGATTCCCAAAGGACAGAAAGAATTTGAATACAGATATGGTAGCTTAGAGGGCAAGCCAAGATAATAAGTGAGAATGCGAGCATGTGTGTGTGTGTTGAGAACTACAGAACACTTCCCACATAATAACTCTGTACAAACCTCTGCACTAAATAATGCAGAGCATCTAAATGAAATACTAGCATGGCTTCTAACAGCGTAATGCTGTGTCCCTAGGATGTTACTAGAGATAAAGAAGGACATTTTGTAATATTAGATGGGTCAGTCCACAATCTACACACATGTCAAAATATATTGTACACTGTGAATCCCAAATATCTGAGACAGGTCTCAGTTACTTTGGGAAGTTTATTTTGCCAAGGTTGAGGACATGCACCCATTACACAGCCTCAGGAGATCCTGACATGTGCCCAAGGCGATCAGGGCACAGCTTGGTTTTATACATTTTAGAGAGACATGAGACATCAATCAGTATATGTAAGATAAACATTAGTTCCTCCCAAAAAGGCGGGACAACTCAAAGCAAGGAGGCGGCTTCCAGGTCACAGGTAGGTGAGAGACAAATGGTTGCATTCTTTTGAGTTTCTGACTAGCCTCTCCAAAGGAGGCAATCAGATACGCATTTATCTCAGTGAGCAGAGGCGTGACTTTGAATAGAGTGGGAGGCAGGTTTGCCCTAAGTAGTTCCCAGCTTGACTTTTCCCTTTAGCTTAGTGATTTTGGGGTCATAAGATTTATTTCCCTTTTACATTTCCCCCCTTTTGTTTTTAAAATCTTTTGGAGAAAGCATTTTTGGAAGAAAATGAGTCTCTGGTCTCAGGTTTCATCTGCTCTCTCAGAACAGCTTAGACAGATAAGTTCCAAGTTATTAGAAAAGCTCATTTTTAGCAGGTTGTGAAGTCTAATGTCGTATGAAGAGAAAATAGGAGGAAGAAGGAAGAGAAACAACAACAAACGAAAGAACAATCCTGCAAAATTGATATACGCCACCTTACTCTGAAGTCCATACATCAGTAGGCAGGTATAAAAGTGGCTTATGTATGTCAAAGGATGCTGTTATTTTCTTCCGAAGTTTAAGTTGTCTAGTTTCAGTTTGCAGGCCTTTAAGAAAGCACAGCTTAGTTTTCAGTGATTTCAAATTAGGAAAAATGGGGGGAAAAGGAAAAGAAAGAAAAAAATGAAAACATTATTTTGGAGACTTGTAGCCAGGAAAGATTAGAATTCAGTCCAGATAGCAGAAAATAATAAAAACAGAAAAACATGTTGCCCAGGCTAGTCTCCAACTCCTGGCTTCCAGTGATCCTCCCACCTCAGACTCCCAAAGTGCTAGGATTACAACTATGTCACTGTACCCAGCCGAAATTTACACTTAATGTGGTTATTGATATGGTTAGGTTTAGACTTACCATTTTGCTCCTTGTTTTCTATTTGTCCTATTTGCTTGTTGTTCTCGTTTTGTTATTTTACTGACTTTATTTGGATTGAGTGTTTTGTTTTTTGTTTTTTGTTTTTTGTTTTTGAGACAGTCTCACTCTTACCCAGGCTGGAGTACAGTGGTACAATCTTGACTCACTGCAACCTCTGCCTCCCAGGTTCAAGTGATCCTCCCACCTCAGCCTGCCAAATAGCTGGGATTAGAGGCATGCACTACCACGCCTGGCTAATTTTTGTATTTTTAGTAGAGACGAGGTTCCACCATGTTGGCCAGGCTGGTCTTAAACATCTGACCTCAAATAATCCATCCGCCTTGGCCTCCCAAAGTGCTGAAATTACAAGCGTGAGTCATCACACCTAGCTAATTGTTTTTTATGGTTCCACCTATCCCATTTTTAAGCTTATTAGCTATAACTCTTCATTTTGTTATTTTAATGGTTGCTTTACAATTTGCGGAATACATATTTAACTGTCTACTTTCTTTTTTTTGTTTGTTTGTTTGTTTGTTTGTTTTTGAGACGGAGTCTTGCTCTGTCGCCCAGGCTGGAGTGCAGTGGCCAGATCTCAGCTCACTGCAAGCTCCGCCTCCTGGGTTCACGCCATTCTCCTGCCTCAGCCTCCCGAGTAGCTGGGACTACAGGCGCTCGCCACCTCACCCGGCTAGTTTTTTTGTGTTTTTTAGTAGAGACGGGGTTTCACAGTGTTAGCCAGGATGGTCTCGATCTCCTGACCTCGTGATCCACCCGTCTCGGCCTCCCAAAGTGCTGGGATTACAGGCTTGAGCCACCGCGCCCGGCCTTAACTGTCTACTTTCAAGTGATATTATGAACCTTCACATATACTATGAGAACCGTACAATAGTATCTTTCTATTTCTCCTCTTCCTGCCTTTGTAACATTCATTTTATCATATATTTTACTTATATATATGTTATAATCCCCAACATACATTGCTATTTTTCTTGTATGACAATATTTTTAAAATACATTTAAATAATAATAACTTTTTAAAATTTTCCAACATAGTTATCATGTCTGGTGTTCATTTCTTTAAATAGATCAGTATTACCATATGGTATCATTTGTCTTCTGTCTGAAAGACTTCATTTCTTATAGTATATGTCTTCTATAAGTGTATTCCTTCAGTTTTTGTATGTCTGAAAAGGTCTTTGTTTTACTCGCTTTTGTTCTCTAAATATATCTTCACTGAGTATGAATTCTAGGTTGATAAGCTTTATCCTTTTAGTACTTTAAATATGTTGCTCCATTGTCTTCTGGCTTCCATTGTTTTCAATGAGCAATCTGTTGTCATCCTTATCTTTGTTTTTTAGAGAAGGGTCCCCAACCCCTGGGCTGCAGACCGGTACTGGTCTGTGGCCTGTTAGGAGCCAGGCCACACAGCAGGAGATGAGTGGGTGAGCGAGCATTACTTCCTGAGCTCCTCCTCCCGTCAGATCAGTGGCAGCATTAGATTCTCATGGGAGCTTGAACCCTATTGTGAAATGTGCATGTGAGGGATCTAAGTGGCACACTCCTTGTGAGAATCTAGCTGGTGCCTGTTGATCTGAGGTGGAACAGTTTCATTCCAAAACCATCCTTCTAACTCCTGTCCATGGAAAAATTGTCTTCCACAAAACCAGTCCCTGGTGCCAAAAAGGTTGGGGACTGCTGCTTTAGTATGTAATGGGTTCCCCTGCCCATTCCCCTCCCCAGCGACTTTTAGGATATTTCTCATTATTCCCAGTTTTAAGCAATGTGCCTATAATGTTCTTTAATATAATTTTCTTCATGCCCCTTGTGCTTGGGGTTTGTTGAAATTCTTGGGTCTGGGAATATATAGTTTTCATCATATTTGGAAAACTATCAGACTTTATATCCTCAAATATTTTTGTTTCCCTCCCTCCCTCTGGGATTTCAATTACACATATATTAGCCTGCTAGAATTTGTCTCACAGCTCACTGACACTCTGTTGATTTTGTTTCTGTCTTCTTTCTCTTTGTATTTCATTTTAGATAATTTCTATTGCTATAGCTTCATAGTGAAGCATATATCTTCAGTGAACACTGCTTTTTTCTTCTGCAATTTCTAAACAGTCCTTCGTCCTCTCCAGTGTATTTGTCATCTCAGACGTTGTAGATTTCCTCTCAGAAGTTTGATTTGGATTTTTTTTCTGGATTCAGTACATCTACTTAAGACGTTGTCTTTCTTCTAGTTTCTTGAGCATATAAGAACACTTACAATAACTGTTTTAACACTCTTTTCTACTGATTCTATCAGCTTTGTCATTTGTCATTTGTGGGACAGTTTGTAATTTTTCTCATAATTATTTGCCAATATCCTGTTAAAATACTTCCAAAGAGGAAGTATTTTTCTGCTTCTTTTTCCTTTGGGGGTCTTGCCTTTAAAGTTTTTTAGTAGAGACAAGATAAGCTAATTATTCTCCACAACTAAGGTAAAAGCACTCTGAGTATTCAACCCAATGTCCTGAGAATTAAAAGATTTTCCAGTCTGATCAGTGGAAGGCTGGGTAGTGTGAGCTTCAAGGATTGTTCCCTCTAACACTTTCAGTTGGTTTTTACTGACTCTCAGTAGTTTCTTCACACACATGTGTTCATCAATATCAGCTAAATACTTGAGAGAAATACTCTGTAGATCTCTGGAGTTCTCTGTGCATCTCTCTCCTCTCTGGTATTTTCCCCTGATAACTCCAGTCACCTGGGTGTCCCCCAACTCCCAGCTCCATCTCTTCAACTGAGGATGACCACTCAGCTCTGCCTATATTCTCCATCCCAAACCTCACTTCCCCACCCATGCACTATGACCTGGAAGCTCTTTCCAGGCAGTAAACTGGGTCAATCAAGAAGTTCACCTCATTTAATACCCCACTTCTCAGGGATCACTGCTTTTGGCTGCCTGATGTCCAAAGTCTTGAAGCCGTTGTTTCATGCATTTTGTCCAGTATTTTGGCTGTTTCATGCAGAAAGATAACTTTGTTCTCTTCCATCTTGAATGGAAAAGAAAGTCTCCATCTTACCCTGCTTAAATTCTCTGATTGGTGACTTTCACTCTCTGAGTTCCTGTTTATTTACTAATTTATTTATCAGTTGCCTCCCCAAGAATTTAAGCTCCTTAGAAGAGAATTTATCTGTTTTCCTCACCACATCCCCTAGAACATGCCAAATTGCTCCAGAAACATTTATACACCTGGGGTTGAGAGATGAGCCAAACTGACGAGCATGTATGTTAAAAGAAAAGTCCTCTTCAAGTGATTTAATATGTCCCCTTTCCCCTAGAGAAAGTCACTGGTATAGCATCTAAAGTCTCATAGGGAGTAGGGAGTACAGCTTATACACAGATAAAACAAATATCAATGGGAAAATCAGGGTGGATGTTTGAGCTGGACCCTGAAACGCAGAGAAAAATAGAGAAAATATCAACCCATGAAAATAGAATATTTGCCATCCCACAAAGATGGCATTACCACAAAGGGGCAAAACCTCAGAGGCAAGAAAAGGTGGAGTGTATTTAGGGGTAATGAATTCAATCGGTCTGCTCTTCTGAAATGTGGACAAGAGTTGGAGATACAGTCGAGATATGGATTGTGACAGATGGCAGAGGAAATTGATCCTAGAAGGAGGGATACAGAAAGCTTTAGGAAAATGCTAAAAGATGTTTAACTTGGCAACAGTCAGGATGAAGGATGTATTTAAGTAGGAAGAGACTCACAGCAGGAAGGCTTTTAAAAGATTAAAACCTGATTCATAATAAAAGAAGTGCAAATTAAGATAACACGATTTCTTCCCTATCAGATGGACAAGCATTCTAAAGCTTAACCACATACTCTGTAGACTCTCATATGTTACCAGCAGGAATACAAAAGGGTACTACCTCTATGGAAGGGTATGTGGCCCTGTCTAACAACACTATACATGCATTTACCCCTTAATCCAGGAATTTCATTTTTAGGAATTTTCCCTGAAGATACTCATCAAAGTCATATGAAAATCATGTGCATATGACATTTTTTTTCTGGAATAATTTATAATTACAAAATACCAGTACTAATCTAAATGTACATGCACAGGGAGGAGATTGGTTTAATAAACTATGGTGTATTTCACACAATGAAATACCATGAAGCTATGAGAGAAAATGAATTAACATGGAATAACTTACAATCTAACTCATTCAGAGGGAAAAGCATATATATATATAAAAACATATATATAATAATAATAAGCATATACATATGCTTATTATTAGCATATAATTGCATAACAAATATATAACAAGATGAAACACAGGGAATATAAGCCAGAAACTAAGGAATTCAGTTTAACTACGATGGGAAATGGAACAAGGTGGAAGGTATAGGGAGGTGAAGTGAATGGGCTTTGCTGAGGGGATTTTTAAATATAGTCTTGAACCAGATTAATTCTTTACATACTTAAAAATAATATTGCACTTTGGGAAGCCAAGGCGGGCAGATCACTTGAGGTCAGGAGTTCGTGACCAGCCTGGCCAACATGGTGAAATCCTGTCTCTACTAAAAATATGAAACTTAGTCAGGCATGATGCTGCACACCTGTAATCCCAGCTACTCAGGAGGCTGAGGCAAGAGAATCGCTTAAACCCAGGAGGCAGAGGTTGCAGTGAGCTGAGATCACGCCATTGCACTCCAGCCTGGGCAACACAGAGAGATTCTATCTCAAAAAAAAAAAAAAAAGAAAAAAAAACCAATAATAATAATATTGAATTCACAAGAATAAGAAGGAAATCCCTAAAACTGAATACAACAGAAGCGATGGAAACTAAGCATAGTCTTGTACTGCATATGGAAGTTGACGTATTTTGGTCAACCACAGGCTGCATGTATGACAGTGGTCCCATAAGATTATACCACATTTTTACTGTATCTTTTCTATGTTTAGATACACAAATAATTATCACTGTATTCCAATTGCATATAGCATTCAGTACAGTAAAGTGGGCTACACCATCGAGGTTTGTGTAAGTACATACTATGATGTTCACACAGTGACGAAATTACCTAACAATGCATTTCTCAGAATGTATTTGGATTGTTAAGCAACACAGGACTGTATGTATATCAAACTGATGACAACCACACTGAAGAAAGAGTGAATCAGCATTTGCTTTGAGCACTGTACTTTATCAGGTACTGTCAGTGAGATGTAGGACTAACTTCATCAGGCAGGTCCCATGATAACTTTTTTTTTGGCAGGGGAATTGGGTGTCTTGCCATTTGCCCAAGCTGGACTCAAACTCCTGGCCTCAAGAATTCCTGTCACCTGTGCCTCCCCAGTAGCTGGGACTACAGGCATGCACCACCGAGTTCAATTCACAATACCTTTTTTTTTGAGACAGGCTGGAGTGCAGAGGCGCGATCTCGGCTCACTGCAATCTCTGTCTCCTGGGTTCACACCATTCTCCTGCCTCAGCCTCCCGAGTAGCTGGGACTACAGGTGTCCGCCACCATGCCTGGCTAATTTTTTTGTATTTTTTTTTTAGTAGAGATGGGGTTTCACCGTGTTAGCAAGGATGGTCTCCATCTCCTGACCTCGTGATCCGCCCGCCTCGGCCTCCCCAAGTACTGGTATTACAGGCATGGGCCACCGTGCCAGGCCCCAATTCACAATACTTTTAAGAGCCACAAACAGGTATTAATTTTACTTTCTTTCTGTTGCTTTTTTTTTGACGGAGTTTTACTCTCGTTGCCCAGGCTGGACTGCAGTGTAGTGATCTCGGCTCTCAGCATCCTCTGCCTCCTGGATTCAAGTGATTCTTCCGCCTCAGCCTCCCAAGTAGCTGGGATTACAGGCATCTACCACCACGCCCAGCTAATTTTTGTATTTGTAGTAGAGACAGGTTTCACCCTGTTGGTGAGGCTGGTCTTGAACTCCTGACCTCAGGTGATCCACCCGCCTTGGCCTTCCAAAGTGCTGGGATTACAGGCATGAGCCACTGTACCCAGCCAATTTTACTTTCTTTAACATCAGAAGAGACACTAGGATGGTTATGATTTTTAAAACAGAAATAACAGTTATTGGTGAAGATGTGCAGAAATTGGAACCCTTCTGCACTGCTGGTGGGAATGTAAAATGGTGCAGCCACTGTAGAAAACAGGCAGTTTCTCAGAAGGTTAAACATAGGACTACTGACCCAGCAATTTCACTCTCAGACACACATCCAAAAGAATCAAAAGCAAGGACTTCAACAAACTCTTGTACACCAATGTTCATAGCAGCATTAGTCACAATAGCCAAAAAGTGGAAACAATGCAAGTGTCCATTAACAGATGAATGGATCAACAAAATGTGGCATAGTCATACATGGAATATTATTTAGCCATGAAAAGGAATAAAGTTTTGATGTGTGCTACAGCATGAATGGACCTCGAAATCATTATGCTTAGTGAAATAAGCCAGACACAGAAGGACAAATATCGTATGACTCCACTTATATTATGTACCTAGAATATGCAAATTCATGGAAGCAGAAAGGAGAATAGGGGTTGCAAGGGGCTTGGAAGAGGGAGAAGGGGGAGTTGTTACTTAATGGGTACAGAGTTTTTGTTGAAAACGAAAAGGTATTAGGTATAGTGGTTGTATTAGTCAGATCTCGCATTGCTGTAAAGAACTACCTGAGACTGGGTAATTTATAAAGAAAAGAGGTTTAACTGGCTCATGGTTCCACAGGCTGCACAGGAAGCAGGGCTGGGGAGGCCTCAGGAAACTTACAATCATAGCGGAAGGCAAAAGGAGAAGCAGGCAGTCTTCACATGGCAGACAAGAGAGAGATAGTGAAGGGGGAGGTGCCATACGCTTTCAAACAACCAGATCTCGTGAGAACTCACCACACATGCTCATTATGGGGGAAAAAAAGCAGGAAATACAGATATGGAAAAGGAAGGTGAATTCCAATAACATCTTGGTGCAAATTCTTCCAGCTTTCTCAAATAGATACTCGGATGAACCAGGCAGCCCTGACATGTTTCTCTAGTATGTTTGCTTCCTACTTCTCCAATTGAAGACAGGTTAAAAAGGGAGAAGAATGTCCAGGACAACTAGAACGTTCTCTGTTCTCAGAGAATAGTGTGGGACATTTTTGTTGTTGTTGTTGTTGTTGTTGTTTAGATGGAGTCTCGCTCTGTTGCCCAGACTGCAGTGCAGTGGCACCATCTTGGCTCACTGCAAACTCCACCTCCTGGCTTCAAGTGATTCTCTGGTCTCAGCCTCCTGAGTAGCTGGGATTACAGGTGTGCACCACCAGGCCTGGCTAATTTTTGTATTTTTAGTAGAGATGCGGTTTCACCATGTTGGGCAGGCTGGTCACGAACTCCTGACCTCAAGTGATCCGCCCACCTCAACATCCCAAAGTGCTGGGATTATAGGCGTGAACCACTATGGCCAGCCAAAAGAAAAATTTTTTTTGAGACAGAGTCTCACTGTCGCCCAGGCTGGAGCGCAATGGCATGATCATAGCTCACTGTAACCTCAACCTCCCGGGCTCAAGTAGTCCTCCCAATATGGGAATTCATGGTGAGTCAGAGTCAGACTGACTGTATTACATACTCTAATTTGTCCTGGTAATCAATGAGGTAACTAAACACTCTTTGCTGAAGAACTCAAACAAATTTACAAGAAAAAAACAAACAACCCCATCAAAAAGTGGGCAAAGGATATGAACGACATTTCTCAAAAGAAGACATTCAAACAGCCAACAGACACATGAAAAAATGCTCATCATCACTGGCCATCAGAGAAGTGCAAATCAAAACCACAATGAGATACCATCTCACACCAGTTAGAATGGCAATCATTAAAAAGTCAGGAAACGGCCGGGAGCGGTGGCTCAAGCCTGTAATCCCAGCACTTTGGGAGGCCGAGACGGGTGGATCACGAGGTCAGGAGATCGAGACCATCCTGGCGAACACCGTGAAACCCCGTCTCTACTAAAAAATACAAAAAAAAACTAGCCAGGCGAGGTGGCGGGCGCCTGTAGTCCCAGCTACTTGGGAGGCTGAGGCAGGAGAATGGCGTAAACCTGGGAGGCGGAGCTTGCAGTGAGCTGAGATCCGGCCACTGCACTCCAGCCCGGGCTACAGAGCGAGACTCCGCCTCAAAAAAAAAAAAAAAAAAAAAAAAAAAAAAAAAAACACAAAAAAAAAAACAAAAAAAGTCAGGAAACAACAGGTGCTGGAGAGGATGTGGAGAAATAGGAACACTTTTACACTGTTGGTGGGATTGTAAACTAGTTCAACCATTATGGAAAACAGTATGGCGATTCCTCAAGGATGTAGAACTAGATGTACCATATGACCCAGCCATCCCATTACTGGGTATATACCCAAAGGATTATAAATCATGCTGCTATAAAGACACATGCACACGTATGTTTATTGCAGCACTATTCACAATAGCAAAGACTTGGAATCAACCCAAATGTCCATCAGTGACAGATTGGATTAAGAAAATGTGGCACATATACACCATGGAATACTATGCAGCCATAAAAAAGGATGAGTTTGAGTCCTTTGTAGGGACTTGGATGCAGCTGGAATCCATCATTCTTAGCAAACTATCACAAGAACAGAAAACCAAACACCACATGTTCTCACTCATAGGTGGGAACTGAACATGAGATCACTTGGACTCAGGAAGGGGAACATCACACACCGGGGCCTATCATGGGGAGGGGGGAGGGGGGAGGGATTGCATTGGGAGTTATACCTGATGTAAATGACGAGTCGATGGGTGCAGCACAGCAACATGGCACAAGTATACATATGTAACAAACCTGCACGTTATGCACATGTACCCTACAACTTAAAGTATAATAATAATAAATAAATTAAAAAAAAAAAAGAAAACACTCTTTGCTGAATGAAATCACATGAGGTCTATGGTCCTCATAGATCTATGGTAACGTTAAGGATCTACAGCTGATGGTTGGGGTGAACACGAGCGTCATCTCAGAGGTAGAATTGACACACATGGGTGGTGGATTGGTTTGGGGAAGGTGGGAGAGGAGAAATAAAAGAGGATTCTGTGGTTCCTTGCTGAGTATCTAAAGTTCTACAATGCAGAAATAGAAAAGCTCGTTTTTAGGAAGAAGATAATGGGTTTGGATGCGCCAGGTTGAGCTTGGGATATGGTTGTCATACGGTGATCAGAAATACCTCTCTGGAGCTTGAAAGAGGGTCAGAGAGGGAGCTAGGGACGTATACTTCAACAACTGGAGATGGTTGTTGAGGTAGAGGAAGTGTATACTGTCACCAAGGGGAAGAATACAGGCAGAAGAGTGGAGTGTCGCGGGCGACCTTGGGAAATATCTCCTCTTTAGAGGAAGGAAAAAGAAAATATGCTAGTGATGAAAAGAAGAAGGTGCCATCAAAGCCTGGCAACAATTTAGGGCAGTGAGAATCAGGATCCACAAGGAAGTTGTATGTTGTATTCAACAACCTAAGAGCAATGACAGCCCAGATAATTAAGATGCCGTTGAATATACTCCCATTAACACATTGGGACCAGAGCTGGTCAAAGCAAGAAGTGAAAATATAGCAGCCCCCAACTCTCTGCATGGACCCGAGACTCTGTAGCTCTGGCCTCGCTTGCTGTCTTCCATGTGGTCTGGGGGTGGGAGTGGTAACAGGGGGAAGAAGGCGCTAGGGTTGTATAGTAGTGTTTGGCTGTGCAGATGGGACTGCCATTTGGCAGACAGGGAGCAACACTCCAACCCCACACACCATAGTATGTCCCAGTGAGTAGATGTCACAAAAGATGGGATGTGGGCCCTGACTCCCCAAGCAGAGACTCTGAGATTGTTGGAGTAATATATACCCATCTCCAGTCCTCCCTTTTCTTTTTCTTTTTCTTTTTTTTTTTTGATATGGTGTCTCACTCTGTTGCCCAGGCTGGAGTGCAGTGGCATGATCTCGGCTCATTGCAACCTTGGCCTCCCAGGTTGAAGCGATTCTACTGCCTCAGCCTCCCAGGTAGCTAGGATTACAGGTGTGCACCACCACACCTGGCTAATTTTTGTATTTTTAGTAAAGATGGGTGTTTTACCGTGTTGGCCAGGCTGGTCTCGAACTCCTGACTTCAAGTGATCCACCTGCCTCAGCCTCCCAAAGTGCTAGAATTACAGGCTTGAGCCACCACCCCTGGCCCAGCCTTCCCTTTTCTAACAGTCATCTGAGCACTCACTTCCCAGGAGCCTTTTCTATTAATTTCACTAAACCCTCTCTTTTTAAATATGTGTATATTCCCTCTGCCTCTCTGCACCATGGCAGTTTAGATAATTTTTTGGAGTGAGTTGCTTTACAAATGCCCTCCAGCTTCACATTTTCTTTTCCTCAATCTGGGGCATATAAATGATGTCTTCCCTTTCCTTTATGTTCCCAGCTTAAGACAGAGAGAGCAGACATTTGAAAAAGATGGAGGGAGTAAATAAGTGAAACTACTCTGCACTGTGGTTATAGCTAGCCTAGAGCACTAGGGAGTTTCTCAATAACTCCAATCAGTGCCTATCTTACCTGTCTAAATGCACCTCACCCAGCAGATTTGTTCAAAAGTTATTCCATCCAATGCAGGTCCACAGGCAACAAGACCAAATAATGATGCAGAACTCCAAGGCAAGTTATTGTTAACTGGCCCTTTGCCATGATTGCTATATCTGAATGGCCAATCACTGATATCTAGATATACTTGTGGTCTGGTTTGGCTGTGTCCCCATCCAAATCTCACCCTGAATGGTATCTCATAATTCCCATGTGTCGTGGGAGGGACCTGGTGGGAGATAACTGAACCATGGGGCGGTTTTCCCCATACTGTTCTCGTGGTAGTGAATCAGTCTCGCAAGATCTGATGGCTTTACAAAGGGAAACCCCTTTTGCTTGGCTCTCGTTTCTCTCTTGCTGCCGCCATGTAAAAAGTACCTTTCACCTTCCACCATGATTCTGAGGCCTCGCCAGTCACATGGAACTGTGAGTCCATTAAATCTCTTTTTCTTTGTAAATTACCCTGTCTTGGGTATGTCTTTTTTTTTTTTTTTTCTTTTTTTTTTTTTTTTTTTTGAGACAGAGTCTCACTCTGTTGCCCAGGCTGGAGTACAGTGGCATGATCTTGGCTCACTGCAACCTCTGCCTATGAGGTTCAAGGGATTCTCCTGCCTCAACCTCCCAAGTAGCTGGGATTACAGGCACCTGCTACCACATCTGGCTAATTTTTGTATTTTTAGTAGAGATTGGGTTTCACCGTATTGGCCAGGCTGGTCTGGAACTCCTGACCTCAAGTGATCCACCTGCCTAGGCCTCCCAATGTGCGGGGATTACAGGCATGAGCCACCGCACCCAGCCGTATGTCTTTATCACCGGTGTGAAAATGGACTAATATAACTTATGAGCAGCTGGCCTCTGCCAGACGCACCAACACTGGGCACTGGGTGACAAGCTGGCATTGAGGGAGAGCTCAGGCCTTGGACCCTTCCTCTCCCTCCCTGATACCAGGATAGCTGAACCTGTCCGTAACCATAATCATGACCTTAACCATAACAACACCACCAACTTCCAATCTACACTTGCACGAGGCCAGGCAGCTCACAGAAATCTTTCTTCTGTGCTATCTCATTTGAGTTTCCTGACAGCCTTTGCCTCAGCCAGGACAAAAGTTTTTGATCCTTATTTTATACGGAAAGATACTGAATATTCATAGCAGCACTGTTCATAAGAGCCTAAGGTAAAAACAACCCAAAAGTCAATCACCCGATGAATGGTTAAACAAAATGGGTCATATCCATAGAATGGAACACTATTCGGCCATGAAAAGGAATGAAGTACTGACACCTGCTGCCACATGGATGAACTTCTAAAACACTGTGCTAAGTAAAAGAAGTCAGCTAAAAGTCGCATGTTGTATGATTCCTTTTATATGAAATATCCAGAATAGGCCAATCCATGAAGACAGAGAACAGATGAGTAGTTGCCAGGAGCTGGGAGAAGAACAGGATGGAGAAGGACTGCCAGTGGATTTGGGTTTCCTTTTGGGGTGGTGAAAATATTTGGAGATGATAATTGCACAGCACTGTAAATGTACTAATGCCCTTGAATTGTATGTATCAAAATAGTTAAAATCAGGAATTTTATGTTATATGAACTTTAATGCAAGTTTTTGGTTGTTGTTTTTGAGGCAAGGTCTGGCTCTGTTGTTCAGGCTGGAGTGCAGTGGTATGGTCTCGGCTCACTGCAACCTCCACCTTACAGACTCCAGCAATCCTCCTACCTCAGCCTCCTGAGTAGCTGGAACTACAAGCGTATACCACCAGGCTCAGCTAACTTTTGTAGAGACAGGCCTTCGCTATGTTGCCCAGGCGGGTCTTGAATTACTGGACTCAAGCAATCCACCTGCCTCGGCCTCCCAAAGTGCTGGGATTACAGGCGTGAGCCACCACACCGAGTTCAGGTACACACATTCTATGATGTTCATATAATGATGAAATAGCCTAATGATGCATTGCTTAAACTGTATGTACACCTGTCATTAAGTGACACATGACTGTACACATTTGATTTCTGTGAAACTGATACCTCAGAGCCGTGTAGAAAAGAGTGGTCTTTTCAACAAGTGTTGCTGAATAGACTGGATATATACATGGAAAAAAATACTAGTCTTGATCCATATCTTAGACCATACTAAAAAAATCAATCCCAAGTTGAGTTTAGATCTAAATATGAAAAGTGAAACAATAAAGCTTCCAGAAGAAAATAATATATAGAAGAATAGATTTATAATTTGGGGGTAGTCAAATATTTCTTAAACAAGACACGAAAAGCCATAATCAGAAAATAAAAGACTGATAAACTACTTTAAATTTTAAAGGCCAGGCGCAGTGCCTTTCGCCTGTAATCCTAGCACTTTGGGAGGCTGAGGTGGGCGGATCACCTGAGATCAGGAATTCAAGACCAGCCTGACCAACATGGTGAAACCCCGTCTCTATTAAAAATACAAAAAATTAACCGGGCGTGGTGACACATGCGTATAATCCCAGCTACTTGGGAGGCTGAAGCAGGAGAATCGCTTGAACCCGGGAGGCGGAGGTTGTGGTGAGCCGAGATCGCGCCATTGCACTCCAGCCTGGGCAACAAGAGCAAAAACTGTCTCGAAAAAAAAAAAAAAAAAAAAAAAAAAGTGTTCTTCAGCTGGGCGCGGTGGCTCATGCCTATAATCCCAGCACTTTGGGAGGTCAAGATGGGCGGATCACCTGAGGTCAGGAGTTCAAGACCAGCTTGGCCAAACATGGCAAAACCCTGTCTCTGCAAAAATACAAAAATTAGCTGGGTGTGGTGACTGGTGCCTGTAATCCCAGCTACTTGGGAGGCTGAAGCAGGAAAATCACTTGAACCCAGGAGGCGGAGGTTGCAGTGAGTCTAGATCATGCCATTGCACTCCAACCTGGATGACAGAGCAAGACTCCATCTCAAAAAAAAAAAAAAAAAAAAAAAAAAAGTGGGGGGGGCCGGGCGCGGTGGCTCACGCCTGTAATCCCAGCACTTTGGAAGGCCGAGGCGGGTGGGTTATGAAGTCGGGAGTTCGAGACCAGCCTGGCCAACAAGGTGAAACCCCGTCTCTACTAAAAACACAAAAAATTAGCTGGTCATGGTGGTGTGCACCTGTAATCCCAGATACTCAGGAGGCTGAGGCAGGAGAATCGCTTGAACCAGGGAGGCGGAGGTTGCAGTGAGCCGAGATCGTGCCATTGCACTCCAGCCTGGGTGACAGAGCAAGACTCCATCTCAAAAAAAAATTTTTTTTGATAGAAAAATGGACAATGGGGATAACCAATTAAATACAAGTATTCAGTCCCAGTCACTGAGGATACGCACATTTAAATCACAATGAGATACCAATATTTACCCACAAGGATGGCTAAAAAATTGTTTTAAGGCTAATAAAACTGAGTGTGGCAAGGATGTGGGAAAATTGGAACTCTCATATACTGCTGATGGGAATATAATTTGATATATTACCTACTCAAGTTGAACACAGACAAGTTCTCTCCTGGGTATCTACCTAACAGAAATGCATTCAAATTAAAAAAAAAAATGTACAAGCATATTTATAGCATCACTTAATAGCCCCAAGCTGTAAAGAACCCAAAAGTCCATTAATAATAGAATAGATAAATTAAGTGTGGCATGTTCATATACTGGAATACTATACAGATATAAGAATGTACAAATTACTACTATACCAAACAACATAAACGGATCTCACAAACCTAAGAATAAGTGAAAGAAGGTAGTTAAACAGAATATACACTGTATGGTCCTATTTATATAAAATTCTAAAGCAGACAAAATTCATGTATGAGGTTGGAAATCAACATGGTGGTTTTCTCTGGGAAAGAGGCAGTAACTGTGGAAAGGCTTGAGGGAGACTTCTGTGAGGCTGTTAGTGTTCTATTTCCTGAGAAGTGTATGCTCACTTTGTGAAAATTCATTGAGCTGTACACTTATGATTTGTGTACTTTTCTCTATGGATGTCATACATCAACAAAAAGCTTATTTAAAAAGAAATTATTGGCCAGGCACGATGGCTCATGCCTGTAATCCCAACACTTTGGGAGGCCGAGGCAGGTGGATCACGAAGTCAGGAGTTCAAGACCAGCCTGGCCAACATGGTGAAACCCCGTCTCTGCTAAAAATACAAAAATGAGCTGGGCGTGGTGGCATGTGCCTGTAATCCCAGCTACTCGCAGGCTAAGGCACAGAATTGCTTAAGCCCAGGAGGCGGATGTTGCAATGAGTCGTGATCGCACCACTGCACTCCAGCCTGGGTGACAGAGTGAGACTCCACCTCAAAAAAAAAAAAAAAGAAATTATTTATAATAGAAAAACAATATAGGGTACTTAGGAATTCATTTAACATATGTGTGAAAGTTCTATATGCAGAAACCTTAACCTTTATGGAATTAAATTACATATGGCCTGGATGAATAAGTGGAGATATAGCTCAGGTACATAAATAGGAAGTCTCTGTATTGCGAACTTTTATTTTGAGACAGAATCTTACTCTGTCACCCAGGCTGGAGTGCAGTGGCATGATCATAGCTCACTGCAGCCTCGACTTCTCAGGCTCAAGCGATCTTCCTGCCTCAGCCTCCTGAGTAGCTGGGACCACAGGTGCATCACCATCACACCCAACTAATTTTTTCTTTTTTGTAGAGATGGGGTCTTGCATGTTGCCCAGGCTGGTCTTGAACTCCTGGGCTCAAGCGATCCTCCTGCCTCGGCCTCCCAAAGTGCTGATATTACAGGTGTGAGTCACCGAGCCTGGCCTCAAATATGTTAATCCTCTCCAAATTAATCTATGGATTCAATGCAATTGTTTTCACAATCCCAATAGGCTTATTCATGGACATTGACAAAATGATTCTAAAGTTTATATGAAAAAAAAGAAAAATCTGAGCCTAAACAAAGAGTCTTAAAGAAGAACAGGGTGTGTGTATCAGCCTTATCAGATACCAAGACTTATTACTAAAGCTACAATAATGAAGACAATGTTGTATTAGCAAAGGGAGAGATAAATCGGACCTTTAGAAGGATATAGAAGAAAAAGGATATAGAAGATGCCCCACTTGTACACTAAAAAGGCCAAATTTTATCGTATGTAAGTTATCTCAATTAAAGAACAAAATGACCTCATATGTTTGGGTCTCTTTCTCCTTTTTGTTCCATTGATCTATTTGTTGCTTCTTATGCAAGTACTACACTATCTTGAATATGTAGCTTTATACCAAGGCTTGAAGTCAGGAAGTGTAAGTCCCACAAATTTGTTCTTCTTTCTCAAGATTGCTTTCAATATTCTGGGTCCTTTACATTTCCATAAAAATTTTAAAAGCAAGTTAAAGTTCTCAACAACAACAACAACAACTATTGGGCTAGCACGATGGCCCACGCCTGTAAATCCCAGCACTTTGGGAGGCCAAGGCGAGCGGATTACCTGAGGTCAGGAGTTCGAGATCAGCCTGGCCAACATAGTGAAACCCCGCCTCTACTAAACATACGAAAATTAGCCAGGTGTGGTGGCGTGTGCCTGTCATCCCAGCTACTTGGGAGGCTGAGGCAGGAGAATCACTTGAACCGCTGGAGACAGAGGTTGCAATGAGCTCAGATTGCACCACTGCACTCCAGCCTGGGTGACAGAGTAAGACTCTGTCTCAAAAAACAAACAAACAAACAAACAAACAAAAAACCCCACAAAACTAGTGGCTAGTGGGATTATGATTGGAATTGCGTTGAATCATTAGATCAGTTGGAAGATAATTGAGATCTTAATATTGACTTATGCAATATATGAACTTGGAATTTGGTATATCTATGAATTCCATTTGTTAAGATATTCTTTCATTTCTCTCAGCAGCATTTTTGTAGTTTTCACTTAGAGGTTTTAGATAATTTTTGTCAAATTTATCCTTGCATACTTTATGGATTTTGACACTATGATAAATGAAATTCTAAAATATTATTTTCCAATTGTTTGTTGCTAGTAATTAAAATATGACTGATTTTTGTATTTTGACCTTGGATCCTATGGACTTGCTAAATTTACTCATTAGTTCTAGTTGTTTTGCAAATTGGTTGAGATTTTCTATGTAAACAATCATGGCCTCTGCAAGTAGAAAGTTTTCCTCCTTCATTTCTTCTTTTTATGGCTTTCATTTTTTTTGTTTGCCTTACATCACTGTCTAGCATTGCTAATGTTGAATATAAGTGATAAGACTGGCCATCCTTGCCTTGTTCCTAATATTAGGGCTAGAGATTTTCATGCGTCTTTCATGGAGATGTAAAATAGTATATCCACCTAGAAGTTAATTTACATTCTCTTGCAAATTTGAACTCTTGCGTACTCTAGGATGTACTCCTAGGTACATGGGCTATAGAAAGTCTTGCCCATAGGTACAAGAAATTTCACAATAGAAAAAATAAAGAAACAATTAAAATTCCTTTGAAGAGGAAAAGGGAAATGAATAAATTAATATAGTGGAATATGACACAGCAGTGAAAACTGGTGTGGTGGCATATGCCTGTCATCCCAGCTACTCAGGAGGCTGAGGCAGAAGAATTGGTTGAATCCAGGAGACAGAGGTTGAAACGAGCTCAGATTGCACCTCTGCACTCTAGCCTGGGTGACACAGTAAGACTCTGTCTCAAAAAAAAAAAAAAAAAAAAAAAAAAAAAAAGTGACCTTCAACACTGGATGGAGTTTTGGATTAATCTTAATATAAAATTGAATAAAGCATGCAAGGCCACATGAAGCTAAACAGAGTATCACATGATTTTCATAAAACTCAAAAACAAGCTGATCTAAATAATACATTCCATAGGCACACACATAGGTGTGCTAAAAATATTAAAAATATAAAGCAGACTGGGCACAGTGGCTCACGCCTGTAATCCTAGCACTTTGGGAGGCCGAGGTGAACATATCACCTGAGGTCAGGAGTTCAAGACCAGCCTGGCCTACATGGTAAAACCCCATCTCTACAAAAATACAAAAATTAGCTGGGCGTGATGGCAGACGCCAGTAATCCCAGTTACTTGGGAGGCTGAGGTATGAGAATCACTTGAAGGCAGAGGTTGCCGTGAGCCAAGATCATAGCACTGCACTGCAGCCTGGGGACAGAACTCGACTCTGTGTCAAAGGAAAGATGAGCATTAACATCAGGGCAGAGGTTACCTCTTTGTATGTAACCAATAGGCAAAGAGGTGAAAGGTTTAGGGTACAGTAGTAGGTACAAGTTTTTGGTAATGTCCTAGCTCTTGAGTTAGGAGGGAGATTCAATGAGTTAATGAAACTTTTTGCTTTAAAAATTACATATATGTTTTTGTTTGCATAAAAATATCTTAAAGATTAATTAAAAATAGCCAACTAGTTTTTAGCATGCCATACACACCATTCCTGTTGTTTTCCCCTGCAATACTCTGGAGATTATTCTAAATTAGTACACATAGATCTACCTCATTTTTTCTAATGGCTACATAGTATTTCACTGTCTGAATATACCATAATTTATTTAATCAGTCCTCCCTAATGATGAACATTTGATCATTTCTGTCTATAAATGAGGTTGCCATTAATGTTACTGTTCTTGCATCTTGGTATAGTATATCTATAAGATCAAATCTCTAGAAGTGGAATAACTAGGGCAAGAAGTGTGAGTGTTACAATTCTGAACAGATGACCCAATCGTTTGTTCAACTTTAAACACTGGGAGTTTACGGCCATGGTGAGAAATCCAAATGGGAGTACCCTCAGATATTGTCAGCGAGAAGTACCTGAGCACACCTGTGACTGTGTGCTTGGCTGCTTTGGCACGTGCAGGGGATTTGGAGCAGAGTAGGTGTGGGAGTTGGGTAAGGGTGACTACTTATGCGTTCAACGCTTGAGAAAAGCAACAACTCTGGTGATGTAAGGCCTCTAGGCCTGATGGGCAGGTGCTCCATAGACCCACAGATAGCAGAACTCTTGCCTACTCCCTGAGGGTCAGTCCAAAGAGAAGGGAGAGGGGAGAGGGGCGGCTCTTCTGACCTGGGGGCCCCTGAGGCATCAGGGCCAGGCTTCCCATACTTAAACTGACCCAGCACAGATGCCTGGCCCCAGAAGGGGTGATCCTTAAAATATCTTTCCTGAAAGAGACAAAAGCCAGCTAGATGAGTTAGCCTCTGTACCAGGAGCATTTGATTACAAATCATGAGTTCAACTGGGATCCCCTGTGGCTGGGCAAGTAAAACTGTGCGGCTTTTCCCTTTTTGTTTTCTGTTTAAGAGACGGAGCTCACTCTGTTGCCCAGGCTGGAGTGCAGTGGTGCAGTCATAGGATACTGCAGCCTCAAACTCCTGGACTCAAGAGATCCTCTGGCCTCGGCTTCCCCAGTAGCTGGGACGATAGTCCCACGTCACTACAACTGGCTAATTTTAAAAAGTATTCATTTATCTAATTATTTTTGAGATGGAGCCTCGCTCTGTCACTCAGGATGGAGTGCAGTGGTGCAAACTCCACTCACTGCAACATCTGCCACCTGGGTTCAAGCGATTCTGCAGCCTCAGTCTCCCAAGTAGCTGGGACTACAGGGTCATGCCACTGCGCCTGACTAATTTTCTTGTATTTTTAGTAGAGATGGGGTTCCACCATGTTGGCCAGGCTGGTCTCAAACTCCTGACCTCAGGGGATCTGCCTGCCTTGGCCACCCAAACTGCTAGGATTACAGGTATGAGCCACTGCGCCTGGCCTCAATTTTTTCTTTTTTTTTTTTTGAGACGGAGTTTCGCTCTTGTTTCCCAGGCTGGAGTGCAATGGCACAATCTCGGCTCACTGCAACCTCCACCTTCCGGGTTCAAATGATTCTCTTGCCTCAGCCTTCCTGAGTAGCTGAGATTACAGGCATGTGCCACCACGCCCAGCTAATTTTGTATTTTTAGTAGAGAAGGGGTTTCTCCATGTTGGTCAGGCTGGTCTCAAACTCCCAACCTCAGGTGATCCACCCACCTCAGCCTCCCAAAGTGCTGGGACTATAGGCATGAGCCACCGTGCCTGGCCTGGCCTCAATTTTTATATATATATATTTTTTTTTGTAGAGACAAGGTATTGCTTTGTTGCCCAGGCTGGTCTTGAACTCCTGGGCTCAAGTGATCCTCCTGCCTTGGCCTCCCAAAGTGTTGGGATTACAAACATGAGTCACCATGTCCAGCCAAGGTTTCCTGTTCTAAACAAAACTGTGATGAACAAACTCAGTCCTCCTTTCCATACAGCATCACCCCCAGCCTTTACTCCTGTGGGCCCCTACTTCCCCTTCTGTAATGGAGACAGTGTTCTCTGTTCTCCCCTCGGGTCCTTCCCCAGGGCCCAGGATTAGAGTGAGGGAGTGAGGCACTAGCCCTGAGTGCAAAATTTACAGGCACGCCAAAAAACAAACAAACAAAAAAACAATAACCAAGATAAATAATATTTTAATGCAGTATTTTAAAACTTCAAAATTAATGCAAAAAAATCCACGATGGACAAAATATCAAAATTTTAAATAAAAACAGGAGCTAACCCTGCACTTTCACATCCATGTCTCATGAATCCCTGGCCCTGGTTCCAATAAAACCTTATTTACAAAAACAGGTGGCCAATGCCACGCCCCCCAACCCCACCCCTCACCCTGTCATTTGCCAATATGATTTTTTAAAACATTCTTAAATATTTTGTGTTGGGGTAAAATATACATAATATAAATTTACCACTTCAACCATTTTCAGTGTACAGTTCAGAGACATTAACAACATTCACATTGTGAAACAAAAATTTTTTTTTTCTTTTTTTTTTTTTGAGACAGAGTTTCACTTTGTTGCCAGGCTGGAGTGTAGTGGGGCGATCTCAGTTCACGGCAACCTCCGACTCCCGGGTTCAAGCGATTCCCCTGCCTCAGCCTCCCAAGTAACTATGACTACAGATGCATGCCTCCATGCTCAGCTGATTTTTGTAGTTTTAGTAGAGACAGGGGTTCACCAAGTTGACCAGGATGGTCTCGATCTCTTGTCCTCGTGATTCACCCACCTCAGCCTCCCAAAGTGCTGGGATTACAGGTGTGAGCCACCATGTCCGGCTAACAATATAATTTTTAAATATTACATTCAGGTTTTAGATATAGTAATGACTGAGTTCTGGGGTGCCCCATTAAATTTTGCCCTTGAATATTATTAAAAAGTCAAGAAACAGTAGATGTTTGCATGGATGCAATGGAAGGGGGATGCGTATACATTGCTGGAGGGAATGTAAATTAGTACAACCTGTTTGGAAAACAGTATAGAGATTCCTTAACAAACTAAAAGTACACTTTGGGCCTTGGCGCGGTGGCTCACGCCTGTGATCCCAGCATTCTGGGAGGCTGAGATGGGCGGATCACTTGAGGTCAGGATTTCGAGACCAGCCTGGCCAACATGGTGAAACCCCGTCTCTACTAAAACTACAAAAAAAGTAGCCGGGCGTGGTGGCACGCGCCTATAGTCCCAGCTACTCTGGAGGCTGAGGCAGAAGAATCGTTTGAACCCGGCAGGCGGAGGTAGCAGTGAGCTGAGATCGTGCCACTGCACTCCAGCCTGGACAACAGAGTGAGACTCTGTCTCAAAAACAAACAAACAAACAAACAGTACACTATGGGAGGCCATGGCAGGCAAATCGCTTGAGTCCAGGAGTTTGAGACCATCCTGGGCAGTATGGTGAAACCTTGTCTCTATAAAAAAATACAAAAATTAACCAGGTGTAGTGGTGCATGCCTGTAGTCCCAGCTACTTGGGAGGCTGGGGTAAGAGGATTGCTTGAGCCAGGGAGGTCGAGGCTGCAGTGAACCAAGACTGTGCCACTACTCTCCAGCCTGGGTGATAGAGTGAGACCTTGTCACAAAAGGTAGGAAGGAAGGAAGGAAGGAAGGGAGGGAGGGAGGGAGGGAGGGAAGGAAAGTAGATTTACCATACGGTCCAGCAATCCCACCACTGAGTATCTACCCAAAGGAAAAGAGAGTCATTATATGAAAAAGACACTTGCATACGAATGTTTGTTTTTTGCAGCCAATTCACAATTGAAAAGATATGGAACCAACTTAAATAACCATGAACCAATGAGTGGATAAAGAAAATGTAGTTGATATACACCATGGACTACTACTCAGCCATTAAAAGGAACGAAATGATGTCTTTTGCAGCAACTTGCATGGAGCTGGAGGCCATTATTCTAAGTGTAGTGACTCAGGAATGGAAAACCAAACACTGTATGTTCTCACTCATAAGTAGGAACTAAGCTATGAGGACGCAAAGGCATACAGAGTGATATAATGGACCCTAGGGAGAATGGAAGGGGGTGTGAGACAAAAACAACAACAACAGCTACACATTGGGTATAATGTACACTACTCGGGGGACAGGTGGACTAAAATCTCAGGATTCACAACTATACAATTCCTCCACGTAACCAAAAACCACTGGTAACCCAAAAGCTACTGACATTTTAAAAATGTTAAAAACAAAACAAGCATTTGCACCTGAGGCGAGCACCTCATTCCTCTCGCTCTCTCGGGCACCTCCTGGAGCCAGAGGGTCTCACGTGGCCAGCTCCTCCCTGGAAGCGGTTGAAGTTATTCCAGCGGCGATCAGGCCACCGAAGACGTCCGCCCAGACAACCACCCGCGACGGGGAGACTCGCTCCGCCTGTGTCCGCCCGCCGTCCTCCCGCGCGGGACACACCTGGCGGGCGCGCCTTTCCCTGCCGGGGGCCACCTGGCGCGCAGCTCCCGGCGCCGGGCCCGCCCCTCGCGGCTCTGCCGGGGGCTCCCTGCCGGCCAATGGGAGCGCGGCATGCAAATGAGCAGGTGCGGTGGCGGCCCGCCCGGAACGGCCCCGGGGCTCCCGGGATGTTAGAGGCGCTCAGGGCGGCAGCAGAGCAGACGCCGGGCTGCGCGCTGGGAGTTGCGGTCTCCGGCCATGGCCCCCGCTCCGCCCCCCGCCGCCTCCTTCTCGCCCTCCGAGGTCCAGCGGCGCCTGGCGGCCGGCGCATGCTGGGTCCGCCGCGGGGCCCGCCTCTACGACCTCTCCAGCTTCGTGCGGCACCACCCGGGGGGCGAGCAGCTGCTGCGGGCCAGGGCGGGCCAGGACATCAGCGCCGACCTGGACGGGCCGCCGCACAAGCATTCGGCCAACGCGCGCCGCTGGTTGGAGCAGTACTACGTGGGAGAGCTGCGCGGGGAGCAGCAGGTACAGCCGGGCCGGGGCCCCCCACCCCAACCCAGGCCTCCCTCAGCCTTCCACTCCCGGGCGAGCCCCGTTCACCTGCCCTCTAGGAGGACCCAAGGTGCCAGCCTCTGCCTCCGTTCCCTCGCTTCCTCTCTCTTCTTTCCAGGCAACAGGTCATTGTCGTCTCCCCCAACCCCTCCTTCCTCTCTCCAGGAACTTGCTGTTCCCTTCCACCCTTACCGCCTGGCCCGCCTCCGTGCCAGCTCTCCCACTTCCCCAACACCCCTCCTTCCAGAGTGTTCCTTCTGCAGCCCCTGCCCTCCGACAACCTGGATTCCTGTTTCTGGCCCCAGCCCTCCCACACGCCCCGGCTTTCCTTCCTCTTCACTTACCGGCCTCTCCCTCTTTGCAACCACTCTCCGTTTCTGTTTGGATAATGGGCTCACCTGTTCCCACCTCCCCATCCTACCTCAAAGAGGCACAGATCAGTAGCTCTTCTCACTAGTTTGGGTTTCCTGGTGCCACCCTAGCCTTGCACCAGGGCTCCCCTGGGTGGGTGGAGAAGCCTGGGCCATGTCTGGGGTGTACTGTGTCCTCCAACCTCTCAGACCTTCCCTTATATCATTGTCCTAAACACTGGCTTGGGAGTCCAAAAGAGTGAAATGAAAGGCATGAGCCAGTTTTGCCAAGGAGAAGGGACTAGCACTTTGAACCAGACTGTGTGCTGAGCTGCACGCTGCTGTGCAGTACCAGCTCCCAGTGATACTTAAGTCCGTAACTGAACCTGGGGCAGGTATTGTTATTCCCATTTCAGGATATGGAATCTGAGGCTTAGGGAGGCTCTGATTAATGCGCCTAAGGTCAAATAGCTAAATAGTGGGAAAGCCACATGTATCTGACTCCAAAATCAATGCTGGCTCCATCCCAAAAATCTTCGGGTGGGGGAGACAGACCTAGTACACAGGATTCCAGGTAGACTCAGGCCAGAAGCAAAGTGACTCTCTGGGTGTTCCCAGGCCTGGTTCTGGGACTGGTGACTATGGGGCCGTCATGCCTAGATATACAGTAGTTTCCCCTTGTCCAAGGGGATACATTTCAAGACCCTCCGTGGATCCCTAAAACCACGGATAGTACCGAATCCTATATATGCTATGTTTTTCCCATATATACATACCTATGATAAAGTTAAATTTGTAAATTAAGAATAGGAAGAGATTAACACCAATAATAAAATGACAGTTATAACAATATGCTGTAATAAGAGCTATTTGAATGTGGTCCCTTTCTCTCAAAACATCTTATTGTACTGTACTGTGATGATGTAAGATGTAACATGAGGCAGGGCATGGTGACTGACATTTGTAATTCTAGCACTATGGTAGGCCGAGGTAAGAGGATCACTTGAGCCCAGGAGTTCAAGACCAGCCTGGGCAACATAGGGAGACCCTGTTCTACAAAAAATACCAAAATTAGCCGGGTGTGGTGGCACGTGCCTATAATTCTAGCTACTTGGGAGGCTAAGGTGGGAGGATCACCTGAGAGGTGGAGGCTGCAGTGAGCCATGATCGTGCCACTGCACTCCAGCCTGAGCAACAGAGTGAGACCCCACCTCAAAAAAAAAAAAAGATGATAAGATGCCTACATGATGGGTTGGAGTGAGGTGAATGACAGGTATGGTGATGTGGCATTGGCTACTATTGAAAACTAATTTAAAACTTATAAATTATTTCTGGAATTTTCCATTTAGTTATGTTTTTGGGCCCAGGTTGACCGTGGGTTACTGAAATCAAGGAAAGTGAAACCATGGATAAGGGGGACTCCTGAAAACCAACAGTTGTCCCCTGCTTCTAGCTCTTGCTTTCAAGATGAGCCCAGCAACTATTCTTAGATTTTTGGTTGAAAGGACTTAGCATCCACTGTTTCAGGTGGCTTTTCATTGGGCCATCCTGCCTAATTTCTCCATCATTTATTCAGTAATGTAACTGGTTCCTTAATGGGTTGACAGCACTGTGCTAGGTGTGGGGAGATATCAATGAACAAAATCAATTCGGTTCCTGTCTTCATGCAGCTAACAGGAGGGAGAGGGAACATACAGATCACATAGTAGTTGCTTAGTTAATGGTGTATCAGAGTATGGATCTAGAGGGGAGGAGCATAGAGAAAGCCTTCTTGAGAAAGTCACATTGACACTGAGAGCTGACTGATAGGCTGGGTTTAACCAGGTGATGTGTAGCAGGAAGAATATTTCAGACAAAGGGGACAGACAGCATGTGTGAGGGCTCTGGCAGGAAGAGCTTGACATAGTAAAAGACTGGAAATAAAACCAATGTGGCCAGAGGATGACGGGCAAGGACAGGGATGTGGGGGGCAGGCCAAAAGTCAGCCGGGGCCACATCACACAGGGCTTCATAGGCTGTGGTCAGGATTTGGGACTTGACTCTAACAAAAATGGGAAGCCAGGTGAGCCTGGGAGGTGGAGGTTGCAGTGAGCCAAGATCGCGCCACTGCACTTCAGCCTGGGCGACAGAGCAAGACTCCATCTCAGAAAAAAAAACAAAAAAGGGAAGCCAGAGAAGAGGTTCAGGCAGGGTTCGTGGTTAGATTTGCATCTTTGGAAGAGGACCCTGGCTGCAGTGTCAAGGGGGAACGGAGAGAGCCTAAGTGGGTGTGAGGAGATCGGGCAGGACGCTCCGGCATGGCTGCCACTGCAGTGGCTGTGACCACGGGGAGAAGGGGGATGAAGATGGGAGAGTCTCTAGACAATATGCTGGGACAGCATTCTGTGGTGAGAGCCCAGTTTAATCTTAGAAGTTGGTGTTTGGTGTCAGGTTGTGCTGAAGGGTTTAGAAGAAGATATAAGAAAAACTGAATGCAGGAGGCTGAGCGTGGTGGCTCCCACCTGTAATCCCAGGAATTTGGGAGGGTGAGGTGGGCAGATCACTTGAGGTCAGGGGTTTGAGACCAGCCTGGCCAACATGGTGAAACCCTCTCTCTACTAAAAATGCTAAAAATTAGCTGGGTGTGGTAGTGCGCTGGGCGTGGTGGTGCACTCTCAGCTACTTGGGAGGCTGAGGCATGTGGATCACTTGAAGTCGGGAGTTCAAGATCTGCTTGGGCAAATGGTAAAATCTTCCCTCTGCTAAAAATACAAAAAACTAGCTGGGTATGGTGGTGCACGCCTGTAATCCCAGCTGCTCGGGAGGCTGAGGTAGGAGAACTGTTTGAACCCGGGAGGCAGAGGTTGCAGTGAGCCGAGATCGCACTACTGTATTCCAGCCTGGGCGACAGAGTGAGACTTTGTCACAAAAAAAGAAAAAGAAGAAAAGAGAAAGAAAAAGGAAAGGAAAGGAAAGGAAAGAAAAGAAAAACTGAGTGCAGGAAATAAGAGAGGTTGAGACTGACAGGTTTGCGGTGGCTCATGGGGCCCGCCCTGTGTTGTCACTGTATCCTCTGGACAGGAACCTTAGGATGTGGCTCATCCTCCCAACACCATCCTGAGTATTCTTACAGCCACCCCTGGCCAGCTGCCCTGGATGGCCCCACCTCCGGCTCTGCTAACCACCTAGCACCATGGTTTGCCTTGTCTGACCCTCAGAGAGGGGCCCAGGGACCCAGTCTCACACGTGCTTCTGACCTGCATGCTCGTCTGTTAGCTAAGATCCCCAGTGCGGGCCGTGCTGCAGACATCCTTATTTCTGGGCCCCAACCTGAGCATGTGGAACAAAACTCAAAACAGCGCACCTGCAGACACATGGCCCAAGCTTAACAATGGTCACACTAGCCCAGCACTCCACTGGGCTGCCAGCTTCTGCCTTCAGAGTTCTAAGAACTAGTACAGGGTTGTCTTTAAATTGAGAAAGAGGAAGACTTGGCACAGTGGCTCATGCCCATAATCCTAGCACTTTGGGAGGCCGAGGTGGGTGGATCACTTGAGCCCAGGAGTTCGAGACCAGCCTAGGCAACATGGTGAAACCCCGTCTCTACAAAAAATTAGCTGGGTGTGGTGGCTTGTGCCTGCAGTCCCAGCTACTCAGGAGACTGAGGTGGGGGGATCACTGGAGCCCCAGGAGACGGAAGTTGCAGTGAGTCAGATCACACCACTGTACTCCAGCCTAGGTGACAGAGCAAGACCCTGTCGCAAAAAAAAAAAAGAAAAAAAACTTGTGGGAGAGGTTGTCAAAGGAGAAATCTGGGGGTGGGATATCCTTTCAAAGAGATGCCTGGATGGAGACACTTTCTGTTCTTCTCCCTAGCTAAGCCCTTCTAGCAAGCCCCAAGCTGCCTTTTGCACTTCCCATCTCTCCTACTGGACCAGGGATGCTGACACCCTTGTGGGTAGAGCCCTCTGTCTCTGGAGGAGCCGGAGGATTTTGCTGGGGAAGGGGAGTGCCATGAACCAACTCTGTTGTTTGGGGCTCGTTTCTGAATGGTGCCCCTCCGAGGGACCTGTCCTGCTGGTTTAGCCCTTGGATGGGAGCATCCTGGCCCTTCCTCCAGGGAGAAGACCTGGTCCCGTTTGTTCCCCCTGCACCTAACTTTGATGCACCCTCTCTATGTACACACATTCACGCTCACGTGAAGGCACATTCACAAAACAAGTCCAACTTGTTTGAGCCACCATGCTGTCTGCCACAGCCTTGGACATGGGGAAGCCAAGGTGCCCACCTTGAGCAAGGGACAGAGCCATGGCTGAGCAGGGAAGGTCCTTGGGGCAGTGGGGTCAAGAGCCTCACCCCAAGCTCAGGCAACAGCAGTGCTCTTCCAGCTGCAGCCACATGTTAGCAGAGTATGAAGTCCACTTATTGAGCGTGACTGGCATTTTTCACAAAATAGACAAGAAAAGGACTTTAGATCTAAATCTCCTTCCCAGGCTATATTACCGTGTTTCCCAGACTCTGGGCATCCATGACTCACCACCCCAGGTATTTTTCCCTCCAATTGGGTGTATTATACTCTGGTTACTCTTCAGATTGTATGTCTTTCGCCTTTTACCAACTTGGTGTACCACTTGAACTATCATATTTAATATTTATCTTTAAATTGACCCACTTTATTTTCCCACGTACTCATGCTTGGCGATAATAAGATCAAAGGTTTTACATGCACTTTAAAGGGAATGGGGGCCAGGCATGGTGGCTCATGCCTGTAATCCCAGCACTTTGGGAGGCTGAGGTGGGCGGGTCGCCAGAGCCCAGGAGTTCAAGACCAGCCTGGGCAACATGGTGAAAAACTATCTCTACAAGAAAAAAATTACAAAAATTAGCCGGGCATGGTGGCATGCACCTGTGGTCCCAGCCACTTGGGAGGCTGAGGTGAGGGGATCACCTGAGCCTGGGAAGTTAAGCCTGCAATAAGCTGTGATCACGCCACTGCACTCCAGCCTCAGTGACAGGAGACCCCTTCTCAATAAATAAATAAAGTGAATATGGAACTGGGGTTTTTTCCTGAGCCCCAAGCCTGCCACCCAGAGGGATGATAACTGGCAGAAGGTGGCTCATACTCCCCCATGCCCCGCCAATCCTGGAGAGGTCCTCCCGTGGGCAGATATCTGACCATGCCAGCTGACCATGCCCTATGCTTGCGAAGCCCCTGGAGGAAAGCAAACCTGACTCCTCAGCCACTAGTGTTGGGGTAACCTTGATGTCTGAAGGCCTTGATGCCATGTTTGAATCCCACAGGGTTTGTCTCTGTCTCAACGTGGCTGAGAAGTCCACAGATTCAACCACACATGGGTCTGTAAGACTTTGGGCTCTGGCCATTCAGAGCTTCAGGGCTTGAATAATTAAATGGGGAGGGACAGTAAGGAGGAGATCTAAGTGCAGGAAGACTTGGGTTTCCCACCCTACCCAGGTCCGGGAACATCTTGAGCTCAGCCCATCTTGGAAAGCCGGTCTGATAAAAACTGATGCTTGGGGAATTTGCTGAACTGCCGCCACCTTCTGAGAAGAGTACAGCTGAGAAGTCAACTTAATGAAGGGGTTGAGATCGCTTGGCCTCTAAAGGGGCATCCCAGGGGAGCCTGCCTGACCAATTAACGGTCACTGCCCTCCACCACCTGCCGGGACTTCTACACTCTGGCCTGCTGTGATGCCAGGTGAGTCTCACCTGGAGGACGAAACTAGGGCCAGCAGGTGGGGCATCCAGGGCCCAGGTCACTACACTTCCATGGCCACCCCAGGGTCAGCACAGGCTCCAGGAGTGCTCTCTGGTGTCACCCCACAATTCAGTGAAGAAAGAGGCTTCCAGACCCAGAATTGGGAAGAAGGTCAAAAATTAGGATTCTCTGGAGGAAATAAAAAGAAACAAACAGGAATCCTAGAAATACATGAGAATAATTGTCTTTGGAAGTATTCCCAGGAAGTAACCCGAACTGATGATTTGGCAATAGCATTCATCATCTTCACTTACTTTTTTTCTTATGACACACACTCCTCATTGGTCCCTATGTAGTCTTCATTTATTTAGACAGGTGATAAGCACCCCATGCGCTCTGAAACCCACCACACCACGGAAACAGCCCTTGGCGTTACCAGGACCTTCGCCTTCCTCCACCCGGTGGTCAGTGCTCACCTTATCTTACATAGCCTGGCAGCAACTGGTGACACCACTGATCACCCCTCCTCCACCCCAGTACACTTTCTTCACCTGGCTGCTGGATGCTATACCCTTTTGGTTTTCCACCTGAATTCATTTTTTATTGCTTCTCTGACAAATTACCACAAACTCGGTGACTTAAAGCAACACACATTTACTCTCTTACAGTTCCGAAGTAAAAAATGAGTCTGCAGGGAAGTATTCCTTCTGGAGGCTCTAGGGGAAATTCTTTTTTCCTGCCTTTTCCAGTTACTGGAGTCTGCCTGCATTCCTTGGCTCATGGCCCAGCCAGCAATCTCATCATGCTGGCCTCTGCCACTGTCACTGCGTCTCCTCCTACGACTGACGCTCTTGAATCCATCTTCCACTTACAAGTACACTCGGGATCACACTGAACCCACCTAGATGATCCAGGATAATCTCCTCATCTCCAGATCCTTCACTTAATGACATCTGCAAAGTCCCTTTTGAAAAGTCAGATAGCATATTCACAGACTGTGCCTCCCACCCCACCCAGACCCCAGTTGTGACTTCTCAGTCTCCATTGTTAGTTTCTCTCACTTCTCATTTCCCAGAAAAGTGCACAAAGCTTGAACATACAGCTCAGGGATTTTTTTTTTTTTTTTTTTTTGAGTCTCCCTCTGTCACCAGGCTGGAGTGCAACGGCACAATCTCAGCTCACTGCAACCTTCGCCTCCCAGGTTCAAGGGATTCTCCTGCCTCAGCCTCCCAAGCAGCTGGGATCACAGGCATGCGCCACCACGCCCAGCTAATTTTTGTATTTTTAGTAGAGATGGGGTTTCACCATGTTGGCCAGGATGGTCTCGATCTCCTGACCTCGTGATTTGACTGCCTCGGACTCCCAAAATGCTGAGATTACAGGCGTGAGCCACCGTGCCCGGCCAATTTTTTTTTTTTTTTTAACCTAGGTAAACATCTCTGTTGCCACCATCCAGATGAAGACCTAGAACTCTTCCAGCACCTAGCACAGGCTCCTGCCTCCTTCCAGGCAACAGCGCCTCCCAGAGGCAGCCACTGTTCTAATCTCCCTGGGACAGTTTTGTGAATCCCTCATCTTTATATGGGAATTGTGCACTCTGTTGATGGCCGCTTTCACTCGGTATTATGTCTGGGGTATTATTGATGTTTTTCTTACTCTTAACAGTAACCGTTTCCATTGCCTACTCTGTCCTAGAGAATCCATAGGCAGAGGGAGAAAATGGGGAGTAACTGGAGCAAGAAGAGCCAATGACTTAGACCACCTGTTAATCTTCAGGAGCCCCCGCTTAGTCTTCCTTCCGGAACATTTCCCCCACTACTGCCCTACTTTGGCTACAGCCTCTTTACACTCACTATTGCGTTACACTCACTATCAGTCTCTTGGGCAAGTCTTCCTCTGTTCCCCATTGTCTCTGAACCTTTCTAAAGAGAGCTTGATCATGTTACGGCAGTGCTCCTAAGTATTCAATGGCTCCCTATTGCCATATCCTTTAAGTCCAGCTTGAATGCTCTTTCTTCCACAGAGTCTCCTTACCTCCTCACCTATACCTGTTTTTTTCCCCTTCAATCAGACTCTCATAGCTCTTTACCTGAACCTATCTTACAGCATTCATAATTTTTTTTTTTTTTGAGACAAAGTCTTGCTGTGTTCCCTAGGCCCCAGGCTGGAGTGCAGTGGCATGATCTCAGCTCCCGGCAATCCTGCCTCCCAGGTTCAAGTGATTCTCCTGCCTCCGCATCCTGAGTAGCTGGGATTACAGGTGCCCACCACCATGCCCGGCTAATTTTTATATTTTTAGTAGACACAGGGTTTCACCACGTTGGCCAGGCTGGTCTTGAACTCCTGACCTCACGTGCCTCGGCCTCCCAAAGTGTTGGGTGTGAGCCACCACACCCGGCAGATAACATTCTTTCTTATTTAACGTATTTTCACTATGGCTCTTGTCTTCCCTATTATTTTGTCTACTAATCTGTAAACTCCCCAAGGACTAGGCTTGTCTGATTCATCTGGATTTCTCTAACACGCACAGGCACACTGGTACATACCAACAGGTACTAATAAATATTTGAATGGTCTGGGTATGGGCTCATACCTGTAATCCCAGCACTTTGGGAGGCCAAGGCAGAAGGAAAGCTTGAGACCAGGAGTTCAAGGCCAGCCTGGGCAATATAGTGAGACTCTATGTCTACAAAAAAACTTTTTAACATAACCAGGCATGGTCGTGTACCTATAGTCCCAGCTACTTGGGAGGCTACAATGGGGGGATTGCTTGAGCCCAGGAGGTCAAGGCTGCAGTGAGCTATGATCACACCATTGTACTCCAGTCTGGGCAGCAGAGTGAGACTGTCTCAAAAAATGACTGAATGAATAAATAAATGTTTGAATAAGTGAATGAATGAGTTGCTTGGAAAACTGAGGTATATGCATAATTGAAAAGGAAATATTAGCATATGCAAGACACTTTAAGAATGAAACACAGCCAGGCGCGGTGGCTCATGCCTGTAATCCCAGTACTTTGGGAGGCCAAGGTGGGTGAATCAACTGAGTTCAGGAGTTCGAGACCAGCCTAGTCAACATGGTGAAACCCCGTCTCTACTGAAAACACAAAAATTAGCCAGATGTGGTGGTGCGTGACTATAATCCCAGCTACTCGGGAGGCTGAGGCAGGAGAATCGCTTGAACCTGGGAGGTGGAGGTTGCAGTGAGCCAAGATCGTGCCATTGCACTCCAGCCTGGGGGACTTGATCCCACAAAAAAAAAAAAAAAAAAAAATTGAATGAAAGATTAAGAAAAATCTCTCTTCTGTGTCTTGTTAGCTAAAGGGTTGGGAGTTGATGGAAAGGACAGAGAACCATCAAGCAAGTCACTCATTTGTCCTCGGTTCTTTGCAGCCAGAGACAGTTAGCAAAACCTGTCTCTTAGCAGGCTCTTACAGTCCACCCGTCCCATGAGTCTCCTTCAAGGGTTAGAAGTGAAGTTAACCACAGAAAATCTCAATCGAGACCCACATTGCTTTCAGGGTTGTGACCCCCCAGTCCCCATGTAGCTATAAGTACCTGGGTGACACTCATAGGCATGTCCCAGGTTGCCTGGGTTTCTAGTCCTGTTTACTCTGTCTGGTGTCTTTTCATGCAACATTCTCTAAAGCACATAGACTCAGAACAGTGGTTCTCCGTCTTCTCTAATTGCTCCTATTCTTTTTTTTTTTTAACTTCTAAGTTCAGCGATACATGTGCAGGTTTGTTAAATAGGTAAACTCATGTCATGGGGGTTTGTAGTACAGATTATTTTGTCACCCGGGTGTTAGGCCTAGTACCCATTACTTATTTTTCCTGCTCCTCTCCCTCCTCCCACCCTCCATCCTCAGGTGGAGGCCTCAGGTATCTGTTGTTTCCTTCTTTGTGTCCATAAGTTCTCATCATTTAGCTCCCACTTATAAATGAGAACATGTGGTATTTGGTTTTCTGTTCCTGCCTTAGTTTGCCAAGGATAATGGCTTCCAGCTCCAACCATATTCCCTCAAGGGGCATGATCCCATTCTTTTTTATGGCTGCATAGTATTCCATGGTATATATGCACCACATTTTATTTATCCAGTCTACCATTGATGGGCATTTGGGTTGATTCCATGTCTTTGCTATTGTGAACAGTGCTGCAATGAACATACACGTACATGTGTCTTTATGATGGATCGACTTATATTCCTTTGGGTATATACCTAGTAACTGGATTGCTGAGTCACATGGTATTTGTAAGAGGGGCAGAAGACTCTAATGACCTGCTCTTTCTCTCTGACAGAAAAAGAGCTCAGCCATAACAAAAATCGAGAACAACAAACTTGATGCTAGCAACACTCGTAAAGCTTATAACTGGGAAATATGAACCTTAAACTCAGTACTTTATATTGTGAAACACTGTCCCCAAAACACTATTATCCAAATAACTCCAGTTTCTTACCTTGATGGTACATTGCAAAGTATTTAAATAGCAATACCAGATAAGCAAATTTGAAGGTGGCGGGATTTGCTTTAACGTATTTGAAATCTGTTGCATACAAAGTATTTTTAAAGTCCTGTTTAGAGTAAAGCTAGTAGCCACCAATTTCATTCATACAAGTATGTCATTACATACTGAGAGTGAACCATGCAACCTACAATAAACTTGGTTGAAAATTACCTAAGTAAATTAGTTATAATTTCTCCTTTAAGAGGGAGAGTAGAATTCTAGTTCTCCACATTCTTTTATGCCCAGTAGAACCTTTCCAATGTTGCTTAGCATTGAACGATGTTCAGATTACCTAATGAGAAATGGAATCAGAGTTTTTAGGGATCTCTAGAAATGGCTGGTTTTAGTTTATAAATTTCAGACTGGGCACGGTGGCTCACGCCTGTAATCCCAGCACTTTGGGAGGCCGAGGCAGGCAGATGGCTTGAGGCCAGGAGTTCAAGAACAGCCTGGCCAACACAGTGAGACCTCGTCTCTACTAAAAATACAAAAACTAGCCGGGTGTGGTGGTGCATGCCTATAATCCCAGCTACTCAGGAGGCTGAGATACGAGAATTACTTGAACCTGGGAGGCAGAGGTTGCAGTGAGCGGCGTTCACGCCACTGCACTCCAGCCTGGGTGACAGAATGAGACTCTGTCTCAAAAAAAAAAATCCAAATGTTAATAACTCATAATAACCCACTTAGGTGCTCATAAGTAGCCCCTAGTCTTCTGTAACAATGAAAATCTATGAAATGGCATCATTTACTCACAAAGATCAAAGAAAGACCTCAAATTTTAAACTCAGTTTGACGAAGGCCTGCACTTTGAGACTCTGCTGTGGAGCAATAAGGAGCACCTCACTGGACTGAATAAATCCAACTTCTATGATCCTGTGTTGCCCCCAAACAGGGAAAAGGACAGATGAGCTTGGTTTCATGGTTGCTTTCTCCTGTGCCAGGCAAAGCCTTCTGGAACCAACCATAATGGCTTATGCTGGTTGGAGACAAAGTGCTATAAAAAATTCAGTTGTTCCTTAGACCCAAGTAGAAGAGTCCTTGAATCCTAATAAAAAGTCACTTTTTAAAGTTACTGTATTCTAGGCTGGGCGCAGTGACTCATGCCTGTAATCCCAGCACTTTCGGAGGCCGAGGTGGGCAGATCACGAGGTCAGGAGTTCAAGACCAGCCTGACCAACATGGTGAAACCCCATCTCTACTAAAAATACAAAAATTAGCTGAGCATAATGGCGTGCACCTGTAGTCCCAGCTACTCGGGAGGCTAAAGCAGGAAAACTGATTGAACCAGGGAGGCGGATGTTGCAGTGAGACAAGATCATGCCACTACACTCCAGCCTGGGCAACAGCAAGACTGCATCTCAAAAAAAAAAAGAAAGAAAAAGAAAAAAAGTTACTCTATTCTAAATGAAAACCAAAATTTCATAGACATAGGACAAGAGGTTGGGGGAGGGAAATTTATTATCTTTAAAAAAGAAACTGAAAAGGACTTAAAGATCACAGTGTTGCCCCGATTCTTAAGTTGAGCAAATAATGAGTCAAATCATGTTGGTTTTGTGTATCTGTGTGGTTTTTCCAACAAAATTGTATGGGCTGGGCGTGGTGGCTCATGCCTGTAATCCCAGCACTTTGGGAGGCCAAGGTGGGCAGATCACTTGAGGTCAGGAGTTCGAGACCAGCCTGGACAACATGGTGAAACCCCATCTCTACAAAAATACAAAAATTAGCCAGGCATGGTGGCGCATGCCTATAGTCCCAGCTACTTGGGAGGCTGAGGCAGGAGAATTGCTTGAACCTGGGAGGTGGAGGTTGCAGTGAGCCAAGATCACGCCACTGCACTCCAGCTTGGGTGACAGAGTGAGACCCTGTCTCAAAAAAAAAAAAAAAAAAAAAAAAAAAAATTGTGTGGAAGCACAATGTAACATGCCATAAACTCCAGTTTGAACATTCACAGCATACTCCTAAATGGGGCATCTTATTAACAAGGGTATTTAAGGGCTAAGGGTCTCTCTTTATCCTTTGACAAACAGGTCTATCTCTTTTGAAAGGCTTCTTCCTTCGTTCATTGCCTCTCTTTCGACACTGGCCTCCTTATTTGGCAATGGAGTTGGAGTCAAACAGTTCTCCATTGCTTTCAGTGACTTCATGAAGTTTTCTATTTTTTTTTCTGCATGGATGTTTATCTTACTTTGCATTTTGTTACATTGCATATTGTTGGATGATAGCACCCTCTAACCATCAAAGAGAGAACACTTTGCCTAGATGGGCAGGGCAAAGGTGGGGGAGGAGGTGGTCAGTATTTGAGCAAGGGCCAAATTTATTGAACTCATAAATATATATTGAACTCATAAATTTATTGACTAATAAAAATTTATTGAACTCATAAATTTATTGACTCATAAATATCTACATGATTTTTGCTGTCTTTTGCAACTTGAATCTACAGGAACTCAGATAAAGAACACTTGGATAATGATGATCCCTGTAGAGCTAATGGTAACACACCTTAAGTGTATATAGTGATCTACATTGATCTACGTTTTTCTTTTTTTTTTGAGACGGAGTCTTGCTCTGTCACCCAGGCTAGAGTGCAGTGCCGTGATCTCGGGTCGCTGCAACCTCCGCCTCCCTGGTTCAAGTGATTCTCCTGTCTCAGCCTCCTGAGTAGCTGGGATTTCAGGTGTGTGCCACCATGCCTAATTTTTGTATTTTAAGTAAAGATGGGGTTTCACCATGTTGACCAGGCTGGTCTCGAACTCCTGACCTCAGGTGATCCGCCCGCCTCAGCCTCCCAAAGTGCTGGGATTACAGGCGTGAGCCACCGCACCTGGCCCTATCTACATTTTTCAAAATATTTTTCAATAGACTTTTTTCCCTTCCAACTTTTATTTTAACTTTAGGGGTACATGTGCAGGATGTGCAGGTTTGTTACATAGGTAAACGTGTGCCACGGTGGTTTGCTGCCCAGATCATCCCATCACCTAGATGTTAAGCCCAGCATCCATTCTCTGTCTTTCCTGACGCTCTCCCTCCTCCCACCCCATCCCATAGATTTCTACTTGAACTCTTAAAGTGGGTGGAGTAGATGTAGGAAGCTGTAGTTCAGAGAGATCCTGCAATATGGGTCTCCAAGTGCCCATTATTTTCAGTGCATACTCATTAGGGACAAATCTTAGTCATGAGATTAAGCTGAGAGGTACCAAATGCATTTCTTTCAGATCTAGGAGGGATGAGGTACCATCCAAGGTCCCCTCTGATCCTTCTGACTGGGCTGAAGTCAGGCCTCTGAAGACAGAAGGAGAAGGATCCTAAGGCTGAAGCTGTTTGCTTTCTAGACCTCATAAACCTGTCTTCTAGGATGATGTGAGGCAATGCATATACTCATGTGATAGGGATTTCCTGGGGGGAGCAGGCGTATCTTCCTCTGATGTGTCATTGACTCCCTGCATGCTCAGTTACTGATTAATCCGCGGATCACTCCGGCTTCCTGCCAGCTGCCCTTTCATGGGGTGAGGGAGTGCAGGTCAAAGTGGGAGCTGGGATGGTGTGTTGGCTTCAAAAACTTTACCTGGCGTCACGGGCACTGAGGAAATGCTTGGTTGCTGCAGTTGTATCCCGAAGCCTTTAATTTAGACAATTTTAGCTTAGCCAGGCTAGAGAAATACTTCCTTTATGAGCAATAGGGCCTGTGAAAGACCCCAAATACATGGGAGACCTGAAATAATAATGATTTGTGGCTCCCAGCACGCTCCCTCGGGGGCCTGGTGTCCTGGAGGCTGGTCTGACTTGCCTGGAGGTCACTGGTGTGTGGCTTAGCTGTAGCGGCGGCGTAGGGGGTGTCCAGGGGAGTGGACAAGCAATTCTCCTGTCTTTTGCAATTTGAATCTTCAGGAACTCACATAAAGAACACTTGAATGACGACGATCCCTGTAGAGGGATTTCATCTGTTCCATCACACATGGAAGAGGAGTTGCTAGGTCAGGAAAGGAAGCTGCTAAGCTAAGGTTCTTGTCACTTTGTCCTTGCATGCCGGAGGAGGGGCTGTCCAGGATGAGGTAATTTTGTAGATCCTCACCTCCATCCTAAAAACCTTGCCATGGGGTTGCAATGTGCCATGTTCATCAGTGCTCCAGCAGACTCCAGGAGAGGAAGAGGGACCCCTAGGAGGTGGCTGCTGCTGCTTCTTTCCAAGATGCAAGTCCTGTCCGGGTGAAATAGGGCAGTTCCCAGTCGAGGCCCTGGCTGCACTGCCAGACCATAGCCCATAGGCAGGCAGAGCCTCAGGCCAGCACTGCGCCTTCCAGCCAGCATGGCTGTGACTCCCTAAGCAGCCCAGGACTGCGGTTACCTCTGGAGTGTCTTGCTGGCAGAGGTGGCCTTCCCGGGGAAAGTGAGGGAATTTTAAATGTTCCTTCTATCTAGGTTTCTCTTGTTTAGAAAACATGGAAGTACATGTGGGTGACACAGGTGAGCTCATCAAACACGTTTAAGAAGGGTCTTTAGTAGGAAGAATGGAATAAGGAGTGGGAAACTCTTACTTCCTCCACCACTCTTGATCTCGCCCACAAAGGTGAGTTCGCCTTGCACCCTCTGTGGGTTGGAGCTGATCCCAGCCAATTAGCCGATGACATGTTGCTCCCTCATTGCCAGAAAAAGCCCCTCTCAGCAGTAAGACCTGGGGCCTCCACATCAGACCTTCTCTACAGCAGTGGCTGGTCTGACTTGGGAAAAGGGAGGAAGATAGATGTGTCATGAATGAAACGTGTGTAGTATGTTGGTGCGCATTTAAAGACATTAAAGACTGACATTGAAGTTCCCTTATAGAAATAAATGAATCCTGGAGTTCTAATTGCTGGTCCCACCTAAGTATCTTCTCTGTCAGGATAAAAATATAAAGAATGTCCCAGACTAGATGTCATGAGTCTAGACCCGTGTTAAGGGAGAACCTGCCAGGTACAACAGAGTGGGACATGACCTGATAAGGCAGGGGACCAAGGTGACTCATGAAGTTTAGTGCAGAGCCAGGCAGCCATGATGAGAGCAGAGTTTGTAGGCAGCTACCTGGCTTTGAGCCTTGCATGCAGCCAAGATCCTGAGGCCTTCAGGAGGGCTCCCCTGGAATGTTCTAGATACAGGAAGCGGTACCTGCTGAAAGGGCTGGGAAGGAGCTTTTTCCTGGACTGTTTCAAATCCACTGTGTCCTAGACACTTGCATTTTTTAAAATTATTTTTAAATATTTTGTAGAGATGGGGGTCTTGCTCTGTGGCCCAGGCTAGTCTCGAGCTGCTGGCCTCAAGTGATCCACACACCTCAGCCTCCCAAAGTGCTGAGATTGCAGGCATGAGCCACCGTGCCTGGCCTGGAAACTCTCATTCTAATTGACATTAATTAATACTCACTAATGGCATTTCATTAGGATAGATGTCAAAGATTTATCACATTCTGCAGTGTTCTGTTTGTTCAGGGGATGGATAGCATATTTGATTAAAATTAGACTGTAGATTTTTTCTATCATAATTACATATTAATATAGTTCATAAAAATTTAAATAGTTAAGAGGAATATGCGAAAAAGAATTGTTTCTGGCCGGGCTCGGTGGCTCATGCCTGTAATCCCAGCACTTTGGGAGGCCGAGGCAGGCAGATCACGAGGTTAGGAGTTCGAGACCAGTCTGGCCAACATAGTGAAACCCTGTCTCTACTAAAAATACAAAAAATTAGGCCGGGCGCGGTGGCTCAAGCCTGTAATCCCAGCACTTTGGGAGGCCGAGACGGGCGGATCACGAGGTCAGGAGTTCGAGACCATCCTGGCTAACACGGTGAAACCCCGTCTCTACTAAAAAATACAAAAAACGAGCCGGGCGAGGTGGCGGGCGCCTGTAGTCCCGGCTACTCGGGAGGCTGAGGCAGGAGAATGGCGTAAAAACCCGGGAGGCAGAGCTTGCAGTGAGCTGAGATCCGGCCACTGCACTCCAGCCTGGGCGACACAGCGAGACTCCATCTCAAAAAAAAAAAAAAAAAAAAAAAATTAGCCGGGTGTGGTTTGTGTGCCTATAATCCCAGCTACTCAGGAGGCCGAGGCAGGAGAATTGCTTGAACCCAGAAGGCTGAGGTTGCAGTGAGCCAAGATCGCACCATTGCACTTCAGCCCAGGTGACCGTCCAAGACTTCGTCTCAAAAAAATAAAAGAATTGTTTCCCGCTTGCTCTAGTCCCTCTATAAATACCCTGATTTTTTGTGTACTCTCACAGGGACTTTACATATATATACACACACACATATATTCTACCCATATACATATATATATATATATGTATATATACACACACACACATATTTATTTATTTATTTATTTAAAAACAGGCTCTCACTCTATCACCCAGACTGGAGTACAGTGGTGCTATCTCGGCTCACTGCAGCCTTGAACTCCCGGGCTCAGGTGATCCTCCCACCTTAGCATCCCAAATAGCTAGGACTGTAGCATGTGCCTGTAGGCACATGCCACCACTCCCAGCTAATCTTTGTATTTTTTTTTTTTTTTGTAAAGACAGAGTTTTGCCATGTTGCCCAGGCTGGTCTCAAACTCCTGGGCTGAAATGATCCACCCACTTCAGCCTCCCAAAGTGACAGGATTACAGGTGTATGCCACCATGCCCAGCCATGCATATATTATTCTTTTTATTTCTCACATAAAGGAATCGTGTGACACAGACTGCTTGACAACTTGCTGTCTTTTTCACCCAATGACATATTTTGTACCTCTTTCCATATCAGCAATATAGGTTTACTCCATTTTTTTTAACAGCTGTTCCTATTGATGCTTTTTCCTGTTACATCAGTGCCACAAGAAGCATCCTTACATAATCACTTTGCATATATATGCAAATCAACCATAATACAGAGTCCTGGATTTGGATTTTCTGGATCCAAATAATACACATCTTATATTTTAATAGATAGTGCCAAATTGCCCCCAAAACAGTTGTACCAATTTTAACTCCCTCCAAAAACGTGTGAGAATGCCTCTCCACACTTTCACAAATTCTGTGTGTTAGTATTTTTAATCATCTTCAATGGATGAAAAAATTGCTCCCTGTTCAAATTCTTATTTATATGAAGGATAAGGGAGGTTCTGAGTCTTTCCACATGTTTCTAAACTTTTTCCTCGTTTTTAGCAAACTGCCTTTTCATGTCCTTTATCCATCTTTCTATTGATAGTTGTCTTGCTTCCCTGGAATTTTTTTGGGGGGATGGGGTATAAGGAAAAAGATAGGTATTATTTTAGGTTTATATTTTTCCAAATTACCAGTTGCCCCAGTAGATTTATTGAATAATCTGTCTTTTTCCACTGATTTTTTTTTTTAAAAACCTACCCTTTTCACATATCAGTCATTTACATATATATTTATTTAGGTCTGTTTTCGGACTATATTCTGTACCAATGAAATCACTACTGTTGTGTTAGGTTTTAGCCATTTGTGTTTTTCCTCCTTGCATTCCCTTGCAGCCAAGACTCTGCTCCACTAGAGAAAGAAAAAGAACAGGAGGTGGGAGTGATTCTGGAGCCTGTCACCAGCCTTGGCGAACACAGTCAAGTTTGACTTTCAAAGACTAGGGCTGCCGGGTTTGCCCTGGGCCCTGAGGTCATGTGGCTGGAGCAGATAAGAAGTCACTTTGGAGAAATGCTTGCAGGCAGCAGCCCTCGGCAGCATGTGTGTGGCCCGTAGTGGTTATCTGTCCAAGCAGTGATGGAATAGCAGTGATTTCAGCCAGGGGATGTGGACATGGGGAGGGGTGTGGAAGGAGCAGGTAGCCGCAGCTTGTCCTGGAACTCAGCATTCAGGTGGGTCCTGCCTATTCTTCCTGCTTTGTGTTCAAAGCCTGTGGTTAGAGGGGAGGCCTGCAGGCCGGATTCCACGTGTGCGTGGATGACCAAGGCTAGGACGGCAGGGGGGCAGCCATGTTTGCTCGAGGGAACATGCACCTCTCCTGGAAAGCCGTGTGAATCTCAAACTTTACTCTCCCTCTGGCCAAGGGAACTGGATACATATTCCCCGTTTCTTCCTCGTTCCTTTCATCAGAATTGCATGAGGAGCATATTAAAATAGATTCCTAGGACTTTCTGGAGAGATGGAACTGGTCTGTGTCTTGATTTGGGCATTGGCTGTAAGGAGGCATGTCGTTGTCAAACTACACCCTTACAGTTGATTTTTTTTTTTAACTATATGAAAATTATGCTTAGTAGGGGGAAAGGAGAGCCAAATAAACTTAACACCAGCTTCATAGTCACTCCTAAGCAGGTGACCTCACATTTGCAAGAGTTAGTGCTGGTATACACAAGCCTTACAAAGACTGCTTTGGAAAGAAAGAGTAGAATGTGAATGGTGAAATCCAGGTTAGAGGGGATGCAGGTGCTTTTGGTGAGATTCTCCCAGTTTACTGTATATTTGAAATTTTCCTAACAAAATGTTGGACAAAATACTAAGTAGTTACCCTGTGGAGATCACTCACAGGGGTGTTCTTAAAGAATGAGTAGAAATATAAAATAACAGCACATGAATGGTTACATGCAGCAAAGGATCAAATTTCCAGTGATATCATGTTGGCCATCGCAAAGCACTATACACAGGATGGCTTAAAACAATGCACTTTGGGAGGCCAAGGTGGGTGGATCACCTGAGGTCGGGAGTTTGAGACCAACCTGGCCAGCATGGCGAAACCCCGTCTCTACTGAGAATACAAAAATTAGCTGGGTGTGGTGGCGCATGCATGTAGTCCCAGCTACTCTGGAGGCTGAAGTGGGAGAATCACTTAAATCTGTGAGGCGGAGGTTGCAGTGATCTGAGATGGGGCCACTGCGTTCCAGCCTGGGCGACAGAGCACGACTCCATTCCCCACCCCATGCCAAAAAAAAAAAAAAAAAAAAAAGCAAAACCCAGAAATGTATTATCTCATGCTTCTAGAGGCTGGACAGCAGACATCAAGATTTCAGCCGGGTTACTTCCCTCTAGAGGCTGCAAGGAAGAACCACTTCAAGCCCCTCTCCGGGCTTCTAGTGGGGCTGCTGTCCTTTGGTGTTTCTTGGCTTGTAGTTGCATCACTCCCATCCCTGCCTCCATCTTTATGGGTGTTCTTCCCATACAGATGGCTCTATGTCAATGTCTCCTAAGTCCCCTCTTAGGAGGATGCTAGTCATACTGAAGTATGACTAGCATGGATTGGGTGGGCTTACGCCACCAATCTTACATTGATTATATCAAAGATCATATTTCTGACCAGGTGTGGTCGCTCAGGCGTGTAATCCCAGCAATTTGGGAGGCCGAGGCAGGAGGGTCACTTGAAGAGCCCGGAAGTTTCAGATCAACCTGGGCAACATAGGGAGACCCTGTCTGTAAAAAACACAAAAATTACCTGGATGTGGTGGTGTGCACCTGTAGTCTCAGCTACTCAGGAGGCTGAGGTGAGAGGATCGCTTGAGCCCAGGAGTCAGAGGTCTCAGTGAGCTGAGATCACGTCAGTGCATTCCAGCCTGGGTAACAGAGCCAGACCCTGTCTCAAAATAAATAAATAAATAAAAATCCTGTTTCCAAACAAAGTCATATTCACAAGCTCTGGACGGACATGAGTTGGCAGGGGGAATTGGGGAAGGGACACTATTCCTCCCAGTACATTTTTTTTGTTGTTTTTTGTTTTTTGTTCTTGAGATGGAGTCTCCTCGCTCTGTCATCCAGGCTGGAGTGCAGTGGCACAATCTTGGCTCACTACAACCTCCACCTCCCAGGCTCATGCAATTCTCCTGCCTCAGCCTCCCGCATAGCTGGGACTACAGGCATGTGCCACCACACCTGGCTAATTTTTGTATTTTCAGTAGAGACAGGGTTTCGCCATATTGGCCAGGCTGGTCTTGAACTCCCGACCTCAAGTGATCCACCTGCCTTGGCCTCCCAAAGTGCTGGGATTACACACCTGAGCCACTGTTCCTCCCCCCGGTACAGTTACTATTAAACAACTTCTGCCGCTCAAACAACCTAGATGAAAGTGATTATGAATGCTCATTGGAGAACTACGGTCTATTGCAGAAAAATGACTCCAATAGAGACAGAGATTTCAATGTCAAAGACTTATGTGAAAAGTTTGATGCTTCACTTGAGCGAAAAAAATCCATGTGTAACTAAAGAATTAGTGTGCACAGATTATATTTTTAAAAGATTCTAAGGTCACCCTCCAAACCTACAAAATGTAAATCTCTGTAGTCAAGACCTCAGAAATCTGTATTTTTCATAAGTACCCTGTGTGACTCTTGAGCACCATAAAGTTTGTTGTAACTCATTGTCCTAGAAGGGTAAGGGCAGAAGGAAAATGGAGATGGAGAAAATGGAGGTGCTGGGCATGGCTTGGCAGGCAGTGCTCATGGGGTTATTTATTTATTTATTTTCATTTTTATTTTTATTTTTTTGAGCTGGAGTCTCGCTCTGTCGCCCAGGCTGGAGCGCAGAGGCGCAATCTCAGCTCACTGCAACCTCCACCTCCCAGGTTCAAGCGATTCTCCTGCCTCAGCCTCCCGAGTAGCTGGAATTATTACAGGTGCACGCCAACACACCCAGCTATTTTTAGTAGAGATGGGGTTTCACTATGTTGGCCAGGCTGGTCTCAAACTCCTGACCTCATGATCCGCCCGCTTCAGACTCCCAAAGTGCTGGGAGGCGTAAGCCACCTCGCCCTGCTCTTCATGGGGTTATTAAAGAAGCCACATCCTCAGGCTCCTGTTGTGGTGCATGGCGTTTGGTGCAGAACAGTTGCGCTGTGGACACTTACTGGGCAGCCCATGCTGTTGCCCTCTGAGACAGAGGAGGGAGTCCAGGATCTGGAGCCTAAGATGGTGCTCTAGTTCTGGCTCTGTATCTAACTGGCGGTGTGACTTTGGGCAAGTTAATCAACCTCTCTGAGCAGTGATTTCCTTATGCCCTGCCTCCCCTACAGGATTCTCTGTGGCTACAGTGAGATAATATGAGAGCTGTGAAACAGGATGCAGGGATCACACCCACGCAGGAGGGTGAGGAGTCCCTTCAGCTCCAGCTTCTGCTAAGCAGGGGTGGGTTTCTGCTAGGTAGTGAGGGACAGGAGTTTTCAGAACCTGAGCTGCTGCGTGCTTGGACCCTCCTGGGCAGGATTGTGCACCCCTGGAGGAGCTGGAGAATGTGGCATTCTGGTCTCAGTCGTCCCTCCAGGCCTGGCCAGGGAGATCTGCGATGGCCTCCCACCGTCACTCCATCTCCACCTGGACAGGTGCAGCACTATACCCAGGACACTTACCGTGGTCAGGGAAGGACAGTCCCCAAAGGTGAGGCTGGCCAGGGCCCCAGTTTGTCTCGGGGGCTCACAGGGCTGCCTCCCGCTCCCCACCATCCCTTCCTCCATTCAGCCACAAATATGTTAATGTTTCCTCTGTGCCAGGCATCCTGCTTGTTACTGGAGACAAAAAGACACCTGACTGAGACACTCATGGGGCTTACCTCAGAGGAGTGAGACAGACATGATAATTACAGGTGGCAGCAAGTGCTTCTGTAGAATAGAAACATTCTGTATGGACCAATATCCTGGGTCGGAAACATTCCAGGCAGAGGGAACAGCACGTGCAAAGGCTCTGAGGCACACAGGACTGAGAGGAGACTCTGGCATTACTGGAGCGTGGGGAGGGGTGGAGTGTGGTGGGGGCTGAAGTGGAAGGAGGTGGACAAGAGCCCTGACTTGGTGGGGTTCATGGGTCATGGCCAGGGATTTAGATTTTATGCTGAGAACCAGGGGCAGCCACTGGAGGATTTTAAGCCGAAGACTGACAACGTTGCTCTGCATTTGATCAGATCGCTCTGGCTGCCATGTGGAGGGCAGATTGGGCTTGGGGTCGGGGGGTGGTCAAGAGTGGAAGCAGCAAGGGAGTTAAGAGGCCATTGCTGTTGTCCAAGTGGCAGATGGGGGTGGCCTGGATTGGTGACCGTGAGGATGAAGGGAATTTGAAATTTTCATGGACATGGAACCATAAGAACTTGCTGCTGCATTGGATGCCAGCAGCGAGGGGAAGGAAGAAGTTGAGGACGACGCCAAGGTTTTGGCCTGAGCAACTGGGTGATTTGATTTATGGAAATGACTAATACTGGGGTGGGGGCCAATGTTTGGGATAGGACCATCAAAGTTCACTGGGGTCAGGTTTGAGGTGCCAAGGAAATATCAGTAGAGATTTCGAATAGTGATTGAATATATGAGTCCAGAGCTGAGCTGTCCAAGGTGGGAACCACCAGCCATATTAGACAGCACACATATAGAACATTTCCATCACCGGACAAAATCCTGCCAGATGGTGCTGGTCTAGAGCTGTGACCCAGCACTATAGGCATTTCTCTCTGGGATAATGGCACCCAATCTGATGGTGCTATCTAGGAAGCTGCTGTCCGTATGTCATTCACAAATGGCTCTTTCTTGCCCTCTCTGCTTGACCACACCAGAACGTGTATTCAGTGAGGTCCCTTACGTGTGGCCATGTCAGGCAGGCACTGACCTCCTAGAAAGACAATTTACCCTGTGGTTATTTAAGGAAGTCACTTCCTGGGGCTGAAGCAGCATTATGGTGACGAGTATAACACATAGAATGGAGGCTGTACCCACCAGGCGTCACCAGTTGTCATGAGTTCTAGGATTCACTGTGTAGACTTCGCTAATTTAAGAAATGTGTGATGGGGCTGGGTGCGGTGGCTCAAACCTGTGATCCCAGCACTTTGGGAGGCCAAGGCGGGTGGGTCACCTGAGGTCAGGAGTTCAAGACTAGCCTGGGCAACATGGTAAAACTCTGTCTCTGCTAAAAATACAAAAAATCAGGCATGGTGGTGCGTGCCTATAATCCCAGCTACTCGGGAGACTGAGGCAGGAGAATCGCTTGAACCTGGGAGTTGCAGTGAGCCAAGATTGTGCCACTGCACTCCAGCCTGGGTGACAGAGCGAGACTCTGTCTCAAAAAACAAACAGAAAGAAATGTAGCTCATGCCTGTAATCCCAGAAGTTTGGGAAGCTGAGGTAGAAGGATCCCCTAAGGCCAGGAGTTTGAGACCAGCCTGGGCAACATAGCATGACCTCATCTCTAAAAAAAAAGTAGCAGATTAGCCGGCCATTGTGGCATGTGCCGATAGTCCTAACTACTCAGGAGGCTGAGATGGAAGGATCGCTCGAGCCAGGAACTGGAGGCTGAGGTTGCAGTGAGCCGTGATTGCACCACTGCACTCCAGCCCGCTGACAGAGCAAGACCCTGTCTCTTAGACACACACACACAGGCACACAAACACAAAGCGTGAAAAAAAGAGAACACAGGCCTGAATCCAATGGACTTGTCTTCTAGAACACACCATGCCACCTGAGACAAGTCAGCCAACCTTTCCAAGCATAAACCTCCTTAACTGCACAGGGAGGAGACTGCATGGCCAGGCATGGGGAGAGGGAATCGCTTGAATCAGCAAAAAGAAGTAGGAGGTATGAGGGAGGGTCTTGTTGTTGTTGATGCTGCTGCTGCTGCTGTCGTTTGTGTTTTTTAATAAAACGGTTCAGTGACTTTTATTGTTTTTTGTAGCATAATCATTTGCCATTTTGTAAACAGTGCCAAGAACAATATTTTTCTTTCTTAAATTATTAGATTATAAAAGACACATTTAGAAATATCGTTTCTGGAATAATGGCACATGAGGTTGTTTGTAAATCAGTAGTCTTGATTCTCCTTTTAAAAATAGCAAAATACAGGATAATTCTTAGATTGAAGTGTTATGCAATAGATCTGAAATTTGCTATATTATACCAGTTGGGTCAGTGAGGAGATAATATATTTTAGGTGCCTTGTGGATAGCACATGCTGTAAATCTGCTTGAGGTGGCTTGAGGTCTCAGTCTTGAGAGAGTACGGTCCAGAAGTGGTCTCGGCAAGTCTGCAAAAGGACACGTTTTAAGGAACTCATGTCCTGCGAGCTGTTGATGCTGCTCATTGGAGTTGAAACTCAGATTCTCCCATTTTACCACTGCAGCGAGGGACAGGATTTTGTAAGGAAGGACCCAGCAGGGAAGCCTCCAAAAGCCCCCCTTGTTTACCCTGACAAGCCCTGGCCACGCCCCCTCCAGCTGTGCTCCCAGCACAGAGACTTTCCCTGGGGGCCTCTCCAGATCCCCAGGTCCCGCATTCACTGGAAAAACCCACGTGTCTCCCTGACTCAGTGCATTCCTGGAAACTTTGCCCTAATCGGAGGTTAGAGACTGGAGGGCTGAGGATCCCGGTGGCTGCCAACAGTCAGTGGCAACATTTGGTAAAAAATGGAGCTAGTGGCTTGAAAACCCACGGGGGGTATCCTAATGCGTTCCCAGTGGTAATTTCATTTTTTCAAGCCTCTGCCCCTTTTCCCACGTCCTGGGTTGCCTGCCCACCTGTGCTGGCTTCTGCTTCTGGTGTCGAGGTTGCTGGCAGTGGCATTAGAGGGGGCTCCACTTCACGAGTAGAATGGATGCTGGGTCCGTGGTGAACAGTCGACGCCCCGGGACCCAGGACTGTCTTTTTGTCCTTCTCCACACACCTGAGCTGGAGAGTTGGTCACAGCTCAGGCACACGTTTCCCGCTGGTTTTCTTTCCTCTTTTCCTCTGGCTCCCATGAATACCAGGACAGTGGCCTGCAGGGCCCATCGCCTTGCAATGACTGTGGGGAGGGCGAGGGGTGGGTGGGCTTCAGGGGTTCTGACCCTTGTCACTTGCCAGATACGGTTTCTTAGGCCACCACAGGCATCTAGAGCTCAGCTCCTGGTCGGTCCTGACTCCTGGTTTGGATCTAGAAAGGCAGAGGGCAGCTTATTAAAGATGGAAGCAAGCGGATCCGCTGCCTTCATTTCAGCCAAAAGCTTTCACCAAAAACCACCAGCTCCAAGGAGACTGCTCCCTGGGGGCCGCAGAGGTGGGCTTGTTAACGCCAGAGCCTCCTCCCCAAGAAAGACTCTCGCTGCAGATACAGATACGGCTCGGGACAGCCTTGGCACCATCATCTCCCTCTGGGGCCTGCCCCTTCCTAGCTGCCAGGGACCATGTACCACCCAGGGGTGCTGCGACACCTGGACCCCCCACCTTCCCCCTGGGCCTCCATGGGGTGGGGGCAGCTGGACCCAAGGCCTGAGGCAACCATTCCCTTTCAGAAAAGGGGTTTTCAGGCAAAACCCAGGCTGTGGGATAAAAGGCCATCTGTCCGTCCCGCGGTGCCCAGCCCCGGCTTTCCCGAACAACATGCCTTTATGCCCGCGCCCCCGCCCGCAGCCCCCGCCCGCCGCACACTGCCTCCTTTCAGGCTGCCTCTATGGTGGACTTGTTTGTTTGTGGTGCAGAGCGCAGACGTTCTGTTGTTCTTCTCTGTTCTCTCCCCCGTGCGCCGTCCAAGCAAACCCTCTCTAGGGAGGACAGGGTCTGGGACCCTGGAGGAAGCTGGGGGCTTGGGGACCTCCCAGGGAGTCCTCCAGGAGGGGAGAAAGGAGGGTACGTGGGGAGCCTTCCCGGGAACAGTCCTGGGAGTGGGCTGCTCTCTGCCCCCCCCCCCGCCCCTCCAGCAGTCACTTGAGAGATCTTGAATAAGTCACTCGGGCCACCTGTGCCTCAGTTTCCCCCGTGTGCGGAATGCCTCCTGCCAGTCTCTCAGGGAGAGTTGTGTCCGTCCCGGTGAGATGCCGCCGCATGTGCGCCGTGGTGAAGGTGCTTGTGGTGGAGGTGGCAGGGCTGTCCCAGCTGCCACCTGGGGGATGGGGGAAGTGCAGAATAGAACAAGATTTGCACTAAAGAGGGCAGCAGTTTGCTCCACTGCTCCACGCGCAACATTTCCATGTGGGAAAAACTAGGAAGTGACCTCTCAGGCCCTAAAGAAGGGGAACAAGGCCGCCCCTGGCTGCAGGTGGGCAGCAGTGGGCTAGGAACGGACCTACTTGAATGCCTGTCCCCCGGGGCCATCTGTGTGGCCTGCCCCTGCGGGCTGGGTGGCAACGCTGTGCTCACTGAAGGATCCTGGTTTCTGCCGCGTCCTCAGCTTAGGGTGAGGGGCAGACTCCTGGCTCCTCAGCACTTCGGATGCCTCCCTCGGTTGTCCCCTCTCCTTCTTGAATTCCCTTTCCTTTGGTGACCCGTCTTGATCCCAGGTGAAACTGATTCAGGCCTTGTTACAGGTTTTCTAGGCTCCTGTAACAAACTATCACAAACTGGGTGGTTGAACAACAGAAATGTATTGTCTCACAGCTCTGGAGGCCGGAAGTCTGAGAGCAAGGTGTTGGCTGGGTGGGTTCCTTCTGAGGACATTGAGGGACAGTCTGTTCCAGCCCTCCCCTGAGCTGCTGGGGACTGCCAGCTGCTCTTGACAATACTTGGCTTGGAGAGGCATTGCTCCCATCTCTCCCTCCATCTTCACACGTGTGTGTCTGTGTCCAAACCACCCCTTTTATAAGGCCCACTGGAATGACGTCATCTTAACTAATTACATCTGCAATGACCCTGTTTCCCAAGAAAGTCACATTCTGAGGCTCTGGGGGTTTGAACTTCAGCATAGAGATCTTTGTGAGGACTGGCATAGCTCAACCCACAACCTCCACACTGGGAAGCGAGACCCTGGAACTAACACCCTTGGTGCATGGCCTGAGTCTCTACTGTGATTCCTTACCCCTCACAGATTTTGTCACCTTTCTTTCTTATTTATTTATTTATTTTGAGATGGAGTCTTGCTCTGTCACCCAGGCTGGAGTACAGTGGCGAGATCTCAGCTCACTGCAACCTCCACTTTCCGAGTTCAAGCGATTCTTCTGCCTCAGCCTCCCAAGTAGCTGAGATTACAGGTGCCTGCCACCATGCCTGGCTAGTTTTTGTATTTTTAATAGAGATGAGGTTTTGTCATGTTGCCCAGGCTGGTCTCAAACTCCTGACCTTAGGTGATCCACCTGCCTCGGCCTCCCAAAGTACTGGGATAACATGGTGAGCCACCATGCCCGGCCAATTTTATCACCTTTCTAGATGTAAGGTGAAGAGAACCAGGAAAAACCAGGTCCAACACCCACTTCTGCTCCCTGACCTACTGCTTTCTCTAAAAGCCAGTCCCTGCCTGAGGTTGCCCTTCATCAGACCTTGCTGGGACTCTGGTCCCTTTGGCGCCTGCCTGCCCCGACTCCACCTGGGCCTTGGTGCAACTGGCCCTGAACGCCTGCCCCATGAGGGTATACCCCAGGCTCCCCATTGGAATTCCCCGTTCCAGGAATTGACAGGGCGGAGAAAAACCCTGCTCTCGTCTGTCCCTACTCATCCTTTTCAGTGGACAGGGCATCCCAGGGAGCAGGAGGCCTGCAACTTGCCTGGGAGTTTCAAACTGGCACACCAAGGGCCACATTTATATCCATACATGTTGATTTAGCTCACATCATTTGTTTTAAATGCAAGTCACATTTTAAAATCTGGAGATTTTACATAAAAATGTATTTTTCCAGCTTTTCATAGAAATCGGGGCCAGGCGCAGTGGCTTATGCCTGTAATCCCAGCACCTTAGGAAGCCAAGGTAGGAGGATCACCTGAGGCCAGGAGTTTGAGGCTAGGAGGTTGAGACTAACCTGGGCCACATAGCGAGACCCCCTTTGATACTAAAAAATTAAAAAAATAAAAATTGAGCCCCGGAGTTCAAGGCTGCAGCAAGCCACGATCACATCGCTCCACTCCAGCCTGGGAAACAGAGTGAGACTCTGTGTCAAAAGAAAAGAAAAAGAGAGAAGAAAAGAAATCAGAAGGTCTGACAACCCTTGGTCCCCATCTTCCTATGACTTGGACCTAAGTCAGAGCTGCCCTCTTATAACAGGGCGTGGCCCCTCTATTTCACTGTAGTCTGCCTCATACCCTGCAGCCTCCCTGATACGAAGATGCAGTGACAGGCCAGGCACCACCATGGCTCATGCCTGTAATCCCAAGAAGGCTGAGGCAGGCAGATTGCCTGAGCTCACGAGTTCAAGACCAGCCTGGGCAACATGGTGAAACTCTGTCTCTGCTAAAAATACAAAAAAGTAGCCAAGCATGGTGGTACATGCCTGTAGTCCCAGCTACATAGGAGGCTGAGAAAGGAAAATCGCTTGAACTGAGGAGGCGGAGGCTGCAGCGAGACAAGATGGTGCCACTGCATTCTAGTCAGGGCTACAGAGCAAGACTCTGTCTCAAAAAAAAAAAAAAAAAAAAAAAAAATTCCATTGACAGTGACTCGATGCTGTCCTTGTGGCTTGGGCTGACCAGAGAGGAAATAATGCCTGGTGATGAGCCAGGAATTGGTGTTGTGCTGGGAGCATTGAGGGTTGGTACTTCTCAAAGGCTTCTCTCTCGTGTGGCCTTGGACTATGGCTGGAAGGATCTAAGGAGGTTGAAGTGCCCTCCCTACCCTCCATTGCCCAGCATGTCCAGTGGCTCTCGGCTGGGAATGAGCAGTGCCTGCCGACCCCGTCTCCTTGGCAGAGCACCTTGGCCATTGCTTGTGCCCATCCTTCTCTCTCCAAGTAGACATGGGCTGTGGACGGCTCTCTTCCTGCCTGCCCTCCCCACACATTGGTGGTCTTTCCAGGCCTGGGCTCTCAGAGCCGACCCAGCCACCCACCTGCTCGCTAATGGATCACTCAGCAGGTTTTGGCGGGCCAAGACTGTGCTGGGGACTAGGGAGTGAGCAGTGAGCAAGATTGAGTGTGGTCTCTACCGCACAGGGCTTACAGGCTAGCTTGGGATACAATCAACAGGTAAATGCGGTATCAGGAGAGCCAGGTGCCCCCTCGCCACTCAACAGCCCTGGGCCTGAACACAAGAGTGTCGAGCTGTCTCTCCTGCCTGCCTTCCCAAGGCAGAGAGGCCAGGAGGGACTGGGATGAAGGCTTCCGTTCTCAGCACCGGACTGTTGCCCTGGGATAGTCTTGTCCGCCTCAGGGTACAAGAAAGCTGTGACCTGCAGGAGATCGAGACCACGGTGAAACCCCGTCTCTACTAAAAATTACAAAAAATTAGCCGGGCGCAGTTGTGGGCGCCTGTAGTCCCAGCTACTCGGGAGGCTGAGGCAGGAGAATGGCGTGAACCCGGGAGGCGGAGCTTGCAGTGAGCCGAGATCGCGCCACTGCACTCCAGCCTGGGCTGGGCGACAGAGCTAGACTCTGTCTCAAAAAAAAAAAAAAAAAAGAAAGCTGTGACCTGACACAGATGGGTTGGACACCCCCTGTCAAGCCACACTCATCAACACTTGTGCTGATCATTCCTGTGAAAGCCAGTGTGAGTCTAACTACAAAATTCTTCACTTCCCTTACCAAATACTGAAACCTACCCAATTCAAAGGCATCACCAGCCAGGTGCGGTGGTTCACACCTGTAATCCCAGAACTCTGGGAGACTAAAGTGAGCAGATCGCTTGAGCTTAGGAGTTTGAGACCAACCTGGGCAACATAGCAAGACCTTGTCTCTATAAAAAATAAAAAATTCACTGGACATGGTGGTGCACACCTATGGTCCCAGCTATTTGGGAGGCTGAGGTGGGAGGATTGCTTGAACGTGGGAGTTCAAGAGCAGCCTGAGCAACAAAGCAAGACCCCATCTCTACAAAAAATTTAAAAATAAGCTGGGCATGATGGTGAATACCCATCATCCCAGCTACTTGGGAGGCTGAGGTGTGAGGATTGCTTGAGCCTGGGAGGTTGAGGCTGCACTGAGCCAAGATCATGCCACTGCACTCCAGCCTGGGTGACAGAGTGAGACCTTGATTTAAAAAAAAAAAAAAAAAAAAGGCATAATCTGGAATAATTTCCAAATATTGGAAAAAAGGCATCATCTGGAATAATTTCCAAATACTGGGGGAAAAAAAAGCACACATATCTTCATTTAAGGCACTTTTTGGATTTTAAAGTGTTTAAAAACCACCCTTTGGCTTGCTTCCAGGACCAGGAGAGCCTTTTAAATAATGAATGTGAAAGTTTCCAAGAAACTTTTTCTAAAAGCCTTTTAAAGCTGGAGTTGTACCCTAGTTCCCAGGAATGACCTCTACACACTCGTGATTCATGGATGGTGTTCACCTGTGGAATTCAAGGGTGAGCTGGCTCAACTCTAAAATAAACACTGGGGCGGGAGTCTGGAAAACGTGGCCCAGATCAACGTGTGTGGCGTGCGTGCAGCGCAGCTGCTCCTGGCAGGACTCAGTTCCGGGAGTCCTGGTGTCCCCCAGGTGGGAACGGGAGACCTTTTTCAGGAGGGTCTTTGTCTTAGCTGTGTGGAGGGAGAGTTTTTAGACCTGGAATCTCACAACTAGACTTGAGAAAATTAATCAATGAACAATGCACTGGAGGACGTGTCCCTGTACCTAGGACTATTCCTGCTACTGACACCGTGTGACACTGGCTTTGGTTTTCCTTGGAGTCTCCTCCCACGTTGGAGGTGTGTCCCACCTTGTGATAAGAACCTGGGCTTCTGCCAGGGAGGGGTGTGGTCCCGATGAAGCCACCCAGAAAGTACCTTGCTTATTTAGTCAGTCTGGGGCTTATTTGCCAGAAGCATATCAGTCCTGACATTGCTCCCTGGGGTGGTGCCAGGATCCTAGAGCAGAAGCAGGAAGGAGAAGGATAGGAAGAGACCATGCCCACCCCCTTCCCCTTTGTCCCTCTTTTCCTCAGCCTCCATAGAGAGGGTGCCTCCTCTTCTAGCCCTTGACTGGCTCTGGTCCATGATTCAGAGGGATTCTGGAGAGAGAATCCTGGCCGCTCTGTGCTGGGGATGGAGCCGCTCGGGGTATGACCCACTGCCCTTCCCCAGGCTCTCAGGAGCAGGACAGAAATCCACAGAGCAGGGACTCCTCTGCTTTCCTCATGTCACCCAGGATACTTCCAGTTGAATGAGGAAGCTTTCAACGGCTGTTTCTATTTAGCATCTCTCTAAGAAACTGGATTTCTGTAATTTTTGAAGTAGAACCTTAGAACCAGGACATGGTGAACATTTGGTTTACTTCCTGTTACGGATAGATCATCGAGCCCCACATCAACCATCTTGAGCCCAAAGAGCAATTATGTGCAATTAATGCTCATAAAAACAGAATGTTGTTATAATTGTTCTGCATTAATAAATATTTTAAAATAGAGGCCGGGTATGGTGGCTCACAGCAATAATCATAGCACTTTGGGAGGCAGAGGCAGGAGGATCACTGGAGTACAGGAGTTCGAGATCAGACTGGGCAACATAGTGAGACCCTATCTCTATAAAAAGAAAATAATTTTAAAAATAATAAAATAGAACCTTTTTTGGTAAATGTCAGTATAAAGTTGCCAACTGCCTTCCTTGGAAATAACTGCCTGTTATCCTGACAACATGTACTTCCTATATATTTGGTATTGAAATTTCCTCTTGTTTATGAAATGTTGCTGATAGTAAATTAAAAAAAATTTTTTTTTTGAGACAAAGTCTCACTCTGTTGCCCAGGCTGGAGTGCAGTGGCACAATCATAGCTCACTCATAGCCTCAACCTCCTGGACTCAAATGATCCTCCTCCCTCAGCCTCCTGAGTAGCTAGGACTACAGGTGCACACTAGCACCATGCCTGGCTTTTTTTTTTTTCTGTGATAGAGACAGTGTCTCATTTTGTTGCCCAGGCTTGTCTCAAACTCCTGGCCTCAAGCAATCCTCCCACCTCAGCCTCCCAAAGTGCTGGGATTGCAGGCATTGGCTACCATGCCTGCCCTTGAAATATTTTTATTTGGCAAAATAAAATACTAGCAATCTCATACCAGTCTTATATATTTTTCATTCTGCTCATGCCTTTCCTATGTACTCGGCCAAAGGGCACTGAGAATCTATGATCTAGATTGTTGGAATTTTGATCCTTTTATCTGGGCACTGCCCTATCCAACCCAGAGTGCAAGATTCATGTTTTGTGTCCTGGCCCACCCCCTCAGGCAGACACCCCACCACATGGCAGGGTGGGCAGATACACCCACTCCATTTGTTTCACATCCCCAAGGAGTGTGAGCCCTGCAGAGTTTCAGGGCTTCGCCCCCACAGCCAGGCCCACCACATGGCAGGAGTCTTGGGAGACGTTGGCTGCTTGCAGAGACCCAGCATTGAAACACAGCCCACTGGGAAATGTGGGTGGAGCATCTGGTATTTGCAAGACCCAGGCTAGGCACGGGTCTAAAAACAGGAAACAGAAATCCACAAGGTTCCTGCCTATTGGAACCTATCACACCACTGGACAAAAAAAGATAATTACCCCCAACATTCACAAACAACAGGAGGCAAGAAATTATAAATACCAACTGGGTAAAAATCACAGATGGAAAGTATGACTTTTTAAAAGTTCGAAAATGGGCTGGGTGCATTGGCTCATGCGTGTAATCCCAGCATTTTGGGAGGCCGAGGCAGGCAAATCACTAGAGAATGGGAGTGTAAGACCAGCCTGAGCAACATAGCAAAACCCTATCTCTACAAAAAATACAAAAATTAGCCTGCTGTGGTGGCGTGTGCCTGTGGCCCCAGCTACTCAGGAGGCGGTGGTGGGAGGATCACTTGGGCCGAGGAGGTGGAAGTTGCAGTGAGCCGAGATCACTCCGCTGAACTCCAGCCCTGGGTGACAGAGCAAGAGACCCTGTCTCAAAAATAAAGTTGGAAAATGAATAGATCAGTTGCTAGAATGATTGGAGAAGAAGATCGTGGTGGTAAAGAGAATATTCTGGGCCGGGCGCGGTGGCTCAAGCCTGTAATCCCAGCACTTTGGGAGGCCGAGACGGGCGGATCACGAGGTCAGGAGATCGAGACCATCCTGGCTAACACGGTGAAACCCCGTCTCTACTAAAAAATACAAAAAACTAGCCGGGCGAGGTGGCGGGCAACTGTAGTCCCAGCTACTCGAGAGGCTGAGGCAGGAGAATGGCATAAACCCAGGAGGCGGAGCTTGCAGTGAGCTGAGATCCGGCCACTGCACTCCAGCCTGGGCCACAAAGCGAGACTCCGTCTCAAAAAAAAAAAAAAAAAAAAGAGAATATTCTAAGGTCCCACTGCTGGCTCGACCCCTCACTAGCTGTGAGACTGCCCCGTGGGCAGGTCCCTTCATGTGCCGAATGGGAATAAGCACTGTGCCTACTTCATGCAGTTATTAGGAAGATTAGACGGCTGAGCATATAGTAAACACTCATGAAATACCAACTCCCTAAATGCCTTGTCTTCTGCTTGCAGTGGTGGTTCAGGTGGATATACCCAAAAGAGATCTGTGTCTACCACTCCGAGCAGTCTGAAAAGTGTAGTATAGACAAAAACATTAATAGTACTATGTATGGTAAGCCCTTCCCTGCTAAGGTGAGCCTTGTGGCTGGGTGCGATGGTTCACGCCTGTAATCCCAGCACTTTGGGAGGCCGAGGCGGGCGGATCACTTGGTCAGGAGATCAAGACCATCCTGGCTAACACGGTGAAACCCTGTCTCTACTAAAAAAATACAAAAAAGAAATTAGCCAGGCGTGGTAGTAGGTGCCTATAGTCCCAGCTACTCGGGAGGTTGAGGCAGGAGAATGGCATGAACCTGGGAGGCGGAGCTTGCAGTGAGCTGAGATGGTGCCAATGCATTCCAGCCTGGGCGACAGAATGAGATTCCGTTTAAAAAACAAACAAACAAACAAAAAAAACAGATGAGCCTTGTGTTTTCTAGGAGAGGCAAATGGGGTTGCAGTGAGTGGTACTGGGGGTACAGAGAAGGAGTCAACCATCCTACTCAAGGAAGGACTTGAGTGACCTGGAGAAAACTACCCAGGAAGAAGGAAGTCAATAGCTCACTGGAGCAGGGTGGTGGGGAGGGATTGGAGAGGGCATGCCCTGGAGTATTTTGAGGTTAAATAGAACTGGAAGGAACAGGATTATTGAGCTGCTGTCATGGGAAGATGGAGGACTTTTTTATTGGATATTTGAGGTATTTCCATGTATGATGTGCTATAAAATCCACTATTTTTTGTACTCAAGAGAGCATGAGATAGATACACACACACACACACACACACACGTATTTTTTAAATCAGGTGTTGGCCCAGCGCGGTGGCTCACACCTGTAATCCCAGCACTTTGGGAGGCCGAGGTGGGTGGATCACGTGAGGTCAGGAGTTCAAGACCAGTCTGGGCAATATGGCCAAACCCCATCTCTATTAAAAATACAAAAATTAGCCGGGTGTGGTCACTTGCACCTGTAGTTCCAGCTACTTGGGAGGCTGAAGTGGGAGGATGGCCTAGGCCCAGGAGGCAGAGGTAGCAGTGGGCCATTGCACTCCAACTTGAGTGACAGAACAAGAGCCTGTCTCAAAGAAATAAAAAAATTCAGGTATTAGCTTGGTGATACAGACTAAATACGCTGAGACACACAGACTAAGACAGGACCACAAAAGCCGACTTTTAGGTTACATGTGGATTTTCCCATAAAATGCCAAATACTGTCAGCATCAGGTTCTCTTGGGTCCGTTTGGAAACAAAAACGTACAAGTCGTGACAGTAGCCTCTTGGCCGCCGGCCAGCGCCCAACTTCCAGCTCCCTGCCATGGCCACCAGCACCATGGCTTCCTTCAGTCACAAGGACACAGAGAAGGCGAGCGCTCTCTCTCCGCCCCTCCTACGGGGAAGCGTGGGTTTCACTTTACGTGCCAGCCTGCTCGCTCTGGCCTCACCCTGCTCGCTCTGGGCTCACCCTGCGTGACATCAGAGCTGGCTGGGGCTGTGTGCTTTTCCGAGCACATCCCATTTCCCTCTGACTTTACCTTTTTGTGAGTTCGATTTAACCTTGAGTCCACTTGGGCACTGCTGTGCCAATCCCACCCCACGTGTGGCTGCTGACTGACTGGCACTTGGGTGTTGCTGCAGGGACAGCCTCCCTCGCTCCCTGCTGCCTTTCTTTCTTGTGGGCGTGTGGCCCTAGAAGCCACAGCCTGTGACTCATCAGCGTGGCCCCGTGAGCCCCACCAGGTGCCCTGGGTGCTACCCTGGTACTCTCTTTGCCTGGGACCTGCCAGGGACCTGAGGGAGGACTAGCAGGGACCCCTTTCCCGGAGGGCTCCCACTAAGCAAGCTCCTTTCCCTGCAGTCTCTCCGCTGGCTCACTTCCTCTTCCAGATTTTTCTGCCTGTTTTGTTTATGCAGAAATTTTATTATTATTATTATTATTTTTTTTTTTATTATTATTATTATTATTTTGAGACGGAGTCTCGCTCTGTCGCCCAGGCTGGAGTGAAGTGGCACGATCTCGGCTCACCGCAACCTCTGTCTTCCAGATTCAAGCGATTCTCCTGCCTCAGCCTCCTGAGTAGCTGGGATTACAGGCGCCCGCCACCACGCCTGGTGAACTTTTTTGTATTTTTAGTAGAGATGAGTTTTCACCATGTTGGCCAGGCTGGTCTCAAACTCCTGACCTCAGGTGATCCACCCACCTTGGTCTCCCAAAGTGCTGAGATTACAGGTGTGAGCCACTGTGCCTGGCTGGAAATTGTTTTGTTTTTTTTTAAGGGAAATGTAAAATACAGAGAAGAACAATGCTCACATCAGGGTCTCTCTGTTTTCAGAAGGACCCAACGTCCTTGATCTCCACCACCCTGCCCCACCCATGGGGCTCTCACCACTCCTGGCTGCCTCTTCTCGGGGCAGCTTGGGGCTCTGCCCTCTTCCCTCACCCACTGTATATAATCCTCTCGTATGTTCTCCTTCCAGGGCTCCATGGAGAACGAGGCTGTAGCCCTTGAGGAGACTCAGAAGACAGATCCTGCTATGGAACCACGGTTCAAAGTGGTGGATTGGGACAAGGTACCTGGCATAGGACGGAGTGGGGTGATGACTGGGGGCTGGCGGGGATGAGGAGAGGGAGAGGGTGTGTGGAGCCAAAGGTGGGAGTGGGCATGACGTGTGCCCAGGGGAGAAGGGAAGGGGAAACAGGTGTCCACAGCCCACAGGCGTGACCTGGGGCAGCAAACTCAGGCAGGGGTGTGCCTCATTGGTGGAAAGTTCAGAAAAATAGCAGACAAGGTCTCAGCATGGAGCCAGATCCCAGACACCCCTGGAAAAGAAGAATTCTCCCACCAGGACCCCTGTAGCTGAGAAGGGGCTGTGACAGGGTCGGCAGGCCCAGACATGCTCACTTTGACCAGGGTGCAAGGTAGAGCTGCCCCTGGCACCTGCAATCATCTGGAAGCGACATTGGCCAGTGCAGGGCACAGGAGCCTGCTGAGTCCAGCAGGAGATAGCACTAAAGCCATCCTCCGTGTTTGGGAGGAGTCAGAGGTGCCTGCAGTCTTAGGATAAGCCTCTTTTGGCATTGAGAGGCCAGTGCCTTGCTGTGGCTGAGCAGACCCCATAGACCGGTGAGGTGAGCCCTGGAGGAGCTGAGCGGTCACGGTGGAAAAGGAGTCACTCAGTGGCGGGGGAGAAGCAGCGTTGCCTGGTGGGGGGTCACTGGAGGGAGCCGGGTTTGGTGCCATTTCTTTCCAGCTTAGGAACAGACACAAATGTGCATGTCCATAAACCCCTACCCTGCGTGCCCTCTGCCTAGGCTGGGCCTCAAAGACACAGAAACAAACAGGACAGGCCCGTCCCCGCGGGAGCTCACAGCCTGGTGGAGGGGACAGTAACCCCTCCCCACCACAGCCATAAACAGTTATTACCCCAGGAGGCGGCATGGGATGCATGCCCAAGGAACACAGGCGAGCAGAGTGGGGCAGGGACCCCACAAAGCTGACTCTGCTGGGCCCCCTTGGCCCTGACGCTGGGAACATGGAGATCCCAGCTGTCACATGAGATCACAACTGCTTCTGGGAGAACCCATCTGCCCACAGCACAGGCGCCTGGGGGATCCAACCAGAGAGGCCGAAAGAAGTTGTTCTGTGCCAGGTCCCCTCCTGAGAGGTGCAGAACCCAGGGGAAGATGGGGGCCAGCCGGAGGAAAGGCAGCTGGCAAGCTGGGACCTGGTTTCTGAGCCTCAACCCCCAGCTTGGGCCCCGGACGCTGTCAGGGTCAGGACCTCAGTCTGGAACAGGGGGCGATCACAGGGGAATGGGGAGAGTTTGCAGAATGATGAGGGACCAGAGGGTGAGCTACAGCATGTCCTGGCTCAGGGTCTTGTCCTGAGTGACCAGTGGATGGTACCGGAAGGAGCTGTAGAGAGAGGCATCTGTGAGCTTGGCTTAGGGTTTGAATTCTGAAAAGAGCTGACCGGGACTGAACAAATGTGGCAGCCCTCAGGGTGGAGTGACATGAACAAAACTGTCCTGGAGGGAGGAGCTGGGGTCTGAGGCTGGCTGGGGACGGGAGATCCAGCCCACGTTGCCAGCTCTGCGGCCAGCTCCTCCCAGTCTCCCCGAGCTGTGGTTCAGGGCAGACCCCGGCCCCATCACTGCAGGAGGCAAGGGGAGGATTAACCTGGGCTGTGCCACCATCACCTGTTCTGTCACCACGACCACACCCAAGAGGACAAGGGGCCCCTCCTCCCCCATGGCCTGCTCCCTGCTTGGCTCTGGGCCAGCCGTCCAGGCAGCCTGACTCACCTTCCCCACCTCTCTCTCATTCTCTCTCTCCACACACTCACTCTTCCTCCCCTTCCTCCTGTGTCCCTGGGCTGAGACAGCAGGGTGAGGGCTGGGCCCAGGAGGATGTGGAGGCCTACTCTGGATGGAGCCCCCACCCCCCCGGGTGTGCATGGGAACCCCCCTTAGCACCCCAGAAAATCAGCACAAGGAGCGGGGCTTCCCACGAGTGTGGAGGGTGCTTTTCTGCTTTTTTCTTTTCTTTTAACTTTTGACTTTCCAAAAAAGGGTGCTGCTGCTCTCTCGTTCACCTCACGGGCAATCCCATCTCCGTTAGTGGGAACAGAGAGGCGGGGGGAGCCACCAGCGCTCCAACCTGAGCCCCCCATCTGTTGCTGACCCCGGCAGGGGGTGCTGGGGTGGGTCTTTGGGTCGGGACATGGAGGAGCTGGGAGAGAGGCCGTGTAGGCGGCAGCTTTGTCTCAGCCGAGGGTCCCAGGTCTGGGGTGGATTTGCACACCTGCTCCTGGGGCAGAGGGGCTTGCCGGTGTTAACCCTTCTGGCTTCGCCTCCAAGCTCGGTACTGTGCTTGCTGCCGAAGACTGGAGTGCTGGTCTCCCAGGATCCAGTTTCCCTGGCCCTAGAAGGTGGGGACAGAGTGGGCCATGCTGGGAAGAGTGAGGGGACCTTAGGCCATGGCGCCAGGGCAGAGTTAGAAGGATCTGAAAAGACAGCGAGAAGAGCCAGGCAGCAAACCCTGGAGCCCCTCCCTGCTCAGAGGTGAGGGATCGTCTGACTTTCGGGCTCTGTGTGGAATTTTACCAGAACAGTTTCTAAATCATCCCTTCAGTCACCCAGCCAGGCAGGACCCAGGCTTCCTTATGGGACAGGAAGCCAGGCTGTGGATTCTCACCCTCCACGTCCCTCCCCATTTCTAGAACACAGCCAGGTGAGGTGGCCAGAGCTGCCCACCACTCTCAGCTCCTGGGCACACCTGTCCCCCTGGTCCAGCAGCCTCCTTTGCCACTTCGCCATGTCTTTTTCGGAGCCCTCCCTTGGGAGCCCTCTCCACCCTTTCTGCCCTGGGGACCAGACTCCCTTTGGGGAAGCGTAGAGAACAGGTGTGATTGGAGGGGGTTGCAGAAGTTCCCTGCCCAGACACTCAGCAGCGGAGTTAGCCCTGAGTCCACACCCCTTGTACTGAGCCCTCACTGAGCGCCAGCCGCTTTAAATGTGTTATCGCTTATCTGCTTTAATCCTGCTGATAGCACGAGGGATAAGGATTATAATTATCCTCATTTAACTGATGAGGAAGAGCTTACATCTCCCGCCCAAAGTCACCTCTGGGCACACTAGCAGCCCAGATAGCAGCCCCTCCCCTCCACAAGGTAGTAGAACCTTCCCACCCTGACAGCTGACCATGAATAAGACCCCAAGACCCGTGAGTAGGAGAGGGTGTGGCGGGGGTGGGGAAGCTGAGCAGATACCAGTGGTGTCTCCCAAGCCAGCCACATCCTCTTCCCCATCCTTCCTCAGGCTAAGCCAGATGCTGGCATAACCGGCTTCCTTCCAGCCTCTGGGGCTGGCCAATAGGTCTGATCACCCTCTTCCCTCAAGGGACAGATAGACCCATCCAGCAGGCGTGTCAGTAGTCAGCTCCCCAAACTCCCTGTCCCTGCCCCTTGCCCAGCATAACACACACCACCCTGACACCAGGGTCCCCAGGGCCTGGCAAGGCTATTGATATTGGCCATAGTGTTTTACCTGTTTAGGACCCCCAGATCAGTCACAGGGGGACCAGGCTCGGCACTGTGGGCACTGGCCTGGCTCTCCTCCAGGCACCCTGCCTGCCTAGTCGCCTTGGGCGCCCTTGGGCCTCCTTTCTCTCTATAATCCCTCCCTGCCAGAGTAGGGGTCTGGAGGGCCCAACATCCAAAGGGCCATCCCAAGACTGTCATTACAGGGCTCAGGGTCCCTAAGTCTCCTCTCTGCCTGCCTCCTTGCCCAGAGCTCCTGGCCCCTCTTCAGAGGAGCTCAGTGGTGCTCAAAAAATACCCCAAGGCAGAAAGCAGGCAGGTGGGCTGGGCACTGCCTTCTGCTTCTGTGGTCTTAGAGGACACCCTAGGAGGGCACAGACAGGGCAGGCTGGGTGGCAAGAGATGCCACGTGGTGTTCCAGTATGATGGAGAAAGCTCTTCCCTCTATCTTTTTAATTTTTTTAGAGACAGGGTCTTACTCTGTCACCCAGGCTGGAGTACAGTGGCAAGATTGTAGCTCACTGCAGCCTCAACCTCCTAGGCTCAAGCCATCCTCCCAGGCTCAAGCCATCCTCCCACCTCAGCTTCCTAAGTAGCTGGGACTACAGGTGCATACCACCATGCCTGGCTAATTTTCTTAAATTTTTTTGTAGAGATAGGGTCTCGCTATATTGCCCAGGCTGGTCTCAAACTCGCAGACTCAGTGATCCTCCCACCTTGGCCTCCCAAGGTGCTGGGATTGCAACCCTGCATCTTATTATTGAGTGGGAGTATCTGGAGGATCTGGTGGAAGGTACTAAGAGATATCAGAAAGTGTGCTGCAAGGGAAGACCACCCTACCTGGTTTTGGGGCGGAGCCCCGGGCAGGCCCCCTTCACTCCTCTTCAGCCCTAAGGGCAGGGTCGTGCCTGCTTTCTGCCAGCGCTCAAGCTGTGTTTCCTTTCTGCCTGCGGCTCTGGCATTTTTGCTCCCTGTCCACTCTCCACTGTCTGATTCCTCGTGGGATGAGCCTGAGGCCACCTCCCTGTCCTCACATCCCCTGGGTCACGGGAGGGTCACAGGGCTCAGGGGGAGGAGGCAGGTGATCCGGAACCTCAAGTCCACCTCTGTGGACTCGAGCTTGTCCCAGTTAGACTGCACAGGACGGGCCTGCAGTCACTCCGGCAACGCCACCAAGAGCCCCACCTTGCTGCCCCCACTGAGCGCCGCTGGGCTTCCTCACAGCCTCTGTGCCGAGGAAGCCGCAGCCGTGGGTCCCGATCTGGCTGGCAGGAGGCCTCCTGGCCGAGCCTGGGCTGTGAGTGGGGCACTCGCGTCCAGGCCCTGCCACAGCACGTGCAGCCGAACATCTGACCCTGTCTTCTCATCTGTCAAGGGAGGTCATCATCGGCCCCAACTCCCAGAATTAAGGCTCATGAAGGATAGGGATGTGAGGCCTGAGCCCCGGCGGACCGGCGACCGGGCTGCAGAAAACTGGCCCCCCTCCCCTCCCGCGGCCCCGGCTGTCTGGAAGCACGTCCTCCACCTCTCTGCTCAGAAAGCTGCCCTCCGCGATGTGCCCTGAGTTTGGGTGGACATTTCTTCAAACAATTGCCTTAGCTTATCGCTGTGGGAGTGGGCGGTGCTGCTGACCCTGAGCAGCTACCCCACCCACCGCCTACTCCCGCTCACCACCTTTGCCACCTTGGGGAGAAGCAGATTCTGGGCACACCGTTCCCCAAGAAAGCGTCCTATGCCACCTGGCCCTGTGCTGCCCGAAGGAGGGGTCCTGGGGATGGAGAGGAGGAAAACGGGGAAGGCCCCCTCCTACCCGGGCACATCGCCCTTCCGCCCACCTTCTGGGCAGCAGGCTGCCCTTTCCCCTTGCCCATGCTGCTGCGGGCCGCATTCCTGGCATAGCCTGGGAGAGGCCGTCCCCGTCTCTTTAAGGCGGGAACAGAGCAGGCTGGGGGGTGGGGCATGGACCCCACGCAGTTGGCACAAGGTGCTTTGGCCAAATCCACTCTCCCTTGCATCGCTTCCTGGGCCCCGGCCCATTGGTCGGGTCTTTGAATCACCAAAAAATCCCTCCACCCCAATGAGCTGCTCATTCCAGAGCAGTTTCGGGCATAACTGTGCTGTTGCCCATGCAGGCCAGCTTCCTCTGGGCGGCCCCGAGTGCTGGACATGCCTCTCTGGCATCCAGTTCCACTGCTGTAAAAGGGGACTTGTTACTGTAGGGGGAGCCATGGGAGCCCCCAGATGCCTGGGAAGTGGAGGCGTCATCAGTGGCGTGATCTCCCCTTCTCCCCACCCCAGCTACGAACACAGCCCGTAAACCTGTGCCCATGCCTTCCCTCTGTCCCCCAAGCCTTGGGAAGAAAGGAGTAAATGGGGCCAGGACTGGGAACGAGCCGGAAGGAAGAGACCCACTGATGTGGCAGGAGTAGGAGGGGTCTTCGGTCAGGTAGAAAGGGTGGGCGGAAGGTGTGGTGCCCAGGCAGGAGGGGGCTTCCCTGCTTTCCTCCGGGATCCCCCTCCCCAGGACCCCTCCTCCCAGGCTGCACAGGGCCAGGTGGCACAGGATGCTTTCCTGGGGAATGGTGTGCCCAGAATCTGCTTCTCCCCAAGGTGGCGAATGCGGTGAGTGGGGGCAGGCGGGAGGCGGGATAGTTGCTCAGTGTCAGCGGCACTGCCCACCCCCACGACGATGAGCGAAGGCAATGGTTTGGTCAGGCAGAGCAGGAAGTGAAATGTGTCTTGCATCGCTTCCCATCTCATTGGATCCCAAGCTGTCATCTTCTGTTGTCTTCCCTTCTCAAAACCAGGTCCCGCCAGCTGCCATGTTGAAAACAACCAGCACGTGAGAGGTCTCCAACCTCTCAGCACCCAGCTGAGCCTTTCTCCTTCAGTGCTCAGGACTGGAAGACGATTAAGAAAGGACACCCTATCAGTGCATGTACCACCTAAATCAAGGTCAAGTGCACAGGGTGCCAGTCCCAGCTCTTGGGAAACTGTATGGAGGTTGCTACAAGCTGGGGGAAGGGGGAGGGAGGCCTCCACTTCAGGCCCAACCAATCCTATCTCAAAAGTCACTTGACCTCTCAGGCCTCAATATCCTGATCTATAAATTGGGTCGGGGGTTGGGGGGCCTGAATTTCTGAGCTTCTCTGGAAGGTTCATGGGGCTTCGCCTGGAATAGCGGGACTGAGGCCCCAGTCGTAGAACTACAGGTGTTGGCCTTTGATGACTGAGGGGAGTGTTCACAGAAGGGAGAGCGAGGCCTTCCTGGGATTCCTTCAGGGTGGTCCTTCAGCCCCAGAGTGAAGTGCGCACCTTCCCTGGGCACCCAGGAGGGCTTCCTTGTGGAGACACAGCATAGACTAGATACAGAGCTCGGGTGTGAGGCCCTCCACGGCCCCAGACAGGCAAGAGGCAGCTTGGGGCTGACTCTCGAGCACAAGTCCACCATGTGTGCAGGTGGCAGTGCTTGTGTCTACCCAGGGAGTAACTGAAATCAAGTCAATCAAATGACAGACCCCTGTGCTGGGGCTGTTCCCACCACACCTGTAAACGCATCTTCCACGGTCTAGCTCCGGTTTCCACACCAGCTCTGTGCTTTTGTTCTGTTTCCTGTACATCCAGGTGTGAGAGCTAGGCTGAAGTCCCTTACCTAGACATTTCTTCTTGTGGTTCAACTGAATTCAACGTATGAATCCTATGCCATTTTCAGCTGGGCACAGTGGCTCACACCTGTAATCCCAGCACTTTGGGAGGCCGAGGCAAGATCACCTGAAGCCAGGAGTTCAAGACCAAACTAGCCAACATGGTGAAACCCCATCTCTACTAAAAATACAAAAACAATTAGCCAGGTGTGGTGATACACACCTGTAGTCCCAGCTACTCAGGAGACTGAGACAGGAGAATCACTTCAACCGGGGAAGCAGAGGTTGCAGTGAGTCGAGATCATGCCACTCCACTCCAGCCTGGGTGACAGAGTGAGACTCGATCTCAAAAAAAAAAAAAGAAAAGAAAAAAGAAAGGAAAAGAATCCTATGCCATTTTCTACTTGCTTCACAAAATAAAGACAAAATGGATCAATAGATTAAAATTTGCCCAAACCACTGCTAGACTGAGAGAGGGACCCCCTGGCCATATCCCTGTACTATAGCTGGAAAAGATCATAGTTCAAGATGGCTCCGTCTGTGTAAAGTGCACACTGAATCACAGGACAGCAGGCTCTGTCATGTGTAGCATGCAAAAGTGGGACATAGAAAAACCAGGGGCGCTGGCCAGGCACAGTGGCTCATGCTTATAAGCCCAGCATTTTGGGAGGCTGAGGCAGGAGGATCAATTGAGTCCTTGAGCCCAGGAATTCGAGACCAGCCTACGCAACATAGTGATACTTCGTCTCTAAAAAAAAAAAAAAAAAAAAAAATTAGCTGGGCATGGTGGTGTGAGCGTGTAGTCCCAGCTACTCGGGAATCTGAGGTGGGAGGATCGCTTGAGCTTAGGAAGTTGATGCTGCAGTGAGCCATAGCCATGCCACCACACTCTCACCTGGGTAACAGAGCAAGCTCCTGTCTCAGAAAAGGAAAGGACCAGGGGATTCATTTGAGAGAGATGGTCGTAAGTTACAGATGTATATTATTCTCTTTAGAGCAACAACTGCAAGGAAAATACCGAAAGCATAGCTGAAAGGTCAATAGAGGAGATAGTATGGAATATTGTAAAATATTTCATTCAAACAAGACAAAGGAAGAACAGAGGAGACAAATAGAAAATAGCAGCCAGGTATGGGGGTGCCCACCTGTAATCCTAGCTACTCGGAAGGCTGAGGCGGGAGGAATATTTGCTCTCCAGAGGTCAAGGCTGTAGTGAGCCAAGATCGTGCCACTGCACTCCAGCCTGGGTGACAGAGCAAGCCCTGTCTCAAAAAAAAAAAAAAAAAAAAGAAGGAAAGAATGAGAAAAGAAAACCAGAGTAGAGCTACGCCAACATTAAATGTAAATAGATTTAGTGCTTCAATTAAAAGGCAGAGATGGCCAGGTGTGGTGGCTCATGCCTGTAATACCAGCGCTTTGGAAGGCCGAGGCAGGTAGGATCACCTGAGGTCAGGAGTTCAAGGCTATCCTGGCCAACACGGTGAAATCCCATCTCTACTAAAAATACAAAAAAAAGAAAAGAAAAAAGAAATAGCCAGACATGGTGGCAGGTGCCTGTAATCCCAGCTACTCAGAGGCTGAGGCAGGGAGAATTGCTTAAACCCGGGAGGGAGAGGTTGCAGTGAGCCGAGATGGCACCATTGCCATCTTGGCCTAAGCAAAAATAGTGAAACTCCTTCTCAAAAAAAAAAAAAAAAATGGCAGAGATTGTCTGACTAGATTAAAGAAGAAGATCCAACTATATTCTGTCTGCAAGAGATGCACCTTAAATGTAAAGGCATACACAGGTTGAAAGGAAAAGTATGGGAAAACATGGATCCTGTGCACACCAAGCTTCAGGAAACGAACGTGATTCTATTACTACCCAAGCAGACTTCAGGACAAGGAGTATTTCCAGGGACCGAGATGGCTCTTTCCCAGTGGTAAAGGGGCCAACTCATCAAGGAGACATAAGTGGGCAATCTTGGGCAGATTACTCAGCCTCAGTTTCCCCATCTGCAAAATGACAATAGTTAGAATACCCACCTAGTTAGGGGTATGGCGAGGATCAAGTGACTGAACCTGTGTCGGGTGTTTAGAACCATGCTTGACACATAAGCAGGGCTCCATGGGGATTAGCTCTGAGTGCTACTGCAGCTGGGACAAAGCCTCGCATTCTCGCCGTGAACCTGGTCCAACTTCTTCTAAGGTGGGGCTCTGCAGACTGCCGCAAGATAAGGTGTACACACAGGCCACCAGCTGGTTCCTCCAGTTCTTTTTCCTGGTAGTGGTGGTAGCGGTTGTGGTGGTGTGGGGGGTGTGTGTGTGTTTAGAGACCTAGGGCAGAGGGCTGGAGGGAATGAGACAGCACACTTCCAGTGACCCCACTTGCTGCTAGACTCCAGGGCTGAGGTCAAGGAGACTGGGGTCAGGAAGGGAGCAGCGACTAGGTGCAGTTTAGATGATTGCTTGATTTGTTAGTGCCAGGGCGGGATGGCTCCAGGCTGACTTGGATTGTCTTCCAGCCTGAGAAGCAGGAAGTGAACCTCCCAACCCCCACCCCTGCCACAGGAAGGCAGCCAGTACCTGGGACCTGCCAAGTTCACATGGCAGAAGCCACAGCTTTCTTTGGGCCTTTCATCCTGGTCACAGGCACAGAGAGAAACCCAGTGGCCTTGCCTGCTTGCTCCCGGGACCCCCACACCCCTGCTCCCAGGCTGTGATGGCAAGACTAGCTCCACCTCCAGAGGAGCTGGGGGCCCGTGAGGGCTGGTTCCTGGAAGACCCCCTGGGGCTGCAGGCTTTGGTGGAGAGGCCTGTACAAGGATGAGATTGCAGCCAGGGTGAGGGGAAGGCGGGTTTCTGGAATCACTGATGGCTGTTTCATCCAGGCTTGCAAGCTCTTCCACGTGCAGCCCTTGCTCCTCTCCCTTCCTCTCCCTGCCTATCGTTCCCTCACTTCCCACCTGCAGTGACTGCCTGACTCTCCAAGCCGAAGATTGGCTGGGCATCCACCGCGGCACCCTCATCCTCAGTCCGATTGTGGGTGGTGGACTGGGGCCCACCAGCATCACAGATGAGGGCACCGAGGGGCCCCGAGAGGAAAAGATGCATGTCCAGGATCTCACAACTGGCCAAAGGCACAGCCAGGCTTTAATGGAGTTCCCCTCACTCCAGGTCCACTGTTCTTTACTGGATTCGGTCCAGATTAACCTAGCACTGGCTTGTCAGAAATCCCCAACCGCTTCCCCTTGCCTGGAGCTGAAACCTGCAAACTTTTCTGAGCTTGCGTGCCTATGAGTAACACTTTCTGCACACACTCTCCATTATGTGTCCGTTTAAATTATTTCTAAAGTATTTGTATGTGTTAACGTACTCTCATATTCCGTGTGTTAGAAAACATTCAAATGCCGTGTAAAGGTGAGATAAAGCCTGCGTAGTGACACACACTCTAAGCTACCCAAGAGGCTGAGGCAGGAGGATCGCTTGAGCCCAGGAGTTCAAGTCCAGCCTGAGCAACATAGCAAGACCCACCTCTTAATAAAACAAAAAAGAGGCCAGGCATGGTGGCTCACGTCTGTAATCCCAGCACTTTGGGAGGCCAAGGCGGTCGGATCGCGAGGGTCAGGAGATCGAGACTATCTTGGCCAACATGGTGAAACTCCGTCTCTACTAAAATACAAAAAATTAGCTGGGTGAGGTGGCATGTGCCTGTAATCCTAGCTACTGGGGAGGCTGAGGCAGGGGAATCACTTGAACCCGGGAGGCAGAGGTTACAGTGAGCTGAGATCGCGCCACTGCACTCCAGCCTGGCGACAGAGTAAGACTCCGTCTCAAAAAAAAAAAAGATCGAGACCATCCTGGCCAACATGATGAAACCCCGTCTCTACTAAAAATACAAAAATCAGTTAGGCGTGGTGGCACATGCCTGTAGTCCCAGCTGCTCGGGAGGCTGAGGCAGGAGAATCACTTGAATGCGGGAGGCGGAGGTTGCAGTGAGCTGAGATTATGCCACTGCACTCCAGCCTGGCGACAGAGCGAGACTCTGTCTCAAAAAAAAAAAGAAAAGAAACAAAGAAAAAGAAAAAAGAGATAAATATATTACAAACACAAATAAATAGAAAGAATAGAAATAGAAATAGGGTGGTTAATATTTTCTCCCTGCCTCTGGGGATTAACCTGTGAGTACCAATGGGGTAGGTGTACATCCTTGCCTTGGAGACAACAGGCCTGGAGAATAAGCAACTCCTGGGTGTGGTACAGGGTGTTCCATCCTCTGAGCCTTCAGCAGCTTTCCTCCTGCTGCCCACAGAGCACTATTAAGGTGCCAGAAAGGCCACAACCATATTCAACTTTACATCTGTGCCCACACTCCCCGCCATCCCTTCCTCTCTCCCCCTTGTCAAATCCTCTGTGTTGGTGAACTCCACCCCAAACCCCAGGTCCTCTGCAAAGCCCTCCTCGCCTACCCTGACCCAGGCATTTGTGCCAGCCTCTGGATCTCAGCCTGCTTTGTGTCTCTACTAAACTATCCTTACTTGGCATGCCACATCTCACTGAGCACTTAATGCAGGTACCGTTATTATTTTTTTATTTTTGTAGAGATGGAGTCTCAAAATATTGCCCAGGCTGGTCTCGAACTACTGGCCTCAAGCAGTTATCCTGGCTCAGCCTTCCAAAATGCAGAGTTTACAGGCATGAGCTACTGCAACCAACAATTACTTCCATTTTATAGCTGGGGAAACTGAGGCTCAAGGAAGTTAAGTGATTTTCCTAAAGTCACACAGTAAATGGCAAATGGATTTGTACTCAGGCCTGACTTCAGAGTCTAAGCACTAAGCTACAGGAAACAAGGTTGGCCTCTTTCATTCCTGTTGATTCTTCCCAGCACCTAGCATTTAAATATATATAAAATATTAAATAAATTGCTGAATAAATGATTGAATGAATTAATTACCCAGGCCAACACCAAGAAGAAAGCCTGGGAAAAGAGCCCACTTCATTCCTGATACAAAATGTGTTGCCTCCTGTACCTCAAGAGTCCTGAGCAAGACTTTAAACTTCAGATGTGGCTGAATCTGGATGCTCAGATATCATCACTGGGATTCTGTCTCTCTAGCTCTTGGTTTGGCCATCTTCTGTTCTGGTGGTGTCTTCAGGCAGGCTCTGCTAGTAAATCCAGGCTCATGCCCTGCCGATTTAGCACGCCCAACAGAAAGAGGGAGTGTCTGATGCCTCATCACACCAGCTTAGGTCGTAAACCTCTACTGGATCCTATTGCTGTGGCTGGGGGCTGGGATGAGCAACTTGGTCAGTTCTTGATCACTGAAGCAGGAGGGTGGGTGGTCCCACACAGATCACATGAGCTGAGATAGGAGCAGGGGAATGGGATGCTGTAACGAGGAAATTAGAGAAGGAATATGGGAAGACGTGAATATCAAATGTCCACTTGGCTTCATCTCTTGCAGGACCTGGTGGACTGGCAAAAGCCTCTCCTGTGGCAGGTGGGCCACTTGGGAGAGAAGTACGATGAGTGGGTTCACCAGCCGGTGACCAGGCCCATCCGCCTCTTCCACTCAGACCTCATTGAGGGCCTCTCTAAGACTGTCTGGTGAGCTCTTCCCTGAGCCTGTGGCAGGCTTCCCTTCTCTTCTGATTGTGCCAATCAGATATGGAAAGGGAAGGGGCAATTGGGTCCCCCCCTAGAGCCCAGGTCTATGCTGTAAAGCTCTCAGGGAGGGAGGAACACACGATGGGAATAATTCATCCCTATGCATCATTTTGCCCACTGGGTGGGTCACAACCCAACATGTAGCCAGAAACTACGTTGAATGCCACTCCTGGTCTATTCCAGACTCTTATGAGGAGTTTCTTGCCCCCAGTGCACATGGAAACAATTTTGCCTGCAATTAGCTCCTCTGCCACAAGAGGTCAGCGTCTGTGTATTTGCATAGAGTCAGTAGCGCTGGGGACACAGTTCTTTTCTGCCAATAATTCATCTCAGAGACAGGAGGCAGATGGACTCACAGCCTCTCTCCTCTTTTCTCTTCCCCACTCCCTGTATCAGTGTCCCTTTGACCCCAGGTCTCCATAGGCATTCTGCATATGCTTTGCTGTCATCTTGTCCCCCTTCCAGTTGAGTTATATTTCTCTAAGAAAGCTGGACCCTGCCAGGCACAGTGTCTCACGCCTGTAATCCCATCACTTTGGGAGGCCAAGGCGGGTGGATCACCTGAGGTCTGGAGTTCGAGACCAGCCTGACAACATGGTGAAACCCCATCTCTACTAAAAATACAAAATTAGCTGGGTGTGGTGGCACATTCCTGTAATCCCGGCTACTAGGGAGGCTGAGGCAGGAGAATCACTTGAACCCAGGAGGCAGAGGTTGCAGTGAGCCAAGATCACGCCATTGCACTCCAGCCTGGGCAACAAGAGTGAAACTCCATCTCAAAAAAAAAAAAAAGAAGAAAGAAAGCTGGACCCTGTCAAGCTCCTGTATGTGTATCTCTCTCACCCTGACGGCCTTCCTACAGGTACAGTGTCCCCATCATCTGGGTGCCCCTGGTGCTGTACCTCAGCTGGTCCTACTACCGAACCTTTGCCCAGGGGAACGTCCGACTCTTCACGTCATTTACAACAGGTAATGCCAGGTTCTTTCCTGACTTGCCCTGAGGATCCTAGAGGAAGGAGACCTCAGTGCTTTCCCTAGCCCAGAGTTTCTGAGAGCATAGAACCCCAAACCACATCACAGACATTTTTTGGTGAAGCCTCTCTGTAGAAATAGTCTTCCAAAGAAGAATTTTGTCAGACTCCCATCTACCCCCACAAATGGATACAAAACCCAACAACACATCAGCAAAAACTAAATGGAATCATCAGGTGGCATAGAAATAAAAAAAAAAGAGGGAGACAGAGAGTGCTTCTCATTGAGTGTCACACCAAAAAATGCATGATCTGGGATTCTTTGCTAAGAAACTAAATGAAATCACTTTGTCAGGTGACACAGCTGAGAGCTAGACTCAGACTGGCCTGTGAACCGAGCACAGATTAGGAGAACTTGGGAGAGAAAGATCTGAGAGTGTCCTAGAGTGTGTCCAAGGCAAAGGTTCAGGCAGCGGACCCCCAGACTGGGAGTAACAGCGCACTAACCTCTATGGGACACTTGCCATGTGCAGGGCCATGTGCTCTCCCAGGACTGCCTCATTTACCCCTCCCAGCAGCCCCATAAGAAGGGTCCTGTCATTATCCCTTTTTAGAACTGAGGAAATGGAGCCTCAGATATATCAAGGGAGTAGTTGAAGGTCATGTGGCTAGGATGTGGATACCAGGTGCGCCCCAGCTTCTAGCTGGGTCTTTCAGGATGACTGTGGGTTTAGGTATGGCCGCTGGGACAGCCAGCCTGGCAAGCACCTTGCCTACCTTGGGCCTCCAGGTACATGCCACCTGCCCTGTGGTCTGTCTGTCCTGGCTATGAGCTTCCTGAGCTGCCCTCACTCTGCCAGGGGCACCTCTTTTCCCCGCAGTCCGCAAGTCAAGTGCCTGAATGGTTGAGATGAGAGGGGCCGCGGTCATGGCACCAGGAGCTTCTTTTATCCACCTGAGTCAAGGCTGAGCAAGTTGCAGAAAGTTCCCCCAGATCCAGCCCAGAGCTGCCCCTGGTCACCGAGGGTTACTGCGGGCATCTCTCGAGCCATGGTTGTCCTGTTCTGCCCACGCTGAATAGCTCAGGCACAGCACAGGGCTTGTTGCTCAGAAGTCCTGCTCGCTGAATCACCCACTGTCTGCCCGACACTCCCCTAACAATCACAAACAGTGGCAGGGCCGCCAGGGCTGGCAGCCAGAGGGGGAAGGGGACGCTGAAGCTTTGGCCCAGGTCCCTCTGCCGGATTCCTCCAGAGATGCCACTCAGTACCAGCTCCGGCCGGATGGGCAGACAGGGGTGATGCTGGGGTGAGGGGGCGGGCAGAGGCTTGACCTATAGGAGAGGACTTTCCTGTGAGGCAAGGAGGATGATTTGACGGCTCTGTCAGCCACACGGCCTCGGCAGAGAGCTAAAATGTGCCTGTCTTATAAAGGTCCAGTGTAGAGGGTTAGTAAGCCTGTGACCACGATGCCAGGGATGGGGGCATGAGAGATATGTCTCCACGTGCCTCCTTCAGCCCCCAGCTTGTCATGCAAGGCACAAGCCGCAGGCAGAGAAAATAAGAGCTCACAAAGCAAGGCAAGGAGAGGCTCGGCGGGGTCCCAGTGCAGCTGCTGGACAAAGGACACGCTGGAATCAATACAGAAGAGTCAGGGTGCCAAGAAGCAGTGGAAGCTGAACGAAGACACCAGTTCAAGGCTGACATTCCTAGATGCGCACGTGAAAATGCTTTCAAAAGCCGGGGGGACAGGGGAGAGGGGGCAGCGCTGCATACTCAGGATGGCTCCAGAGCAGCTTCTGAGAGCATGTTAGAGCGAGCAGCATCCCGGAGAGGAGGGGCAGGCAGGCCTCTGGTGGGGTGGTGTGCAGGGCTCGACAGAGGCCAGGACCTGAGTCTGTGCCAGAGTGCTCCTGTGTGTCAAGTCCTTTCCTTACCAATAAGAGAGCTAAGGCCGGGCACGGTAGCTCACGCCTATAATCCCAGCACTTTGGGAGACCTAGGCGGGTGGATCACCTGAGGTCAGGAGTTTGAAACAAGCCTGGCCAACATGGTGAAACCCAGTCTCTACTAAAAATACAAAAATTAGCTGGGCATGGTGGCGCATGCCTGTAGTCCCAGCTACTCAGGAGGCTGAGGCAGGAGAATCGTTTGAACCCGGGAGGCAGAGGTTGCAGTGAACCAAGATCATGCCCCTGCATCCCAGCCTGGCTGACAGAGTGAGATTCTGCCTCAAAAAAAAAAAAAAAAAGGAAAAGAAAATATAATGTTAATGTTATTATATAATACGACATATATACTCATCATATAATCAGATATTCTGTTACCTCCATCCTAACTACAACATGGGTAGGGTGTTTCCCTGAGAAAACTGTAACACCTGGGTGGTGCCGAGCCGGGATTTGAATCCAGGTCTGCAAATTTAATGCCTGTGCTCTCTGCACTTCACCGAAGTGACCTGAAGGACCCCAGAGGTATCAGAGCTTCCCTGGAAGCAGGGTCTCTCACCAAGCAGCCCAGCCCAGCTAAGACTCAGTGGGAGAGGGCTCACTTGAACCTGACTCCTTTGGTAATGTGTGGATGTCAGTAACCCCAGCCCCCCAGAAAGGAAACCCAAGAGGAGGTGGGCGGGAAGAAGGAGGAAGATGGTTGGCCTCATTTGGGAGGTGTTCAAGGTGGGGGTTATGGACAACCACATGGGGCTGTCCAGTAGGGAGCGGCCACCCAGGGTGGAGTTGGTGTAGAGCTCAGTGGAGTTGGTGTAGAGCTTCGGTCGTCAGCACGTGGGAGAGGAAAGGATTGAGCTGAGAGGCAGAGGGTCCAGGCTTCGACCCTGGGGACAGAGGCAGAGTTTCCAAGATGGACCCTGAGCAGGAGGATCCAGAGAAGAGGAGAAAAGCCAAGTGTGGCAGCAGGCAGAAGGTGGAGCTATGGATTCCGACCTTATTGCTCCCAGATATTTTGAGAATTTGAGAAACTGTGGACACACTACAGAGGAAAAATGCCCATAGATGTACAATTTGATATATCAGCAAGTTCACAGACACCCTGTAATCCAACTTAGGACCCTTAGATATTCATAAGCCTTAGGTTAAATGCCTAGGCAGTTGCAGATTGAAGAAGAGAGTAGTGTTAATGTCTTATGCCACAGCTAGGTTAGAGGTGGACTAAAAAAATTGCTTAGATTTGGCAAGAAAGACATCATGAATAGCCTTTGAAGTTCTGGTGGTTTGGGGCAGAAGACAGATTTTTTTTTTTTTTTTTTTTTTTTTTTTGAGATGGAGTTTCACTCTTATTGCCTATGCTGGAGTGCAATGGCACAATCTTGGCTCACCACAACCTCTGCCTCCCGGGAAGCTGAGATTACAGGCATGCGCCACCATGCCCAGCTAATTTTTGTATTTTTAGGGACGGGGTTTCACCGTGTTTGTCAGGCTGGTCTCGAACTCCTGGCCTCAGCTGATCCGCCCACCTCGGCCTCCCAAAGTGCTGCAATTACAGGCATGAGCCACTGCACCTGGCCCAGAAGACAGATTTTTAAGGACTTGACAAGTCGATGGGAAGTGGCAAAGTGGAGCCATGAGTCCAAACTACCCTTTTTTTCTTTTTTCTTTTTGAGACATGGTCTTGCTCTGTCATCCAGGCTGGAGTGCAGTGGTGCAATCACAGCTCACTGCAGGCTTGAACTACTGGGCTCAAGTGATCCCCCTGCCTCAGCCTTCTCAGTAGCTGGGACTACAGGCATGAGCCACCACTCGCAGCTAATTTTTTTACTTTTTGTTGAGGCAGGGTCTCACTGTGTTGCCCAGGTCGGCCTCAAACTCCTGGGCTCAAACGGTCCTCCCACCTCAGCCACTTTGAGATTACAGACATGAGCCCCCATGTTCAGCCTAGCCTGGCTTTTTCAGAGCCTTGATGAAGAAGGGGCTGAATCCATGATGGGAAAGTCTTGCCTCACTCAGAAAGATGAGCAGAAGAGCCAGGAGAAAAGGAGAGACTGAAGGAGCCCAGAGGAGTCCCTTGGGAGGGAGGATGGGAGGAGGCGGCTGAGGGCTTTGCACTGCCGAACAGGGGGAGTCTGGCAAGTCATGGACTTTGGGCCTCCACGTCCTCACTCATGCAGGCAATGCAGGACTTCCCTTGTAAGGCTGTGGTGAGATGAAATAGAAAGTAATCCATGGAACACTCTTGAAGGGTGCCTGGCACACAGGAATCAGTGAGGACACATCTGCTGTTATTGTTGCTCTGAGCATCCAGCGCCCGCGTGCCGGTGCATGCCTCTGCCCTGAGAAACAATGAGGATGCACCAGGGTACCGGCAGAATGTGGTGTGCTTGGAAGCTGGGGGGAGTATGTGGAGGGGATAGTTCATCCCCAACCCCAGGGCCTCTCTTCTCTGTGAAGTAGGAGGCTGGATGGAAGGAGAGGCGGTAAAGGGGAGTAGAGAATGTCCAAGGGCAGTGGGGAGGGAGCTGGATTTGAAGATGCACAGGAATCATCCATCAGGCTGGGTCTAGGGTCTTACAGAGGTCAAAGGTGCCAGACCCACAGCCGTGTGACTCTCCGTGCCCAGCAGCTAGGGTATGGGTACAGAGAAAGTTTCCCGCGCTGACCCAGGGGTGAGGGTTCATGGGTGCAGGTGAGGGAGATGGAGTAGGGGTTAAAAGAGAATGACTAGGCCGAGTGTCGTGTCTCACGCCTGCAATCCCAGCATTCTCGGAGGCCGAGGTGGGTGGATCACTTGAGGTCAGGAGTTCGAGACCAGCCTGACCAACGTGGTGAAACCCCGTCTCTACTAAAAATACAAAAATTAGCTGGACATGGTGGTGGGTGCCTATAATCCCAGCTACCCGGGAGGCTGAGGCAGGAGAATCACTTGAACCTGGGAGGCAGAAGTTGCAGTGAGCCGAGATCGTGCCATTGCACTCCAGCCTGGGTGACAAGAGCAAAACTCTGCCTCACAAAGAAAGAAAAAGAGAGAATGGCTAGCTTTGGAAAACAGTCTGGCTGTTCCTCAAAAGGTTAAACATAGAGTTATGATACAACTCAACAGTACCACTCCTGGGCTTGAACCCAAGAGAAAGGACAACATCTGTTCACACCGAAACCTCTACACGAATGTGCATAGCAGCACTATTCACCATTGTCAAGAGCTACCAACAGCCCAGGTGTCCCTCAACTAATGGATGGATGAATACATTTTGAATATCATTCAGCCTTAAAAAGGAATGGAGTTCTAGTACATGCTACAACATGGGTGAACCTTGAATATATTTGGTAGGAGAAGCCAGTCATAAAAGACCATACATCATATGATTCAATTGATGTGAAATGTCCAGAATAGGCAAATCCAACAAAGAGAAAGTAGACCTGTGGCTTCCTAGGGTTGGGAGGGTCTGAGAGAAAAGGAGAGTGGTTGCTAATGGGTACAGGGGTTTGGGGGGAAGTGACAAAAATGTTGTAAAATTGACTGGGGTGATGGTTTAACAACTCTGTGAATGTACTCAAAAGCACTGAATTATGTATTTTATTTGGATGAATTATATGGATGGAATTAGATTTTGATAAAGCTGTTATTTAAGAAGAGAGAAGATATGGCCAAAGCTATGGTTTGTGGAGAAAAGAAAGCTAGGGCCGGGCGCGGTGGCTCAAGCCTGTAATCCCAGCACTTTGGGAGGCTGAGACGGGCGGATCACGAGGTCAGGAGATCGAGACCATCCTAGCTAACATGGTGAAACCCCATGTCTACTAAAAATAATACAAAAAACTAGCCGGGTGAGGTGGCGGGTGCCTGTAGTCCCAGCTACTCGGGAGGCTGAGGCAGGAGAATGGCGTAAACCCAGGAAGTGGAGCTTGCAGTGAGCTGAGATCTGGCCACTGCACTCCAGCCTGGGTGAGACAGCGAGACTCTGTCTCAAAAAAAAAAAAAAAAAAAAAAAAGAAAGAAAAAGAAAAAGAAAAAGAAAAGAAAGCTAAAAGGATGAGGATGGGCCGGGCATGGTGGCTCACGTCTGTAATCCCAGCAATTTGGGAGGCTGAAGTGGGCAGATCCCTTGAGGTCAGGAGTTCAAGACCAGCCTGGACAACGTGGTGAAACCCCATCTCTACTAAAAGTATAAAAATTAGCCAGGTATGGTGGCGCACACCTGTAATCCCAGCTACTCGGGCAGCTGAGGCAGGAGAATGGCTTGAACCCGGGAGGTGGAAGTTGCAGTGAGCTCAGATCACACCACGGCACTCCAGCCTAGGCAACAGAGCAAGACTTTATCTCAAAAAAAAAAAAAAGGATGAGGATGAATATGGGGAAAACAGGAACGAGAGCTGAAATCTCCATGAGGTCAAAGAATGAATGAAGTGGAGGAAAGAGCTGAAAGCCGCTAGGACCGCAGGCTGTCTCCAGAGGGTGGTGGGAAACTTGTGCTTGAAGATGGTACCCCTGTCTCCAGTCTTCTCCTCTCCGCCCAGGCTGATCATCTTCAGCGTTCTCACATCTTCCTCCTGTGCTATGATTTCAGGTCTTGTCTGTTGAGATCTCAGTGCTTGTTTTTTCTTGTCCTTCCTACCCCACAGTCCCTGGTGGTTCACACTTTCCATCATTAACACCCTGAAGGCCGGGCACAGTGGCTCACTCCTGTTATCTCAGCACTTTGGGAGGCCAGGGCGAGAGAATTGTTTGAGTCCAGGAGTTTGAGACCAGCCTGGGCAACATAGCAAGATCTTGTCTCTACAAAAAATATAAAAAATAAAAATAAATTAAATTAAAAATTAGCTGGGTGCGGTGGCATGCGCCCATGATCCCAGCTACTTGAGAGGCTGAGGTGGAAGGATCGCTCGAGCCTAGGAAGGGGAGGCTGCAGTAAGCTGCAGTCACTCCACTGCACTCCAGCGCTCCAGTCTTCCAACCTGGGAGGCAGAGGTACCTTGTCTCAAAATAATAACGACAACGCCCTGGCTCAGGAGTGTCGCCTCCAATGTCCTTGGGGCAAGGTCACCCTTCCAGGTAAAGGCCCAGCCCCAGCCACAGCCACTCCTCCCACAGCCTCTGTAAAGAGGACATCAGACCTCCCATCACTCCTGTAAAGGACCCCCAGACCCAGACCAGAGCCCTGCAGCCTCCTTCCCATTTTGACCCAAGGGCCCCAGCAGTATGGCCTGGCCTCATAGCTGTCCAACAGAGAGCAGCAGCTCCCAAGCTGATGGGGATGGTGAGGTGGGGACACGTGGAGCTAACAGGCTGCTGTGCACCAGTCCTCACCTCGCTCTCCCCGCCACCCTGCAGAGTACGCGCTGGCAGTGCCCAAGTCCATGTTCCCTGGGCTCTTCATGCTGGGGATATTCCTCTGGAGCCTCATCGAGTACCTCATCCACCGCTTCCTGTTCCACATGAAGCCCCCCAGCGACAGCTATTACCTCATCATGCTGCACTTCGTCATGCATGGCCAGCACCACAAGGTGAGTGGGGTGGGGTCCCAGCCCGGAACTAGCATGTGCAGCGTGAGGGGGCCCAGCAGCCGGTGGCAGCTTCAGGTGCTGCGGAGCCTCCTGGGAGTCTGGCTGTGGGTTGGGAGCGACAGGACGTTTGATGTGATTCACGGGGGCAACTGGGTTGGGCATCCGAACCTGAGCCAGGCAGGGACAGTGTGGACCCCAGGCCCTCTGCACCTTGTTTACGCATCGCCTTTAATCCTCGAAACAACTCATTCATTCATTCATTCATTCAGCAAATGCCCAGTGAGTGCCTCCTGTGTGCAAGACACTGTTCTAGACATCATTGAACAAAACAACAAAAAGCCTTGTCCTCCTGGAGCCTGTCCTGAAAACAGTCCCATAGTTCTCCCTGTTCCACAGAGCAGCAGACTGAGGCCTAGGGGAACTAAGGAACTTGCCCCAGGTCACATTTGGCACAGCCAGGATGTCGTACCCCATTCTGGGGATTCCAGAGTCTGCGCTCTCAATCACCCTTCCCCTGAGGCCCTTCAAGGACTCCACGACAGTCCCAGAAGCTGGTCCTAGAAGACAGGTCTGCCCAAAGGAAGCTGCCTCCCCCGTACCCCCCACTGCCTCCCCCGTACCCCCCACTGCCTCTCTGTCCCTGCACTGTGCTCTCCTTGGCCCGTCCCAGGCTGTTCCCCGGCTGGTCTCCACACTCTGTTCTCTGCTGGGCGTAAATCACAGAAAATGTGGCAGATATGATACTTTCAGGACACCAGTTTAGACCCTGATGTTGCTGAAACTGAACATGGGTTTTATCTTGGTTTCCCAGCAGCAACTTAATCCGGTTCATCTCGATGAGCCAATTCAGGGTTTAATCGGCCACCTGGGAGTTCTCAGGGTGGTCGGCTGTGGTCCCCCCGGCTCTCCCCAGAGTTGATCTGCATCCTAGGGGGCTTTCCTAGGGGCCAGAATCGGGGTGGGTGCCCCATCCTCAGGTATACTGTCAGAGGTAGCGCACCCGGGCCTGGCCTGTGTCCTCCAGCCTCCCCTGGCCTCTGCTCTCCAGAGCTCACTGCACCTCTGCTGCGTCCCTTGCCCCGTTTGTGAAGCCTTTTCAGATCCACTGCCGCGTCAGCTGTCTTTCCCACCCACAGGGGCACAAGAACCTTCTGGGGACCTGCTCAGGCTATTCTGGGGCCCCAGGGGCTGTCTCAGGCTCGCTCTCCTGAGACATTTCCACCCCAGTCTGTCCAGTCCCCTGCTGCCACACCACGAGGACCCCAGGAGATTGTGTGGCCTGTAGCCACGTGGGCTCCAATCAGGAACGTGTTCTCAGATCCCCAAACCTATCCATCTAAGGATCCTGATCCAGCTGTGACCTGGAGCTGGCCCATGCCAGCTCACAAGAGCACCTGTGCACATCCTTTCCTGTTTCCGTTCCAGTGATGCCACCTGGGCGCTCGAAAGCACCAGGGCAGGAGTTTTTACACCGCAGGAATTAGCAAACGCTACCAATCAGGGCTCTCCCCCTCTCCTTCGTTCCCCCTCCTTCGTTTCCCCCTCCCTCGTTCCCCAGCTCTCTCCCTTCCTCCTTTTCCTGAGAGCTGGTTTTCCAGCACACCACTGGTCCTGTTGTTCTGGGTCTGAAGGGAGGGAGGCTCACGCCAGCACCTCACTGTCGCTGTCACCTGCTTTCTCTCTCTCTCCTCCAGCCCAGAGAGGCTGCAGGATTCTCTTCTCAGAATCCTGACCAAGCCATAGCTAAGATCTCACCTCTATGCCAGGCCCTCGGCTTCTGAAGCTCAAGGGCCATGGTAAAGCAGTGTTCACTGGTTCACTGTGGCGACACCCCCTTGGAACAAAAAAGGCCTCCTGTTTGGACATGGGGGTGGGGAGGACACCTCTAGTGACACTTCAGGGTCATCCCACCACAGAGGCTGCATTAACCTCAGCCGCCCTCAGTGCCTTGCTCACCCAGACAACATCAGGCCTCAGTCTAGGTGCCTTCTCCAGAATGCCCCTCTAGCCAGGGGCATGGCATTTAGGGATGGGATCTGTCTAGCACCTGACAAATTCCAGAGTCACAGTGGCCTCTAGAGCATGAGATGGGTGCTGAGCTGCCAGCACACCCCGCCCATCCTGCCCATCCCATGTTCCTCTGCAATCTGCCAGGTCCCTTCCTGGCTCGCAAACGGGGAGTAAGACGATCTCTCCAGGTCTTGCAGACGTGGCCCGCCCTCCCCAAAGCCACCAAAAGTGCCAAGCCTATGCAGTGGAATGTCTGGGCCGCTCTGTCCCTGTCCTCTGCAGGGAGCGGCACGAGCTTGGCCAGCTGCCAAGGCCCCCGGCTGCCTCCTGACGCCCAGGCCTCTCCATCTGCAGGCACCCTTCGACGGCTCCCGCCTGGTCTTCCCCCCTGTGCCAGCCTCCCTGGTGATCGGCGTCTTCTACTTGTGCCTGCAGCTCATCCTGCCCGAGGCGGTGGGGGGCACTGTGTTTGCGGGGGGCCTTCTGGGCTATGTCCTCTACGACATGACCCATTACTACCTGCACTTTGGCTCGCCGCACAGGGGCTCCTACCTGTACAACCTGAAGGCCCACCACGTCAAGCACCACTTTGCACATCAGAAGTCAGGTGAGGACGGGCCTGGGTTTCCCAGTTCCCTATGTGTGTTCATTGATTTATTTGCCAACTACCATTGAGCTCCTGGGAACGGCGAGGCACCATTCCATGTACTGGGCATATACAGAGGGTTCCCTCTACCCTCTTCCCTGGTGCAGACAGCTGTGCAGAGACAGGCAAGGATATCAATAAATGGCAAAGATTTCAAACTGAGATAAATGCCATAAAGAAAATAAAGGGGCCGGGCGCGGTGGCTCACACCTGTAATCCCAGCCAAGGGGATTGGGAGGCTGAGGCAGGTGGATCACTTGAGGTCAGGAGTTTGGGACCAGCCTGGCCAACATGGTGAAACCTGTCTCCACTAAAAATACGAAAATTAGTAGGGTGTGGTGGTGCCCACCTGTAATCTCAGCTACTTGGGAGGCTGAGGCGTGAGAATAGCTTGAATCCAGGAGGCAGAGGCTACAGTGAGCTAAGATTGCACCACTGCACTCCAGGCTGGGTGACAGAGCAAGGCTCTGTCTTAAAAAAAAAAAAAAAAAAAAAAAAAAAAAAGAAGAAGAAGAAAATAAATCAAGGTGATGGAATATCACATAGGTAGTGGGAGGGGTCCAGCGATTTCCATTGAAATATTATGTGGGCCACATAAGTGATTTTAAATTTTCTAGTGGCCACACTAAGACATGAAAATAAACAGATGAAAAGAATTTTAATAACATTTACTTAACCCAATATAAGCAAATTATTATTTCAACATGTAATCAACATTAAAAAATCATCAATGGCTGGGCGCAGTGGCTCAGGCCTATAATCCCAGCACTATGGGAGGCTGAGGCAGGGGATTGCTTGAAGCCAGGAGTTCCAGGCCAGTCTGGGAAACACAGCAAGACCTTGTCTCTACATAAACAATTTTTAATTATCCGGGTGTGGTGATGTGCACCTGTAATCTCAGCTACCTAGAAGGCTGAGGCAAGAGGATCATTTGAGCCCAGGAGTTTGAGGCAGTAATGAGCTATGATGATGCCACCGCACCCCAGCCTGGGTGACAGAGCGAGACCCTTTTTGTAAAGTCTCTTTTTCAAAGAAAAGTCATTAGCAACTCTTATACTATGCCTTTGAAATCTAAGGTGTATTTTGCACTTACAGCACATCTCAATTCAGATGCTAAAGTTTCACTGGAAATACTAGATCCGTATCAATTCAGATACTAAAGTTTCACTGGAAATACTAGATCCGTATCTAGATTTTATAAATTTGCAAACAGTAGTTCACATAGGTAAGTTGCTCCAAACATGCTTAAAAATTGTCCAGTAACACACTTTAGGAGGCCGAGGTGGGCGGATCACCTGAGGTCAGGAGTTCAGGACCAGCCTGGCCAACATGGTGAAACCCCCTCTCTACTAAAAATACAAAAAATTAGCTGGATGTGGTGGTGCGCACCTGTAATCCCAGCTACTCAGGAGGCTGAGGAAGGAGAATCTCTTGGATCCAGGAGGCGGAGGTTGCAGTGAGCCGAGATCATGCCACTGCACTCCAGCCTGGGCAACAGGAGCGAAACTCCGTCTCAAAAATAAATAAATAAAAATAAATAAAAATTTAAAAATTCCAGTAACTGAATCAAGCATCAGTTTTTACATTGACATGTTAATTCATCAGAATTAAATGAAGTTAGAAATTCAGTTTCTCTGGAGCTCTAGCCACATTTCTAGTGCTCAGTAGCCACGTGTGGCTAGGGGCTAGTTGGACAGCAGAGAGATTAAATGGTCCAGGTGTCATTGCAGAGGTGCCATTAGAGCTGAGACCCTAATGAAGAGAAACCAGCATCTGGCATCCCAGGAGTGACTGGTGCAAAGCCCTGAGGCAGGAATGAACTCGGTCCAAAAGGAAGGGGAAGAAGATGGAGGTGGGGGGTGGGTGGGGGCCAGGTAACCTAGAAACGCAGGCCAGATAAGGAATTGGGGTTTATTCCAGCTTCATGCTGGAGACAATAAAAAACACAGGTTCCCCGCCCTTGACTTCTGCCAGGATGACCTTGGGGGTTGGGAAGGCCAAGGGGACAGATATTGACATTGTCTCCACCTATTATCCCTACCCTGGCACCCTTCCCAAGCCAGTGCACGCCTGCTCCTTCAATGCCTCATCGTCTCCCCTGTTGTCTCCCTCTCTAGGATTTGGCATCAGCACTAAATTGTGGGATTACTGTTTCCACACCCTCATTCCAGAGAAACCCCACCTGAAGACGCAGTGACAACTCCCACCCGCTCTGTCCTGCCCTCAGCCCGGCCCTGGCCCCTTCCCAACCCCCACCCGCCATCCAGACCCCACTAAGAAGGTTGACTTGGCCAGGCAGGATGGGCTCTGTCCGGCCCTGCAGCCTAGTGGAAGGTGCCGAGGGGGCCCTGAGGCAGGACCACCCTCCTGACCCCTAGCAGGAGGGTCACATCCACTTGGTGGCCAGGTGGCCCTTGGTGACCCTCTTCTTCCTGGAGCGTCCCTGCCTAGAGCTCAGCCCACAGGACTGCTTCAGGACCTGGCCACAGGTAGCAGCCTCAAGGGGAAATGAAGGAAACTGACTCCTCGTGGCCACCTGTGTCACCCTTGTGCCTTAGCGTCATGGACTGCCTAGGAGCTGCCTGCATGGCACAGCTCTGTGTTCATAGTCAGGAGTGGGTCTGTGGGACCTGTGGGCCCTGTCCTCCCTGCTGTCCTTTCTGGGGAGGCTTTGGTGGCTCTGAGGTGGACAAAGAGCTCTCACAAGACGAGACAGCATGATGCCTCCCACAGTCCACCCCAGACCCTGGGGCAGCCCCTCTGGCCCTGCCAGCTACCCGTGCCGTTGGGCCCAGGGTGGCTGGCAGGAGTCCCAGCCGCTTTCTTTAGGACCTGGCAGCTTCTCTAGCCGTCCCTCCCCTGCCTCCAGAATCACAGCCCTTCTCCCCAAGGGAGGCTGAGGAGCCTTCTCCACTGGTGGCAGCCCCACCCCGTCCCCAGCCATTCTTGGCCTCCAACCTGCACAGGTGGGCTCGGCCCCCCACTCGGGCCTCCCCAGAAGTAGCCTCCCCTCAGTGCCTCACCTCCCCCTGCCTCCCAGCCTCCGCAGATGAGGTTCCTGCCCCTTCCTCCTCATAACCAAAACCCTCGCTGCTCCCAGGACGGTCTTATTTATAAACCAGACACGTGTTCTTAGTCTGGTCCCAGACCAAGGAGCTGGTCAGACGGCCCTTTCTAATCGTACGTGTTGAGTTTATGTAAAAAACATGGTTTCCTCCTGTTTTTGGTTCCTTTCTCACCCACAAACCATTACTACTTGAAACCTAAAAAAAAAAAAAAACTCGCCGAGTATAAAGGCTAAAAAGAAGCAGTTTGACAAACCTTGTGATTTGTACTGTTTACTGCAGAGCTATTTAAGGATTTTGGAATAAATATACAAAACTACAGTTGTGAAATAAAAAATTGTATATTTTGAAAAATAAAACACTGAAAAGAAACCAACAAAAATGAGTTGTTCATCAGACTCCCTCGTGGTTGGGAAGGGGCGGTGGTGTGGGGAGGGGTGGAGGGGCGGGGGTCGGTCCCCAGGGAGGGAGATTTTAGCCCTGACCAGGGTGGGTAGAATTGCTGGGGCATGGTGATAATTGAAAGCTGACCAACTCTCAGCTGGGCGCGATGGCACCTGACTGTAATCCCAACACTTTGGGAGGCCAAGGGGGGAGGATCGTTTGAGGCCAGGTGTTCAAGACAAACCTGCCCAACATAGCAAAACTCCATATCTAACAAGAAAAGAAAACAAGACAAAATAAAAACAAAAGAAAAAAGCTGACTACTCTTATTCTCTCACTCAGCTTTATTCTGTTTCTAAATTCTCTGCAGACAGCATCTCCTCGTATTGCCTGCACCTGGGATGCATTGTGCCACAAACCACTTTGATCCGCTGCTGGGGAGGGATCTCTTCTGAAGTTTAACCCCAACTGAGCTTCTAGTTGACTTTCCTAAAACAGGGAGAAAGGCTCCAGCAACAAATCCCCATAGTGGGAACTAGAACCTCAGGCAGCTCAGTCTCGGTGAAACTGTTGCTTGTCTTTTTCTGCTGCCCTATCAGAACCACCTAGGAAGCTGTCAAAGTGCAGCTCCAAGGCCTTGCACTCAGGGTCTAGTTCAGTAGGTCCGAGGGGGTTGGCCCTGAACTCGCCTGTCTGAGGACACAGAAGCAGAACGAGCTGATGTTGGGAAGCTCAGGAAAGTCGCCCCAAACTGTGCTGTGTCTCCCTGCTCTGGCACTCATAGGGGCAGCTTTATGCCTGCAGCTCCCAGCCTGAAGATAAGTAGGACCTGTCCGGAGCCACCCACACTCGAGTCCCTGAAGCCTGTCCTTGGAACCCAGATGGTCCAAGCAGCAGAACTGAGAACCTTCATTTACTGATGGAGCCGAGCAGCTCACCTTGGACCATCACACCCCGGGGGAGGGAAGCAGACGAGGAACACAGGCGGAGTCCACGCGTGTAAACACACATGGCCACAGCGGGAGAAAAAGCCTAAGGTGAGCAAGATTTAGAAAAAAAAAAAAAAAATTGAAAATTTTATTTAAGAAGAGTGAAACAGGCCGGGCGCAGTGGCTCACACCTGTAATCCTAGCATTTTGGGAGGCCGAGGCGAGTGGATCACTTGAGGTCAGCAGTTCGAGACCAGCCTGGCCAACATGGTGAAACCCCGTCTCTACTAAAAATACAAAAATTAGCCAGGCGTGGTGGCGGGCGCCTGTAGTCCCAGCTACTCGGGAGACAGAGGCAGGAGAATCGCTTGAACCCGGGAGGCAGAGGTTGCAGTGAGCTGAGATTGTGCCACTGCACTCCAGCCTGGGTGGCAGAGCAAGACTCCATCTCAAAAACAACAACGATAACAACAACAACAACAACACCAAAAATAAAAAACCAGTGAAACAGACCAGGCATGGAGGCTTATGCCTATAATCCCAACACTTTAGGAGGCCAAGGCAGGCAGATTGCTTTAGCTCAGGAATTTGAGACCAGCTTGGGCAATATAGTGAGACTCCATCTCTACAAAAAATAAGGAAAATTACCTGAGTGTGGTAGTGCACACCTGTAGTCCCAGCTACTTGGAAGGCTGAGGTGGGAGGATCACCTCCTGTGCCCAGGAGTTTGAGGCTGCCGTGAGCTGTGATCACACCACTGCATTCCAGCCTGGGCAACAGAATGAGACCCTGTCTCAAAAGAAAAAAAGGGAGTAAAACAAAACTAAAAAGAAAGGCCAAAAAATAAGTGAGTTTATAGCATGGTAATGAGAAGAGTTAGAAAAAAAGTGACAACACGAAACCAAGCCCACATATTAATGGAAAGTCCAATTGGTGAAAATCTGACAGATTCTCCCAGAGCCCCCCATTGCGCTGCTGTAACTGTCCAGTGGGGTTGGGAGTATCCACAAGGCCTTTTGGAGAGAGAGCAAGTCCCACCTCACAGGCACTTGAGAGTGTGGAGGGGTCATTGCCTGCATTTTCTTTCTTTCTTTTTCTTTTTTTTTTTTGAGGCAGAGTCTCACTCTGTTGCCCAGGCTGGAGTGCAGTGGCACGATCTCGGCTCACTGCAAGCTCGACCTCCCAGGTTCACGCCATTCTCCTGCCTCAGCCTCCCGAGTAACTGGGACTACAGGTGCACACCACCATGCCTGATAATTTTTGTACTTTTAGTAGAGATGGGGTTTCACCATGTTGTACAGGCTGGTCTCAAACTCCTGAAATCAGGCAATCCTCCCACCTCAGCCTCCCAAAGTGCTTGGATTACAGGCATGAGCCCCTGCAGCCGGCCATATTGCCTGCGTTTTCACAGCAGGGCAAAATACAGGAAGGCCATGAGGCCCGCAATCCCCAAGCAGTTAGTGCTCACGGAGCAGCCCCCACCTCAGTGAGCATCTGGGGGAGCTGGAGGATTTTGCCATCAAGTGTAAGAGTCAAAGATTAGATGTTAGAGCAAGCACGGGATATTATCAAGATGCCAACACATCTAGCCCAATGGGAAAAGCCTGGAACTGTGATGTGGGATTGTGTTTATCCTGTAGTAGGAGAGCCACCAAACCAAAAAAGTTTTGTGTTTGCTCAGGGAGGGGGCTATTGATTTATTTATAGAGAGAGGGTCTCATTCTGTTGCCCACGCTAGGGTGCAGTGGCATGATCATAGCTTACTGCAGTCTTGACCTCCCAGACTCAAGAGATCCTCCTACCTCAGCCTCCCAAACAGCTGGGACCACAGGCATGTGCCATCGTGCCCAGCTAATTTTTAAATTTTTACAAGTAGAGACAGGGTCTCTGTATGTTACCTAGGCTGATGTCGAACTCCTGGGCTCAAGCAATCCTCCCAGCTCAGCCTCCCAAAGTGCTGGGATTACCGGCATGAGCCACAATGCCCAGCCAAGAGGGCCATTTAAATTCTGATCAGCATAAAGTAAATCTGCAGGTTGACTGACCCCCAGTGGCCCTACAAATTTGCCTCAGCTGATTCTCCAGGGATGACCTAGCTACCATGGCCAAGAACAGACCAAAAAATAGCCATCATATTTATTTCTGGTATTGTGTTTGTATTTCCAGGCATGCTGTCTTTGAAGGTTCCTTAGTTGATCCGAAGAACTTCCCTCTTAATTCTGCTCTGTTCCACTCCCCCGGTGGCGCTGACCTCTGCCTTTGAACTTTGTGTGATTTTTTATTGTGCCCAGCACAATGACCAACTTGTAACAGAGCCCCATAAATGCTCGTCTTGTCTCCAGATCTCAGACGGTAACAGTAACTGGGCCTTGCCTCTCCACCTGTTCCCAGCCTCTGCTGCCCTCTGGTGGCAGCATGCAGCCCTACCCCATTATTACTGCCCTCGCGGGGACTATTTTGGAAGCAGGTATCTGTGATTTCAAAATTCTAGTCTTTTCCACTTTACCCATTCTGTTGACTTACATTCTTGACTCATCTGCCATTTTTGAGAGGAAGTTGGAACTATGTATATGAATAGTCTAACTTTCTAAAAAGCCATAATGGTTGCAAAATTTCAGCTGGAGTTTTCTTTACAGTTAGGTGTTTTGCCCAAAGACCACACCAGGTTCCAATGAATAAATGTTATCTGTAAAGAATGCTACAAGATGAATGTGAAGTTAGGAAAATTCCAGGATTCTCATCTCATAAGTGTCTGTCCCATCCCAGATACCTATAGTGGGGAGGAAGAAATTTAAAAGAAAAAATATTTTGTTCTGGCAAAAGCAGTGGGGTTATATCTTCTTTTAGGTTCCCTAAAAATGGGATTACAGGCATGATGGCTTGCGCCAGCACTTTGTGACGCCAAGGCTGGCAGATCACCTGAGGTCGGGAGTTCGAGACCAGCCCGACCAACATGGAGAAACCCCGTCTCTACTAAAGATACAAAATTAGCCAGGTGTGGTGGCTCATGCCTGTAATCCCAGCTACTTGGGAGGCTGAGGCAGGAGAATCTCTTGAACCCGGGAGGTGGAGGTTGCGGTGAGCTGAGATCGCGCCACTGCACTCCAGCCTGGGCAACAAGAGCGAAACTCCATCTCAAAAAATAAACAACAACAACAACAAAATCAAAACCTAAAACAAGCACATGGATGCAGGCAGTCTATTTGGGAGGTGATTGCAGAAATAAAGAGCGAGAACCAGGGAGGTCTAGAAAGGGAGAAGTTGGAAGAGCAGTGTAAAGTTGAGTATGTGGGGTTCTCCTACAGATTCTGTAAGGGCATCTTGAGAAGCATAGAGAAAACATGTCAGAATTGTCCAACAGGACAGGAGGCTGGAGCATTTATCATGGGTGAGGACTGTGTTCAGGGACATTGATTCACCCTCACTTAGGGACTTCTCTGCCGTGCAAGCCAAGCAGATGCTGGCTTTGGCAAAAGTCCTTGGAGAAAAGCAGGAAGAAGAAGTATGCATTTGCAGTGGGATTCTATCAGCACGAGTTGAATATGAGCTTACTAGGCAGGAACTAGCAACTGGAACTCTGGCTGAAATCAGAGCTGAGACAGAGTTCACACAGAACCTTCCACCGCAATTGAGGCTAAGACCAGAGGTAGACAGAGGGGACAGGATGAGGAGGAACAGATGTGTTCGCTACAGACCCCAAAGGGTTATATCCTCAATGTAAGAGTGAACCAGGAGGAAACCCACCTCCCCAGGGCACTGCAAGTGAAATCTCCTGCATGGAGTGGGTAAAGGCTGAGGATGCAGAGCCACAAGGAGAGTCCTCACTGAGGTCTGAAGCCTGAATTCGTGCAAACTGTGTGATCTGAAACACCTCAAGCCAAAATTGTAATGTAAAATAGCCCGGTTGGTGGAGCCACAAGGCTCTCAGAGGAAGCAATTAAAATCGTTTTATGGAAAAATGTATCTTCAATTCAGGCCTCAAAAAATTCTCACAGGTAAAATTCCAAGGACTGGCCAGGCACGGTGGCTCACACCTGTAATCCCAGCACTTTGGGAGGCCTAGGTGGGCGGGTCACAAGGTCAGGAGATCGAGACCAACCTGGCCAATATGGTGAAACCCCATAATATGGTGAAACTATATATTGCAGAAATATAATATGGTGAAACTCTACTAAAAATATAAAAAGTAGCCAGGCATGGTGGTGCATGCCTGTAGTCCCAGCTACTCGGGAGGCTGAGGTGGGAGAATTGCTTGAACCTCGAAGGGGGAGGCTACAGTGAGCCGAGATTGCGCCAATGTGCTCTAACCCGGGTGACAGAGTGAGGTCTTGAAAAAATAAATCAAATAGGCCGGGCACGGTGGCTCATGCCTGTAATCCCAGCACTTTGGGAAGCCGAGGCGGGCGGATCATGAGGTCAGGAGATCGAGACCATCCTGGCTCACACGGTGAAACCCCGTCTCTACTAAAAAAATACAAAAAATTAGCCGGGCGTGGTGGCGGGCACCTGTAGTCCCAGCTACTGGGGAGGCTGAGGCAGGAGAATGGCGTGAACCCGGGAGGCAGAGCTTGCAGTGAGCCGAGATTGAGCCACTGCACTCCAGCCTGGGCGACAGAGCGAGACTCCATCTCAAAAATAAATAAATAAATAAATAAATAAAATAACTTAGGTAAATGTAATAGGATAAATGTCTATAAATGAACTTTTCATGTAATTTGAAATTTTTAAGTTACGTTACATTAAATAAAATAATAGATATTCGTTAAATGTCTGGGTCAATTTGTTTCATTAAAAACTAATATTTTTAATGAAATACAAGAACACACTTGTATTTATATTCAATAATTTGGTTCATTTAAAAATATTATTTTAAAAATAATATTCAATTTAGTTGAATATTACTCAATTTAATTGAATATTAAATATTAATTAATATTAAATAATAAGTAAAATATTATTTTAATGAACCAAATTACTGAATATAAATACAAGTGTGTTCTTTGATGCTTACATTTTGTAAAATATTATATTTATTGGGTCTATTAATACATGCAAAAATTTTATTATGGAAAAACATGTTTTTAAAAATTATGAAATAGGAGCCAGGAGGACTACTTGAAACCAGTTCAAGACCAGCCTGGACAACATAGCAAGACCCTTTCTCTATGAAAAAGATTTAGAAATTAGCCAGGTGTAGTGGTACACCACCTGTAGTCTGAGCTACTTCAGAGGCTGAGGCAAGAGGGTCACTTGAGCCCAGGAGTTTGAGGGTACAGTGAGCTACGATCACACCACTGCACTCCAGCCTGGGCAACAGAACAAGACCTTGCCTGGGATAGTAACTCTTTCCTTCAACCTTTTCATCAACTCTTGTAACTTTTTTTTTCTCCAATTCTGACTCTGCCCTTATGACCTGACACTGAAATGTTTATCTTAAAGGTCTAGAAGAATAATGCTTTCTATTACTATAACTTGATTCTGTATTCTTGGCTACTCTTGATGTGTCTGAATTGTTGCCAGAAAACTTCTCATTCTGTTGCTAAGAATCACCTATTCCCCTTCTCAAGGCACAAGTTTTCTTGTTTGTTTACTTTCTTCCTTTTTTTTTTTTTTTAGGTGGAGTCTTGCTCTGTTGCCAGGCTGGAGTGCAGTGGTGTGATCTCAGCTCACTGCAACCTCTGCCTCCCGATTTCAAGCGATTCCTCTGTCTCAGCCTCCCAAGTAGCTGGGACCACCATGCCCGGCTAATTTTTTTGTATTTTAGTAGAGACGGGGTTTTACCATGTTGGCCAGGATGGTCTCAATCTCCTGACCTCATTATCCTCCCGCCTCGGCCTTCCAAAGTGCTGGGATTACAGGCGTGAGCCACTGCGCCCGGCCCCTTAGATTCTTAAGTTATATTGGTTTGTAGTTTATTTTCTTGTGTCTTTATCTGGCTTTAGTATCAGAGTAATGCTGGTTTCTTAAAATGAGTTGGGAAGTGTTTCCTCCTCTCCTATTTTTGGAAGAGTTTGAGAATGATTGGTGCTAATTTATTTTTAAATGTTTGGTAGAAAACACCGCATGTTCTCGCTCATAAGTGGGAGTTGAACAATGAGAACACATCGACACAGGGAAGGGAACATCACACACCAGGGCCTGTTGGATGGGAGGGGGGCTGGGGGAGGGATAGCATTAGGAGAAATACCTAAGGTAGGTAACGGGCTGATGGGTGCAGCAAACCACCGTGGCACGTCTATACCTATGTAACAAATCTGCACATTCTGCACATGTACCCCAGGACGTAAAGTATAATAAAAAATATATATAATAAATAAAATACGAGTCTCCAAGAAAGAAAAAAAAAATGTTTGGTAGAATTCACCGTGAAACTATTAGGCCTAGACTTTTCTTCTTTGGATGAGTTTTGATTATTAATTCAATTTCTTTCCTTGTTGTAGGTATGTTCAGATTTTCTCTTTCTCATTAAGTGAATTAGATCAATTTTGTGTGTCTGGGAATTTGTCCATCTCCTCTAGGTTATCTAATTGGTTGGCAAACAATTGTTCATAGTTTTCTCTCATAGTCCTTTTTATTTCTATAAGGTAGGTAGTAAGGTCCCCACTTTCATTTCTGATTTACTTTATTTTCATCTTCTCTCTTCTTGTTTTAGTTTAGCTAAAGATTGGTCAATTTTATTAATCTTTTCGAAGAACTAACTTTTAGTTTCATTGATTTTCTCTTTTCTGATCTTGATTATTTCCTCCCTTCTGCTAGTTTTGGGTTTGGTTTGCTCTTCTTTTTCTAGTTCCTTAAAATGTAGAGTTGGGATAATGATTTGAGATCTTCTCTCTCTCTTTTTGTTTTTGAGATGGAGTCTCGCTCTGTCACCCAGGCTGGAGTGCAGTGGCACGATCTTGGCTCACTGAAACCTCTGCCTCCTGGATTCAAGTGATTCTCCTGCCTCAGCCTCCCAGGTAGCTGAGATTACAGGCACCTGCCACCACGCCAGGCTGATTTTTTTTTTTTTTTTTTTTTTTTGTATTTTTAGTAGAGATGGGGTTTCACCATGTTGGCCAGGCTGGTCTTGAACTCCTAACCTTGAGATCCGCCCGCCTCGGCCTTCCAAAGTGCTGGGATTACAGACATGAGCCACTGTGCCAGGCCTCTCTCTTTTTTTCCTTTTGTAGCCATGTATAGCTATAAATTATCCTTCGAGGACTGCTTTTGCTGCATCCTGTAAGTTTTGGTATGTTGTATCTTTTATTTTATTTGTCTCTAAGTGTTTTCTAATTTCCCTTGTGATTTCTTCTTTGACCCACTAGTTGTTTAAGTGTATGTTTTTTAATTTCTACATATTTGTGAATATTCCAGTTCTCTTTCCTGTTATTTATTTCTAGTTTTATTCTATTGTAGTCAAAGAAGATACTTTGTATGATTTTGATCTCTTTAAATTTATTGAGCAAAATATATCTTCATTTCCCTTGAGAAAATTTCCTCTTTGACTCATGAGTTATTTAGAAGTGTATTGTTTGATATGTGATTTGCAAATATTTTCTCCCAATCTGTAATTTGTCTTTTCATCCTCTTAAAAGGGTCCTTGCAGAGCAAGTTTCAAATTTTGATCAAGTCTGATTATTTATTTATTTATTTATTTATTTATTTATTTATTTATTTTGAGACGGCGTCTCTGTTGCCCAGGCTGCAGTGCAGTGGCACGATCTCAGCTCCCTGCAAGTTCCGCCTCCTGGGTTCATGCCATTCTCCTGCCTCAGCCTCCCGAGTAGCTGGGACTACAGGCGCCTGCCACCACGCCCGGCTAATTTTTTGTATTTTTTTAGTAGAGACGGGGTTTCACCGTGTGAGCCAGGATGGTCTCGATCTCCTGACCTCGTGATCTGCCCACCTCGGCCTCCCAAAGTGCTGGGATTACAGGCGTGAGCCACCGCGCCCGGCCATCATTTTTTAATTTTAAGAATAATGGCTTTGGGGCTGGGCACAGTGGTTCATGCCTGTAATCCCAGCACTTTGGGAGGCCAAGGCAGATGGATCACTTGAGGTCAGGAGTTCGAGACCAGTCTGGCCAACATGCTGAAACCCCGTCTCTACTAAAAAACAAAAAAAAATTAGCTGAGCGTGGTGGCACATGCCTGTAGCCCCAGCTTGTTGGGAGGCTGAGACAGGAGAATTGCTTGAGCCCTGGAGGTGGGGGTTTCAGTAAGCTCAGGTCATGCCACTGTACTCCAGCCTGGCAACAGAGGGAGACTCCGTCTCAAAAAAAAGAAGAAGAAGAAAGAAGAAGAAGAAGGAGGAGAAGGAGAAGGAGAAGGAGAAGGAGAAGAAGAAGAAGAAAAAAATAACAGCTTTGGTGTCATGCCTAAGAATTCTTCTCCTAGCCTTAGGTCCTGAAGATTTTCTTCTACATGTTCTACTTCATGTTTTGTTTGTTTGTTTGTTTTTAATTTTTGTGAGTTTTTTTTTTAAATGGCAACTCCAAGATAAAGCCAAATTATTTTCAATATTGTACAATTTTTAGTATGAATAGCCATTCTAATTAAATAGACTCATTTGGCCAGGCATGGTGGCTCATGCTTATAATCCCAACACTTTGGGAGTCCAAGCATAAGGATTGCTTGAGTTCAGAAGTTCAAGATCAGCCTGGGTAACACAGGGAGACCCCTGTCTCTACTAAAAGTAAAAAAATTTTTAAAGGCTCATTTAAACTTTTTTCAAACACTGACACTTTCTCAACAGGAAATGTCTTTTAATTCTGCACAGTTCTCTCTGCTTTCTTCTAAAAGGTTCCTTGTTTTACATTTTACATTTAAATCTATGATCCATTCAGGCGATTTTTGCATAGAATATGAGGTTTAGATGAAGTTCATTTTTTTGTTCAGTTACTCCACCACCATTTGAACACCACATATCTGGCAAAGGACTAATATCTAGAATATTTAAACTCTCAAAACTCAAGTTTTTAAAAAACAATTCAACTAAAACTGGGCAAAAGACACGGACAGACATTTCACCAATGAGGCTAAACAGATGGCAAACAAGCACATGAAGACATGTACATCATCACCAGGCACTAAAGAAATGCCAATTAAAACCATGATGAGGCCAGGTACGGTGGCTCACGCCTGTAATCCCAGCATTTTGGGAGGCCAAGGTGGGTGGATTACCTAAGGTCAGGAGTTCAAGACTAGTCTGGCCAATATGGTGAAACCCTGTCTTACTAAAAATACAAAAAATAGACAGGTGTGCTGGTGCACTTCTGTAGTCCCAGCTACTTGGGAGGCTGAGGCTGGAGAATTACTTGAACCCAGGAGGTGGAGGTTGTAGTGAGCTGAGATGGTGCCACTGCGCTCCAGCCTGGGCAACAGAGTGAGACTCCATCTCAAAACAAAACAAAACAAAAAACCATGATGATATATCACTATTCAGCTGTTAGAATAGCTAAAAATCCAGACAGGGACAAAACAAAATGCTGCTGCAGATGCAGAGAAACTGAATGTCTTGTACATTGATGGTGGTACAGTTAAAAAAAAAAAAGAAAAGAAAAGAAAATAATTCCAAAAGGTTATACATTGTATGATTTTGTTTATAGCAGATCAGTATACCCATCCTGCAGCTGCTATGAATGTTGACAGCCAAAGACTCACACAGCTTCCCCCTCATCTGGAAGGATTGCCCTTGGCAGAAAGGAGGCTGACTCTTGTTCCAGAGCTTCATGTTCCAGACCTCCCCATGGAACCTCCACTGACTACATCCTTGTTTCACTTTTTCTTCCCCTGCGCTATCCTACCCACCGCTCTCCTGAGAGCCTTCCTTCAATAAATCACATGCCCCTGTGTTACCTGTTGAAGGTGTCCAGGTTCTTGGAATCTTGAACAAAGAATTAGGCAATAGGCACAAACAAAGAAAGGAAAAAATGAAGCAACAAAAGCAGAGATTTATTGAAAACAAAGGTACACTCCACAGGGTGGGAGCCAGCCTGAGCATAGGGGCTCAAGAGCTCCATTACAGAATTTTCTGGGGTTTAAATACCCTCTAGAGGTTTCCATTGGTTACTTGGTGTACACCCTATGTAAATGAAGAAGATGAAGTTAAGTTGCTAAGTCACCTACTCAGTGAACACCATATGTAAATGAAGAAAATATTTCCTGTCATAGCTGCAGTGTTTCCATGTTATTTAGTTCTAGGAAGTCAGCGTGAATTAGCTTTATGTTCCCTGCCTGCAGACCCTATTCTCCTGCCTCACCTGAACCTCTTCACCTAAGACAGGAAGAAAACGGATGGTTCAGGAGAGGAAGAACAATAGCAGGGCGAACAATCACCAAAGCCGGGTTCAAGTGATTCTCCCCTCTCAGGCTCCCGAGTAGCTGGGATTACAGGCATGCACCATCATGTCCGGCTAATTTTTGTATTTTTAGTAGAGACAGGGTTTCCCCATGTTGTCCAGGATAGTCTCGAACTCCTGACCTCAGGTGATCCGGCCACCTCAGCCTCCCAAAGGGCTGGGATTACAAGCATGACCCACTGCGCCCAGCCCCCACTTCTGTTCTTTCAGAGGCAAATAGTCTGTTGAGTAAATGCGTGACACTACTTAGACTTTCTAGCTGAAGATGTAGTTAATCTTAAGAAAACCTGACTCACACTATAACAGGATATTCTGCAATGACCTTAAAGGAGGAAGTGATTTTTTTTCCCACTTTGGTGTCTCTTCCCTAGTACCCTCCCCACCCCGCCAATATTATCCAGCACAGAGAAGTAAACACCAGAAGCGCCTCTCCAACTTGCAGGTTTTCTCTAAACTTCCAGTCCTTCCCACACCGTGTCCTGGTTATAGTAGTTGCTGGGACCTTATTCTATTCTGAATCCCCAGCCCCGAAAGAAGGCCTGGCACTGACGTGTACAGCGTAGTTACAGAGTGACTTTAAGGAAGGCAGGGAGAGTGTGGAAAGGACAGGAGGAGCATAGCAGGAGGAAGGGAGGGCTCGTGGTTCTGAGCTTCCTAGAAAGCGGCTCTAGGGAGCCGGGGCACCGTGAGCCTGGCGGTTGGCAGCTGAGCCAGGTCGGAGGGGGAAGTGTCGCAGCATTCCCTGCAGGCGTCCCAGACCTGAGGCGGTGGCCTCCGGAGGGCACAGGACAGAAACAGCCGTCCAAGTAGCTGAGTGGAGGGACCCTACTCAAGTGCAGCTGCAGTGGCCGGGGTTTCCCTCAGGTAGGATCGGGGCTCCTTGTCGCCGCCAGCCACGTGTGGTGTCCGGTACGGCCAGCGGAGTGCAGGGCGCGGACACCAGGGAAGGGGGTGCAGG